>NC_058523.1:319390589-320005768 GCF_904849725.1 Hordeum vulgare subsp. vulgare
GATTGATGTACTCACTTGATCTTATCTAGTATAATCCCCGAGACCATGGTGACAACGGTCTATTGGACATGGATTAGAAGAATATTTTCGTGAGTGATTTACTCTTTTGTGAATTGTTTGAAGATTGAGAGTCTCTTGGTGCTTACCTTTGACTATCCTTGAGATACGTTGTGGTTATTGTAGTACTCTCTTTGGATGGTTGCGGTGACATTGGGTAATCCATAGATGAGAACTACGAACTCTGAGGTGTGCTTTTGTAGCCCTACATAATTCTCATCCTTTCTTGATCACAAAGGAATGACCTCCGAGTACGTCACCATTGCATGTTTTAGTGGAAATATGAAGTGATTGGACTATGTTAATATTGTTGGGAGTTGCCACCAGTGAAAGTATGAAGCCTAGGCCTTGTTTCTCACCATTGTTACACCGTTTATGCTCAATTTTGTCACTTGCTACCATGCTGTAATTTTTATTACAAATTTATATTACCTTGGTTTGCCACACCTATCACCCATATTTTACCATCTCTTCATTGAACTAGTGCACCTATACATTTTACCATTGTATTAGGTGCGTTGGGGACAAAATAGTCTTCTTGTTTCTTAACTACAGGGTTGCTTGAGAGAGACCATCTTCAACCTCTTCTTCCCTGAGTTCGATAAACCTTAGGTCATCCACTTGAGGGAAATTGCTGCTGTCCTACAAAACTATGCGCTTGGAGGCCCAACATAGTCTACAAGAATAGAAACGTGTGTAGACATCAGATGATCAGACTCGAGTCCATCCCAAGGATCTCGGAAATAAGGCGGTGGAGAATAAACTCGGGGCGATTACCCCAGTGAGAGACAACCCTAGAGGCTCCACGCAAGGTAAACCCTTTGCGGCGGACAGTAAGCCGAATGAGGTGAGTTATTGAGGACTCGTATCGAATGAATTTCTTTGTTGTTTGAACTTCTACTTGTGTTTTTTATTCTTTCATTCGGCAGGCTTTCACAGGGCCGGCCAGTTCCATCCCGGCGATCGACTGCTCGCCCATTGACGTGGAAAGTGACATGGAAAACCAGGACGCCGAGCCCGCGGAGGGCTTGGAGGACGACGAGAACGATGAAGGCGACGATGATGAGATGGAAGTGAGCGAGGAGGAGCATGGAGACGAGGCGAAATATTCTCCGTCTGACGAAGTCCAGGTCGGGAAACATATTGAAATCCGTTCCAAGGCGTGCCAAGACCCTCGGGTCCCCATAGGCGCCCCAAAGACTCCATCGACGGCAAAGCCAAGGGTCTCAGCCATGCTGACTCGTAGCTCCGAGCAGGGTTGGAGTGAGCCCGAGGCACAGCTGGAGCAGGACGCCAAGGAACCCAAGGTCTCAAGCTCCAAGCCTCGCAAGACTGTCCTGCCGCGCATCAAGGTCGACGTGCCTGTGGCTTCAACTTAAGTATCTTTGCTGAGTGATTTGTATTAGTTTTGAACAATGTCTTCCGAGTGGTGATCGGGCTTTGTTGTTTCTGTTGTAGGCCTAACACTTTGAGTGCTTCACTGGATCACAAGACTATTGACAAAGGTAGAGCTGTTGTTGATGTCACTTCGTCAAAAGGTAATCCTTGAGACTTTCCAGCAATGCATTCAAAATTCGGGCTTTGGATATTCGAGTGGTCTTTGGACTATCTTGTGGACCCGTCAAGAGCCGCAGGATGTGATCGAGCCCGACGTTGATGTACCTTCTGCAGCTGGAGAAGTGTTGAGTCAGGCTCCGACTCCAAGCCGAATGAACATCAAGGCCAAAACGTGTGGCTTAGGAGGCCGCTTTGGCTGGAGCGTCCCTCGGGCATTATCCGTTGACCACCTCATCGTCTAACCCCAAGGATCACAGCAGCTTCCAGTGACAGGTCACCTTGGAGAACCAGGAGGAGGCGCGCAAGGAAGCCTTGGATCAGTTGGACGTGATGCCTGGGCGATTAAAGGAGGCGTACGACGCGAGTGAAGCCATGGAAAAGAATGTCCAGGTAAGTCCTTTACGAGCGTATTTGGTTTTGAATTTGCTCCTTGGTAGGACTCCCGAGTGGGCATGCCCAGGGGCACACCCACTGGGTGTTAGTGGGGGCGCGCTGAGCACATCCCCTGGGTGTAGTCCCTGAGGATACCGTCGATTGTGTTAGTCGGCGGTAGTCTTTTTTCTTTTGTATGTTTGATAGAGTCCAGTAGGGTATGGAGCCCTTTCCTTTCTTCCATCTTTCCAGTGGGGGCGTGCTGAGCGCACCCACTGGGTGTAGTCCCCGAGGCTACTATCGACTGGAGCAGTCAACAGTAGTCTCAGTTTCTTTGTTTTGACTGATAGAGGCCAGTCGGGTACAAATCCCTTATCCTTTGTCATTCCAGTGGGGGCGTGCTGAGTGCACCCACTAGGTGTAGTCCCCGAGGTTACCATCGTTTGTGGAAGTTGGCGGTAGTCTTAGAGCCACGACATAATGTTATGCCTCTCTTGTATTTGTTGATTTTAGACTGCTTGTGGGCGTGTGGGCCATGATGACGCCATGCAAAAAGAGTTGGAGGAACTCCGACTGAGCCTTGAGGCGGAGAAAGAAAATAGCAAGTGACTGGGGTAGGAAAAGCGAACAACAGAAGGTATGTCCTTGCCATCCGACTGATACTCCATTAAGTTATATTTTCATATCCGACTCGGGCTATCTTGTCAGATCATCTTTATGAGAGGCTGAAGAATTCCAATTCTCTAGTGACCATGAAGGAAGCCCTCAAGATGAGGGATGACAAACTCTCATCTGCTTGGAAAGATACCAAATAGAAAAACTTGGCAGTTGAAGCCAAACTCAAGTCGGTTGGGGCTTTGGAGGAGGAGAATCGGCTTCTGAAAGCCGGTGCAGAGAAGACCACGACGGAGCTTGCTGAGTTGAAGAAATATTACGCCGAGTGGGAAGCCAACCTCCAGAAGGTCATTGCCAAGAAAGCTGAGCTGGAGAAGTTTGTCGAGGAATTCAGTGAACAGCTGTGTGACAAACTCAAAGGTATGTTGAGTTTCCAAAAATTTCCCCATGATCATTCTGAAACCTCCGACTGATGTTTCTCATCCTCCTTTTTCTGTTGAGTGTAGCCTTTGCTGCTGACGTTGAAGAAGAGACAACACGAATAGATAAGGAGCTTGATCCCAAGAGAGGGCTCCTGAAGGACAGTGCTGCCTTGTCTCTCCTCAGGCTAGAGGATCACGTCGATTATGTAGTGGCTTGTTTCAAGCTGCTCCAGTCGGTCGTTGGAGAGATTGACTAGGAGAAGGCACCCGAAGATGCTCCCGGGAAGAACTGCCAAGCCGTTGTGAACTGAGTGAAGGCCATCCCCAGTGAACTCAAGTCGTGGCAGAAGTCATCAACAAGGGTTGGAGCTGACATTGCCCTCATACTCATTCGCATCAACTTCAAGGGAGTGGATGAAGAGAAGCTAAAGAACCTTTGGGCCGTCAACCGCAAAAGCGCCAAGTTCGAAGACTTCATGGAGTTGTTCATGGCAGCGGCCACATAGACCGTAGAGGGGACCAACCTTGACACCTTCGTCGAAGCGGTGGAATCTTCAGCCTCTGAGTGATGCTCGGAGGGAAATATACTTAAGCTTTAATTTGCCTCGATATGCCGAGTGATTTTATGTAACCTCAAACTTCGAGTGGGCCCTGGGCCCTCTCTTTTGCGTACCATTAGCTGATCTCGATCTCGTTTATCTCTAGTTGATTTTGGGTCTTATTTGCTTGGTCGTCTTTATTTGGGGTGGTTTATACTCGGCCGAAAGCTTATTCGCGTTCGAGTCCTCGTGTGTGGAAGTTTCCCTCACTCGGGATTGTTTGTGACTTAGGCGAAATCCGGTTCGCAGTTAAGCCCCCAAGTGTGGACGTCGTCCTCACTCGAGATTGTTCCTCCCTAGGTGAAAGCAGAATCACAGTTTGGGATGAATGTCCTGTTCATCTTGGCGTCCAAATGGAAGTATTGCCTCCATTCGGACCGCTTCAACTTAGGCGAAAGATGGTTCGCAGCTAAGCTTCCAAGCATGGAGGTTGTCCGCACTCAGGGAGGGTTCTACCTTAGGCGAAATAGGTTCAGTACCGAGATGATTGTCCTTGCAAACTCGTTGATGGTCCTGTTCATCAAGGCATCCGGATGACGATCGTGTCCTCATTTGGAACCATTTTGACTTAGGCGAAAACTGGTCCGTAGCTAAGCCCCCGAGCATGGAGGTTGTCCCTACTCGGGGCAGGATTTACCCTAGGCGATAATGGATCCGTTGCTAAGGAATGATTCTCCTATTCATCTTGGCGTCTGAATGAAACACTTGCTTCCATTCTGGACCACTTTAACTTAGGCGAATGCTAGTTCGCAGTTAAGCCTCCGTGTGTGGATGTTCCCACGATCACTAGGGGAAGGGTCTACCTTAGGTGGAACGGGTTCACTACCATGAAATGATCGTTTTTTTCATCTTGGCGCTCGAATGGAGGCCTTTCCTTCTTTCAAACCAACTTTAACTTAGGCAAAAGCTGGTTCGCAGCTAAGCCCCGGAGTGTGGATGTTTCCACGATCACTCGGGGAAGGGTTTTCCTTAGGCGGAACAGGTTCACTACCAAGACGATAGTTCTTGCGAACTCGTCGATGGTCCTTCCCATAAAGGTATCCGAATGACGATTATATCCTCATTCGGAACCTTTTTTGACTTAGGCAAAAACTGATCCGTAGCTAAGCCCCCGAGTGAGGACATTGTCCGCACTCGAGGCAGGTTTTACCTGTAGTGAAGAAAGGTTCCTACTTAAGGATTTTCCACCCACTTGGGGTGTGCTTCACTAGAGTGAAGTGTTCGACGATAGTTGAAGAAAGTAAGCACTTTATTCTTCTATGCATTCGGATCCATTATAGGAATGAAAAAAAGGAAAGTTCTATGTGTAGAACTTGCGGAGCAGGTCGGCGTTCCAAGTTCTGAGTTCCTCTGCGCCGCTATCGATGTTGTACAGTCGATAAGCTCCATTGCGCAGGACTTCGGAGATGGCGAATGGCCCTTGCCACGGGGGGTGCCAACCTGTGGGGTTTCTGTTGATTCAGTTGGAGGACTAGATCCCCCTCTTGAAACGCTCGCCCCCTGACTTGTCTGTCATGGTAGCGTCGAAGGTCTTGCTGGTACACCGTGGATCAAATGAGGGCTAGCTCCCTCTCTTCCTCCAGAAGATCCAGACTGTCTTGGCGTGCTGCTTCAGCGTCGACTTTGTTATACTGCTCCACTCGAGGGGAGTTATGACATAAGTCACTCGGTAGGACGGCTTCCGACCCATACACCATGAAGAATGGAGTACGCGTGGTTGAACAATTCAGAGTCGTTCGCATACCCCACATGACAAATGGTAATTACTCAACCCAAGCGCAAGTGACATATTTGAGGTCTCTCATTAGCCGGGGCTTCAGTCCTTGAAGTATCATGCCATTCGCCCGTTCCGCCTGTCCATTCGACTGCGTGTGTGCCACGAAGGCATAGTTAACCCGAGTGCCCTTGGAGTGGCAGAACTCACGGAACTCGTCAGAGTCAAAGTTGGTTCCATTGTCGGTGATGATGTCGTGGGGAACTCTGAATCCAAAGATGATCTGCACAATGAAGCTGACGTCAGGCGCGCATCCAAGCTTTTGATGGGTTTAGCTTCAACCCACTTGGTGAACTTATCCACCATGACTAGCAGGTGGGTGAATCCGCTCGACTCGGTGCACAAAGGGCCTACCATTTCGAGGCCCCATACGAGGAATGGATAAGTGAGCGGGATCATCTTCAGCGCGGATGTGGGCTTGTGCGACTGATTCTTGTAGAACTGGCACCCGACACACAAGTCCACCAAGTCCCTTGCTACCTCATTGGCTCGGGGCCAATAAAAACCTTCTCGGAAGTCCTTGGCCACCAAGGTCCGAGAGGACGCATGGTGTCCATAGGTTCCCTAGTGGATCTCGTGGAGGATTTGTAGTCCTTCCTCCGGAGAGATGCACTTCTGGCTGACTCTTGTAACGCTCTTCTTGTACCAATTTTCTCCGAGTACTTCAAATGCTTTAGACCGCCAAACGATCTGACAGGCTTCCTCTTCGTTCTCGGGAAGCTCTTGCCGTAGCAAGTAAGCTAGATAAGGTTGTGTACGTTCGAGAGCGATGACCAGCATCTCATGGATGAGGTCAACCACGACCGGGATGTCTATCTCAGTCAGATCAGACGGACAGATTACTTGCGGGGGTTTCTTGGTGAAAGGATCCTCCTTGACTGAGGGGGCGTGTAGGTGTTCGAGGAACACGCCCTTTGGAACATTCTTCCGAGTGGATCGGATCTTTGCCAAGTCATAGACCGCTTGGTTCTTGGATCGGGGCAGATGGTGTACTTCCAACCCTCAGAAGTTTTTCTCTAGCTTCCTGACCGCATTGCATTAGACTGTCATTGTTGGGATTCAGATGTCCCATTCCTTCATGACTTGGTTGACAACGAGATCTGAGTCACCATAAACCATCAATCGGCGGATGCCGAGGGAGATGGCCATGCGGAGGCCGTACATGATGGCCTCGTACCCGGCCTCATTGTTGGATGAATCGAAGTGAATTTGGAGCACATTGCTCAATTGATCTCCTTGAGGGAAACGAGAACCACCCCAGCCCCCGAGCCATGGAGGATGTTGGATCTATCGAAGAACGTGGTCCAATGCTTGGGGATGACTCGAGCCGGCTGCTCTTGCTCTACCCATTCGGCAAGAAAATTCGTCAGGGCCTGAGACTTGATTGATTTCTTGGCTTCAAACTTTATCTCTAGTGCTAGGAGCTCAATCGCTCATTTGGCCACTCGGCCGTTTGCATCCTGATTGTGCAGAATCTCCGCTAGGGGAGCGTCACTGATGACAGTGACCGAGTGATCTTGGAAATAGTGTACCACCTTCTTCACAGTTAGGTAGATCCCATTGACCAGCTTCTGGTAGTGTGGATACCTCTATTTTGAAGGGGTCAAAACTTTGGAAATGTAGTAGATTGGCCTTTGTGCCTAGTATGCTTTGCCCATTTCTTCCTGCTCCATGGTGAGTATGGTGCTAACCACTGGGCTAGTGGCAGTGATGTATAGGAGCAAGGGCTCCTGGCTGCTTGGAGCAGCCAACACTGGCTGGGTGGAAAGTAGAGCTTTGAGTTGGTCAAATGCGACCTGCGCTTCATGAGTCCCCTCGAAAATAACCGATTTCTTCATCAATTGGTAAATAAGCAGGGCCTTCTCACAGGGTCTCGAGATGAAGTGACTGAGGGCTGCAAGGAAGCCCGTAAGACTTTGCACATCGTGGATGCATTCCGCCCATCTCATCTAGACGATGGCTCCGATGTTGTCAGGAGTGGCATCGATACCTCGTTCAGAAACAAGGAAACCGGGTAGCTTACTAGTCGGTACACCAAAGGTGCATTTGGCCGGGTTGAGCTTTATCTAGAAGCGTGGATGGTTCGTGAAGGATTCGACGAGGTCGGCCACGAGGTCGACCATGTACGCTTCGACATTCCGATTGATTTGTTCCTGCAAACATTTTTGAATCATACGCTAGAATGTAGCTCGAGCGTTTTTGAGACCGAATGGCATCGTGATGTAACAAAAACACCTGAACGAGGTGATGAAGGCTGTCTCTATTTGATCAGGTCCATACATTCGGATCTGGTGGTACTTGGAGTACGCATCCAGGAACGACATACATTCACATATGGCAATGGAATCTACGATTTGATCTATGCGAGGCACACGAAAGTGGTCCTTCGGGCTGGCCCGATTGAGGTGCTTGAAGACAATACACATTTATAGTGAATTGTTCTTCTTTGGCACCAGGACAACGTTCGCCAACCATTTGGAGTGGTAGACCTCGCGGATGAACTCGGCAGCTAGGAGCCGAGTGATATCCTCGACGATTGCCCTATGCTTCTCCATGGAGGAGCGCTGGAGGTGTTCCTTGACAGGCTTGATCTTCGGATCCATTCGGAGGCGATGATCAGCCACCTCCCTAGGAAGCCCCGACATGTTAGACGGCTTCCGTGCGAAGATATCCTAGTTCTCACGGAGGAACTGACTAAACTCGGCTTCCTATATTTCGCCGAGTGAGGTGGAGATGTTGGTCGCAGAAGCACTCGGATCGGTAGGGTGGACATGAACCTGCTTTGTCTCGCCGGCCGAATGAAAGGCGGATTCAGCAACTGGCCGCTTTGACTTGAGCAGATCTGCAGTGTCGGCCGCCTTCTTATACCCATCAAGCTCGGCTACGAGGACCTGCGCGTTGGCGACCCTAGAGACTTGCTGGAGGAACTCTTCATCAACCTTCCGATTGCCAGTCACCGTGATCACAACTTTCGGCCCTTCCATCTTAAGTTTAAGATATACATAACATGGGCGTGCCATGAAACGTGCGTAGGCGGGCCTACCCAGGATGGCGTTATAGGCGCTGCGAAAGTCGACCACTTCGATGGTCAACCTCTCCTTGTGAGTGATTCGGCTTTCTTTCTGGGGATGACCCCCTGGAACCGCATGTTACTCTTGCTCAGCCGGGACAATGGGATGTCCATGGCTTTGAGAGTGTCCACATAGATGATATTGAGGCCGCTGCCTCCATCCATGAGGACTTTCCGTAGTTGGAACCCGTTGAGTGCATGATCGACCATGAGGGTCTGCCTCCCGGGGTGGCTATGTTGGCGGGGTGCTCCGGCTGGTCGAAGAAGCGTCTTTGCCCAGTCGAGGTACTTTGTGATAGCTGGTCTGCCACGTTCACCTCCCGATTGATAACTTTCAATTGGCTCTTGCTCTCGACATCCGCAAAGATCATGAGGGTCGTGTGAATGTTGGGATACCCGGAGGCATCCGCAGGGTCGTCCTCATCTTCCTTGTCCCCGGAGGGCTCTCCACCCATCTCCGTTCAGAGTAGATGGCAGTCGCTGGCTGTTTGCTTGGCAGGAATAGTCACCCCCTCCTCGTCTTTGCGAGAATGAATCGGATACGGCTGGTCCAATAGGCTGCTCTTTGACTCGGGTTTCTTTTTGCCAGCTCACTCCTTCTTCTTTTTGGATTTATTTTGGCCCTGTCCCGGGACAACAACTACTTTACCTTTACCCGACGGTTTGCCTTTTCACTTCTGCTTCTTCGCCATTCGCGTACCGATTGGCGATCTCCATGGCCCGACCATGGGACAGGTCCCTTGATCGGCAAAATTTGAGGACGAGCTCCCGATACCGAGTTCCCACTTTGAAAGCCCACACGACCTGGTGCTCGGTGACTTTCTCAACGATGTTGTGGAGCATGGTCCATCGCTGGATGTACTTCCTGAGAGTCTCATTGCTCTTTTGGACACAATGTTGTAGCTCCGTCAAGCCACCTGGGCGCTTGTATGTTCCCTAGAAGGGCTTAACGAACACTCGGATGAGATCGCCCCAGTTGTGGATGCCGTTGGAGGGCAGCTGGTTGAGCCACGCCCTTGCGGACCCCTCCAACATGAGGGATGTTGTTTCATAGCGACGTAGAGGTCGCCACCACCAATCTGGACGGCACTCGGTAGTCTTCCATCTGGGTCTCTGGCTTAGACTCGCCATTGAACTTATCGATCCCCGTGGCCAACCAGTAGTTGGAGGCGATTTCGACCTCTCGGATGTGATGGCCAAAGCACTCGAGGCCGGATACTCCCTGGCCAGCTCGCGATCAAGTGTTTTGTGATAAAGGACCGAGCATTGAACTTAGGGGCCCGGTAGTTGCTGCCCTCATTACCCCGACGCTGATTGGGGCTTGGCCTACGGTCGTGAGGATCGCGACCAAGTGAGCTACTCCCCCGAGAGGGTGACCTGCTTAGGTCCTGGTGGAGATGCCTCCAGTGTCCATGCGGGCCTCTTGGAGGACAAGAAGGAGACCTTTGGCTTCATCTGTGCATGTGCGGACTATGGGCCCACTGCATGGTGTCTGCCTGGACGGACTTGCTGTGAATGCGGTGCCGCAAATGCAACAGTGCGGAATTCTGCTGCATGATAGTCTTCAACAGAGCCTGATTCTGCCGAATGCCTTCGCCGGCCACGTTGTCACTCGTCTAAACTGAATCACCAATCCGAGTAGCACCGGCCAGGTTCAGAAAAGGAGTTCGCATCACCTCGATGTGCTGCGGGAGGTCGTTCGGAAACAATTGCCTGTGACTGCGACTGGAGCTCGGCTAGTCCCTCACTGCCCGAGCGTCGAGCGAACGCTAGATTCGCTCGAGGTGCTTGCGCTCGGCCAGATTGTCCAGCCGCACGTTCTCTAGTGCCATATCCTCCGGGGTGTTCCCGATGATGGGGGTGTGGAGGACTTGATCGCTCCTCCACCGAAGTTCCTCCTGCTGCTGCTCAGTGAGTGGGTGCAGAATGTGGTGGCTATCGCTGCCATGGAAAAGCTCTCCCGCTCGGGAGAATTCTCCGTTGCGTAACCTATGTTGCCTCCCCTATTGGTGTCGGCCATTAGGATCTCGGCTACACACCTGTGGCTATCGCAGTGACTCCTCGCTTGACGAAGGGAAGAGGCTGATAGTGGCTCATCAGAGCTGAGCATGGCCGCCTGCCAGGAAATTGCCTGGTTGGCCAAGGCGTGCTTGATCCACCGTTACATCCGCAAGCGCCCAGAGATCTTGTGGCGAACAACAGTGGGATGCGGGAGTGCCGAGTGATACGACACCAATGATTGCCGAATCAGGACTCTCTGCGCGATTGTGCTAAAATGGGATGTACCTCGTGCGGGGAGGGCGTCGGTGTCCAGTGGCGCATCCTGCAGCCCCGCCGAGTCACTAGTGATGAAGCTGAGGGAACCGAAGAGGCTCTCTCTGTCGAGTGTCATCATGTTGACGAAAATGCGATAAATCTCCAACTGTGCTGGATTTGCTAGACGCGCAACCCCACAGTGGGCTCCAACTGTCATGGGAATGACCCTGACAATAGAACCTAGTGGTACGAACGAAGATGCGAAGTCTAACTAGGTGCAACAGATGCACTCGGATGTACGATTTAAGGCCCCACTCGGAAGTGGTAACAGCCCTACGTCTCGAGCCGTGAGGCTGATGTTTTCTTGTAGGGGTGCAAAAGATAACAAAGTGCTGAACCCTTAAGCTGGAGCCCGGGAGTGGCTTATATAGTTGTTGCCACGACTAACCGAGCTTAATTACAAGGCAATTAATGCTAATAAAGAGGGAAGTTACTAGAAATGACAACTTTAACCCTTGGCGTTACTCGTAACATGAGTCTTCACTTCACTTCATGTGATGGATTAAGTCCTTAGCCGTTGCAGCCTCTTCGGTGCCTTCAGCTTGCTATGGTCCGAGTGCGAGGATCCGTCTGACTGACACAAGGTTGTCCGAGTGACTCCAGGGAGGAAGAGTGACGGTTGCTGAACCGAGTGAGGTCGAGGCTGTACCAGTGACATTAAGGACACTGGTGTCCGTAAGGGTACTAGGTAGGCCTAGGGAGGCAGGTGCATAGGCCACCCATAAAATACAACTCTATCATGAGCCATGGCCAGAACACTTCTCCGGACAAAAAACAGGGTATCATGAAGAACCCCAAAACGTCAAGCTTCTCCGTTTCGTCAGCACCTTCTCAAGACCCTCTACTCAACGTCCACCTGCTCACAACAACTTCCTTCAAAGGATAGTACCCCCACCTCTAACAAGGGTAATATATATAGTACAACCGAAAATAGGGCAGACGTCAAGCCGCCCATGGAAGGCCAATGTGAAAAAGTTGTTTAAAAACTTGTATCTCAAGAAACGATAGTTACGTGTAGCAACTGCCTTGGTACCATGAGTTATAAAAATTCATCGCACACATTATTTATAAACCTTTTTATAGTATTTTTGTATGAACATGTTTCATACTCATCAGCGCTCATAGGTCAAATTTATTTTTTCACATGCTAAAGTGCTATCGGCCAGTAGACCGGGGGCTTGGATGACAAAACCACCCCGAGCACTACGCCGCCACTACTTCTTAAGTGTCCGGTTATCGGGTTTCGCGTTATATGCATCGATTCTGAATTATGTCTTGGCTCTATAGTTGGGTTGCCCTGCTCCTGTGCTGACCTCCTTATGTTCCGCTAGTTCAGCTAAGGGGTAAAGTGAGAACCACTGTGATTTTATTACCAGCTAGTCTGGCTTCAAATACCTCAGTGAAGAAAGCCTAAAACTGACCGTCATAATAAGTGAGAACTGGTCTCCAACCCGAGCTCAAAAACAAAAATAGTTGGAGGTTATTCCGTGTTATATGGAGGGTTCATCCTTTGCGGACCCTATGGTAACTATTTTGAAATTCGGCTCATCCGACTACCACCAAAAAGCTGGGGGCTTTCGTTCAGCCCCCGAATTTAAACTCCTTAGGTTAAGTGAAAGCGATAAAGCCGTATGTTTGATTGCCTCGTTTCCATCACACACTACCACCTTCGGGCACCTACGAATTGTCTAAGGCTAACAGTACGAATGACGGGTAACTTTTAGATTAAAACGGCCAAAAGACAGGAGTTAAAATAATATACAAGGGAGGTGCCCGAGCATCCCATTCAAAGACAAGCATCATACATATAAATTCTTCGGAGGCACATGATAGTACATTCACTCAAAGAGTACATATTTGGAGCATTGCGCTTCTATAACCCGAGCACCCTCTGTCCCGGAGGGAAAATAGAGCTCGGGATGTCTGTGCTCCTTCCCGACAAGGGAAGGTGCCGTCACCATCGTAAGGGGTTTTACCACCGCAAAATGGACCGTGGTCCTGTCAAAGGCCATTTGAGGTCCTTCTATGAAGACGGAACACTTTAGGACCTCGATCCGGGGCATGGCATTAACCAACTTCTGCGCTAAGCCGAAGTAGCTGCTCGGCACAGACTCAGTAGGCAACAGCTGGACACAGAGATCCTTCATGGCCGGCTCCGCCAACCTATGCAACTCGATTAGCTGTTTTGTTTGATACCTCAGACTGGGGCTGGGCTCACGAGTCTAAAACTAAGCCGCCCAGAAAAACCTCCACTGAACATACCCGTCAGAGTAGTGCTTGGTTGCTTCCGCCCCACTCTGTGGGAGGTACGTGAAGGCGCGTGAGGAACGCCATATGCACATAAGAAATTCATACTTTTTTGCACCAAAGGAACATTGGAATAAGTATGGCTTACCATTTGCCATCAGGTTGGCGTGGCAGACCTCTTCTTCAAAGAACCTCCGGTCCACCTGCTCTGATTTGAGCTTGGCGGACAGCTTGAAGAGCTCGGTTATATGCTCCCGCGATTTCTGCTCCAAGTCCTCACACATAGAGCTGGCCTTTTGAAGCTCATGTTGAATCTCCGCCACCCTGGCCTCATGCTTGCTTCTATAATCCTTGAGGGAGCTGAGCTCAATAGCTACCTGTTCGACAACCACCTTGTGAGCAACGGCCTCTTTCTTGGCATGCTCCAGTTTGGCCTTGAGCTTTTCGTACTCTTTGTCCCGGGCTTCCGACCAAATTGATATCATGGGGTCAGATATTAAAAGTCAGGACATTCCTTCCCTACTAGGGGCAGTAATAATTTTTACATCCCTTCTTAAAACTTACCCAGCCTTCCATCGAACCGGGCATTTACACGCTGAGGTCTTCGTCGGAAACTTTTAGTTTACGGTTTAGCTCGACTATCTCGAGAGCTATGGCATCCGCAATGGAGGATGTGCCCTGCATGGAAAAATTATGAATTTTAAAAGACTATGAGTTATCAGAATACTATACACTTTGGTCAAAATTACTCCAGCAATCTGTTATAATTGAAAGGTCTCCGGATTATTTATTATGCCTAGGAGTTGTTTTGAGACACAGATAAGTTTGTCAAAATTACCCATGGCTCGGGGGCTGTTATACCCATAAAGGCATATAAAACCTTATAAACAAACTTAAAAAGTTACACAACTTACCTTAAAACCCGCCAGCAAGCCATTGAAGGCTTCGCTCAGTCCACTACTAATAGACTAAATACTCTGTAGAACCACACCCATAAGCGCACAATGTTCATCGGCGTTGGAGGAGCCGACCAAGGCGTCCTCCATCATGGCCGACCACCCAGCCTTAGCCTCCTGTGCAACAGGCGGCGCTGGAGGCGACACCGAAAGCACCGGAATAACAGAGCTCCCGGAAGCTTTCTGTGGGAAAAGCTCAGAGGGAATATTGTTCCCCTCTCCGCTTGGAGGGAGGGAACCAATCTCTTGGGCCCCAGTGACCTAGGCATGGACCTTGGCCTAGATCTCCCGTTCTTCGGTGGCCGGTGTATCAATACCAGCCGGGACCTCCCTGTGTTCGGAGACTGGTGTATGAACTTTGGCTGGGACCTCCCGGTCCTTGGCGTTCGATGTACCCACCTTGGCCATCACCACCTCGGTGCTAGTCGGTGGGGCCTGATGGGACATCTCTCTGTAGCCTCATCCGAGGCCCGGCGAGGGGTATTATGGGACGCTTTCCCGCTCTCCATCAGCTAGGCGGGTAGCGAATCCTCCTCTAACACGTGGTCCGTCGGAAATTCTCGGACAGGGTTTTGACAAGAACAACTCATTTTTCATTATTAATAAAAACACTGTGAAATTCCATTAAATTAAGAATTGGAATCCATACCTATGGACAGGGGGGCTTGACCCTATGGGTTCGGCGAGGAATCACCTCGAAGGCTCCGAGCTCATCATCGGAGTCCCAGTCAGTGCCGAGCAGGGTGACCTTGCTCGTCTCTTTGGAGCCGGAGGTGGTAGCCTCTCCTCGTCCCCCTCTGGAGCCTCCCTCTTCCTCGTGTAAAGAGAGTCCTTCTCTTTCTCGTCTACTCCATCCCCCCCTCATGGCTGCAGGAGACTATTGGAAATATGCCCTATAGGCAATAATAAATTTTATTATAGTTCCTTGTTCATGATAATCGTTTATTATCCATGCTAGAATTGTTTTGATTGGAAAATCAAATATATGAGTGGATACATAGACAACATAATGTCCCTAGTGAGCCTCTAAGGACTAGCTAATTGATCAAAGATGGTCAAGGTTTTGTGACTATAGACATTAGTTGTCATTTGATATTGGGATCACATCATTAGGAGAATGATGCGATGGACAAGACCCAAATTGTAAACGTAGCATGTGATTGTGTATGTTTATTGCTACTGTTTTCTGCATGTCAAGTATCTGTTTCTATGACCATGATATCATGCAAGTCCCGGGCACCGGAGGACTGGCTCATTAATCAAATATGGTCAAGGTTTCCTGACCATAGACATGAGTTGTCATTTGATAACGGGATCACATCTTTAGGGGAATGATGCGATGTACAAGACCCAAACTATGAACGTAGCAATTGAGTGTGTCAGTTTATTGCAACTGTTTTCTGCATGTTAAGTATATGTTTCTATGACCATGAGATCATGCAACTCCCAAGCACCGGAGGAATGCCTTTCGTGTATTAAACCTCACAACGTAACTGAGTGACTATAAAGGTGCTCTAAAGGTATCTTAGAAGGTGTGTGTTGGGTTGGTATGAATGGAGAATGGGATTTGTCACTCCGTACGACGGAGAGGTATCTCTAGCGCCCACTCAGTAATACAACATCACAATGAGCTTGCAAGCAATATGACTAAATAATTGGTCACGTGATCTTGTATCACGGAACGAGTAAAGAGACTTGTCGTCAACGAGATTGAACTAGGTATGGAGATACCGATGATCGAATCTCGGGCAAGTAGCATACCGATGGCCAAAGGGAATAGTATACGGGATTGATTGAATCCTTGACATCATGGTTAGACCGATAAAGATCTTCCTAGAATATAGAGCAGCCAATATGTACATCCCGGTCCTGCTATTGGTTATTGGCTGGAGTGTTTCTCGGTCATGTCTGCTTAGTTCTCGAACCCGCAGGGTCTGCACACTTACGGTTCGGTGATGATTTGGTATTAGTGAGTTATGTGTGATGGTAACCGAATGTTGTTCGGAGTCCCAGCTGTGATCCCGGATGCCATGAGGAGCTCCGGAATGGTGTGGAGGTAAAGATTTATATATGTGAACTCATATTTTGGCTACCGGAAAAGTTCCGGGTTTTCCTGTATTGTACCGAGAAACTTCTAGAAGGTTCTGGAAACGTCCAGAGAAGTCCAGAAGTACACGAAGGATTCTACCACGTCCCAAGGGTTTGTATGTGCTGAGGGGAGACATTGTGGCCTTATGCCCAAGTGACTCAAGGCCCATGCTGTTGGGAAAGGTGGAAAGTTCACCTTTGTATGGAAGGGAAGGAAGGGGACTCAGATTCCACCTCCCCCCTTGGCTGCGCCCTACGGCTAGGAGGGAATGTTTCCCACGCCCCTCCACCTATATATAGAGGGGACGGGGCACCCCAAGAGGACACACGAAGCCCTTGGCGCCCCTCTCTCCCTAGATTGTTTTCTCCTCCGTTCGCGGTTTCGGTAGCGCTAGGCGTAGCCCTGCCGAGATAGCACCATAACTAGTCCCGCCATGCCGTCGTGTTGCCGCAGAACTCATCTACTACCCGCCCTCGCTCGCTGGATCGAGGAGGTGGAGACGTCATCAAGCTGTACGTGTGCTGAACGCGGAGGTGCCGTCGGTTCAGCGCTCGATCGGGAGTTCGTGGGTCGGATCGTGATTGGATCGCGAAGACGTACCACTACATCGACCATGTTTAATGCTTCCGCTTAGCAATCTACTAGGATTTGTAGATACAATATCTGGTCTCGTAGATGTGCATCTCCTAGATTGATCTTGGTGAGCGTAGGAATTTTTTGTTTCCCATGCAACGTTCCCCAACAGTGGCATCATGAGCTAGGTCTATGTGTAGATGACATCACGAGTAGAACACAAAGGAGCTTGTGGGCGTTGATATTTAGAATGCTTCCCTCCTTAGTCTTTTCTGGGTTCAACGATACTGTGGGATGAAGCGGCTCGGACCAACTTTACTCGTGTGCGTATGAGAGACCGGTTCCATCGACTAACATGCAACTTGTTGCATAAAGATTGCCGACGGGTGTATGTCTCTCCTACCTTAGTTGAAACGGATTCAACAGAGGTGATCCTTGGAGATGGTTAAATAGCAAATTGTATATCACCGTTGTGGTTTTGCGTAGGTAAGAATCGTTCTTGCTAGATGCCCATAGCAGCCACGTAAAATATGCAACAACAAATTCGAGGACGTCTAACTTGTTTTTGCAGGGTATGTTGTGATGTGATATGGCCAAGAACATGATGTTATATATTTGATGTATGATATGATCATGTTGTGATAGTTAATATCGACTTGCATGTCGATGCTATGGCAACCGACAGGAGCCTTAGGGTTGTCTTTAATTTTGGGCACTTAGTGATGCTTTACTTTATCGCTAAATCAGTAGCAATGGTAGTACTAGCATAGTTGGCGCGACAACCTCGATGGCAACACAATGATGGAGATCATGATGATGGAGATCATGATGTTGTGCCAGTGACGATGGAGATCATGCCGATGCTTTGGAGATGGAGATCAAAAGCACACGATCATGGCCATATCATGTCCTTATGATTTGCATGTGATGTTAATCCTTTTATGCACCTTGTTTTGCTTAGGACGACGCTAGCATTATAAGGTGATCCATCACTAAAATTTCAAGGCAAAACTGTGTTCTCCCCAAGTGTGCATCGTTGCGATAGTTTGTCGTTTCGGGACACCATGTGATGATCAGGTGTGATAGATTCTACGTTCACATACAACAGGTGCAAGACAGTTTTGCACACGCGGAACACTCGGGTTAAACTTGACAACCCTAGCATGTACGGACATGGCCTCGAAACACAGGAGACCGAAAGGTCGAACATGAGTCATATGGTAGAAATGATCAACATGGAGATGTTCACCATTGAGGCCACCTCATCTCATGTGATGATCGAACATGGTTGGTGGATTTGGATCATGTACCGCTCGAATAACTAGAGGGATGTCAATTTAAGTGGATGTCAAATTATGTTGTAGATGACTAGTTTGTGTTGTAGCTCCCCTATTTTTGATATGTTCCTAGAGAACACTAAGTTGAAAGATGATAGTAGCAATTGTGCGGACTGGGTCTGTAAACTGAGTATTGTCCTCATTGATGCATAGAAGGCTTTTCTCCTTAATACACCTCTCGGTGTGCTGCCCCAAGCATCATTTGTGGATATTTCGAACATGTGACATACAAGTCTTGATGACTACAAGATAGTTCAGTGCGTCATGCTTTACGGCTTAGAATTGAGGCACTAATACGTCTCCAAAGTATCTATAACTTTTGATGGTTCCATGCTATTATCTTGTCAGCTTTGGATGTTTTGTATGCTTTAATATGCTATTTTATATCTTTTTTGGGACTAACCTATTAACTCAGTGCCAAGTGCCAGTTTCTGTTTTTTCCGTGTTTTTGACCTTTTTCATAGAAGAATATTAAACGGAGTCCAAACGGAATAAAACCTACGGGATGATTTTTTACATAACAGAAGATACGCAGGGGACTTGAGAACCAAGGCAAAGGACCTTGGGGGAGGTCACAAGCCCCCTAGCCGCGGCCTGGTGGGGGCGCCTAGCAGGCTTGTGGGCCCCCCGTGGCTCCTTTGCCCTAACTCTTCCGCATATAAATTCTCTAAAAATCCAAAACCACCAGAGAGAGCCATGAAAATACTTTTTCGCCGCGGCAAGCTTCTCTCTCTACAAGATCCCATCTGGGGACCGTTCTGGTGCCCTGCCGGAGGGGGATTCGGACACGGAGGGCTTCTTCATCAACACCATTGCCTCTCCGATGATGCGTGAGTAGTTCACCACAGACCTTCGGGTCCATAGCTAGTAGCTAGATGGCTTCTTTTCTCTCTTGGATCTTCAATACAAAGTTCTCCATGATCTTCATGGAGATCTATCTGATGTAATCTTCTTTTGCGGTGTGTTTGTCGAGATCCGATGAATTGTGGATTTATGATCAGATTATCTATGAATATTATTTGAGTCTCCTCTCATCTCTGATATGCATGATTTCGTATCCTTGTAATTCTCTTCGAATTGTGGGTTTTGTTTGGCCAACTTGATCCATAATTCTTGCAATGGGAGAAGTGCTTGGTTTTGGGTTCATACCGTATGGTGTCCTCACCTAGTGATAGAAGGGGTAGCGAGGCACGCATCATGTTGTTGCCATCAAGGGTAAAAATATGGGGTTTATATCATATTGCATGAATCTATCCCTCTACATCATGTCATCTTGCTTAAGGTGTTACTCTATTTGTTATGAACTCAATACACTAGATGCATGAGGGATAACAGTCGATGTGTGGAGTAATAGTAGTAGATGCAAAAAGTATCGGTCTACTTGTCTCGGACGTGATGCCTATATGTATGATCCTTGCCTTAGATATCATCATGACTTTGCGCGATTCTATCAATTGCTCGACAGTAATTCGTTCACCCACCGTAATACTTGCTATCATGAGAGAAGCCTCTAGTGAACACTATGACTCTCGGGTCTACTTCACATCATATTTTCAGATCTACACAATTACTTTGTTGCACTTTTTGCCTTCAGATCTCACCTTGCAGATAATCGTGAAGGGATTGACAACCCCTTTATAGCGTTGGGTGCAAGTTTGTTTGTTTTTGTGCAGTTACATTGGTGCCTCATCTTGATACTCCTACTGGATTGATACCTTGGTTCTCAAACTAAGGGGAATACTTATCGCTACTGTGCTGCATCACCCTTTCCTCTTCAAGTGAAAAACCAACGCAAGCTCAAGAGGTAGCAAGAAGAATTTCTGGCGCCGTTGCCGGGGAGGATCAAGTCAAGAATAGTCTCCCGTCAACATGCCAATTTCTGGCGCCGTTCCCGGGGAGGATCAAGTCAATGATAGTCTCACGTCAACGTTCTAATTTCTTGCGCCGTTGCCGGGGAGTATTCAAAGTGAAGCATATCCAAGTAACTATCGCAAACTCATCTCTTGCATTTACATTATTTGCCCTTTGCCTCTCGTTTTCCTCTCCCCCACTTCTGAAAAAAAGAAAACAAAATTTATAAAAATATTTGCCTTTTTCGTTTTCCTTTCCTTTGCTTCTGTGTTATGTGCCTTCAGTATGCTTACATCTTTTCTTGCTAAGTATCTATTGATATGGATCCTCATCCACTTGCTAATCTCTTTAAGAGATCCAATTATGTGGAACCAATTGCTAGTGAGTTTTGTGCACTAGATTATCTTTATGAAGTTTTGCTTGAGATGCGTGAATCTGAAAATTGTGATGAAGAAATTTATGAAGTGATTCACGACGGCTCCTTGAATGAAAAGCATGAGTGCAATGATTTCACTATAAATTCTATTAATGACAATCATGCTAAAAATATGCAAAACCCTAATCTTGGCGATGCTAGTTTTGCTATGTCCACTACTTGTTGCAATGATCATGATTGGGGTGATGATTTTTCTTACGATCTTGAAAATTTGTTTAAGCCTCATGATGAATATGATATTGATAATAATGTTTGCAATAAGATTGAAAGTGGGTTTGGAGAAGTCATGACTTCAGTTGATGATAATCCCACTATTTTTGAAGAGCGTCAACTTTGCATGCATGTGGATCATGAAACGAATATCCTATGTGATAGTTATATTGTTGAATTTGAATATGACCCCACATGTAATTATTATGAGAGAGGAAAATATTGTGGTAGAAACTTTCATGTTACTAAATCACCTCTCGTTATGTTGAGATTGCTTTTGTCTCTTTCTTCTTCCTTGCATATGGTAGCTATTGGTTGTCTTGATAATTTGTTTTCCTATAAAATTCCTATGCATAGGAAGTATGTTAGACTTATATATGTTTTTCACATGCTTTATGATGCTCTCGTTGTGCTTCAATTCTTGTCTTTTGTGTGAGCATCATTGAATTATCAATGCCTAGCTAAGGGCGTTAAACGATAGCGCTTGTTGGGAGGCAACCCAGTAAATTTATATTTGCTTTTTTGCTTTCTGTTTTATTGTGTCCACGTCATCATAATTCTGTTATGATTGTGTTTTTTATGTCTCTTTTTGCGTTTGTGCCAAGTAGAACCTTTATGATCAGTTTTGGTGATGGTTGTTTGATCATGCTAAAAAAGACAGAAACTTTGCGCTCACCAAATTATTTTTACTTCCTATCCAGAAAAAGCTTTTGAGTTGATTCTTTTAGCTGCGGGTTGATATTGAAATTTCCATAATTGTCATAATTTTATAGAATTTTTGAGATACCAGATGTATACAAAGTATACAGATTGCTACAGACTGGTCTGTTTTTGACAGATTCTGTTTTTTGTTATTTTGATTGCTTATTTTGATGAAACTATGATATTATCGGGGGTTACTAGCCATGGAAAAGTGAGAATACAATAGTCTAACATAAATCTAAATAGAAATAAATTTTACTACAGTACCTAAAGAGTTGGTGGTTTGTTTTCTTATGCTAATGATATCACGAGTTTCTGTTTAAGTTTTGTGTTGTGAAGTTTTCAAGTTCTGGGTGATGTTCTCATGGACAATGGGATAAAGAGTGGAAAGAGCTTAAGCTCGGGGATTCCCAAGGCATCCCAATCCAAATTTAAGGACACCAAAAAGCCTAACCTTGGGTATGCCCCGGGAAGGTATCCCCTCTTTTGACTTCAATCCATCGGTAACGTTACTTGGAGCTATATTTTTATTCACCACATGATATGTGTTTTGCTTGGAGCGTCGTGTATTATAGGAGTCTTTTTTTGTCACAATCATCCTTGCTGCACACCTTTTTGAGAGGGACATGCACTCATCGTGAATTTGCTAGAATACTCATTGAGCTTCACTTATATCTTTTGAGTTAGGCAATTTAGCTCGCATGTGCTTCACTTATATCTTTTGAGCTAGATAACTTTTCTCTAGTGCTTCAATTAAATCTTTTTAGAGCACGGCGGTGTCATATTTTGAAGAAATAAAAACTCTCGATCTTCACTTATATCTTTCTGAGAGTGCTCTCTCTAAGTAACTTGGTAATTGGGGTGTGCTATGAAAGTAGTCCTAAAGATGATAGGCATCCAAAGAGGATATAATAAAAACTTCCATATTCAAGTGAATTGATTAGTAAAGATAAGTCTGATTCCTCATAATTAGTTATGAGATATGGATTTGGTAATATTACAGTTATGTTAGTAGGGTGTTATGAATCTAGAAATACTTGTGTTGAAGTTAGTGATTCCCGTAGCATGCACATATGGTGAACCGCTATGTTAGGAAGTCGGAGCATAATCGATTTATTGATTGTCATCCTTTATGTGGCGGTCGGGATCGCGCGATGGTTAACACCCACTAACCCTTCCCCTAGGAGTATGCGTTTAGCACTTTGTTTCGATTACTAATAAAACTTTCGCAATAAGTATATGAGTTCTTCATGATTAATGTGAGTCCATGGTATATATGCAATTTCACCTTTCACCATTGCTAGCCTCTCTAGTGCCCCGCAAATTTCGCCGGTGCACAAACCCACCATATACCTTCCTCAAAACAGCCACCATTCCTACCTATTATGGCATTTTCATAGCCATTCCAAGATATATTGCCATGCAACTCCCACTGTTCCGTCTCATGACATGTGCCGTCACTTTCATATTGCCATTGCATGATCGTAAGATAGCTAGCGGGTTGTTTCAACGTCATACGCTAAGCTAGATCGTTGCACATCCCGGTACACTACCGGAGGCATTTCCTATAAAGTCATCATTGTTCTAAGTATTGAGTTGTAAGTAAATAAAAGTGTGATGATCATCATTATTAGAGCATTGTCCCATGTGAGGAAATAAAAAAAATAGAAAAGAGGCCAAAGAGCCCAAACAAAAAAAACGAGAGAAAAAGAGAGAAGGGACAATGCTACTATCTTTTTCCACACTTGTGCTTCAAAATAGCACCATGTTCTTCATGATAGAGAGTCTCTCGTTTCATCACCTTCATATACTAGTGGGAATTTTCATTATATAACTTGGCTTGTATATTCCAATGATGGGCTTCCTCAAAATTTCCCTCGGTCTTCGTGAGCAAGAAAGTTGGGTGTACACCCACTAGTTTTCCTTTTGAGCTTCCACACACTTATAGCTCTAGTGCATCTGTTGCATCGCAATCCCTACTCATTCACATTGATATCTATGTCACAACCCTGGTTTCACCTTGCTTGACAAGCATTCATGCATGCATATTTAAACTCTTTTGTTTTTATTTTGGGAAGTGATCAAGCCCAACTATTTGAAATTTGACAAAAAGGCAATAAAATTATTACCTTAAAATGAACCAGGAAAATGTTCCAAATATTTGAGAAAATAATGACATAAAATAACTGTGTCAAAACAAAATTTTAGGTGACAAGAACTTTTTGAGATGGATTTTTGATTTGATCAAATAACTCTTTGGAATGGAGTTATTTTGTCTTTTATATTTTTAAAAGTTTCAAAAATGTTGAAACTATTATGTGGCATTGCTTATTTTTATCACTGTCACATAACACTAATTTAGGGTTTTATAAAATATTTAAACATTTTATTTTAAAATCTAAACCGAAATGCCAGAAAGAAATAAAAACAGAAAAAGGAAAAACAGAGGGAAGACCTTAGCTGCGCTCACCTGAAGCGGCCCAGCCCACCAAGGGCACCACTGTCTTCTTCCTCCTGCCAGGAGGAGAAGCAGCTGCGTGCCCGACGCATCGCCGGGCACCGCCACGTCCCCTGGCCACCTCCTGCTTGCCCCAAGCCACGTAGACGCCGGGGATGAGTACCCCGTGCACGCCTCTTCCTTCTCCCCCCGAGCTCATCCTCTCCCCCGCTCTCTTCTCGTCGTGCCCGAAACGGCCATGGCTAAGCCATCGTCGTCGCTGTCCGTGCAGCCTCCGGCCTTCCCTCGCCTCTCCGAGAAGCCCAGAAGGACCGCCTCGACGCCCTGCTCCTCCTCGCCATTGGAATCGAGCCCGGACGACCCCTGTCGTCGCCATCGCCGTTGTCTTCCTCACCTCCGGCCGCCGGCCCCCTTCCATCGATTCACCCCCTCTGACGCGACCCCGACCTCCCCGTCACCGCAAATGGAACCGTCGTGAGTTCGCCGTCATTTCCCCTCTCTTTCCACGTTCTGCCGTGCCCCGTAGCCCCGCTCCCCGCCATGGCCGAACCCCGCCGCCGCTTAGGCTCGTCACCGGCGTACCTCCGGTGCCCCTCCACCCACTTAGCTGCCACCAAAAGAAGCAACGCACCCCCAGTAACCATTCCACCCATCCGCGCCCTGAATGAATGCCGATGTCCCGATTCCGGCGAGCCTCCGTCACCCTGTTGGTCGCCGGCGTTGACCTCGCCGGCCTGAGCCCCTGCCATGTGGGCCCGGCCGGTCAGGATTAGATTAGCCCTAATAAAGCTACTAATTAACCCAGAGCCAATGACAGACGGACCCCACTTCTAATTAAGTCATTAGTTAGCTAAAAAAACCTGTTATTAAACTGAGTCACTGACGTGTGGCCCCCCACACGTCAGGTTTGACTCTGACCAAGCCAGTTGACTGCTGACGCAATGCTGATGCAGTGCTCACGCAGTAATTGATTTTTAATTATAAAATTAATCCAGGAAATTGCTAAAATTTGTAAAAATCATAGAAATTAAAATATAACTCGGATGAAAATAATTTATATATGAAAAAGTATCAGAAAAATCCAAGGAATCTGATTATGGAATTTTCATGCATGTTTGAAAAAGTTAACAACACCAAATAGGAAAAATGATGAATAGGGTAAATTTAATAAATAGTTTGGAGTTGGAAATTGATACTTATTTGAATTCCACTTCAATTACTATGCTCAAACATTGGTCAATGCAAATCAGTACCTCAAAATACTAACTCCATGCATGTTGGAACAATTTGTTATGAGCATCAGGTCGAATCAATTATATGGGTACTTGGAAAGATACCCGGCTTGAAGTGATGCTTGGATCCTAATTCAAACCAACTTCAACTTAAGAAATGATAGCCACATTAGCCCTGCCACCTTTCATTTCATGTCTTGAGCATGCATCATGGTGTTGCATTTCCGTGAAGTAATTGTTGTTCTTTCTTGTTTGTCGGTGTTGTTCCCTCTCGGTAAACGATGTTTCCGACGATGTGATCGTTGACATTGATGAAGACTCATTGCTATCTTCAGACGTGTCAGGCAAGCAAACTCCCCTTGAGCATATTGATATAAACCCACCCTCTCGCTCCTGCTCTCTTTTACTGCATTAGACAAACACGATTCAACTGTACATGTTATCGGTAGTTGAACCCATTCCTCTGCATGACCTGATTTTGTGACAGTAAATAGTTGAAACCACTTAGCATGAGTAGCAACTGCTTGAGCCTTGTTGTGCTTACTCATCCATGCTTGTTTACAATGCCTGCTATGCTTAGAGTCGTGTCGGGTCTGATCCGTCTGGATGATGAATCGGAATGGTTGTGTTCATGTCCTACAGTGTGAGGGTAAAGGTGTGTATCTGATTTGGTAAAGGTAGCGATGAGAGGCCATGTAGGAGTACATGGTGGGTTGTCTCATTGGGACCGTCCTTAAGAACTGAGTTCTCTGTGTGTTATCCAAGACAAGATACTACCACACATTGGGATACTTAATTGACCCTCTCGTCTTATTAATCGCCTAGATCTCTCTCCAGGAGTTGCAATTAGTTTCTGGTGTTTGTAGGAAAAGTGTTGGCGGCCGTGTTTAGCTCTGCCTGACGGGGTAGGCTTCACTACGGTAGATACACAGTGGCACGGTGTACCAAGTGGCACCCGAATGGTGGGCTTGGGAACCCTGCGCGCATCGTTTGGGGCCGTAGAGGAAACCTCGGCCGGACTTCCTTGCGGGTTCAGTCTCAAATAGGCGATAAACCTGGACTAGGGTCTTGCGTGGTTAAAAGTCGTGGCCGACACCCACGCCAGTGCTTCCGGTTGAAGGTTGCCGAGATGCATGACGTGCATATGGTGATAAGTGGTGGGAGCGTGTGTGAAGAAGTATACCCCTGCAGGGTGTTGTAATCTGTTCGAATAGCCGCGTCCTTGGATATGGAATACTTGGAAACATTACATGGTACATAGACAATTTAAATGGATACTCTAAAACATGCAAGATAAGTGTGAGTGCTATGGAAGGCCTTCTCGTAGGGAGACGAGAGTGGATCCATAGTGGTGTATTGAATTGGTGAATATGTGGACTTGTGTGCGCTATCCCACCTCAAAGAAAGAACTTGTAGTCGTAGTACAGGTTAGCCAAGAGTCAAAGCTGGCTTGCTGCAATCAAACCCCACAATCCTTTCATTGAAACATGATGCATGGTAGATAGTTCTGATGTAAGACTTGCTGAGTACCTTTGTACTCACGGTTGCTTTATTTATGTTTTTGCAGAGAAGAGTTAGACTCATTAAAAGGTTCTACGCGATGTGTTCGATGTTGACCGGAATAGCTTGGGAATCCCAGACACAGGTCTGGCTCCTTTGGTAGGGTCGTAGTAGCTTTTCAGGCTCTTCCAGCCACTTTTAGTAGATGTCTGTACCCAGACATAATTTGCTTCCGCTAGTTGTTTGTATGACTTGAGTGTCAGGTCACGAGACCCCTATTTGTAATATCATACTATGTTGACTCTTATGAGTCTTTAATAAATGCTTGAGTCATAGAGTTATGTTGTGATGCCATGTTGTATCTACACATATCGTGCATAATGTGTGTATGTTTGAAATGAATTATATGTGTGGGATTCGACACCTAGTTCTTTGCCTTTAGTAGTACTCTTTACAGGGAAATGCCTCTTTGTGTTTCCATCGGGCCTTGGTAGCTTGCTACTGCTCGGAACACATTGATTGACCGACATGTATCCTTCTTTGCTGCTGTGTCTGTCCTCTCGGGGAAATGTCACGCGCTGTAATGGAGTCCTTGTAGCTTGCTACGACTCGTCTACACACGCTGATGCTCGACACCTGCTTTGCTGGGTTATGTATGCCTGTCCCTGTACGGTTGTACCGCTGGGGTTTATAACTAGTCATGTCGACCCGGGTTCTTTGACGTTTGAACGCTAGCAACATATTCATATACGTGAGCCAAAAGACGCAAACGGTCCCGGCCAAGGTAAGGTGGCAGCCGTGGAGTTTACCGTGCGTGAGGCCGCAAAGTGATGTGACGTGTTACACGCTAGATTCTTATGACTCAGGATCGGGGTCCCGACAATCTATTAATGGGCATCTCCATAGCCCGTTTGTACACCGAGTCGATCAGACCATTTCCTCCTTTTTGCCTCACAACCTCCATCACACTCTATTCCACCTATAGTGCTATATCCTTGGCTCACGCTCATGTATTGCGTGAGAGTTGAAAAAGTTTGAGAAAGTAAGAGTGCGAAAACAATTACTTGGCCACTACCGGGGTTGTGCATGATTTAAATTCGTCGTGTGGGGATGATGGAGCATAGCCAGACTATATGATTTTGCAGGGATACCTTTCTTTGGCCTTGTTATTTCAAAAGTTCATGATCACTTTGCTAGTATGCTTGAAGTACTATTGTTTTGAATCTTACAAATCTGAACATCCATGCCACAAGAAATAAGTTACAAAGGACGAATATGTTAGGTAGCATTCCACATCAAAAACTCAGTCTTTATCACTTCCCTACTCGAGGACGAGCAGGAGTTAAGCTTGGGGATGCTTTATACGTCTCCAACGTATCTATAAATTTTGATGGTTCCATGCTATTATCTTGTCAACTTTGGATGTTTTGTATGCATGAATATGCTATTTTATATCTTTTTTGGGACTAACTATTAACTAAGTGCCAAGTGCGAGTTTCTGTTTTTTCCGTGTTTTTGACCTTTTTCAAAGAAGAATATTAAATGGAGTCCAAACAGAATAAAACCTGCGGGATGATTTTTTCCATAACAGAAGATACACAGGGGACTTGAGAACCAAGGCAAAGGACCTCAGGGGAGGTCACAAGCCCCCTAGCCGCGGCTTGGGGGGTGCCTAGCAGGCTTGTGGGCCCCCCGTGGCTCCTTTGCCCTACCTCTTCTGCCTCTAAATTCTCTAAAAATCAAAACCCACCAGAGAGAGCCACGAAATACTTTTTCGCCGCTGCAAGCTTCTGTCTCCGCAAGATCCCATCTGGGGACCATTCTGGTTCCCTACCAGAGGGGGATTCGGATACGGACGGTTCTTCATCAACACCATTGCCTCTCCAATGATGCGTGAGTAGTTCACCATAGACCTTCAGGTCCATAGCTAGTAGCTAGATGGCTTTATCTCTCTCTTGGATCTTCAATACAAAGTTCTCCATGATCTTCATGGAGATCTATCCGATGTAATCTTCTTTTGCGGTGTGTTTGTTGAGATCCGATGAAATGTGGATTTATGATCAGATTATCTATGAATATTATTTGAGTCTCCTCTCATCTCTTATATGCATGATTTCGTATCCTTGTAATTCTCTTCGAGTTGTGGGTTTTGTTTGGCCAACTTGATCCATAATTCTTGCAATGGGAGAAGTGCTTGGTTTTGGGTTCATACCGTGCGGTGTCCTCACCTAGTGACAGAAGGGGTAGTGAGGCACGCATCATGTTGTTGCCATCAAGGGTAAAAATATGGGGTTTATATCATATTGCATGAATCTATCCCTCTACATCATGTCATCTTGCTTAAGGCGTTACTCTGTTTGTTATGAACTGGCGTCTCCCACCTCCTACCTCCCACCGTGGCGACCCAGTGGCGATCTGGAACTCTAGCCGGCGTATCCTCCATCCTCGCCACTCCTCTGCTCAGGTGAACCTTTCCGACCGTCTTCACGTGGTTGTGCATGGCTTGCATGGGTGGTTCTACGTTGGATCTGGATTTTTCGCATGGTTTGGCTTTCTCTGATGAGGTTTATCGCCACTATGGTATTATGATGCACCCTATTGTAACATCCCAAATTTTGGAATGTTAATAAAATTATTAGTTTGTTTGTTTGCTTGCTTGAGTGATTTAAAGTTGAGTGAATATTTGAAACTTTTCAAAACTTTTGAATGAGAGGGAATAAAAGGACTTTCCCCTTCTTCGGTGAATTCAAATTCAATCATTTAAAAGCAAAGAGAGAAGATGACGTGACTTCTTCAACTATAAAGAATTTGAACGGAGAATTGCATTTGAATTCTTTTGCATTTCTATTTGTTTTTCTTCGTGCAAGAAGTGCCGGGAAATAATTTCTTGCAAGCAAGAAAGAGAGCAGGAATATGACCCTCCAAAACCAGGGGAACTTTTGAAATATTTTGAGCCAAGAAAGCCAAAGTTTTATTGTGAAATTAATTGCCAAAAGGAAATAAAGCATTTAGGGAATTTTGTGAAAAACATTTTTTAAAAAGTTTTTATTTTGGTTTCGGAAAAATGATAAACAATTAGGAAATATTTTTCTAATCATTTTGGTATATAATACCCTATATTAATTATTTTATTTTATTTCCTATTTTTGTATTTTACTTACTTTTTAAAAAAATACAAAATCGGGTAAACATTTGAAAAAGAGGAAAGCGCCACCGGGCGCGATTTAGCTGGCCCAATCCCGCCAGCCCGGGATCTCCCTCTCTCCTTCCTAATCGGCTAGCCCACCCAGCCGGCTACCCCCACCCCCGCTGGCAGCCCGGCCCCACCGCCCCACAGCCCCACCCGCAGCGCGCACCCACCCCCGCGCGCACCCCCTTCTTCCTTCTCTCTCCTCTCCCTTTCCTTCTCTCTCACGGCCGAGCCCGCCCTGGCCGGACCTTCCCCCGGAGCTCCGATCCCCTTCCCCTCTGCGCTCCCTCCTCTCCCCTATAAAACCCGAGGCCCCGACCCCCGGTCCCCGCACAATGTTCCACCCCGCCGCCGCCCCACCCAAGCTCCGCCCCGTCGCCCCTGCTGCACCGCCGGAGTTGACCAGCACGGCCGAAGTTTCGGGAACCCACTGCATCGCCTCCGACACCCCCGACTTCTCCCCGATGCCACCAACGCACCCGCCGTCCTCGCCCGCATCGACTGGAGTCTTCGCCGCCGCCGGAGACCCTCTGGAGCACCTCCCCCATCCACACCTGAGCCGCCGCCGCCGTCAAGCCCTCGCCGGAGACTCCCACACCGGAGCACCCCATCCCCTCCCCGTAGCCATCCGATATTAGATGTACGCTGTAGATTAGAAAACGAGGTACCCCTTCGGTTTTTATAAAAACCCGAACGGTTTTCTGCCCCACTTGTTTTTAGCCGTAGATTTTCTTAAGTTTTGGCCGTTTGCTAGTTCGTCTCGCAACACACACCCCCGCAGAAAATCAGTGAGCGCCACGTGTACCCCCTGTCCGTTAGCATCTGTTTTTCTTTTTCTGTTTAGTTCCAAAAACAGAAAAGTTTCAATTTTGTTTTGAGCATAGTTTTTGATCCCGAAGTCCAACGAGGTTGATTCTTTTTCCAGTAGATCCCAATTTTGCTGTAGTTTGTAGAAACATATAATTTTTCTATGTTTGAACTTTTCAAATTTGAATTAGATCAGATTCAGTTTAAACCTTGTTTTGCTTATTCCAGGAGATTAAAAAATGATTTTTAGTTGATTCTTTTTGCTGTTGCTTCCTAGTGATTATATCTTACTGTGGTAGAAGTTTCAGAATTTTGTAAATATTTCTACTTGGGTTTTTGACAGAAACAAGTTTCTGCCTTAGTGACGTGTAGTGAATTCTTTCACTTAGGCCATGGCAACTCTTTACTTGTGATGTTATTTTTACTTGTTGTTTGATTGTAGTGCTTCTGGTGTGTATTTTGTTTGTATCGGTAGATCACCCGGAGTGCGAAGCTTGTTACTTAGAAGCGCTCGATCAAGACAACTATCATCAAGACAAGTCATTTTGATCATACTATTTCCTATGTTTTCGATGCATGGTAGTTTCACCTTTCTTTGCCCAAGTGCATGCTGCTTAGGTACTTGGAAATTTTAGTATAGGTTGTAGTATCATGTGGTAGGCACACAACAACCCCGATACATGGCCCCGGGACGACAAATTTCATATTGCTATGCTTGAGTAGACGGGATTTCAGTTGAGTGCATAACACGAGTGATGCGAGGTTGATTAAGTAATCAAGACCGGTTAAGACAAGATTTTCAAGAACTCGGACGCAATGCAACTCTGGGTGAAGGACGGTTGATCGGCTCCCTGGAGAAACCAGTGGATGACCCGGGATGCTGGAGACGGCCATGACATCTTGCGGAAAGCTTCACCCAGGCTCGAAGAGACGGACGAGACTTCAAGACCCAAGGCTTACCTGCACAGCCACAAGTCATTATGGGCTCTCGCTTGGTTGGACAATGCGGCGACTCTGGACAGGCGGTGCTAGCAGATGTAGAAGAACGATAGGAATGGATGGCACCGACAGGGATTCAGAGGGACCCGTTGAAAGACCATGTTTTGATCATCCGGTCTTCAAACCTCGTGAAGTGCGAGGACATACATGGAGGCGATCAAATCTTGTGGGGAACGTGTGCAAAACTCTGCAGAGTGCCCAACCTAATCGATTAGCCGTGTCCACGGTCATGGACAACTTGAGCCGAAGGCATTGAAATTCCCCTGAACTCTCGACACAACTTAATAATGATGTGGGTGTTAACAAAAACTCGGGTATTAGAATTGGTTGGCGGAACCATCTCGTTAACAACAAACAATGTAGTAATATTTTTCTTTCAGCCCCTCTTGTTGTAGGATAAAATTGGCTTTATGCAAAACTCATAGCCCCACCTGCCAAATATGCATGTAGAGATAGTTGATTATTATTTTTACCCCTCTTTTGATGACTTCCCGGCATATTCCATATGATGACCTACACGCCTGCAACGTATCATGTTGCAGAGTACTTTTCCGACCAGGAATGAGGCTACGATCTATGCTCAGCGACATGCCCTGGAGTCGGATGGACTCGTCTACCTGATGCTTCTGCTATTCTTCGTTAGATATCTCATGAGATGGCCTTCAGCCACTTTATTGTAATCCTTTATTGTAATAAAGTACTCGTTATGAGATTTCGATTAATAAAGCTGTGTGATTGAACTCTTGATATATTCATTGATGTACTGAGTGTGTACCAGCATGATCTTGGGATGGTACGGAAACACCAGAGGCTTGACTCGTCTTGAGTCGGGTCGTTATAGAAATGGTATCAGAGCACATGTTGACTGTAGGACGTGACCCTAGAAACTGGAAATTTCTTAGGATAGGATCTCTCAAAAAAATCTTATTTTCGAGAACACCTTTTACTTCTCATCTCTTCTGATTTCATCAAAATTCTCTCTCACCTCAAATAGTTAGACAATGCCCTTTCCCCTTTGACCACGTGAAGGATCAACCGAATCCCACTTCAAAGTAAAGAGGATTTCACCACGCGTTTGAAGAATTGAAGCTACACCAACAATAGACTCTCAAGACCCGAAGAACTCGAAGATCCTGAAGTGTTCGAATAATTATATGACCATTAGAAGTCCAAACCCCTTTTATGTACCCACGTTAGATACGATGATTTGTGAGCCGTCATTGGTGTGTGTTTTTCGACAGCCACAAATAAAACCTATTCTCAAAAATATTGTTTGTATTGTGTGTATCTCCCTCCCTCTCTTACCCGTCTCATCCCCGAAACCTCAACCCTACCAGATGGAGTATGAAGCTGGACTTGTAGTCTCTGGACCAATGACCCGGCTGGAAGCTGAGATATGGATTCAGAACATGGAGAACCACTTCGGGAGTAACTTGATCTCAAGGAAGTATGAAGTGGAACACGCTCTTCAGTACTTTACACAAAGTGCTGCGATCTGGTGGAAAATGCACCATGCCATACAAGGATTTAGTGGAGCAGAAACTTGGGACGAATTCAAGAACACCCTGTTAAGATCCCGTCTCATTTGGAAGTGCTATGATAATCCGAAGGAGAAGACTTGTGCATGCAAGATCTGTGGAGAAATCGGACACACCCAGGAAGAACACAAGGATGGATGCACTCATTGTGAAGAAAATCACCCAGCTGAGGAGTGCCCAAGTAGTCAGGGTACTTGTTTCCTTTGTGAAGGAACCACCCACTACCCAGCTCAATGTCACCTTTACCCCAAGGTGCAACAAGTTGTCAAGCAGTAGAAAGATGCAATGAAGGAAACCCTCAAGAAGAAGATTCTAGAACCGGTGATGAACGAAAATATTGAAGACCCTGATGGACAAGGTCTGACCAGATTTTTCTCCAATGCATGCTACTCATGTGGAGAAGGAGGACATTATTCACAGGATTGCACGAAGAGAAGCCAAGAGTATCTGGGAAACTTCCCGACGGAAAAAGTGGAGTTTGATCCACTTGAAATAGAAGAACTGGCCAAAATAAAGGAGTCCGGAAAGAAGAAAAAGTACCCTCGGAAGAGCCAAATCTCTGTAGATATAGACCTGAGTCATGTCAGATGTTACAAGTGTATGGAATTTGGCCACCACAAATACATGTGCTCAGGAAGGAAGCCGGAAACCCAAGGAACAAAAGCAAACACTAAGACGCCTCGAGACTTGTCAGAACTCATTTGCTTTCGTTGCAAGGAAGCAGGACATTTTGCTAGGGGTTGTCCACAAAGGAAGAAAGCTAAAAAGGAGTAGTTTAGTTTTGACCGCGGCAATTAGTGTAATCTGAAGAACTCTTGTTTTTCATGAGATCATGGAGTGAAATTTTTTGTAACAGAAGTCCCTGAGATTGTAATAACATCATGAATAAATGGAATTTATTGTCTCATGATTGCCTATGTTGAAACTGTATGCATTGTTTCTCTTCGAACAAAGATCTTTGAACAATTATGAGGATAAGAGAAAATATGGTCTATGCAGGGATGAGTATAATTCATTTGTAGTGTGGTAGTAATCGGTAAACCCACAGGATCCACTGAGTAGGAATGTACCATGATTACCAAGGAGACACATACATTCCTCTGAGTACCTATTTACTGACACCTGCAGATGACAACTCTCGATGAGTCATTCCTCAAGGGCCCAGAAATGATCATGCCTTGACCAGTGATCATGATTACCCGAAAATCCTGAAGGACATTCATCTTGAAGGAGATGCAGTCTACAAAGGCTACCCATTCATGGAAAATGGAGTGGAACTTTGGTACGTGGAAGTACACCTCCACCATGTGAAAGGAGTTTGTCCAAAGACTATGGGGCAATACTTTTTCATTTCACGTGTACCACGAGCAACCTTCTTTGATGCTGTTCGTGAAGCTGCCATGGAAGCCATACGTCAGATTGGAGAAATACTTGAAGCAAGACTCCGTCATACCCAGGAATACCTGAGTGAAGTGCATGCGGAGATGAAGCTCATGACCACCATGATGAAGCAAAAGATGGATGATTTCAAGGAGCACATTGGAAAGTTCCAGTGGAACTAAAGCACCTCCAAGAGAGACGAATGAATAATGTTGGCAGAAATGCTCGACCATACCGAACAATGTGGATGGCAGCATTTGTAATAAATTACTTTTGAGTTGGAATTTTGAAGAAAGCAAGGATGTAATAAAGGATTGATTATGAAATGAATATGATTTATGGAAGAAGCTATGATGGATCAGCAAACGTTTTCTTAGGAACATACGAAAGCCAGAGAGTTGCAAAGATACGATAGATGTTTTGTTCAGCTTGCAGAACCAATGGATTATCCGAACTTCGTTCGTGGACAAGAGAAATTCTACAACGCTTGTGAGGATGCCCAAGTGTTAGAATACGAGATTCACTAAGCCTTATAAAAGGTAATGATTTCAGTGTGACATGGCTTGGCCACCATGACGACTTACTATTATCATTCTCTTGCTATTCGGAATGGTAAATCCGAGAGACTTACCCATAGTGAGAGACGAAGTTCTTTGAAGCTTTTGTTTAAGCCTTAGAATTGTATGATGAAAGCCCCATGTACATCACATTTGTTGTCACGCATAGGAAATTTTACGGTGAGGATGAAGACAAGACCCCTCTCTCTGCAGGATAACCACAAATGGTAGACCACCATGAGAACCATCGATATGTTATTTAGAATTGACCGCGAGTCTGTCAGTTAAGAAGACCCAGTAACGGAAGAAGCTTGTATCAACAGAAGAACCCTTGATTTTGATGGAAACATTATAAATATAACGGGAGAGCATCACCAAAGGATTTAATATGAAGACCGTGCGAAGTCAGTTGCCAAAACCCTAGAGGATCGTTAAAACATTTTCAGGGACCAGTAATCTTCATTTTAAGTGTGGTAGCATCCCACTTTGCAGGAGATTGGATTGTTAGAAGACCCCCACAAACCATAACCTTTTCTTTCTGGCCTCTTCGAATCTCGAGGACGAGATTCATTTTAAGTGTGGTAGGTTTGTAACATCCCAAATTTTGGAATGTTAATAAAATTATTAGTTTGTTTGTTTGTTTGCTTGATTGATGTAAACTTGAGTGAAAATTTGAAACTTTTCAAAACTTTTGAATGAGAGGGATTAAAAGGACTTTCCCCTTCTCCATTGAATTCAAATTCAATCATTTAAAAGCAAAGAGAGAAGATGATGTGACTTCTTCAACTATAAAGAATTTGAACGAAGAATTGCATTTGAATTCTTTTGCATTTCTATTTGTTTTTCTTCATGCAAGAAGTGCCGGGAAATAATTTCTTGCAAGCAAGAAAGAGAGGAGGAATATGACCCTCCAAAACCAGGGGCACTTTTGAAATATTTTGAGCCAAGAAAGCCAAAGTTTTATTGTGAAATTAATTGCCAAAAAGAAATAAAGCATTTAGGGGATTTTCTGAAAAACATTTTTTAAAAAGTTTTTATTTTGGTTTCGGAAAAATGATAAACAATTAGGAAATATTTTTCTGATCATTTTGGTATATAATACCCTATATTAATTATTTTATTTTATTTCCTTTTTTATTTTACTTACTGTTTTAGAAAAAAATACAAAATCGGGAAAACATTTAAAAAAAAGGAAAGCGCCATCGGGCGCGATTTAGCTGGCCCAATCCCGCCAGCTCGGGATCTCCCTCTCTCCTTCCTAATTTGCTAGCCCACCCAGCCGGCTACCCCCACCCCCGCTGGCACCCCGGCCCCACCGCCCCGCAGCCCCACCCGCAGCGCGCACCCACCCCCGCGCACACCCCCTTCTTCCTTCTCTCTCCTCTCCCTTTCCTTCTCTCTCACGGCCGAGCCCACCGTGGCCGGACCTTCCCCCGGAGCTCCGATCCCCTTCCCCTCTGCGTCCCTCCTCTCCCCTATAAAACCCGAGGCCCCGACCCCCGGTCCCCGCACTCCGTTCCACCCCCCCGCCGCCCCACCCAAGCTCCGCCCCGTCACCCCTGCTGCACCGCCGGAGTTGACCAGCACGGCCGAAGTTTTGGCCACCCACTACATCGCCTCCGACACCCCCGACTTCTCCCCGACGCCACCAACGCACCGGCCGTCCTCGCCCGCATCGACTGGAGTCTTCTCCGCCGCCGGAGACCCTATGGAGCACCTTCCCCGTCCACACCCGAGCCGCCGCCGCCGTCAAGCCCTCGCCGGAGACTCCCACGCCGGTGAGCACCCCATCCCCTCCCCATAGCCGTCTGATATTAGATGTACCCTGTAGAATAGAAAATGAGGTACCCCTCCGGTTTTTATAAAAACCCGAAAGGTTTTCTGCCCCACTTGTTTTTAGCCGTAGATTTTCTTAAGTTTCGGCCGTTTGCTAGTTCGTCTCGCAACACACACCCCCGCAGCAAATCAGTGAGCGCCACGTGTACCCCCTGTCCGTTAGCATCTGTTTCTCTTTTTCTATTTAGTTCCAAAAACAGAAAAGTTTCAATTTTGTTTTGAGCATAGTTTTTGATCCCGAAGTCCAATGAGGTTGATTCTTTTTCCAGTAGATCCCAATTGTTCTGTAGTTTTTAAAAATATATAATTTGTCTATGTTTGAAATTTTCAAATTTGAATTAGATCAGATTTAGTTTAAACCTTGTTTTGCTTATTCCAGGAGTTTAAAAAATGATTTTTAGTTGATTATTTTTGCTACTGCTTCCTAGTGATTATGTCTTACTGTGATAGAAGTTTCAATTTTTTTTTAAATATTTTGACTTGGGTTTTTAACAGAAATAAGTTTCTGGCTTAGTGACGTGTAGTGAATTCTTTCACTTAGGCCATAGCAACTCTTTACTTGTGATGTTATTTTTACTTGTTGTTTGATTGTAGTGCTTATGGTGTGTATTCTGTTTGTATCAGTAGATCACCCGGAGTGCGAAGCTTGTTACATAGAAGCGCTCGATCAAGACAACTATCATCAAGGCAAGTCATTTTGATCATACTATTTCCTATGTTCTCGATGCATGGTAGTTTCACCTTTCTTTGCCCAATTGGATGCTGCTTAGGTACTTGAAATTTTAGTATAGGTCGTAGTATCATGTGGTAGGCACACAACAACCCCGATACTTGGCCCCAGGACGACAAATTTCATATTGCTATGCTTGAGTAGACGAGATTTCGGTTGAGTGCATAACACGAGTGATGCGAGGTTGATTAGGTAATCAAGACCGGTTAAGACATGATTTTCAAGACCTCGGACGCAATGCAACTCTGGGTGAAGGACGGTTGATCGGCTCCCTGGAGAAACCAGTGGATGACCCGGGATGCTGGAGACGGCCATGACATCTTGCGGGAAGCTTCACCCAGGCTCGAAGAGACGGACGGAGACTTCAAGACCCAAGGCTTACCTGCACAGCCACAAGTCATTATGGGCTCTGTCTTGGTTGGACAACGCGGCGACTCTGGACAGGCGGTGCTAGCAGATGTAGAAGAAGGGTAGGAATGGATGGGCACCGACAGAGATTCAGAGGGACCCGTTGAAACACCATGTTTTCATCATCCGGTCTTCAGACCCCCTGAAGTGCGAGGACATACACGGAGGCAATCAAATCTTGTGGGGAACGTGTGCAAAACTCTGCAGAGCACCCAACCTAATCGATTAGCCGTGTCCACGGTCATGGACAACGTGAGCCGAAGGCATTGAAATTCCCCTGAACTCTCGACACAATTTAATAATGATGTGGGTGTTAACAACAACTCGGGTACGAGAATTGGTTGGCGGAACCATCTCGTTAACAACAAACAATGTAGTAATATTTTGCTCTCAGCCCCTCTTGTTGTAGGATAAAATTGGCTTTATGCAAAACTCATAGCCCCACTGGCCAAACATGCATGTAGAGATAGTTGATTATTATTTTTACCCGTCTTTTGATGACTTGCCGGCATATTCCATATGCTGACCTACACGGCTGCAACATATCATGTTGTAGAGTACTTTTCCGACCAGGAGTGAGGCTACGATCTACACTCAGCGACATGCCCTGGAGTCGGATGGACTCGTCTACCTGATGCTTCCGCTAGTCTTCGTTAGATATCTCATGAGATGGCCTTCAGCCACTTTATTGTAATCCTTTATTGTAATAAAGTACTCGTTATAAGATTTTGATTAATAAAGCTGTGTGGTTGAACTCTTGATATATTCATTGATGTACTAAGTGTGTACCAGCATGATCTTGGGATGGTACGGAAACACCAGAGGCTTGACTCGTCTTGAGTCGGGTCGCTACACCTATGAAGCACCGCCGCCCTTTCATCATGGTGATTTCCTTTGGTCGTCATGTGTTCCGTCTTTCGACTGACACAGTCGCCACAGCTCTAGATTCGGTGATTGGGGGATCGGCTGTTGAGTTTCGTGTCTCTCAAGTGACCGATTCGGTTTTCTCCTTCAAAGTGTCCTGCATGCAAGTTGGTTTTCACATCCTGGATTTACGTTCTTTCAAGTGCTCAAGTTTTAAGTGCTTCTTCCATCTATGGGGACATGGAGGTCCTAATTGGCGTCAGGAATTTGCTCTGTGGAAGAAGCAATGTGATGCTGAATGGATTATTGTGAGTCCTTCTAAGAGCACAGCCTCTTTAGGTCTGATGGCGATGCATTCCAGACCCCTCAAATCTTTGCTTAAATCTTGATCTTCTGTTCGTAAGAAGCTCACTTTCGCATCTCTTCAGCAATATGAAGTTTGCAAGGGCTACAGATATCCTGTTTCCCATGATGAGCTACTCACGCTTGAACAGGCTGGTTATTCGGTGCCTTCCCCTAAACGTGTCATCATCTCAGCGCCACCGCCGGCAGAACTCCGGTGGACGACAGCCACGCCGCATATTACGTTCGGGACAATTTCTCGCCAAGTTTCATCTCCCAGATCTCCCGGCGATGATTTTCAAATTGCCAAATTAAACGGAACTTCTCCCATGCAACAAGGAGCTACAGCTGATCCCGCCGAGATTCATGGTATTTTGAATGACGAGAATCAGTTTTCGGTGGCAAGTTTGGATTCTGGGCCTATTTCTACTCTCATTAATGAGTCTGCTGAAGTTACCTCTTTCTCTCGGCCCGACCCTAACCTTTCGATGGATATTCCCTCCTCCCAAGAGGCCCATCTGGCCTTTGATGAACTCATTAATAGCATGGTTGAGGATATCTTTTCTTGCTCAATTTGCAACGCTCGGGGCCATCTAGCTGCGAACTGCACGGCTTCGCCTGGATTCGCTGACAATACGGTGGGCCACGCACGATCTAGAGGAGCCTCTTTTATGCGTAATAATTGTCTTACTTGGAACTCTAAGAGACCCACCACCTCCCATGTCGCTGATATCTCGGGAACTGCTGATACTCCCGGGGAAACAGCAACCCCTGCGGCACAGTTCCATCCTTTCTCATCACCGTCGCATCCTCGAACTCCCTCCGAGACGCCACCGGTCACTCCGCCACCGCCTCCCGCAGTGGCGAACTTTGAGCTTGATCCTGAGTTCTTCCTCCCGCCTGGCCACAACATCATCGATGGAGGACCCGACCGGCTGCCTCGGACCTACACCACGCCTGCGGTCACCATCACCAGACGTCATGAGCGCGTTGTCATCACTGACGTCCACCCAGCACCACCGGCTGACAACGTGATTCAGGTACGGCAAGAAGTTGTTGCTCTTCTTCTTCACCAAGGGTTACATGTTCGGTCTGCCCAGCCATGGATTGAGGGTGTTGGATTGTTTGAGCTCCGAGATGCGGCAGAAAGTTATGCTGCGGTCCACATGGTTCCGCAAGAAGTCGCTCATAACTCTGTGGTGCGCTTCCTGCGTCACGATCAGGGTCTTGGTTTCCGTGGCCAAGAGGGTTTTCTTCAGGGCTGTCTCATGATTCTGGGGGTCCCCCTAGACTTCCGCAACACTGAAGATCTCCGGGCTGATGTCAATACCTTTGGGGAGTTTCACCATTGGGTCAGTGATGATCCTTACTTGGTTCGTTCTATTGTGTTTGCTTCGTTCCCAGACGACCGGCTGGTCCCTCACAGTATCAACTTCTCTGAATATGCTGCATGGGGAGGCGCCAAGGTTTCCTGGTCTGTGCCGGTATACATCCTGGGTGCGGCGGCTGCTGTGATTCTGCCTAATGATGAGGATCCCATGCCCCTCAATGGCAACCCTCACCCGCTGCCTGGACATCTTGTCCATGATAATCTACAATTTGCTCTGCCCCCGTATCCTGCGCTGGGTTGGAACGCGGTACCGCTGGCGCCTGAAGACCCAGTGGTTCCTGCTGCTGATGCCGGAGGTTGGGGACAGTCGCTTGCTGCCGCTGATGGAGGAGGATGGGAACCTGAAGCGGCCCCGGAAGCACCTGCTGCCGATCTTGTTCAGGATCAAGAGTCTATGGTGATTGATCAGCCGAGTCCTTCTTCCTCGGATTCGATTCATGAGCTGGTGGACCTTGACCCTCAGCCGCAGGGTGACATGGAGGTGGAACCTGTTGCTCAAGAACCACCGCTGGCTAATCCTGAGGCCCCTGATGATGACATGCCACTAGCTGCCCCGGACAATGATGCTGAGCCGGCGGAAGATGTGCCTGTGATGGAAGAGGCGCACGATGACAATCCTCTGGCAATTGTCCTCTACAAACCCCCTCACATTCAGACTGACAACATCTTTGTTGGGGCTGCAAGGGTTGTGTATGGGCCTCCTCTGCCGCCAGTAATGTCCTGGGCACGCACCTTTGATGCTCTCATGGGTGTTGCTACTGCTATGCATGTACCTCGTCAACTGCAGATGCAAATTCTGGAGCCCATTATGATCCCCAAGCGATCCTGGGCAGTGGCTTTCGACACTGACGCTCCAGAACCTCCACCATCTGAGCCTACTTGTACCTCTCTCTCAATGCAGGAGGTAATCCCTCTTAGTCCTTCTTCATCTGCAGAGGACTTATCTTTTCTTTCTCCTGCTCCATCCAAGAAGGGGTCCCGCAAGAAGGCCACTCCGGTCGTTGACTCCTTGGTCCGTCGGTGTACTCGCGGCTCCATCAAGCGCGATGGTTTCAAGCCAATTCTGCAGGAGCTGCCTACGCATGTCCCCAAGAAGAGGAAGCCCAAGGCTAAGCCAATGCCCTCTACATCGCAGGAGACTAAGGATGTTCAAGTACCTCCTGCCACTCCTATCCCAGTGATTCAGGAGGAGGGACAGTCACTCGGCATTGCCCCTGAGATGCTTACGGTGGATCGACTTATGGAAGATCTTGCTGACCCTGCGCCATCGTCTACTGATGTTTAATCCACCTATGTTTATCTGTTACTGTACTGGCTCTATGTACTGTCACACTTCTGCTTGCGCTGTCTTTTGGTTTTCGGATCCTTGGTCGCACTGGCTATTACATAGCCTTGCTTTTGCTATATATATGTTCTGCAATGGATAGTCGTTCTACGAGAAGTTGGCGTGTGCTTTGTTGGAATGTGCGTGGCCTAAATTCAGATCATAGGCAGTGCGCGGTCCGTAACAAGATTGATGAGAGCCTTGCTGCTGTGGTCTGCTTGCAGGAAACAAAAATGCAGTCAATTGAGTTTCATGCAGTTAAAGGTTTCTGTCCCAAACGATTTGATCAGTTTGCTTACTCTCCTTCCAGGGGTGCATCAGGGGGGCTTATCACCCTTTGGAACTCTTCCATCCTTACTGGTCAATTAGTGGAATGCACACCCTATGGATTGATCATCTCTTTTACCTCAAATCACATCGGTGAATCATGGACTTTAGTTAATGTCTATGGTCCATGTCAAGGAGAGGCCCGTGATCTTTTTGTTAGCTGGCTCTACAATCTTAATATTCCCACTGGGGCTAATTGGTTGCTTCTTGGACATTTTAATTTCATTAGATCTCTTGACAACAGAAACCTTCCTGGGGCTGATGTGAATGACATGTTCATCTTCAATGAAATTATTGGGCATCTGGGATTTCTGGAACTACCCATTAAAGCCAGATCTTTCACTTGGTCCAATATGCAAGATTCCCCTCTTCTAGAGCAGCTTGACTTGTTTTTGACATCAGCCAACTAGATCTCCTCATATCCTCTTACACAAGTGCTACCCCTTGCAAAGACTGCTTCTGATCATGTTCCTTGTGTGGTCACTGTCAATAGTTTCATCCCTAAATGCAACCTATTTCTCTTTGAAAACTACTGGGTTGAAATGGAGGGCTTCATGGAATGTGTACAACAGTCCTGGCTCATTCCTTCAAGGAAGACCCACATTACTACTGTTATTATGGATAAGATGAAGCATCTTAGGCAGGCTTTGAAAAATGGCAGACGAATCTATCACAGTTAAAAACTTTTATTTCCAGATGTAATCAAGTTGTGTTGTGTTTGGATGAGCTTGAGGAGTTGAGGTCACTTTTCATACCAGAAGCTAATTTCAGGAAAATTGTCAAATTACATTTGGAACATCTTCTGCATCTTCAGTGCTTGTACTGGAAGAAGAGAGCCACTATCAGATTTGTTAAGGTTGGTGAGGAAAACACTAAATTCTTCCATGATATGGCCACTAAGAGATATAGGAAGAATTCCATTGCATCTCTCAAGTTAAATGATGGTTCTACAATCTCTGATCATGATCAGATTGCTGCATGCTTTTGGGCATCTTTTAAGGATAGAATGGGAACTTCTCTTGGCATTAACATGGCATTTGATTTACAATCCATGCTGAATAAGGTGGAGGGTCTAGACATTCTCACAGAACCTTTTTCTAAGTCTAAAATGGACAGGACTGTTCAGGATATGCCCATTGACAAAGCTCCAGGTCCTGATGGTTTCAATGGTATTTTCTTCAAGAAATGCTGGCACATTTTCTCCCCTGAGTTTTACCAACTTGCCGCTGCCTTCCATGCTGGACAGGCTCAGCTTGTGAACATGAACTCATCTTATATTACTCTGATTCCAAAGAAGAAATCACCTGAACATGTGGGAGATTACAGACCAATATCACTTACTGGAATGGGTCTCAAATTTCTGTCCAAAATGATTGCTAACAGGCTACAATTGCAGATTGTGAAGTGCCTTCACAAGAATCGGTATGGTTTTATCAAATCTAGGACCATTCAAGATTGTGTGGGATGGACTCTGGAATACCTGCACCAATGTCATTAATCCAAGAAACCTATAGTTATTCTTAAGCTGGATTTTGAAAAGGCATTTGATTCTGTGGAACATGAGTTCATCTTCCACACTCTTAAGCACAAAGGCTTCTATGACAAATGGATCCTTTGGGTTAGGCAGCTCCTAACTTCTGGATCATCTTCAGTTCTGATCAATGGTGTGCCTGGAAAGAAGTTCATGTGCAAGAAAGGTGTCAGGCAGGGAGATCCTATGTCTCCACTGCTTTTTGCTATTGCTCCTGATTTTTTACAAACTCTGGTTAACCAATTGCTGGTGGAGGGGCTGATACAGCTGCCTATACCTTGTCATGATAATGATTTCCCTATAGTGCAATATGCTGATGATACTCTTATCATCCTACCTGCTGATAAATCCCAGTTATTGCAGTTCCAGAAAATGCTCTTACTTTTCTCCCAGTCCAGTGGATTATAGGTGAATTACCACAAATCTGCACTTCTACCTGTTAACACTTCTCCTCAGCACCTACAGGATCTGGCAGACTCCATTGGTTGCAAAGTGGGATCTTTGCCCTTTACATATCTTGGCCTTCCTGTTGGGACAACTAAACCAAGAATCATTGATCTCATGCCTCTGGTTGATAACATGGAAAGAAGACTCAGTGCTAGTTCATCTTTTCTTGCTCAAGGGGGAAGGCTGCAGTATTTAAACTCAGCCCTATCTTCTGTGCCTATCTTCTTTCTATGCAGTCTGGATATCCCACCAGGCATACTGAAGCAGTTGGAGAGGATTCAAAGGCAATGTCTATGGAGAAGAAATGGGAATGATCATGCACCCTCTCTTGCTGCTTGGCCTCTGGTGTGCAGGCCTAAAAATAAAGGGGGGTTAGGAATTATGAACCTAGCAGTCCAAAATGAAGCACTCCTGCTCAAACATGTTGATAAATTCCTCAATCATGCTGATATCCCTTGGGTTCATCTGATTTGGAACACTTACTATCATGACACAGTACCTCAGGGAACTGCACTTTGTGGTTCTTTTTGGTGGAAGGATATCTGTAAACGGCTTGACAAATTCAGATCAGTTACATATGTTCTGTCGAACAAGGGTGACTCCTTCCTGTTTTGGTCTGACTCCTGGTTGATTGGAAACTCCATTATGCCACTAGCTGCCAGATTCCAAAGACTGTTTTCTTTTGTGGCTGATCCTTTCAGCACAGCTCAAGAGGTCTTTACTGCCTTTTCTGATGACAACATGCTCTCCATGTTTCACTTACCACTGTCTGCTCAAGCTTATCAGGAACTGCTTTCGGTCCAATCTTTGCTTCAGGACCTGGATCTTGATCATCAGGCCTCTGACAGATGGGTATGGGGAAAGGATTCTAAGGTCTACACAGCCAAGAGATACTACGCTCATATTCATAGCAGTATTGTACCAAACCCTTTACTCAACTGGATCTGGAGAAGCTGATGTACTATGAAGATTAAGATGTTTGCCTGGATGCTCATCATGGACAGGCTTAACACTCAAGATATGCTTGAACGGCGTCACTGGAATGTTTCTGATTCCAACCTTTGTGTTCTGTGTCACGCTCGAGTCAAGGAGGACAGAGATCACTTATTCTTCAATTGTCTTTTCAGTACCAGGATCTGGAATTATCTACAGATCACATGGCACGGTCCATCCATGTGGAGTGCTGCTGTTGCTGCTAAAAGGGACTTTCATAACCCTTTCTTTGCTGAGGTGGTCTTCACTGCATGTTGGAACATCTGAACTATCAGAAATGCAAAGGTCTTCAACCAGGAGCAGCCAAAGTTAAGAAAATGGAGATCTGGATTCATTCATGACATTTCTCTTTTAGCTCATAGAATTAAGGCTAGTTTCAGGGATGATCTCCTTAAATGGGTTTCCTTTATTCCTCCTTGAGGTTTGTAATCCTTGCTCCTCTTCCCCTTTGTACATTCTAATCTCCTCTTGTATATATTGCTCTCATATATGGGAATAAAGGAAAATGGCTGTGGGGGGTTTTCCCTACAGTAGCCGGTCAAAAAAATACACTAGATGGATGCTGGATAGCGGTCGATGTGTGGAGTAATAGTAGTAGATGCAGAAAGTATCGGTCTACTTGTCTTGGACGTGATGCCTATATGTATGATTATTGCCTTAGATATCATCATGACTTTGCGCGATTCTATCAATTGCTCGACAGTAATTCGTTCACCCACCATAATACTTGCTATCATGAGAGAAGCCTCTAGTGAACACTATGGCCCCCGGGTCTACTTCAGATCATATTTTCAGATATACAAGATTACTTTGTTGCACTTTTCGCCTTCAGATCTCACCTTGCAAATAATCGTGAAGGGATTGACAACCCCTTTATAGCGTTGGGTGCAAGTTTGTTTGTTTTTGCGTAGGTACATTGGTGCCTCATCTTGATACTCCTACTGGAATTATACCTTGGTTCTCAAACTAAGGGAAATACTTATCCCTACTGTGCTGCATCACAGTTTCCTCTTCAAGGAAAAAACCAACGCAAGCTCAAGAGGTAGCAGACACCCAAATGTTTTGAATGTCACGGAATATATCAGATGTTCCAAGAGCTGAAACTAGGATTTCAGGCTCATGCCCGTGTTGATAGGTATGAGACCTCCAAAAAGATTCTTTGCCAGCAAAGTAAAGGAGAAAATCTCAATCATTGAGCGTGTGCTCAGATTGTTTGGGTGCTACAATTACTGGAATCAAGTGGGAGTTGATCTTCTAGATGAGATAGTGACTAACAGTGTAGCTTCAGATCAAGTTACTACCAAAACTCATAGGTCAACAAGGGCACGTACTGCTCCAGAGTGGTACAGTAATCCTGTCTTGGAGGTCATGTTATTGGAGAAGAATGAACCAACGAGCTATGAAGAAGTGATGGTGGTCCCAGATTCCGACAAATGGCTGGAGGCCATGAAATCTGAGATAAGATCCATGTATGAAAACAAAGTGTGGACTTTGGAAGAACTACTTGGTGGTCGTAAGGCCATTAAGTACAAATGGGTCTTTAAAAGGAAGACAGACAATGATGGTAAATGTCACCATTCAGAAAGTTCTACTTGTCGCAATGAGGTTTCTGACAAGTTCAAGGAGTTGACTATGATGAGACTTTCTCACTCGTAGCGATGCTAAATTCTGTTGGAATTATATTGGAAGTTGCTGCATTTTTCGATTATGAAATCTTGCAGATGGATGTCAAAACATTGTTTCCTCATTTCCTTGAGGAAAGGTTTTATGTGATACAACACGAAGGTTTTTTCAATCCTAAGGATGCTAACAAGTATGCAAGCTCCAGCGATCCTTCTATGGACTGGAGCAAGCATCTCGGAGTTGGAATATATGCTTTGATGAGATGATCAAAGCTTTTGGGTTAATACAAAGTTTATGAGAAACTTGTATCTCGAAGAAAGTGAGTGGGATCATTATAGAATTTATAATAAGTATATTTAGTTGACATATTGTTTATCGGAAAAGATGTAGAATTTCTGGAAAGCATATAGGGTCGTTTGAAAAGTGTTTTTCAAAGTAAAACCTGGATTGAGCTACTTGAACATTGAGCATCAAGATCTATAGAGATAGATCAAGACGCTTGATAAAACATTCAATGAATACATACCTTGACAAGATTTTGTAGGACATAAAAATAGATCAGTCAAAGAAGGAGTTCTTGGTTGTGTTGTAAGGTGTGAATTTGAGTAAGACTCAAAGATTGACCACGACAGAAAAAAGAGAAAGGACGAAGGTCGTCCCCTATGCGTTAGCTGTAGGCTCTATAGTATGCCATGCTGTGTACCGCACCTGATGTGTGCCTTGCCATGAGTTTGTCAAGGGGTACAAAAGTGATCGAGGACTGGATCACTGGACATCGGTCAAAATTATCCTTAGTAACTTGAAGACTAAGGAAATGTTTCTCGATTATAGAGGTGATACAAGGGCTCGTCATAAAGGTTACGCTAATGCAAGCTTTGCCACCAATCCAGATGACTCTACAAGATGACATAGTCCCAAATGAAGCGTGGTAGCAACATCTACATGATGACATAGAGATTTTTAAAGAACACACGGATCTGAAAGGTTCAGATTCGTTGACTAAAACCTCTCTCACAAGCAAACATGATTAAACACTGGAACTCATTGCGTGAGAATTATATAGTGTTGTGAACTAGATTATTGACCCTAGTGCAAATGGGATACTGCTGGAAATATGCCCTAGAGGCAATAATAAATTTTATTATATTTCCTTGTTCATGATAATCGTTTATTATCCATGCTAAAATTGTGTTTATTGGAAACTCAAATACATGTGTGGATACATAGACAACATACTATCCCAAGTGAGCCTATAAGGACTAGCTAATTGCTCAAAGATGGTCAAGGTTTTATGACCATAGACATTTGTTGTCATTTGATAACAGGATCACATCATTAGTAGAATGATGTGATGGACAAGACCCAAACTGTGAACGTAGCATGTGATTGTGTCTGTTTATTGCTACTGTTTTCTGCATGTCAAGTATTTTGTTTCTATTACCATGAGATCATGCAAGTCCCGGGCACCGGAGGAATGCCTTGTGTGTATCAAACCTCACAACATAACTAGGTGACTATAAAGGTGCTCTAAAGGTATATCCGAAGGTGTATGTTGGGTTGGCATGAATCGAGAATGGGATTTGTCACTCCGTACGACGGAGAGGTATCTCTAGGGCCCACTCGGTAATATAACATCACAACGAGCTTGCAAGTAGTGTGACTAAATAGTTGGTCATGTGATCTTGCATTATGGAACGAGTAAAGAGACTTGCCGGTAACGAGATTGAACTAGGTTTGGAGATACCGACGATCGAATATCGGGCAAGTAACATACCGATGGACAAAGGGAATAGTATACGGGATTGATTGAATCCTTGACATCATGGTTCGACCGATAAATATCTTCGTAGAATATGTAGGATCCAATATGGACATGTAGGTCCCTCTATTGGTTATTGCCGGAGAGTGTCCCGATCATGTCTACATAGTTCTTGAACCCGCAGGGTCTGCACACTTAAGGTTCAATGATGAATTGGTATTAGTGAGTTATGTGTGATGGTAACCGAATGTTTTTTGGAGTCCCGGATGAGATCGCGGACGTCATGAGGAGCCCCGGAATGGTCCTGAGGTAAAGATTTATATATGGGAATTCATCTTTTGGCTACCGAAAAAGTTTTGTGCTTTTTCGGTATTGTACCGGGAGGCTTCTAGAAGGTTTTGTAAACTTACGGAGGAGTCCGGAAGTCCACCAAGGATTCTACCATGTGCCAAGGGTTTGTATGGTCTGAGGGGAGACATTGTGGCTTATTGGGCCAGGCGCACAAGTCCCTCAAGGCCCATGCAGGTGGGAAAGGTGGATAGTCCACCTTTGTATCAAAGGGAAGGAAGGGGACTAGTATTCCACCTCCTCACCCCTTGGTTGCGCCATAGGTCTTGGAGGAGATGTTCCCCATGCACCTCCACCTATATAAAGAGGGCAGGGGGCTCCCCAAGAGGACACACGAAGCCCTTGGTGCCCCTCTCTCTCCCTAGATCATTTTCTCCTCCGTTCGCGGTTTTGATAGCGCTAGGCGTAGCCCTGCCGAGTTAGCACCACCACCACCGCCACCACGCTGTCGTGTTGTCGGAGAACTCATCTACTACTTCGCCCTTGCTCTCTGGATCAAGGACGCGGAGACGTCATCAAGATGTACGTTTGCTGAACGAGGAGGTGTCGTCCGTTTGGCGCTCGATCGGGAGTTCGTGGGACGGATCGTGATTGGATCGCGAAGACGTACCACTACATCAACCGCGTTCTTTAACGCTTCCAGTTAGGGATCTACAAGGTTATGTAGATACTATCTCTCCTCTCATAGATGTGCATCTCCTAGATTGATCTTAGTGAGCGTAGGAATTTTTTTGTTTCCCATGCAACGTTCCCCAACAGAGGCATGGGTGTCCCTAGACTTGGTAGCCGGCGGACCCCTCGAATGGATACCCCCACGGGTCTCCTTCTTCTTATTTTCTAGCACTGTGACCGAAACCACTACTGGCATGAGGATCAATAGAGGTGGCCGAGGTTCCTCGAGCAGGGGAGCTGGGCCGTTAATGTTATCGGCCAGGGCCAGCCAATCCTGCAAGGACGGTAGGAGAGATAGTAAGCACCTCAATAAAATGAGAACTACAAGTAAGTATAAGAGCTCGAACGTACCTCCAAAGGGGGGTCTCGGCGTCCAAGCCGGTGTCTTCATCCTCGGCCGGCCACTCCTGCTGCGGCTTGAGCAGTATCCGCCACAAGTTCTCATGGGTAGTGTGGTAGAACTCCTGCACCACCCAGGGGTCACTAGGCTTGTAAGACCACATCGGTTATCCCAGCACTGGTAGGGAAGGATGCGGTGATGGAGCATGACCTGGACTATGTCGGTCAGCTGGATTTTCGTTGCCACCATCTGCTTGATGCGCTTTTGCAGCAGCTTTAGATCCGAAGCCGAGCCCCAGTCTAGGCCTTTCTTAACCCATGAGGCCAGCCTCACCAGGGGCCCAGATCTGAATGCCTTGGGCACTGTCGAGTTTACTTCTCCTGGCTCCTTGATATTGAACCACTCTTCTGCCAGCCATTAATGGTGTCGATCTAGGTGCCCTCTGGCCACGCCACGCGGCAAATCTTGCCTATCACAGCCCCACCACAATTGGTGTGCTGACTGCTGGCCGACTTTGGCTTAACGTTGAAGACTTTAAGCCAAAGGACAAAGTGCAGATGAACCCACAAGAAGGCCTTGCAAACAGTGATGAAGGAGGAAACATGCATGACAGAATTTGGGGGACGATCATGGAAATCAAATCCGTAATAAAACATCAAACCCTTGACAAAGGGGTGAAGTGGGAAGCCCAGCCGCCGGAGGAAGTGGGTGACGAACACTACCCGCTCACCAGGCCTTGGTGTAGGTACCACCTGGACCTTCTCTCGAGCTTGGTGGGTGATGTTGGCCGCAAGATAGCCACAACGCTTCAGCACCTGGATGTCCCCGTCGGAGAGGCAGTAGATCTATCACTTGCCTTGAGAGCCCGAGCCGACCATTCCTAAGCTTGGATCTGGGAGCTCGAGCTTGGAAGGAGTGGGAGCCAAGTTTGGAATGCCTGTGGTGGGCTTTGGATATTTTTCCCTTTTTAAGGGAGGTCGTAAAAACAAGGGTTTCCACTTACTGTGCCGCTGGCTGTGCCACTTCCTGAAATGACCGCGTCATTGAGCGTGTGTGCGTTGCCTCGGGTCATTATTCGAATCCCCATAAATGCGGGGCAAAATATCCTTGTTGATAGGACGTGCCCCAGGGAAAGTGGCCTCGATCCGTGGTTCGAGTTTTTCTCATTATTTGTTATTGCGACTTTTCGTCAGAGGAATTATCAGATAAGGGATTGTTCACCTCTGGGACTTTAAGCCTGTTTTGAGAACGTGATGTCATTGGAGCGACTAAACCAATGTCAGCCGAACATAAGAGGAACCCACCACGCAAGCCGATTATTCTAGGGTGTCCAACGGTCGAAGACCGTACAGATCGGTGTTGAAGGCCAGTTCGGGGGCTACTCAAGGAGTTCTGGATTAGGGGTTCTCGGGTGGTCCGGTTATCCCCTCTGGGCCGACCATATGGGCTGCATCATTGAAGAATGGATTGTCTGACAACTTTGTAATCAAGATATAAAGCTCCGAAGACTAGATGTGAACTCCAAGTCAAGAGGACCAGTTCGGCCCATCTATACCTGGCTAAGGTCGGTAACATGTAACCCTAGGAACACTGGTGTCTATATAAACCAGAAGTTCTTATGCATAGAGGCAGTTCATCTCACATAGGGTCTTAGCTCATATGATCTCGAGGTAGAGCAACTCTGTAACCTTTGTTCCCCATCAATATAATCAAGGATGACGTAGGGTTTTACCTCCTCAAGAGGGCCCAAACCTGGATAAATACAGTCTCCCCTTCTCTCCTGCATCCCATCAATCCTAGGTCTATTGTTCGGGACCCCTACCCAAGATCTACCGGTTTTGACGTTGACAGGGATCCAACTAAACCAAATAAAGTATGCACGAGGTTCACAAGTGTGTTTGGATTTGTTGGCAGGGAAAGGCTCAACATTAATCTACCGGGGTTTCAAAAGGCTGATACAGAAACAAGACACAATACAGTCCAGGAGATCTTGGATCACTTGAACGTTCTTGAGGAGTGGAGAGAACAGGTGGAACACATTGCACTGAAGAATGTCAGGGATGCTTGGGCAAACCGGAACCATGTGTTGTAGAAGAAGTAGTTTAGTCAAGGTAAGGACCCAAACCCCTTTTACCCCAAATTACAAAGGAAGATTGGACATAACTGAAAAGGGTCAGGACCAGTGAAGAGATTATTAAGAAGAGTGTCATGCAATAAGAACTTCAAAAGAAGAACACACACACCCTCACCGTATGTTTGTGGTAGGATACTATGGCATGAAACTGGTATGAGACGAGGAGGACAAAGAAGTAGTTTTTGTGGGTGGCAAACCGACCTTTAGTGAAATTATGGGCATCCACGGTAGGGACTACTTGTGGGCACGTGCAAAGAGGTGTGCAGACGACGCTTATTACTTTGAAAACTTATCACATGAAGAATTGTATAATGTGATGGTAGGGGCTTCAAAAATCCCTAGAAAGTTGTACATGAACTAAGGGCCATGTGACATTTTATCCGAGGTTCTGAATACCAAAGAGCCCCCTGGCCATGCAGGGGGTATTGGAATCAATATCCAACACATGAGTGCTCTCTTGGTAGGCAAAGAAGAGAAGCCTAGCATGAAAAAATCTAGGGGTAAAATTAAGCAGAATTAGTTATGCGAAAGGTTGAGGAGGGACATGTATCCTGGAATTTCAAAGGATATTGAGGATTCATTTATGCAGCAGAAGACACTAACACTAATAGATATCCACGAGACACAAGGGGAGGTGGGTATGGAGGATGACACTTATTGTGTAACAACAACACACAAGAGTGGATGTGCATAAGGTAACCCCAGCGACATTGAGGCTGCAACTGGACATGATGGTGCTATGTCTGATCTATATGGACAGCGAGGAGAGCGAAGGTCGTGCTTACACATTATGAAGGTACATTTAAATGTGCAACAACATGGTTTTACAACCCCGACTTGGACGATGGACTCTTGTTGGACAATGTGCCATTAAAGCTGGGTTGTATGAAGCGCTACTTGACTGAAACAAAGCCTAAATTCAGTTTTTTCCGTGAAGAATGTCCTAGGGGACCTTGACGAGCAAAGGACCTTGGAATAAACACAATTAAATCATATCCAGCGGCCAAGGAAAGAAATAGACTTCATGGATGAGATCCGTCCAGCCTCCCCCCCAAAGAAACCAGTGTTGTCGTCGAACCGGTGAGCTCTTCTCGCCCCATGAGATCTTGTGTGACTCCACCGATGAACATACTAGACATAATCCAATGCCGGAGGCATCAATGGTCATTCCACATGACTTCTTGCCATACAGGCCAGGTCATCATCCATTCCCAAGTAGCATGTGGCAAGGCCTACAACTACTAAAGACGCACCGTTGGTTGAGATGCCGTCCACTAAAGCAGAAAGGACAAACACATCGGCACTACATGCTTTGTAGACAAACCCGATGGAACCACCTGCCAAGCAGTCTGAAGGTTCGAAAGCGCGTGTTAAGTAGTTCAAAAGTCCGGAAGCACCTGCTAAGTAGTCCAAAACTCACGAACCACTTGCTCATTAGTCCAGCGGTTTGCAGACGCGTGATAAGCATACTGATTTCACAACACTGCATGCTTAGCGAACCAACACGTTGTCACAGTCACATCAATACACCGACACATTGGCACCAGCTGCTGAGAAGCCCAACATAGCTTCAATGACTTGTCAGCTGTCCGTTGCCTCCGCTGCTACAACTCAGTAGTCCGTCACAATAACACCATCTATTTAACAGTCCATCATACCTTCATCGGCTACTAAGTAGCATGTCAAACAAGAAATGCTTGAGCTAACCAGAGGAAAGAGGGCACGGTTGCACACATGAAGAAGGTGCCCCCAAATCCGAGGAGGGATGGGAACAATATCCTCCTACTACAGAGACTCATCTCCCATAATCAAATCAACATCATGTTTTTCGAAGGGATGAGTAATCCCGATTGTGACACCATGTCCGACGATAGAGCTCAAAAGCTACTTTCTAGTAAGAAATGAGACCAATTTGAAGCACGCAAGTACAATCATGGTCAGTCATTTCTTGTTGGCGAATACTTTGAGTGTAGTTCCAGTTGTCGGGAGTTACATAAATATTGCACGATCGGAATGTCACAAGGAGAAGGCCATAACATTCTAGAAGTGCACTACGACAATAGGTATTTCTCTCATCGTGCACGTACCATCAGCGTGGAATTCGAGGACTTGCATCTCTTCTTCAATTTGATGAGCTAGCTGCCACTCTTGTCAAACGCTTGATGTTGTAAGTACTTCACATACTTTAATCAACTTCTCCATAAAAGGTTGTAAATGAAAAAACTCACTGTTTTATATTCCTCTCACGCAATTCATGGCGTAGAGAGCAATAAGGGTGAATATGTATTTCCTAGATCCTCATTTAGAAAACGACACTTTATTACGTCATAATGGTACAAGCAATATTTCCATTGACCATGTCTCTAAGATCTTGAATACGTTAAAGGTAGGAGAATTCTTCATGTGGCCATAGCATGAAGGGTAACTTAAATGTAAAACCATGCATACATTGATCGTCTTTCAGTTTTCGACATAGTTTGTAAGTTCAAGGTTTTCTTGATGAGTAGCCATCACTAAATCTTGGTGGTTATTGTTCCAAAGTGCAACACAATATACTGCTTGGATTCTCTCATACAGTCAAATAAGCCTCTGGATCTCAATCATCTGCATGATAGGTATTGACTTATTTGATGTTAATATATTGTATTTAAATATAGTTCAAGAATTGAGTGTGTGAAAATTCATCTTAATTTACAGCGTATTGTTAAGGTACATAACTTTAGGAGGGAGAGGTTCGACCACCAACAACCTATACATCACGTGATCGCTTCTTCGATAAGATATCGAAATACTTTATTTTTAGAAAAATGCTAGTCAGATGTTCAAGTTTCTAAGTAAATATCTTTTTATTTCTCTCCAAATAAAAAAAACTTATGTCGGGTAGGTTGTTCCTAATAGGGAAAATACATGAGTAATACTGTACAAAAAATTCAGTTTCCTCAACAACAAGAAGGGACCAACCTATGTGGATACTATATTTGTGCTCACATGATGAACCTATGCATACATGTTGAATGTGGTGCCGATGCTGTTAAAACAGAACCAGTAAGTCTGTTTCTTAAATACTATCTTCTACTCCACACGTATGTTACATTATGATCTAAAAATCCTGTAGTTTATCTTTGGACCGATGGCCTGAGGAGCGCTCGTCATAAATGAATTGTTATCTGTTAGGAAATTCATCAACACATGCTTTATGAAGCACTATATCAAGCCCAATCCAGATTGTGAAGATTTCATCATTCCTATCTCCCAACAATAAGTATGCATTCATATAGTGTTCTCAGCTAAACATATACACATGGATGGATTGTTTTCCATGTGATCATGTCTTCTTATTTCACACACTATATGAGTTTTCCATATGGATGGATTGTTTTCCATGTGATCATACAATTTGCGACAATATGCAGATAAACAAATGCTAGCTAAACTCCAAGATCAAGTAGACGCGTTTCAGTCATGATAGCCGGGTGCAATTTCCCCCCAAATCCCACACGTGTGCCCAAAGTATAGTGTTTGTGATACGTTACTGCAGCACACACAATTACTGCATCACAATTGTGCACCATCGGCCACCATTGCACACGATTTATGTGTCGTGTGGGATGGACCCTCCTCTCTACAACATGGGAAAGGCGACGATTTTAATTTACGTCACGAAAAGGGGTTAAAAACCCGTTTGTGTAGGACGTCGCTGCACCAGTGTATATTGATATAGTAATATGAAAGGACATGGATACATGATTGTTTGTTAGGAAAAATATAGGTATTAAAGCATGCTATTAGTTACTCATCTAGATATTGGTTATGTCATAATGATGATGTGTGAGCATTCTTATGTCTGAACGAAATCCTATGTGTTGTTTAGGTCGGAGGCGTGTGATGGTTAACTCCTAGCAACCTTTTCCCTAGGTGTATGCGGTAGTACTTTGCTTTGAGAGAGCTAATAAGATTTGCAATACGTATATGAGTTCTTTATGACTAATGTGAACCCATGGATATGCGCATTCTCACCTTTACATATTTCCTACCCTCTCTCGTATCATGCATTGCCCATTCTCACCTCGAGGATCGGTGCATCTTTCGCTAGTACATCCAAACTTTGTGATATGATATGCTCTATCACACATAAACCACCTTATATATTCCTCAAAACAGCCACCGTACCTACCTATCATGGCATTTCCATAGCCATTCGTTAATATATTGCCATGCAACTTCCACTGTTCCATCTCATGTATTACATTTCCATAGCCATTCGTTAATATATTACTTTGCATGATCATGTATGTGACATAGTATTTGTGGCAAAGCCACCATTGATCATTACCTACATGTTACACTAGATGATTGCACATCATGGCACACTGTAAGAGGTATTCATATAGAGTCATCTTGCACAGTAGTTTTTCATCTCGAGTTGTAAGTAAATAAAAGTGTGATGATCATCATTAAAAGAACACTATCCCATCAAGGAAAGGATGATGGAGACTATGATTCCCCCACAAGTCGGGATGAGAATCCAGACAAAAATAAAATAAAAAAGAAAGATAGAAAGAAAATATAAGAAAGGAAAAAAAACGGATAAAATAGAGAATGGATAGTGCTACTATCATCTATTTCCACACTTGTGCTTAGAGGGAGCATCTGGTTCTTCATATAGAGAGTCTCATGATTTTTCATTTTTATATGCTTGTGGGAATTTTTCATGATACACCTTTGCTTGTATATTCCGATGACGGGCTTCCTCAAATGCCCGAGGTATTCATGAGCAAGCAAGTTGGATGGACACCCACTTAGCTTCCGTCAAGCTTTCATACACTTATAGATCTGGTGCATCCGTTGCATGCCAATCCCTACTCCTCAGATTGATATCAATTAATGGGCATATCCATAGCCCGCCGATCCGCCTAGTTGATGCTAGGTTTTATTTCCACTTTGGATCCTTTTGATCCCAACCACCGTACTCCATTCCACCTGTATGCCGTATCCTTGGTTCAAACTCATGTACTGATTGAGATAAAAAGTGTTGAAGCACGTTATAAGTACGATCCAATCACCTGACTTGACACCGTGGTGCTCATGATTTATACTTACGTGGTGAGAAGGTAGTCATGCCATCCTAATATGAATAAATGAGTAGGTAATAACATTATTTAAGGATCATATATTTTGAATATGAATGATTATGTTGTTTATATTTATGGATATTATTATGTTGATATCAATAAAGTCATCATTTCTCAAGATCATACCTAAAAGAGATTATATGTTGGGTAGCATGCACATAAAAAATTCTATGTTTACCATATATCTACTCAAGGATGAGCAAGAAATAAGCTTGGGGATGCTGACATGTCTCCAACATATCTATTTTTTTCCATGTTATTACATTATCAATCTTGGATGCCTTATATGCACTTATGTGTTGTGTTATATAATTTTTGGGAACTAACCTATTAACCCAATGCCTAGTGACAGTTGCTGTTTTGTGCATGTTTTTTGATTTTTCAAAAACCAGTACCAAACTGAGTCCAAATGGTAGAAACTTTTTGACAAATTTTTTCTAGACAAAAGAAGACTTGGAAGCTTCGGAAGTAGGCGAGAAGCTGCACGAGGAGGCGACAAGGCAATAGGGCACACCTAGGAGGGTTGCCACGTCTTTTTACCTTGTGGGTCCCTAGTGGCTCTGTATGACATAATTCCACTCCTATAAATTCTCAAATATTAGGAAAACATTAGAGATCCACCCAAAACGCTTCTTCCGCTGCCGCAAGTCTTTGTTCTGGCGAGAGGCCATCTGGAGACCTGTTACGGTGCCCTACCGGAGGGGGAATTGATCACAGAGGCCATCTACATCAAACTTGCTTCCTCCATGATGTTGTGTGAGTAGTCCACAATAGATCTAAGAGTCCATAGATAGTAAGTTGATGGCTTCTTCTCTCTCTCTTTGTTCTTCCATACAAAGTTCACCGCGATTCCCGCGGTGATCTAGTCGATGTAATCTTCTTTGTGGTGTATTTGTTGGGATCCGATGAATTGTGGATTTATGATCAGAGTATTCAAGAATATTAATTGAGTCTTGTTTGAATTGTTTTAGGCATTATTATTTTATCTTCTCAAAATCTATCGATTTGGTTGGGCCAACTAGATTGATTTATCTTCAATGGGAGTGGTGTGTTGTGATGGGTTCAATCTTGTGGTGGTCAATCCTAGTGACAGAAAGGGACATGACACATATTTGTATTGCTGCCATTAATGATAAAATGATGGGGTTTATTTATATTGATTGAGTTTAATTTGTCCACATCATGTCATCTTGCCCCAAGCATTACTCCGATTAATATCTAATACTCTAGATGCATGCTAGATAGTGGTCAACGAGTGGAGTAATAGTGGTAGATGTAGGAAAGAGTCGGTCTACATGCTTATTGACATGATGCCTATATACACGATCATTTCCTTTAATAAGGTGTCATAACTATGGACTATTTTATCAATTACCCAATAGTGATTTGTCTACCCATCGTGTGCTATATTTCTAGAGAGAAGCCTCTAGCAAAAATTATGGCTCCCAAGTCTTCTCAAGTTATATTACATAAACCACCAAAATATTGCTACCATTTATTTCATGTTATTTTATTTTATATCTATATTATATATTTATCAATATTTAATCCTTGTAAGTAACGATTTCATGGGGCGTTACAACCCTCTTGCCCATGTCGGCTGCAAGTGTTTGGTTCTGTTGTGCACGTGCTCACGACGAGATTTTTCTTAATACTCATGTTGGTTCAATAACCTTGTTTCTCACCGAGGGAAATACTTATCTCTACTCTGCTGCATCTCCTCTACTCTTTGGGTAGAATACCAATGTAGTTTACAAGTAACAGTGCCACTCCTCAATAGACGTAAATATAAGCGGACAAAATAATGTACGTGTTACTAGAGAGATCGAACAAGAAGGTGCAGGCAAAATAATCCTCTAGCAGGAGTTCTGACTAAATACCAAATTATATAAAAATCTTATATTTCCTGAGTCATTGAAGTTGTTCCCAACCATGCTATCATAATCAAGGTACTTATTATCTAAAAACCGGTCCTCCCCACATCTGATAGGAATATCAAAGTGTTGAGGGAGGCGGGAAGAAAACATGCCACCAAGGATGACACATTTCGTCCGCTTTGTGTGTAACTATTGAGCAACCATGGCAACCGAACTGAAATATCTATTACCATAGAGAGCATGGTGTAATAGAAGGGTCACACAAGGAAAGCGTTCCACTCTCCCACCTACTAGTGGTACATCTCCTCGCAAACAATGCATAATAACGTAGGACAGACAAATGTAAAATGGTGACTCTAACCTCTCAAACTCGGCTCGAATCCCCCAACATTACCTCAAAATAAATTCCTCCACGTCTCTAGATCATGGGTATACACGGTTGCCCTTGTTAGGGAGCAAGCAACCTTGTGGGAAATCCTCGAGTGTCATTTCTTTGGTCACATCATATGGGTTGAACGTTACAATGGGTGATTGTTCATAGGATGATAATGAAAACTTTGCATGAAAGTATTTGTGAGAAGGAGGTACTAATTACACTTATCTGTGAGGAGTAGGATGAGCCGGCATGGTCGACCAACAAATAAAATTCATCATAAATTCTCACGTCCCTCAAGAACGTGTCGCATGGACATTCACATGACCACACCTCGACTGCGTGAGGGAGATGATACTTGGGCTTCCCCTGTGGGGTTTGAGGACACCATCTCTGAGTAACCTCTTGAGAAAATTTGTTATTCTCTGAAAATTTCTGAAATTTTTAGTCCCAAAACTAAAAGGAAACAAAACTCAATAAAATTGATAGCAACTACTCCAATACGTGTGTAGAGGTGATATCATGCATTAAAACTAATTGGAACGATAAAAATTTGACATGCAAGCCCATATACATAGCCACCAACAGTAGCAAAGTTTACGAAATATATAACAGTAGAACAAAAACTAATAGGAGCAATGGAGGAGTCACATACTAAAGAGCAATTCCTCAAAACTGTTTCAAAAATGGAGTTCCGAGCAAAGAGATCGAAAATCACTCGAAAATAAGCAAGAACATGGGCTAGGAGGCAATGTTGATTTTTTTTCTAGATGAAGGAAAATGATGTGGGCATGGGTGTCTAGTGAGTGGGTCCTATGGGGACCCACAAGCCAGGTAGGCGTGCATCGTGGGCTTGTGGCTGACACGTGCACCCCGTGGCGCATGTTCAATGCCAATTTTTTATTCTAAATAAAAATCATACCAAATTCCCAGGATATTCCGAGAACTTTTATTTTTGGGTATTTTTATTGCATGGAAATTTCAAAAAATAAGAATAAATTTTATTCTACTTTACTAAAAAAATCAAATAACATAGAATACGAATATAGTACACTAGGTGGTGCTCACTTGATTTATCCACCACATACTCCTCAAAAAAGAATCTATTAATAAGGTTGATCATGTCTTATTAACAAACTGTCGGGCCCCTTGGATCGGGGGTACCCAGGATCGTCAGCCTGCGGCCCCGAGCGTGATGCGACATAATAAGCCTGGTTTGGCCCATTGACGAGCCCGACAAGGAGGACCGTCGCGAGGGCCCTCGCCTCGCGAGGCGAGCGCTTGAAGATCGTTGCCAAGCGCCCTAGGAGGGCATCCATCACGAGGTTTTGCCCTGGGACCTTTTAAAATGGGCCCACCAAGGGCGACTTGGTACGGGTCCCATGACCCATCTCCTTCACATGGATGAGGCACGCTGTGCAGGTGAAGAAGGAGAGGTGCCAGTGGGCACGTACGGGGAGGGTTTCCCCTTTCGTGCTAAGTAATCTGGGACAGCCGGCGTGTTCCCGAAGCGAATGCCCAAGGTTTCCCATTCGGTGCAAGGAGACTAAAGCCGGGCACTCGGTAGGACGAAGGTCATCACCGAACCCACCAGCGTGTCATGTGTAGAAGCTTTTCCAGTCGAAGACTACCTTTGTCAGGACGGACTGCTGTCCTATCCCCTTTCGAAATTGGTGATTGTGGCAACCCTTCCTGCCAATGTTTTGGTGAAAGAGGGCCGGCCTCCTATAGAAGGGGATCGAACCTCATCTCCCCCATTAGGGCAAGAACCTGCCTTTGTATTTGTCTTCCACCTCAAGCGATCCCACCACAAGCAGGAGTAGGGTTTTACAGCACAAGGTGGCCCGAATGTGGGTAAACTGCCGTGTGTTCTAGCTCGTTTTCCTAGCTGGTGCCACCGGAGAGTCGCCGTGAAGTCGTGAAGTAGGACACGGTAGGAGAGGGAGTGCACCCTAGTGTCGTAACCTTTCCTTTGGTCAGCGGAGCCCCGATTCCTACATTTGGCGCGCGAGGTAGGGGTGCGCAACCGCTCTCATGTTCCACTTTCGCCCCATCTTCACCAACCCCATGGCAGACGCTCACTTCATGCACCCAAGGAGCTCGGCGCCGGACGGCTACTACAGGCCTGCTAGCATTGTGGCCACCATGGCCTTTGACCCCGCCGTGCACGGGCAGCGGGGATTCCTATGGCCATAGGTGCATCAAGGAGACCGCCTTGCTGCGTCTCCCATGGCCTCTGCCATGGCCTGCGTTCATGTGGGGGACCTGAATGCGCAGGACACGCTGCTCATGGCAAGCGAGCGGCTTTGCCATCGCCCAACGTAGGGAGGATACAACGTGTGGGCGGACCATGTCGCCAAACTCGGTGCTGTATCCAGGAGGGCCTTGCGCCCTATGCCTCCCTTCAACCTGCGCCGTTGAAGGCTTGGCGCTTGACCAGTGAGCTTCCCCCACATGGCGGTTCGGTCAGCCCACAGCCCGAGAAGGCCTTTCCACATGTCGCGCTCCTACTCCTCACGGCTCCGGTAGCCGGCTTCGGACCTCTGCCGGTCCACTACGGCGATGCGCCTCATGAGGCCGGTGGCAAGTTCTGCGCCCACCACAACATGCGCACCCACAACACAAAGGATAGCCAGGTGGTCAGGATCCACAACAGCAAGCGCGTGCTCGGCGTCGAAACCGTGTCGTCCACGCCGACCGTAGAGGAGACTTTGGTGACCACAGCCGCCGACCCCACGTTAACGATGGAAGCATCCATCCCCAAGATGATGCTTGGCGCGGATTCCCCGCGAGGTGTGCCACCCGGATGATGCTTCCATGCCGCCTTGCCCATGACCCCTAGGCGAGAGGAGCATGTCACTGGGCATTGGTGCCACGGCCTACATGCCCAAGACGGCGCTCGCTCCCCCCGGCATAGGGGGTACGCCAAGCACCCCCGTCGGATTGGGCTCGGGCGCTCTAGCCTGGGGCTGCCGGACATGACCAGTGGGACTGGAAGGAGCCCGAGAGCGGACGAGGGCGCGCCCGGACGCGTGCCCCCGCAGGCGAGGGGAGTGGCATCGAGCGCCAAGATCATGGGAGTTTGCCATTAAGGAGCTCGGCAAGCTGCAAGGGACGTGGGGCGTGTGCGCCTCTCAAGGGGTCGAGATCGCACGAGCTTGAGGAGATCCAAGGGCCAGTACACTCAGGATCCTATAGTCACCCGACGGTAGGGTGGACACCCGCAGTACGTGAGGCCAGGCGGACAAACGCGCCCGTAACGATCGGACTGTCACATGATTTTTTTGGACCGATCGGGTTAAACATTCCCTGGTATTTGTACTGCCCTGAAGGAGTTTTTCCTGAATATGTAACGAACTTGGTTGACTTTCACTTGAAATGGTGTTGTTTGTCTTGAGTGCTAACCTTTAGTGCCAAGCCACCGTCTTGTAGTCGAAGTCTTCAAGTCTTGTGGAGTATGATGGCCCTCGCGCGGGACTTGAGGGAGCGATGAGCCGACATACACATTTCCTCGCCGAGTCTTAGGCCGACCCACTAGGGGGAAGCGTTGGAGCAGAATCCCCGGGGGAAGGACCCACCAGGGGCGCCCATATCTCCAGGCTGGACGCCGCGCGCCTGGATACTGAGGGTGGGGTCCCCATCAGAACTGCCCATAGTCCCAGGCCAGATGCCACTTACCTTGGGTGTGAGGTCGGGCCCCCACAGAACATCATACGTGTCCCGAGGCCCTGCGCCAATTGCTTGGATGCAGAAGGTGGGAGCTTGGAGTCGGGCACCTGGAGGTCAACCCATGACACTCTCACATAAGAATGAGTGGGTTGTATATTCCCGGAGGTCTCTTGTGCGTAAGCCCACGATGAGCTGCATCATGGCCACGGTGGGGGACACCTCCCACATCTTAGTGGCAGTTCTCATGCTCCGTGCTACGGAAGAAGCCCGTGACACTATCCCGTAATAATGAGTGGGTTGTATATGCTCGGGGTTCTCCTTTGCGTAACCCCATGACGAGCCACATCGTGGCTGAATTGGGGCCCCCTCCCACGTCCTAGTGGCATTCCTCATGCTGCACGCTAGGGAAGAATACGAAGGAAACGGCCTGGGGTCCGCATTTCTTTTTAGGTTAGCCCGTTCTCGGAATGGCGGGCGCTTTTATTTGTTCCTGTTGTCGACTTGCGAGCGAGCTCGCTGGGCTGGCCTGCATTGGGTGCGGCAGCCGCGCCTCGATTTTTGTGTGTTTGTGAACAAGTTATCTTTTGATTTTCTAGCGGAGGTCTTGGTTCTCCGGTTTTCATGGATCTCCCTTGTTTTTTTGTCCTCTCACACGCCCGAATACAAGCGGGGATGCCCAAATGCGAGTGGGCAAGTACACACCGTCGGGACCAGGTGTTTTTATTTCTGGCAGACTTCAAATTATCAAAGTAGAAAACACAATTCAAAACAACATGGTGAAAGTGACTAGATGAAATTCTTGTGTGCCCTCAAGAACACTTTGCTAATTATAAGAAACCGTTTTGGCCTGTCCTTTGCCACAAAATGATTGGGCTACCTTGCTGGACTTATTGTTACTATTGCTACTCATTACTTGTTACAATTATCTTGTTATCAAACAAATTGTTACCGCTATTTCAGTGCTTGCAGAAATTACCTTGCTTAAACCACTTGTCATTTCCTTCCGCTCCTCGTTGGATTCGACACTCTTACTTATCAAAAGGACTATGATTGATCCGCTATACTTGTGGGTCATCAAGACTCTTTTCTGGCGCCGTTGCCGGGGAGTGAAGCGCTCTTGGTAAGTGGGAATTGGCAAGGAAAACTTATTACTACATGTTGAAATTTATTATCACTTGCTACTATGGAAAAAAATCCCCTGAGGTATTTTTCCAAGGTATCTTCACCTCGACCAGAACCACAATTAGTTTCCCCTTAACCTACTACACCTACTGAAAATGTTGGCTACGAAATTCCTTCGGGTATGATGAAGCAACTACTAGCTAATCCTTATGCAAGAGATGGAACTAAACATCCTGATATGCACTTGATATATGTGGATGAAATTTGTGGATTATTTAAGCTTGTAGGTGTACCCGGAGATAAAGTTAAAAAGAAGGTCTTCCCTTTATCTTTGGGGGAAAGGCATTGGCTTGGTATAGGCTATGTGATGATATTGGATCTTCGAGCTGGAATCGATTAAAATTGGAATTTCACCAAAAAATTATCCTATGCATCTAGTTCATCGTGATCAGAATTATATATATAATTTTTCGCCTTGTCAAGGAGAAAGTATCGCTATAGCTTGGGGGAGGCTTAAGTCAATGTTATATTCATGTCCCAATCATGAGCTCTCAAGAGAAATTATTATCCAGAACTTATATGCTTGGCTTTGTTGTAATGATCAATCCATGCTCGATACTTCTTGTACTAGTTATTTTATGAAGAAGACTATTGAATTCAGGTGGGATCTTTTAGAAAAATTGAAACACAATTCTGAAGATTGGAAATTCGATGAAGGTAAAGAGTCGGGTATTAACCTTGAGTTTGATTGTGTTAAATCTTTTATGAATACCGATGCTTTTCAAAAGTTTAGCACTAAATATGGACTTGACTCTGAGATAATAGCCTCTTTTTGTGAATCTTTTGCTACTCATATTGATCTCCTAAGGAGAAGTGGTTTAAATATCACCCCCTATTAAATGAGAAATTAAAGAACCTACGATAGCTAAAGAGTAGACTATCATTTATAATGTTGGTCCAGTAGTGCCAACTACTTATATAAAAAAACCTTTCCCTGTTAGGATAAAGGAAAATGCTAAGGTTTCAACCGTGGTTCCCAAAAGTAATATTAGAGCACCTAGACTACCAGACCAAATCAAAGTTGAACCTAGTGTTGCTTTGGTTGAAGATCTCTTGGTAGAAAATATTGATGGGCATGTTATTTACTTCTATGATTAAGCTGCTAGAATTGCCAAACCTGATAAAAAAGATAAACATAGACCGGTTGTTGGCATGCGTGTTGTCTTAGTTAAAATAGAGATCATTGTTATCATGGTTTATGTGATTTAGGTGCTAGTATAAGTGTTATTCCTTTTAATTTATATCAAGAAATTATGGATGACATATCACTCACTGAAATAGAAGACAAAGATGTTACTATTAAACTTGCTAATAGAGATACCATCACACCACTTGGGATTGTTAGATATGTTGAAGTCTTGTGCAGGAAGATGAAATATCCTACAGATTTTCTAGTTCTCGGTTCCCTAGAAGATGACTTTTGTCCATTATCTTTTGTAGACCTTTTTTGAACACTCTCAATGCTACTATGGACTGTTATAAATAAACTATAACTATTAACTTTGGTGATGAGTCTCATGAATTTAGTTTTTTCCAAGTTCAATAGAAAACCTCATAAGAAAGAATTACCTAGTAAAGATGAAATAATTGGTCTTGCTTCTATTGGCATGCCTCCTACCGATCCGCTAGAACAATATTTGCTAGACCATGAAAATGATATCCATATGCATGAAAGAAATGAAATAGATAGATTTTTCTTTGAACAAAAACCTTTGCTTAAGCACAATTTGCCTATTGAAACTCTAGGAGGTCGTCCTCCACCTAAAGGTGATCCCGTGTTTGAACTAGAACAATGGCCTAATACTTTGAAATATTATTATCTCAATGAAAAGAAGATATATCCTGTCATTATCAATCCTAACCTTTCACAACACGAAGAAGAAAGATTATTGAAAATTGTCAAGAAGGACCGAGCTGCTATTGGATATACTCTTGATGATCTTAAGGGAATTAGTCCCACTCCATGTCAGCACAAGATTAATATGGAACCTAATGCTAAACCCGCTGTTGATCACCAACATCGTTTGAATCCTAAAATGAAGCAAGTGGTAAAAACTGAAACATTAAAGCTTCACGAAGCACGTATAATCTATCCCATAGCTGATAGTAGATGTCTAAGTCCCTTTCATTGTGTCCCTAAGAGGGAGGTATTACTTTTGTTCCTAATGATAAAAATGAACTTAATCCACAAAGAATTGTCACGAGCAATAGAATGGTGATTGATTTTAGAAAAATAAACAAAGCAACTAGAAATGATCATTACCCTCTACCTTTTATCGATCAAATGCTAGAAAGACTATCTAAGCACACACACTTTTGTTTTCTTGAGGATATTCTAGTTTCTCTCAAATACCTGATTCACAACGTGATCAAGAGAAGACCACCTTTACTTGTCCTTCTGGAACTTATGCTTATAGACGTATGCCTTTTGGTTTATGCACTAGAGGAGGGCTGCCACGGAGGCATAAGCCAACAGGGCGCGACGTGGGCCTTCGCTGTGCCGAGATGGCTTGTGGGGCCCACGTGGCTCCGTTGCGCGTGATTCCTAAGCTGAAAAATCGTATAAATCCGAGAAAGCCCAAAAATATAGAGAGAACTTATGCTTCTCCGCCGCAACTCTATGTATCGCTGAAAAAGAATCTGGAGTGATTACAGTACCTTGCCGGAGAGGGAAAACCATCACCGGTGGCCATCTTCATCACCCCGGTGGAGGCCATGATGAGGAGGGAGTAGTTCACCCTCGAGGCTGAGGGTATATACAAGTAGCTATGTGTTCAATCTCTCTCTCTCTCGTGTTCTTGAGATGGCATGATCTCAAAACACGGGCTTTGTTAATATAGTGTTGGAAATATGCCCTAGAGGAAATGATAAATAGTTATTATCATATTTCCTGTTTAAAGATAATCGTTTATTATCCATGCTCTAATTGTATTGAATGAAAACATAGACACATGTGTGGATACATAGACAAAACAAAGTCCCTGGCAAGCCTCTAGTTGGCTAGCCAGTTGATCAATGATAGTCAAGGTTTTCTGATTATGTGCAAGTGTTGTCACTTGATAACTGGATCACGTCATTAGGAGAATCATGTGATGGACTAGACCCCAACTACGAACGTAGCATATTGATCGTGTCGTTTTATTGCTATTGTTTTCTGCATGTCAAGTATTTGTTCCTATGACCATGAGATCATATAACTCACTGGCACCGGAGGAATACCTTGTCTATATCAAACGTCACAACGTAACTGGGTGATATCAAGGTGCTCTACAGGTATCTCCAAAGGTGTACATTGAGTTAGTATGGATCAAGACTAGGATTTGTCACTCCGTGTGACGGAGAGGTATCTCGGGGCCCACTCGGTAATACAACATCACACACAAGCCTTGCAAGAAATATGAGTAAGTGTAGGTCACGGGATCTTGTATTACAGAACGAGTAAAGAGACTTGCTGGTAAGGATATTGAAATTGGTATGCGGATACCGACGATCAAATCTCGGGCAAGTAACATATCGAAGGACAGAGGGAATGACATACGGGATTATATGAATCCTTGACACTGAGGTTCAACCGATAAGATCTTCGGAGAATATGTAGGATCCAATATGGGCATCCAGGTCCCGCTATTGGATATTGACCGAGGAGTACCTCGGGGCATGTCTACATAGTTCTCGAACACGCAGGGTCTGCACGCTTAAGGTTCGATGATTTTTTAGAATAGTTGAGTTATATGCGTGGTTACCGAATGTTGTTCGGAGTCCCAGATGATATCACGGACGTCACGAGGTTTTATGGAATGGTCCGGAAGCGAAGAATGATATATAGGATGGTTTCATTTGGTGACCGGAAGTTTTTCGGGCATGACCAGGATTGTACCAGGAGTGACGAATGGGTTCTGGAAGTTCACTGGGAGGGGGCAACCCACCCGGGGGAAGCCCAATGGCCTTAGGGGTGGCGCACCAGCCCTTAGTGGGCTGGTGGGACAGCCCAAGAGGGCGTTGGCGCCATAAGAAGAAAGCCAAAGAAAAAAGGGGAGGTGCGAAGGAAGAGAAGGACTCCACTTTCCAATCCTAATTGGAGTAGGATTCCTCCTCTCCTCCCTAGCTGGCACACCCTTGAGGACTTGGCCCTTAAGGAAAGACTCCTCCCCCTCCCTCCTATATATAGTGGTGATTTAGGGATGATTTGAGACAACTTTTTCCATGTGCAACTCAGCTCTAGACACCATAGTTCTTCCTCTAGATCGTATTTCTGTGGAGCTCGGGCGGAGCCCTGCAGGAGTAGATTGTCACCACCACCGGAGCACCGTCACGCTGCCGGAGAACTCATCTACTTCTCCGTCTTGCTTGCTGGATCAAGAAGGCCGAGATCATCGTTGAGTTGTACGTGTGCTGAACGCGGAGGTGCCGTCCGTTCGACACTAGACCGGAACAGATCGTGGGACGGATCGCGGGATGGTTCGTGGGACAGTTCGTGGGGCTGATCGAGGGACGTGAAGACGGTCCACTACATCAACCACGTTTCTTAACGCTTCCTGCTGTGCGATCTACAAGGGTACGTAGATCCAAATCTCCTCTCGTAGATGGACATCACCATAATAGGTCTTCGTGTGCGTAGGAAATTTTTTGTTTCCCATGCAACGTACCCCAACATATAGTTAGATCATATGATGTATTTCCCTTAGCATCTAGTTGTGATGACTTGAGTCTTTTGCTTTAAGATTTCGTCATGTTGGATTGAACATATTGGTATGACATCACTTGATTTACGTCAGGCGTGGGATACCCATAGTGACATTGGGGTATTTTATTGATTCACTCGATATATGTTGAGCCATCAACTTGCGGGTTCCCGTGACCCTGGGGATCTATGCATAGGGGTTGATTGCATGTTCTCATAACATTTTCTCCGATAGAAATCTTGGGGTGCTCCTTGCACGTTCTTTGTGTTGGATCGAATATGATAGCTCTGAAATTTTTTGAGGCATGTCGCATAATTTACCCACGGATACTTGAGGTGACAGTGGAGTATCTCGATGACGTTATGGTCGATTGATATGTATCATTGGTGTTATTCTAGTACGAACTCTTAGATAGGTCAAACAGAAAGGATAGCTTGATGTTATCTTAGTACGAATTCTTGAATAGATTGAACGGAAAGGATAGCTTGATGTTATCTTAGTACGAACTCTTGAATAGATTGATAGGAAAGAATAACTTTGATGTGGTTCTACTACCTACACCAATTTCATCTTATTGATATCCACTAGATAAGAACTTTGGAGTGATTCTTTGTTGCACGTTGATGGATCCAACTATGTTAGCATTATTGAGAGATTGAACTAGTGAAAGTATGTACCCTAGGCCTTATCTGCAAGCATTAATACAATGTTTTGCTCGCTGTTTGCCACTTGTTACCTTGCTGTTTTTTATATTTTCAGATTACAAAAACCAATATCTACCATCCATATTGCACTTTTATCACCATCTCTTCGCCGAACTAGTGCACCTATACAATTTACCATTGTATTGGGTGTGTTGGGGACACAAGAGATTTATTGTATTTGATTGCAGGGTTGCTTGAGAGAGACCATCTTCATCCTACACCTCCCACGGATTGATAAACCTTAGGTCATCCACTTGAGGGAAAATTTCCACTGTCCTACAAAACTCTATGCTTGGAGGCCCAACACGAGTCTACAAGAATAAAGTTGTGTAGTAGACATTAAGCTATTTTCTGGCGCCCTTGCAGTGGAGGTGAGTGCTTTAAGGTATATATTTAGATCTTGCAATTAAATCTTTTAATTTCTTGTTTTTCACTAGTTTGGTTTTATAAAATAAAACTACAAAAAAATGGAGTCTACTTTGCCTAAATGGTTTCATCGTTTTAAAGTCTTCTGTGAAAAAGTTGGTTTGGAAATTTTTTCTCATGTGAGTTCCTTGAATGATGAGAATGGTTGCAATGTTGTTAGTACAAGTTCTCTTAATATCCATGATGCTAATGATGGTTGCAGTAGTCATGATAAAAAGGTTTCCTATAAGCATGTCATTTTTTGTGGAGTGAATAAAATTTGAAAAGACATGCCATATAGGGACGATAGATTTTGCAAGATGCATAAATATGATCAAACTAATTGGTGGCTTAAAGTAATAGATGAAAGTGCCCTAGAATTATGCTCTCTTCATCCCATTACGTGTGAACTTTGCAAAAGAGTTGGTCATCTTAATTTCCAATTCCAGATTTTTTACGATCGAACCATTTCCAAATATTGTGATAATTTCATTTCCCATGAACTCTATAATGAGCTTTGTTTATTTTTGGGGTAGGAAGAATTGTCACGTAAAAATGATTGGTTTCATATATTCCTTATCACTAGTGGTAATGAAACTAATCTACAAGAAATCTGTATGTTTTGCATAGTGAATTGCAATGAGAATGCTTATATCGCCAACTATAGAAAGAATGAGAAACCAATAGAATATAAAAGGAACACTAATGAAAGGGTAAAGGTCTCCCAATACCCCCTTTATTTCTCGCGATGAATCGGGTTGCAAGGAAGAGCTTTCCATTAAACCAATCTCTTTAAGAAGCTCAAAAAAATCACTTAGACCCACACATAAGGTGGTGAAGAAGAAGAAAAGTAGGAAAAGTAGAGGTAAAAACGCATCTCTCCCAAATAATGTTGTTCCTATAATCATTGAGAATGAATACGAAAATAGTGTGGATGATGATACACTTGATGATTATTTTGCTATGCCTACTACATGTTGTGATGAGGATGATTGGGAAGATAATGATACTCCTTATAATATTGAAAATATATTTGGCACCAACTTGGAAAATTGTGATGATACTAATTGTTACACTATTGGTGGTATTTATTCTATTGATGATTATGCTAATGATATGCAAAACCACAAGCTTGGGGATGCTATGCTTGATAGGAATGAAATATTTCAGAATATATTTGCTGCAACTGATGTGTATTCTAAGCTTGGGGATGCTATGCATAATGAAGATGATCTTTTTAGTCCCCCAAGTTTTGATAAGCAAATTTTTTATGATGATGGCATGCCTCCTATTTACGATGAGTATGATGATGAAATGTATGCTATAAAGAGTAATGATAACCATTAAACTTGTCATCATGATTTTAATATTCAATTTGGTTATGTCAATCAATTGTCTCATGATAGTTATTTTGTTGAGTTTGCTCCCACTACTATGAAAGGACGGAAAATTACTTATGTGGAGGGTAAAGAAAAATTTGTGCTTCTGCATCATGAAGATAATGCTTCATGTGATAGTTATATTGTTGAATTCCTTCATGACACTACCAAAAATAATTATGAGGGAGGAACATATCCTTGTAGGAATTGCAATAATATCAAGTTTCCTCCTTATGTGTTGAAAATATTGACGATATTATGCTTGTTTTGGCTTCCTATGCTAGTTGATTCTTATTCAATAAATTGTTTGCTCACAAAATAACTATGAATAGGGACATGGTTAGACTTAAATGTGCTTGTCATATGGTTCATGATGCTCCCATTTTGTTCCAATTCAACATTTTTATGTGAGCATCATTGAAATCATCATGCCTAGCTAACAAGGCTTTAAAGAAAATCACTTGTTGGGAGACAACCTAACACTTTTACATTATGTTATTGTGTGATCACATGATTAATCTACTTTATTAATCATGTTTTATGTATTTTATTTCAATAAAGTGCCAAGTAAAGCCTTTGTGATAGTGTGGAAACTTGTTAGTTTCAATCTGTACAAAAATAGAAACTTTTGCCTCCAGTATATGAATTATGTGATTTTACTGGAAAGTCAAACAGTTCTGCCATTTTTATACAGCTTTTATATGAAAATTCTCTGCGTTTTCCTAATTATTCAGAATTTTTAGAGTCAGGTAAGTATGATGTTCTGTCAGATCTTCACAGACTGTTCGATTTTTGACAGATTCAGTTTTGCATGCATAGTTTGCTTGTTTTAGTGTTTCTATAGCTTATATTGAGTGATATAAATTACTGGAATGTTAGAATACAGTAGGTATCATGTGTTAACAATTATGAATCTTGTCTTGACAGTACCTAAGTGAATGATCTACCTTTATTATACTAACCCACCTCACGAAGTTCCGTTAAGTTTTGTGTGATTGAAGTTTTCAAGTTTTGGGTGAGGTGCCTATATGAGGAGAATAAGGAGTGGAAAGACCCTAAGCTTGGGGATGCCTGTGACATCCTCGACTTTTGCAACAGTAATTATTGTAATTAAGGTACAGTGATCAACCGCTAATGATGCCACATCATCGAATTCCCATCTCAGACCCGCGTTGATTCGAGTCTGTCCGGATCCAAAATTTGAAAACAAAAGAAAAGTACTTTACAAGTTCATTACAAATATTAAAAGAATATATATAAAAAGGAAAGTATTAAAAATAATAATGATAAAATAAAGTATACAAAAAATTATTTAAAAAGAAAAATCGAATAGTAAAATAAATAATGTAAGAAAAAAAAACAAAGCAACCCCCACCCCCCTGGCCGAGCTGGGCCAAAAGGCCCAACTGGCCAGCCCACCCCGCGCCACCCTCCCACTCCAAACCCTAGCGCCCCCCCCCCCCTGGCGAGGGAGCCCCTCTCGCTCCCTCCCCTCCCACCGAGCGCCGCCAGCCTCCCCCTCGTGGGGGGCCCCACCCCCCACCGACAGCGCCCCCCACTCCCACCAACCGTAGCTCCCTCCCCCACGAGAGCCCCCCACCCCACGCCAGATCATCCCACTCCCTCCCCCACGACCCTCCCTCCCGCAGGAACCCCATCTCGCCCCCACCCCCAGGAGCCCCTCTCCCCCCTCAGATCCAGCCCTCCCTGGCCGGCGAGCCTCCTCCCGCCGGCGAGCTCCCCCGTCGCCCCCCCACGGCCTCCTCCTTCCCGCCGGCAAGCCCCCCCCCCACGGCCTCCTCCTCCCGCCGGCGAGTTCCCTCCCCCACGGCCTCATCCTCCCGCCGGCGAGCCCCCCCCCCTCGGCCTCCACCCCGCCGGCAGGGGCCCTGGCCACCTCGGCCCTCCACCTCGCCGGCCTACAACCCCGCCCCCGTCGGCCTTCCTCCCGCTCGGTCCAGGAGGGACCGGGCAGGGAGACTTCTTCGCCTCGCTGGATCCGGCCGGCTCCCCCTCGCCGGCACGACCTCTCCGGTGACCGGCATCATCATCACCGCCTCCGGGAACGCCTCCACGCCGTCTCCTCCGCCCCTTCCCGCGAACTCCGGCTTCACCGGCCCCTCCCGTCAACGTCGGTGAGCCCCTCCTCGGGCTCCTCCCACCGTCGCGTTCCCCTCACCGCCCCGGTTCCGTTCCGGCAAACGGGACCCCGATCCGTCGACGGTAGACTCTGGTAGGAAGGTTTGATCATTTGTTTCTTCTATGTTGAGTTAGCAGAGAGAGAGTTCTCTGTCTCTCTGTTAACGGAGAGGGAGATGAGAGTTTTGAGAGAAAATAAAAAATAAATGTTGTATTAGATGCGTATGTATGTATGTATGTATGAGATGCGATGTATGTATTTGCGTATATGGATATTTAGAGGAATACGAAATTTGTATGGTTATGTATTTGTGATTAATAAAATGAGTAAATGGCCTTAGGCCACTTACCGGTGGGGCCAACGCACCCGCTGTCTATGACAGGGAGACCCCATGCGATAGTTAAAATAAAAATAAAAATAATGTTTTTATTAAATAAATAAATAAATAGATATAATAATTAATTAATGTGTTAATGAATTAGTTAAATAAATATATTAGTTAAATTAATTAATTAGAATAATTAGAGTATGACACGTGGGTCCCCCACTAAATTAATCTGATTAATTAATATTTAATCTTAAATAAAACTTGTGCCTATGACGTTCGGGACCCGCTGGTCAGTTGACCAGTCAACTGCTGATGCCAGCCTGACATCGCGATGATGTCATAATAGGATTTTATTAAAATAGCTAAATCTGTTTTTAATTCCTAAATAATTAATAAAACTTTAAAAATTAATATATAATAATCCGTAAGTCAGATCCAAATAATTTCAACATGAAAGTTGATCAGCAGATCGAGGCGAACCTGGATACACGGTCCATTCGTCTGTCACGTGTCCCTAGAATAGCAAACATGGAACATTTCCTTCGTTTCCAGTATAACCGGTAGTAGCCCGGGACCCGGAAAAATATCGTCAGATATTCTTCCGACCCGTCTATGACGGATGTTGCTGCGTTAGCTCATGTCTAGCCTGCATCTTTCCATGTCATGCTTTGTGTTGCATCGGTGCTATTATTTATTGTTTCTTCCCCCTCTTCTTACCGGTAGACCCCGAGACTGACGCTGCCGCCGGGTACATCTACGACCCTGCCGATCAGTCCTTTGCCGCAGAGTAGCAAGGCAAGCAAACTCCCCTTGATCATTCCTATATCGCATATGTCTTTCTTCCTACTGCTTGCATTAGTATTTTGCTACTGTTGTAGTTAGCTCCTATATCTGATGCATAGCCTATTTTTGATGAACTGCTACTTTCAGTCCTGTACTTTAAATATGCTTAGTATAGGTGGAGCAGTCATCCCCTCTGACCCCGTAGATCAGTTGCCCCGCTTGTTTTCAAATCTCGATCTCTGATCGACGAGCCAGACCCGACACAGTACATTCACCCCCCCCCTTTGTTGTACGACGCTACAGAGATACTATCGGGTACCGAGGGTGACACCTCACTAAGTACTCCTGATGATATCTCTGTAGTATAGCTAGTCGGTCGTGGTTATCGAGGGTTATTCCTCTTTCACCATTCCCGATGACGTCTCTGTCGTGCCACCCGGCGAGTGTGGGACCCCCGAGGGTGATTCCTCTAAGCCCACCTTGACGGGTACATCGTTCGGAATCCAACGAGGGTGATACCTCGGATTCCCCCGATGATACAACCACACAGTTACTCGACCATGTTACTGGGATCATTGGTGATTAGTTGTAAGACGGGTGGATTCCCGTGAGACTGTGTTGCTGGCCTAATTAAAATGTTAATGGATTTGGGTATTTGATCTGGGTTGGTCGGAGACCTTTTCGCACTGACCGGCTACGCTGGAAGAATTATGGGTACTCGGCGTCGCGGTATCAGCCGAAGCTTTTCAGATGCCAGCAATGTAGCGGAGCGCCCGTGTGGTCCCGAGATGCATCGTGCTTGTGATTAAGGGATGCTAGGACTGACGTCGGCCGCCCACGCCACGTGCAGGAGCATGAAGGAGAACTGGGCCCACGAACCCTTTGTGCTTAGGATTTAGACCGGCGGGCTCGCCTCTCTGATTAGTCTTAGGTGGTGCTGTGACGTGTCGATATTCCGAGGCCGGGCAGGACCGAGAAAAGTATGTCCGGCCAGAGTGTTATCGAGCGTGACGGGACATGTGGTGCACCCCTGCAGGGATGAAAATTAACTATTCGGATAGCCGTGTCCACGGTTACAGGACGACTTGGAGTTGTGCCCCGATCTTTTACAACTACAATTGTTACTTAACTGGAATTAGTTTGCCTCGGGATTGCTTCCTCGCAGGGATCGAGGGAGGATCCTTAGGCGTGACCTCACTTTAATATTGCTGCAACAATATGACTATTATTGTTTTACCCCTGTTCTACTCTCGTCTATTGCTGCAAGACCCTGAAGATGCTAGTCTTCGATAGGACTAGGCCTTCTCTCTCTATTCTCGCATTGCTGCAGTCAGTCCACATATAACCCCCTTCTTTGATACTGATGCATAATTAGAATAGTTCTGATGTAAGACTTGCGAGTACTTTGGATGAGTACTCACCGCTGCTTTGCTCCCCCCTTGTCCCCTTGATCCGTTGCTGCGACCAGATGATGGAGCCCAGGAGATGGAGGTCCCCGCCGCCGACGACTGCTACCCCGACGGTGCCTACTACTACGTGGAGGCCGCTGATGATCAGGAGTAGTTAGGAGGTTCCCAGGCAGGAGGCCTCGCCTCATTCGATCGTTGTATATTTTGTGCTAGCCTTCTCTAAGGCACCCCATGTTTTATGTCTGTACTCAGATATTTTTTGCTTCCGCTGACTCGTGTGTTTATCGAGCTTTCGTATTCTAGCCCTCGAGGCCCCTGGCTTGTAATATGAAGTTGATGTTATTTTATTTGTGTCTAGAGTTGTGTTGTGATATCTTCCCGTGAGTCCTTGGGTTTGATCGTACGCACTTGCGTGTATGGTTAGCATACGATTATGCCGAGGGCGTCACAATGCCCAAGGCACCCCCAAGGTAATATTCAAGGAAGCCCCAAGCATCTAAGCTTAGGGATGCCTCGGAAAGCATCCCCTCTTTCGTCTTCGATACTATCGGTATATCTTACTTGGAGCTATATTTTTATTCATCACATAATATCTGTTTTTTTGGAGCGTCATTTTATTTTTTTGTTCTCTATTATATGTTATTTATAATCTTGCTTTTCAATAGAAAGTTCCCAGAATTGCGTTTAGAATTCTTGAATTGCATGTGTAATTTTTGTTGTATAAAAAAGAAACTGCAGCTGTAGTATTTGAATTATGTTATTTTACTGGAATGTGGAAAGTTTCTGAAATATTTACACAGAAGGTTCATAAAAATTATTTGTCATGTCCTAAATTTTCATAATTTTTGGATATACATAAGTACACTATTTTAATAAATTTCTACACATTGTCCGGTTTAGACACATTGTTGTCATAATTTTGTTATCTACTTCTTCTATAGTTTTCATAACTTATATTGGTATATATAAATTGTGGAAATGATAGTATACAGTAGATAATGTTTGAAAATTATTATGCAACTTGTCTTGGCAGTACATGAAATGTTGATTTATTCTTATGTGTACTAACCTATCTCACGAATTCTTTTCATGTTTTGTGTGGATGAAGTTTTTGAGACATAGGTGAAACCGGTACATGAGAGGATTGAACAAGATACATAAGCTAAAGCTTGGGGATGACAAAGGCACCCCAAGTCAATATTACCAGAAGTATCAAGCATCTAAGCTTGGGGATGCTACACATTCCACCCCTCTTCGTCAACTATCGGTTAGCCTATGTTGAGCCTAAATTTTTATTCCTACAAATGATATATGCTATTATTGGAGTGCTATTTTTGTTTTGTTTGCTGTTTGAATAAAATATCAAGATCTAAAAATCTTTACTGAGAAAGAGTCCTCATATAGCTACTTAATTGTTTGACTACTCATTTATGTTCACTTATATCTTTTGAGAGTAGTTTGATGTTTAATCTTGTGCTTCACTTATATCCGAAGAGTAAAACATTGAATGAATTGAATATCATAAACATGAAATTATATATATGCTTCATATGCTTATCCCATGGGGAGTAGTGACTTCACATACTAAGAGTGTAAGCGATGGAAGTTAGCAAACATAACATTGGTCATTTAAACGATTCATGAAAGAACATTGAAGGAAGAGAGGTTTCACATATAGATATACTATCTTGGACATCTTCTATGATTGCGAGGCCCATTAATTATGTTCAAACTTGATCAAGTAGTTGACGTTGGACAAGGAAGACAACTTAATGGTTATGTTTGTTTATATTCACATAGCAGTTATATTGTCATGGATTCTCTAACATGTGGTGCTTGTTTAGAACGTTTTGCTAGCCAAAACTTCGTACTAAGTAGAGATACTACTTGTGCATACAAATCCTTGAACCTAGTTTCTTGCCATGAGAGTCCACCATATCTACCCATGGATTGAATAAGATCCTTCAAGTAAGTTGTCATCGGTGCAAAAAGCAATAAAAATTGCACCTAAATATATATGATATTTTATTGGAAGGGAAAATAAGCTTTGTACAAACTTTAGATGGTGAAGAAATAAAAGCGACGAACTGCATAATAAAGGTTGCCATCACATGGGGCAATATAAAGTGACGTTCCTTTTCATTAACATATTGCACATCAAAAATAAAAAGCGCATGACAACCTATACTTCCCTCTATGAAGGGCCTATCTTTTACTTTTCATGTCGAATCAACTTCCTATTGCAATCTATTAATTCCTTAGTTGGCAAGCATCATGTGGTGGGGAAGGATCTAGACACATATATCCAATTGAATATAGGTGATCATGATTCATTATTTGTTGACATTATCCCCGAGATAAATAAGTTGGGAGGCGAAACTCTAAGCCCCTATCTTCCTTGTGTTTGATTGAAACTATTTCTTCTAAAAATATACTTTGAGTGTCACGAATCATGGAAGACTAAATGATAGTTGAGTATGTGGAATTTGCTGAACCAAAGCTCTTACATAGACCCTTCCGGAAAATAAGATGAATTGTAATTGTTTGATGACTGGAAACATAGTTTGCAATTTTTCAAGAAAGTTTATGGTCTATACTTTAACATGTGAATAACCTGCTACTCGATCTTGAGAAGCTTTATGAGAAATACTTGCTGGTTATAATGCTAGAAAAATGTCTGAAATTATCCTTGATCAATATTATATATTATGCTAGCATTCACACTTCATAAATTATTTCTTTTATCATTTACCTACTCGAGGATGAGTAGGAATTAAGCTTGGGGATGCTGATACGTCTCTAACGTATCGATAATTTATGAAGTATTCATGGCATATCGGCCTATCTTTATAATAACTTTATATGGTATTGATGCACTTTATATGATTTATTTAGAACTAACCCGGACTAACACTCTTTTCAGCAGAATTACCGTGGTGTTTTTCGTGTGCAGAAAATGAAAGTTCTCGGAATCGCCCGAAACTTTTTATGATTTTCTTGGAACATATGAGCAACGTTGGAGCGAAGAACCACTAGAGGAGGGCTGCCACGGAGGCACAAGCAAACAGCGTGCGGCTTGGGCCTTGGCCGCGCCCTAGTGGCTTGTGGGGCCCATGTGGCTCCGTTGCGTGTGATTCCAACATTGAATAATCCTGTAAATCCCAGAAATAAAGAAAGAACTTCCGCTCCGCCGCCACAACTCTCTGTATCACCGAAAAATCAATCTGGAGCGATTCCAGTACCCTGCCGAAGAGGGAAAACCATCACCGCTAGCGATATTCATCATCCTGGTGGAGGCCATGACGAGGAGGGAGTAGTTCACCCTCGAGGCAGAGGGTATATACCAGCAGCTATGTGTTCAATCTCTCTCTCTCACTCTCTCTCTCTCTCTCTCTCTCTCTCTCTCTCTCTCTCTCTCGTGTTCTTGAGATGGCATGATCTCAAGAACACGGGATTTGTTAATATAGTTGGATCATATTATGTATTTCCTTACCATCTAGTTGTGATGAAATGAGTCTTTTCCTTTAAGATCTCGTCATGTTGGATTGATCATATTGGTATGGCAGCACTTGATGTACGTCTTGTGTGGGATACCCGTAGTGACATTAGGGTATTCTATTGATTCACTTGATATATGTTGAGGCATCAACTTGCCGGTTCCGGTGTCCTTTGGATCTATGCATAGGGGTTGATTGCACGTTCTCATACCATGTTCTTCAATACAAATCTTGGGGGTCCTCCTTGCACGTTCTTTGCGTTGGATTGAATATGATAGCTCTGAAATTGTTTGCTGCATGTCGCATAATTACCCGCAGATACTTGAGGTGACATTGGAGTATCTAGGTGACATTAGGGTCGAATGATATGTATCATTGGTGTTATTCTAGTACGAATTCTTAGTAAGATCGAACTGAAAGGATAGGTTTTATGTTATCTAGTACGAACTCTTGAATAGATTGAACGGAAAGGATAGCTTGATGTTATCTTAGTACGAACTCTTGAATGGATTGATCGGATAGAATAACTTTGAGGTGGTTCTACTATGTACACCAATTTCATCTTATTGTTCTCCACTAGATAGGAACTTTGGAGTGATTCTTTGTTGCACGTTGAGGGATCTAACTATGTTAGCATTGTTTAGATATTGAACTAGTGAAAGTATCTACTCAAGGCCTTATTTCCAAGCATTAATACAACGTTTTGCTCGCTGTTTGCCACTTGTTACCTTGCTTTTTTATATATTTTCAGATTACAAAAACCTATATCTACCATCCATATTGCACTTGTATCACCATCTATTTGCCTAACTAGTGCACCTATACAATTTACCATTCTATTGGGTGTGGTGGGGACACAAGAGATTTCTTGTATTTGATTGTAGGGTTACTTGAGAGAGACCATATTCATTCTACACCTCCCACGGATTGATAAACCTTAGCTCATCCACTTGAGGGAAAATTGCTACTGTCCTACAAAACTCTGCGCTTGGAGGCCCAACACGAGTCTACAAGAATAAAGTTGTGTTGCACACATTAGCCATCATCATCACCAACGTTTCATCCTTCGTGGGAGGATCAATCTTAATCAACATCTTCACCAGTGATGTTGCTTGAACTACGTTGGTATTTTTCCCAAAGAGGAAGGGATGATGCAGCACATCAACGGTAAGTATTTCCCTAAGTGATGATACCAAGGTTATCGAACCAGAAGGAGAATCACGCAACACTATGTAGACGGTGCGTGCAAACAAATAACAAACACTTGCAACCCGACGTAAGAGAGGGGTTGTCAATCCCTCATGGGTAAAAATATACATAGTTTGATGATAGTTTGGATAACTAGATCTCTCGTAAATGCAAAATAAAAGAAGTAACAAAAAATTGCAGCAAGGTATTTTTGCGTTTCTAATAAAATAGATCTGAAGATAAAAGTTGCAAATTAAGGAAAATGCAAATAGAATATGGATCTGAAAGTATATGATGATAAAATAGACCCGAGGGCCATATATTTCACAAGTGGCTTCTCTCAAGAAAATAGCAACAGGTAGTGAAGAAATTACTGTTGGGAAATTGATAGAACAACAAATAATCATGACAATATGCAAGACAATGATCATGTATATATGCATCGGGTCCAAGATCAGTAGACCGACTCCTGCTTGCATCTACTACTATTACTCCAAACATGGAACGCTGTCCAGCATGCATGTGGTGCATCAAGTTCATGGAAAAACGAAGTAATGCAATACGAATGATGACATGATGTAGAAAAGATATATTCATGTAGGAAGAGACCCCATCTTTTTATCCTTAATAGCAATGATACATGCGTGCCTTGTTGCCCCTTCTGTCACTGGGAAAGGACACCGCAAGATCGAACCCATCACAAAGCACCTCTTCACATTGCAAGATAAATAGATCAAGTTGGCCAAACAAAACCCAAATATTGGATAAGAAATACAATGCTATAATAATCAAGATTGGATATAAAATTCCAGGAAAAATCTGATCATAAACTCATTGTTCATGGGATCCCAACAAACACACTGCACAAAAGCATTAGATCAAATTGATCTCCAAGAGACCATTGTATTGAGAAACATAGAGAGAAGAAGCCATCTAGCTACTACCTACGGACCCATAGATCTGATAAGAACTACTCACGCATCATCAGAGAGGCACCAATGAGGATGATGAACCCATCTGTGATCGTGTTCCCCTCCGACGGAGTGCCGGAATAGGGCTCTAGATTGCATCTCGTGGTTCTGGAACATTCGGCGGCTGGAATTGTTTTTCGTCGACTCCCTTAGAGTTTCTGGAATATTGGGGGATTTATAGGGACAAAAGGCGGTGAAGGAGGCCACTAAGGAGGGCACCACCCATTAGGGCGCACCTGGGCTCAATGGCGCGCCCAGGTGGCTGGTGCTGCCGTCGGAGCCCCCCTCCGGTACTTCTTTGGCCCATCATGTGTCTTCTGGCCCAGAAAAATTCTCCAAAAATTTCTGTTGCGTTTGGACTCCGTTTGGTGCTGATTTCCTGGGAAGTAAAAAAACAAGCAAAAAATAGCAACTAGCACTTGGCACTATGTCAATAGGTTAGTCCCAAAAAATGATATAAAGTTGGTATAAAATGATTGTAAAACATCCAAGAATGATAACATAACAACATGGAACAATAAAACATTGTAGATACATTGGAGACGTATCAACTCTCACCATCTCATCTCCAACCCTAGTTCATCATGTGTATTCAATGTTTGTGTCAAAACCTCAGATTAGTACATGTGGGTTGCTAGTTGTGTTGATTACATCTTGTAATTGATGCTTATTGGATTAGTTGGTGGAAGATATTATGTTCAGATCCTTAATTATTATTATTACACCTCTGGTCTTGAATATGTTGATGATGTGTGAGTAGTAATTATTGTTCTTGAGGACATGGGAGAAGTCTTGTATAACTAATCATGTAAAGTTGGTATTCACTCGTTATCTTAATGATATGGATGTTGTTACTTCTGTTAGTGGTGTCATGTGAACGTCGACTACATGACACTTCACCATGGTATGGGCCTAAGGAAAGTCATTCGGGAGTACAAATAGATGATGGGTTGCAAGAGTGACAGAAGCTTAAACCCCAGTTTATGTGTTGCTTCATGAGGGGCAGATCTGGATCCACATGTTTTATGCTATGGTTAGATTATTTTTTATTCATCTTTCATAGTTGTGCACGCTTGCTAGCGGGGTTAATCATAAGTGGGTGGTTAGTTCAAGTAAGAACAACAGCTTAGCACCGGTCCATCCACATATCAAATCATCCGAGTAGCAAATGCGAATCAACTTAATATGATGAACATAACTAGACATAAATTACCATGTGTCCTCGGGAGGGCTTTCTATATATAATAGAACTTTTAGGTATGTTGTTTGCTATAAAAAGGATTGGGCTACCTTGCTGCACCTTTGCTACAATTTTTACTTGTCACTTGTTATGAATTATATTGCTACAAAACTATCTATCACTGTTACTTACAACACTTGTAGGGAATTCGTTCCTGAAAACTTCTTATCATTCCCTTGTGGTTCTCGTTGGGATCGACACTCTTACTTATTGAAAGGACTATGATTGATTCCCTATACTTGTGGGTCATCAAGACTCTTTTCTGGTGTCAGTGTCGGGGAGTGAAGCACCTTTGGTAACTGAAAATTGGCGAGGAAACACCTTTTGTAGATGCTGAAATTTACTGTTGCTTATCATTATGAATGGTCACCCTTTGAGTTGCTTGTTCGGGGCATCTTCACCCCGAATGGAAGTTGAGGAAATTGTTCCTCAACCTGTTGAACATATTGAAAATATTTATTATGAGATTCCTTCGGGTATGGTAGAGAAACTACTGGCTAATCCTTATAACGGTTATGTTGGAAATATGCCCTAGAGGCAATGATAAAATAGTTATTATTATATTTCATGTTTCAAGATAATCGTTTCTTATCCATGTTATAATTGTATAGTATGAAAGCATAGATACATGTGTGGATATATAGACAAATCAATGTCCCTAGTAAGCCTCTAGTTGACTAGCCAGTTGATAAAGGATAGTTAAGGTTTTCTGACCATATGCAAGTGTTTTCACTTGATAACTCGATCACATCATTAGGAGAATGATGTGATGGAGAAGACCCAAACTATGAACATAACATGTGATCGTGTCATTTTGTTGCTATTGTTTTGTGCGTGTCAAGTATTCATTCCTATGACCATGAGATCATGTAACTCACTGACACCGGAGGAATACCTTGTGTGTATCAAACGTCGCAACGTTACTGGGTGACTATAAAGGTGCTCTACAGGTATCTCCAAAGGTGTCCATTGAGTTAGCATGGACCAAGACTGGGATTTTTCACTCCGTGTGACGGAGAGGTATCTCTGGGCTCACTCGATAATACAACATCACATATAAGCCTTGCAGGCAATGTGACTCAAGTGTTAGTCACGGGATCTTGTATTACGAAACGAGTAAAGAGACTTTCCGTTAACGAGATTGAAATAGGTATAGGGATACCGACGATCAAACCTTGGGCAAGTAACATACCGAAGGACAAAGGGAATGTTATACAGGATTATATGAGTCCTTGGCACAGAGGTTCAACCGATAAGATCTTCGTAGAATATGTAGGATCCAATATGGACATCCAGGTCCCTCTATTGGATATTGTTTGGGGAGTGTCTCGGGTCATGTCTACATAGTTCTCGAACCCGCAGGGTCTGCACACTTAAGGTTTAGTGACATTTAGGTATAGTTGAGTTATAGGTGTTGGTGACCGAAGGTTGTTCGTAGTCTCGGATGAGATCACGAAAGTAACGAGGGTTTCCGAAATGTTCCGGAAACGAAGATTGATATATAGGATGGTTTCATTTGGTCACCAAAAAGATTTCGGGCATTATCGGCAATTTACGGGGAGTGACGAATGGGTTCCGGGTTTTCAGCGGGAGGGGCCCACCACCCGGGAGTGAGCCCAATAGTCCTAGGGTGGCGGACCAGCCCTTAGTGGGCTGGTGAGGCCAGCCCAAGAGGGCTACGACGCTAGAAGAGAAAACCAAAAGAAAAGAAACAAAGAGGGTGGTGGGAAGGGAGAGGAGGACTCCTCCTTCCCCAAACCGAATTGGAGTTGGAGGTGTCGTTCGTTCGGTGCTCGATCGGTACGGATGGTGGGACGGATCATGGGACGATGGTGATTTGAATCATGAAGCTGTACCACTACATCAACCGCATTTCTTAACGCTTCCCGGTGAGCGATCTACAAGGGTATGTGGATCCAATCTCCCTCTCGTAGATGAACATCACCATGATAGGTCTTCGTGTGCGTAGGAATTTTTTTGTTTCCCATGCAACGTTCCCTACAGTGGCATCATGAGTTAGGTTCATGCGTAGATGTAATCTCGAGTAGAACACAAAAGTTTTTGTGGGCGTTGATGTTCGATTTGCTGCCCTCCTTAGTCTTTTCTCGATTCGACGGTATTGTTGGATTGAAGTGGCCCGCACCAACATTACTCGTACACCTAGAGAGACCGGTTTCATCGACTAACATGCAACTTGTTGCATAAAGATGACTGGCGGGTGCCTGTTTCTTCAACTTTAGTTGAATTGGATTTGACTGAGGCGGTCCTTGGAGAGAGGTTAAATAGCAATTTGCACATCTCCGTTGTGGTTTTTGCGTAAGTAAGATGCGATCATACTAGATACCCATAATAGCCACATAAAACATGCAACAACAAATTAGAGGACGTCTAACTTGTTTTTGCAGGGTATGCTTGTGATGTGATATGGCCAAAGAAATGGTGTGATATATTGGATGTATGAGATGATCATGTTGTAATAGTTAATATCGACTTGCACGTCGATGCTACGGCAACCGGCAGGAGCCATAGGGTTGTCTTTAAACTAACATTTGTGTTTGCAAATGCGTTTACTATATTGCTAGGTTGTAATTTTAGTAGTAATAGCATAGATAACACGACAACCTCGATGGCGGCATGATGATGGAGATCGTGATGATGGAGATCATGGTGTGGCGCCGTTGACGATGAAGATCATGCCGGTGCTTTGGTGATGGAGATCAAGAAGCACAAGATCATGGCCATATCATGTCACTTATGAATTGCATGTGATGTTAATCCTTTTATGCACCTTATCTTGCTTAGAACGACGGTAGCATTATAAGGTGATCCCTCACTAAATTTCAAGATAAAATTGTGTTCTCCCCGACTGTGCACCGTTGTCACAGTTCATCGTTTCGAGACACCACGTGATGATCGGGTGTGATAGACTCAATGTTCACATACAACGGGTGCAAAACAGTCGCACACGCGAAACACTCGGGTTAAAATTGACGAGCCTAGCATGTGCAGACATGGCCTCCCTAAAGTAACTAGAGGGATGTCTGCTTGAGTGGGAGTTTATTAGTAATTTGCTTAGTTAAACTCTAATTATCTTGAACATAGTCTAAGTCCACTTTGTAATATTTTATGTTGTAGATCAATGGCTCACGGAGTAGCAACCCTGAATTTCAATACCTTCCAAGAGAAAGCTAAGCTGAAAGATGATGGTAGCAACATTGTAGACTGGGCTCGTAATCTTAGGATCATCCTACAAGCTGGGAAAAAGAATTATGTCCTTGATTCTGCGCTAGGAGATGAACCACCCGCTACGTCTGATCAAGATGTTTTGAACGCTTGGCAATCACGTAAGGAGGACTACTCAACAGTTCAATGTGCAGTCTTGTATGGCTTGGAACCGGGACTTCAATCATGCTTTGAACGTCATGGAGCATATGAGATGTTCCAGGAGTTGAAGTTTATCTTTCAGAAGAAGGCCCGGATCGAGAGGTATGAGACCTCCGATAAATTATATGCTTGCAAGATGGAGGAGAATTCGTCTGTCAGTAAACATGTGCTCAAAATGTCTGGGTACTCAAATAGTCTAGCTGAGCTGTGGATTGAACTCCCGCAAGAGGCTAGCACTGACAGAATTGTTCAATCATTGCCACCTAGCTACAAGATCTTTTTGTTGAACATTAACATGCAAGGGATGAACAAGTCACCCGGGGAGTTATTCGCGATGCTGAAAGTCGCAGATTCAGAACTCCGGAAAGAGCATCTAGTGTTGATGGTCAACAAGACCACTGGTTTCAAGAAAAACGGCAAAGGCAAGAAGGGTAACTCCAAGAAGAACGGCAAGACTGTTGCCAATCTGACGAAAAAACCCAAGGCTGGACCTAAGCCGGAAACAGAGTGCTATTATTGCAAGGGGATGGGTCACTGGAAGCACAACTGCCCCAAGTATTTGGCTGATAAGAAGGCGGCCAATGCCAAACCAGGTACATGTGATATACATGTTATTGATGTGTACTTAACCAACTCTCGTAGTAGTGCCTGGGTATTTGATACCAGTTCTGTTGCTCATATTTTCAACTCGAAGCAGGGACTGCGGAATAAACGAAGGCTGGCGAAGGATGAAGTGGGAGACTATTGAAAATATGCCCTAGAGGCAATGATAAAATAGTTATTATTATATTTCCTGTTTCAAGATAATCGTTTATTATCCATGATATAATTGTATTGAATGAAAGCATAGATACATGTGTGGATATATAGACAAAACAATGTCCCTAGTAAGCCTCTAGTTGACTAGCCAGTTGATCAAGGATGGTTAAGGTTTTCTGGCCATATGCAAGTGTTGTCACTTGATAACTGGATCACATCATTAGGAGAATGATGTGATGGACAAGACCCAAACTATGAACGTAGCATGTGATCGTGTCATTATGTTGCAATTGTTTTCTGCGTGTCAAGTATTCATTACTATGACCATGAGATCATGTAACTCACTGACACCGGAGGAATACGTTGTGTGTATCAAACGTCGCAACGTTACTAGGTGACTATAAAGGTGCTCTACAGGTATCTCTGAAGGTGTCCGTTGAGTTAGCATGGATCAAGGCTGGGATTTGTCACTCCGTGTGACGGAGAGGTATCTCGGGGCCCACTCGGTAATACAACATCACATATAAGCCGTGCAAGCAATGTGACACAAGTGTTAGTCACGGGATCTTGTATTACGGAACGAGTAAAGAGACTTGCCGATAATGAGATTGGAATAGGTACAGGGATACCGATGATCAAATCTCGGGCAAGTAACATACCGAAGGACAAATGGAATGTTATACGGGATTATATGAATCCTTGGCACAGAGGTTCAACCGATAAGATCTTCGTAGAATATGTAGGATCCAATATGGACATCCAGATCCCGCTATTGGATATTGGCCGGGGAGTGTCTCAGGCATGTCTACGTAGTTCTCGAAGCCGCAGGGTTTGCAAACTTAAGGTTCGGTGACGTTTAGGTATAGTTGAGGTATAGGTGTTGGTGACCGAAGGTTGTTCGGAGTTCCGAATGAGATCAGGGATGTCACGAGGGTTTCCGAAATGGTACCGAAACGAAGATTGATATATAGGATGGTTTCATTTGGTCACTGAAAAGATTTCAGGCATTACCGGTAGTGTACCGGGAGTGACGAATGGGTTCTGGGTTTTCACCGGGAGGGGCACACCCACCCGGGAGTGAGCCCAATAGTCCTAGGGTGGCGCACCAGCCCTTAGTGGGATGGTGAGGCCATCCCAAGAGGGCTATGGCGCTAGAAGATAAAACCAAAAGAAAAAAAGAGGGAGGTGGGAAGGGAGAGGAGGACTCCTCCTTCCCCAAACCGAATTGGAGTTGGAGTCCTCCTCTCCACTTCGGTCGGCGCCCTAGGGGATCCCTTGAGCCTCAAGGCTAGCCCCTCCCCTCCTCCTATATATACTAGAGGTTTTAGGGTTTTTGAGACACTATTTTGCCACGTGCAACTCAAGCCTATACCTCGTAGTTCTTCCTCTAGATCGGATTTTTGCGGAGCTCGGGCGGAGCCCTACAGGAATAGATCATCACCATCATCGGCGCACCGTCACGCTGCCGAAGAACTCATCTACTTCCCTGTCTCTCTTGCTGCATCAAGAAGGCAGAGATCTTCATCGAGCTATACGTGTGCTGAACATGGAGGTGTCGTCTGTTCGGTGCTAGATCGGGACGGGTCGTGGGATGGATCATGGGATGACGGTGATTTGAATCACGAAGCTGTACCACTACATAAACCGCGTTTCTTAGTGCTTCCCGCTGAGCAATCTACAAGGGTATGTGGATCGAGTCTCCCTCTCGTAAATGAACATCACCATGACAGGTCTTCATGTGCGTAGGAAATTTTTTGTTTTCCATGCAACGTTCCCCAACAGGTTCAACTCATCCTAATTAACATTTGAAATATGTCAATTAGATTTGTGGATTGTTTTAGATTTCAGGTCTACCCAGAGAACAAGTTAAGAACAAAGTTTTCCATTTATCTTTGGAGGGAAAAACACTAATGTGGTAGATGGTACTGGATGATATTGGATCATGGGATTGGAATCGCTTAAAGCTGGAATTTTGTCATAATTTTTGTCCTATGCATCTAATTCATCATTATCAAAATTTTATTTATAATTCCTGGCCTCATGAAGAGAAAGCATCACTCAAGCTTGGGGGAGCATTAAATCTAGGATGCACACTTTCCCCAACCATGAGCTCTCAAAGGAATTGATTATACAGAATTTTTATGCTTGACTCTCTCATGATCATCACACATTACTCGATGCTTGTGCTGTCCGTTCCTATTTGAAGAAGACTATTGAATTCATATGGGATCTTCTGGAAAGATTAACTAAAACACTGAAGATTGGGAACACGATGAAGGTAAAGAGTCTGGTATACAACTTAATTTTGATTGCGTCAAATCTTTTATGGAAACTACTCCTTTTCATGAGTTTTGCAACAAATATGGCCTTGTTACTGAGATAGTAGCTTCTTTCAGCGAATGTTTTGCTACCTATTTTGACCTTCCCAAGGCAACGTGGTTCAAATATCATCCTCCCATTGAAAACATACCCGACGAACCTGTTATAATTAAGAAGGAAGAAATAATTGTTAACCATGTTGACCCAATTGTTCCTATTCCTTACATTGAGAAACCTCCTCTCCCTGTTAGAACTAGAGAACATGCTAAGGCTACAATAGTGGTAATAAGAGTTATGTTATAACACCTACACCTTCTAAACAAATAAATGTTGAGCCTAATGTAGCAATAGTTAAACCTCTCCTAGATGATAATACTGATGGGCACATTATTTACCTCTATGATGAAGTTGCTACAATTACGGAACCTGTTAGAATCAAATGAGATGAACTAGATAAAGATAAACTAGTGGTAGGCACACGTGTCATCTCAGTTAAAATTGGAGATGATTGCTATCATGGACTATGTGATGTTGGTCCTAGTATTAGTGTTATACCTTTTACATTATATCAAGAAATTATGCATGATATAGCACCCTCTGAAAGTGAGGATATTGATGTCACTATTAAGCTTGCAAACGGTGATACTATTTTGCCAATTCTGATTGTTAGAGATGTTGAAGTCTTGTGCGGAAAAGTCAAGTACCCCACTAATTTCTTAGTACTTGGTTCGGAACAACCACATGAAAATGAAGTGCCTAGTAAGGATGAAATAATTGGACTTGATTCTATTGTTGTACCACCTACTGATTCACTAGAACAATATTAGCTAGACCATGAGAATGATATGCATTTCAATGAAAGGAATGAAATAGATAAGATACTCCTTGATAAACAACCTATCCTTAAGCACAACTTACTAGTTGAAAGTTTAGATGATCCTCCTCCACCCAAGGGAGATCCCGTATATGAGCTTAAGGTTTTAACAGATACTTTGAAATATTCTTATCTTGATGACAAGAAGATATATCTTATTATTATTATTAGTGCTAACCTTTCAGAACATGAAGAAAAGAGATTACTCAAAACTCTAAAGAAGCAGATGGCTGCTATTGGATATACTCTTGATGATCTTAAAGGCATAAGCCCCACTCTTTGTTAGCACAATATTATTATTTAACCCGATGCTAAACCAGTTGTTAATCATCAACACCGTCTCAACCCTTAGATGAAAGAAGTGGTAAGAACTGAAATACAAAAATTTCTGGAAGAAGGTATAATCTATCGTATTGCTGATAGTAGATGGGTGAGTCATGTTCATTTTGTTGCTAAGAAAGGTGGTATAACTGTTGTTACTAATCATAAAAATGAACTTATTCCACAAAGGATAGTAACTGGTTATAGGATGGTAATTGATTTCAGGATATTGAATAAGGCTACTAGAAAAGATCGCTACCCCTTGCCTTTTATTGATCAAATTTTAGAAAGATTATCTAAGCACACACACTTTTGCTTTCTTGATGGTTGTTGTGGATTCTCTCAAATACCCGTGTCAAAAGAGGACCAAGAGAAAACTACCTTTACTTGCCCCTTTCGAACTTATGCTTGTAGGTGTATGTCTTTTGGTCTATGAAATGCACCTTCTATGTTTCAAATATGTATGTATGTTATATTCTCTGACTTTTGTGAAAAGATTGTTGAGGTTTTCATGGATGGTTTTCACGTTTACACGACTTCCTTTGATGATTGCTTGAGCAACCTTGATCGAGTTTTGCAGATATTTGAAGAAACTAATCTCGTCTTGAATTGGGAGAAGTGTCACTTTATGGTGATTGAAAGTATAGTGCTTGGGCATAATTTTTTTGAAACTGGTATTGGGTGTATAACTCAAAAATTAACGCAATAGAGAAAATGCCTTGCCCAAAAGATATCAAAGGTTTAAGAAGTTTCCTTGTTCATGCTAGTTTCTATAGGCGTTTCATTAAAGATTTCTCAAAGATTTCCAGGCCACTAATTAATCTTCTGCAAAATGATGTTCTTTTTTATTTTGATGATGATTGTGTAGAAGCCTTTGAAATACTTAAGAAATCTTTAATTTCAGCACCAATTTTCCAACCACCTGATTGGAACCTATCCTTTGAAATTATGTGTGATGCTAGTGACTATGTTGTCGGTGTTGTTCTAGGGCAAATAGTAGACAAGAAATTGAATGTTATTCGTTATGCTAGTAAGACCATAGACACCGCTCAAAGAAATTATGCTACTACTGAAAAGGAATTTTTAGCAGTTGTGTTTGCATGTGATAAGTTTAGCCCTTATATTGTTGATTCTAAAGTAAATATTCACAATAATCATGTTCCTATTAAATACCTTATGGAAAAGAAAGATGCTAAGCCTAGACTCATTAGGTGGGTACTTTTATTTCTAGAGTTTGATTTGCATATCATTGATAGAAAGGGAACGCACAACCCTGCAACAGATTAGTTGTCTAGGATGGAAAATGTTCTTCATGACCCAGTTCCTATTGATGGTAATTTTCCTAATAAACAACTTGCTGTTATAAACACTTCACATAGTACTCCTTGGTATGTGGACTATGCCAATTACATTGTTGCTAAATATATTCCACCTAGTTTCACCTATCAACAAAAGAAAAAAAATCTTCTTTGATTTACAACATTACTTTTGGGATGACCCACATCTTTATAAAGAAGTAGTAGATGGTGCTATTAGATATTGTATACCTAAGAATTAGTAGGAACAAATTCCGAGGAAGTGTCATTCCGATGCCTAAGGAGGACACCACACCAGTGACAGAACTGCACACAAGGTATTACAATCTATTTTTTATTGCCTACTCTTTGAAAGATGCTCTTAAATATGTAATTTCTTGTGGTGAATGCCAAAGAGTTGGTAATATAGGTAAACGTCAGGAAATGCCTATGAACTATTCACTTCCTATTGAACCATTTGATGTCCGGGGATTTGACTTTATGGGAGTTTTTCCTTCCTCGAATGGATATACTCATATTCTAGTTGATGTTGATTACATTACTGAGTGGGTAGAAGCTATTCCAACTAGTAGTGTTTATCATAACACTTCTATTACAATGCTTAAAGACATTATCTTAATGAGGTTTGGTGCCCCTAGATACTTAATGACTGATGGTGGTTCATATTTTATTCATGGTTCTTTCCGTAAATTCCTAGCTAAATATGATGTTAACCATATAATTGCATCACCTTATCATCCTCAATCTAGTTGTCAAGTTGAACTAAGAAATCAAGAATTAAAATTAATGTTCGAGAAGATTGTCAATAGGTCCAGAAAGAATTGTTCTAGGAAACTTGATGATGCATTATGGGCTTATAGGAATTCTTACAAGAATCCCATGGGGATGTACCCATATAAAATGGTACATGCAAAAGCTTTTCATTTACCTCTGGAGTTAAACATAAGGCTTATTGGGAAATTAAAGAACATAATTTTGATTTTAAACTTGCCAGTGAGAAGAGTTTATTTGATATTAGCTCACTGGATGAATGGAGGATACAAGCTGATGAAAATGCGAAGTTATTTAAAGAAAAGGTTAAAAGATGGCATGACAAGAGAATTCAATGTAGGATACTTAGTCCTTTTGTACAATTTTAATTTTAGATTTTCTCCAAGGAAACTCCTCTCCAAATGGGAAGGACCTTATGTTGTTGAGCAGGTTTATTGTTGTGGTGCTATAAAAATTAATAACTTCGAAGGTAAAAACCAAGAGTGGCGAATGGGAAAATAATCAAGCAACTTATTTTAGGTACACCCATTAAAGAGGAAACTAATGTCATCCAAGTCATAACACCGGAGGATCACATAAAGGAAGTCTTTGAGAACACTCTAGAAACGTGAAAATGGACTAGGTACGTGGTACGGTAAGTAAACCGACACCAAAAATTCCAAAAATAATCTTTTAGTGGTTTTGGTATTTTAAAAAAGTAAAAAAATAAATCAGAGTCTAGGGGACTCATGAGAGAGGCACAAGCCAACATGGCGCGGTCGCCCTGGTCGTGCCCTGATGGCTTGTGGGGCCCTCGTGCGCCCCTCGGACTCCGAATTCTTCCCGAGCACATATGCTTACCTCGAAAAAATCATTATATATACTCCCATGTGTTTTGATCAATGTATCGTGAGATTTTCCTCTCCTCTTGTTTCGAGCTATTTTTCTGGCAGGCCTGCGAATATGTCGTCTAAAGATTGAGATGGAGAGAGCTATGTCTCCCACTATATTTCGGACCCAATGATCTTTTCGGGTATCTATCCCTACCTTTGGTCCACGGATGAGGAGGAGGACAATGATTTGGAGGAAACAGTGGAAGCCAGCTCATATGAATATGAAGTTCAACTACCTCAACCTGAAGATATGCATGTGGAATTCGACAAGACCAGTCTCCCAAACATGCTAATGAAATCTAAGGATCAATTTATCCCGTCACATTTTCTGCAGGAAAACAATATGTCATTATACAAAAAGATATTGAAGATTGAGCAAGAGAAGGATGACTTGAGGGATTAGAATTTTATCCTTCGACGTATGCTGGCAAAAAGAATGCTGCTACATCACCACCACCACCTTCACCTAAGGAGGAGGCTTGAGTACATGGGTATGGGCACCGCCCTTGGCTTGCCCAAGCTTGGGGAAGTGCCCCGGTATTCTATCACCATCACTTCATGCATTACTCTCTATCTTAGTTCAACCCTTCGTTCTTTCGTGATTTAGAGAAATAAATTTCAGATTTGCTTCCTTATAATTTTTGCTTTGAGTTCCATCTATCCTTGTAATCGAGCATGCGAGACATATAATAACGATTAGTTGAATTTTTGTGGTTTACCTGTGGGCACTCATCATCATAGAATGACAATAAAAAGAAAGATAAAGATCATATGTTCATCTCATGAGAAGTAATGACTTCACATAAAAACGGTTATAAGTGATAAAAATTGTTGATAGTGAACCAAAAATAGTATTAGTCATTGTTGCAATCTAAGCAAGATTATGATAGAGAGAGAAGACTCACATATAAATACACTATCCTGGACATCTTTCATGATTGTGAACCTTCATCAAATATTATATAATGATCAAGTATTGATGTTGGACATGGAAGACAACATAATGATCATGGTAGTTTATATTCACATAGAAGTTATATGGTCTTGGATCCTTCAACATGTGATGCTTTCTTTAGATCCTTTGCTAGCGCAAGAATTCCGCACTAAGTAACTTGTGTATTCGTAACCGTGAAACCCAGTTTCTTGCCATGAGAGTCCATATTACCTACTTATGGATTGAGTAAGATCCTTCAAGTAAGTTGTCATCGGTGCATCAAGCAATAAAATTAGCTCCTAAAAATGTATGATCTTTGATTTCAAGGGAAAATAAGCTTTGTACGATCTTGTGATGGCAAAGAAATAAAAGCGACAGAGTGCATAATAAAGTTTGCTATCATAAGGGGAAATATAAAGTGACGTTATTTGCACTAAGAGTTCACACATCCAACAAATTAAAAGATCATGACAACCGCTGCTTCCCTCTTCGAAGGGCCTATCTTTTACTTTCAGGAGTTTAATCTTGTGCTTGAGTCAATAAAGTTTATCCCTCTTCCAATGTAACAGCCCAGATGCTATCTTTCCTTATTTGTACCCCTTTCCAATTGTGGAGACCTTGTTGAACCTTTGTTATGGAAGTGATGATGTGGTTATCATTTCATGTGTTGTCATTTCATGTGCATCTCATGCATCATATCATCATTTTTGTGTTAGCCTTCTTCTTGTCTACCTTGTTGTGGTGAATTCATGTGGCTTGTGTCGTATTGTGGATTGTGGTGTGGGTTCAACAATGACCTCAAACATCAAGTTGCACCATAGCCCAAAACCCCTTTCCTATTATATTTCTTTGAGGCATAATTATGTTTTTGTTTTGGGGTTTTAAAAATGTTCCTTTTCTTTGGAAATTCTTTCAAATATTTGTGGATGACAAACCTCACTGATTTGAAATTATTTTCTTTTTGTTTTATTTAAAATAGGGGCTGATTTATAACAAAACAATTAATTTATTTTGCTCTAAAATGCCACCTCTATTTTTATAAGTAGGAGCAGCATTTTAGAGACTTATAATTTTTTCCTTTTCTTCTTTTATTTTGTTTTTAACTTCTCTCTTATTTTTAAAAGTCTGATTCGAATTATTTAAAAGAGAGAACCTATTTTGTTTTAAAGAGAGGAGCAGACAGTTGATTGGGCTTTGGCCAATTTCTTTTCTCTGGCGCACAGGAGCCCATCCCCCTTTCCTTTCTTCCTCCTCGTGACGCCGTTTTCTCATTCCCCTACTTTCCGTCAGTTCCTGAGAGAGAGAGAGAGCCGCGCCGTGCTCACGGATGTCGAGGTGCCATCCCATCGCGCCTATTTAGAGCCCCCCTCGGCGTGCGATCCTAGGGTTCCCTCGTGCGGCCGCCAGCCTCTCCTTTCTCCTCTTCTCCCCCTCTGCAGGTAAGAGTTCCACAGAGTTTCAGAGAGGGATAGATATTCACAGAGAGAGAGAGCTCGTCGCGGGCGCGTCCCTCTCGTTGTCGCTGGTCCTTCCCCGTCGAGTCCAAGTGCGCAGGGAGGATGCTGGATCCTCCCTCAATCTATTCCCGATGCTAGGAGGGTGGTTCCCCTCCTCCGTCGTCCCCTCCTTGCCGTCTTCGTCAAGGACTGAGCAGAGCAGAGCAGAGCAGAGCCGTCGCCCCACCTCTTTTCCTTCTTCTCGGCATCAAGCGTGCCTCCGAGCAGCCCCAGGGTGAGCTTGTGCCCCTCTCTTCTTTTCCGTGCGTAGACTCTCCCCTCTGCATGCCGTAGTTCGCCGGATCGAGATCCGTTCGGGCCGGAGCAGAGGCCGCGTCGAGCCGTCGCTACGGGCTCCCTCCCATGGAGCTAGGCACGGGAATGGAACCCCCTAGGGTTCTCGCATCCCCGCCAGTCCCTAGGAGGAGCCACCGTTGCTGCATCATCGCCGGAGTCGAGCTGCTCCTTCCCTGATCTGGAGGTAGAAGTCGACGTGTAGTTGCCGTGTGTTGTAGCTTAGCTGGTTCAGAACCCCTTCTGGTTCAGAACCCCCCTTGTAGCCCGACTGGTTCCAGCGTCGCGCCCCGACCAGAGAAGTCGTGGGTTTGATTCCCGTAGGCGCCCCTTTTTATTTCTTGTTTTCCTACCTGTTGCGAGTAGCAGTGTAGATAGCTTAGCTCGTTAGCCTCCCCTCTGTGGTCAGACTTGAGGCTGTAGCGCACTGGTGTGGTGCCGTGTGTGCAAGCAGGGGGGCAGGGTTCGAATCTCCCACTGGCCCCTTTTATCTTTTATTTTTTTCCTAAGTGCTGCAACATATGTTTTCATGCCCTCTTTAGAGCTTTGTATTAGGTGTAGCTTTGATCTATTGATGTTGATCCCTTGGTAGATGGTAGAGGGTGAACCCCTCTACAACCTGGGACATATATTTTGTACATAGGGTTTGGCATGTTGCTATTACACCTTGTCAAAATGGACACTTGACTGAAAATGACAGTTTTGAGAAAAACTGTGAATTTCACTAAGTCTGGGAATCTGGAGTTATTTTCTTCCCTTGTTATTTTGTGTATATTTGCTCCTTTGTTGGGAATTAGCCCAAGCAACAAACTAGTGTTTGTTATCTGTTATGCTTTTCTACCTCCCTGTAAAATTTCGTGCCCGGATATCCCTACAAATATCATTTTGGAGGATGCCAAAATGCTTCGGAGCATAAGCAGCCGGTGGAAAATCTGTAATTTTCACGAAGTCCCAATCTCTGATATTGTGTCCAAGTTAGAGTATGTACATCTGCTCATGGGTGATTCTGTTTCCTTAGCATTTTGTTAGATGTTGTAATGCACTTGGATGGCTTCCGTTTCATGTCTTGTTTGAATTATTTAGAGGGTTGTAGCTGCTGTAGATGTTGTAGTCAAAATGCTATGTTGCTGTTAAAAACAGATTGTGTGCCTAGATGGTTTTAGAGCTTGTGTAAGAAAGGGTTGATGGTGTGGTGTGTTCTCAAGCACCATTCCACTTGTATCTTGATGCTTGATCACTTGGCAACCTGGTTACACAAGTGAGTGCCCATTTATTTGAATTTGTGGCTATTTTGAACCTGTAGACCTTCGTAACTTGTTTTGTAGTTTCCAGTTGATCCGAGACTGCGTTCACGGTGTTCTCCATATGTTTTTGCATCGTTTTCTCATGATGCACATGACTATGCCATGTTCATGCATGTCAATATAGTTTAACCTGAGGTTCTGTCTAGAATTTAAGTAACTCAAGTAATGCACGTGAAAGTGACTATATTAGTGATGCATGACCTCTTCATCCCCATGCATCATATTGGTTGTTGCATTTTGTTTGCTGGTATTTATTTGCTTTTATCTTATCTTGGGTAGCAACGGGAACAAAGAGCGAGTACATGGATTCTGGGGAGTTCGTGCAGGAAGAACAAGAGCAGTTCCAGTCTGAAGAAATCACAGGCAAGATGACCGTGACCTTGACACCATTTATAGCTTTGTTATGCTTAGAATCATGTTTCCTTCGTTACATGCTCGCTTCCTACCACATGATATTTATGCCAACTATCTTTGCCATGAAACTTCAAACACTTCCCTGTCCTAGCAAATATTGTTTGGCTAAGTAGGCTTGCTCAACCTCTAATGGATAGCATTGCTAGTTGCAGGTGCCAGGTGGCCCATGTGATAACAAGGGCATTTTGATATCACTATTTTCAACTGCTATTTAATTAATGCACCTATATATTTGGTAAATAACGGAAGGCCTAGCCATTTGCCGGGTGATTTGTTCCGTTGTTGCCGCCTTAAATTCGGCTAACGGTGTTTGATTCCATAACTGAGCGCTCCTAACACGTTCGGTGTTGTTATGGGGACCCCCTTGATAAATCGTATAGTTTTAAGGCTTTTCTGGCAGGACCCAACTTTGGTTTTAATCTACTAATAACCTAATAACTAAATGCATAGGGAATATCTACCCCGAGGAATTAATCAAGAACCCGGGCCAGTGCTCTTCATGGGTGTTGGTCCAAACTAGAGTCGTGTGCGGGGCCAACCCGGGGCAACTCGGGAGATTTCTATCAGGCCACTGTACGTTGTGCTCATCCGTTGTTTCCTGAGAACGAGATAAGCGGCTCCTATCAGGTTCGTCGACACGTCGGGAGGTCTTGCTAGATTTGTCTTACCTTAGCGATATATCTTGTGCATTGGAATTCTGGTGAAACTTTGGGTCTCCTCAAAGTTGAGGTTTTCCTCCAAGGAATCCGACGAGATCACGAGTTTCGTGATAGAGGATTACTATGCGGCCCGTGGTAATTTGTAATGGACTAGTTGGAGCACCCCTGCAGGGTTTAATCTTTCGGAAAACCGTGCCCGTGGTTATGTGGCAAATATGGATATTTTGTTAACATCCGGTTCAAGACAACTTAAAGTAATTCTAATAAAACTACCAACTGAGTGCGTAACCGTGACTGTCTCTTTCGGGGATCATTCTCTGATCAAGAACACGGTGGGGTTATGTCTGACGTAAGTAGGTGTTCAGGATCACTTAGTGATCAATCTAGTATTCGACCGACTTGCGTAGACCACCAAATGCTACTCTGATCATCGTAAGGTAGCCACCATATATGCTTAGGTTGTTGCAAACCCATACACTTAACCTTCCTCACCCATTAACTCAGCTAGATTCGATACCAAGGTCATTCGATTGTTGAGTCCTCGTGGCTCACAGTTTACTACAAACTCCCACAAGTACAGGTACACCTAATGTAGGAGATCCTGATGACAGCCAGTTGAAGTGGGAGTTCGATGAGGACTCTGACAGACTGTACGTGACTTATCCGGAGGACTAGAAGCCGTGGTCGTGATCGTGGGGCCAGCATGCGGGATTTCATAGCTTTATCTGTTTTCTTCTTGTCCGTAGCTGGACTAAACCATGCTCTGAATAATGTGTGTCTGTAAGCTATATGCTATATTCTTAACAGATGGCAAGTGTATGCCCTACTTGTCACTCTTTCAGTTATGTAATGTTATGATTATCTCGCTTGCGAAACATGTAGACGTGCCCCTTTCCCTTTTGAGGCCTCGCCCCCAAATAAGGAAAGGGCCGCATCTTAGTCGTTACAAGTTGGTAATCAAAGCCTTACGACCATAAGAGCCTTTGTGTGGTCGAACTTGGTCGAGTCGAGTCTAGCAAAACTATTTGAGTCTTAGTTATATCCGAGAGTAGGTTTCTTTTTTCTCCTATTCTATGCTCTGGTGAGGTTCTCGACTTAGGAAATCTTAATTCTACTCCTCTTCTCGCTCAAAATCTTTTTAGGATCACGCGGATATTTTTGGAATCTATATGATATTGATGTGACGGAGTGCTGTCTTGGTTCCTCCTGTCTGACTTGATTTGTTCCGGGGAGTTGAGCTCCAGGGGATTCTTGTGCACATCGCTATCATTCAAATTTCTTAGTATCTCAGGACGGAGGATGTTTGTAATTGCTTCAATACTAGTAGTGACGAGAGGAGTCCGGCTTCCCTAGTACTGGTGCACAGAGTTAAGGATGTATCGCCACACTTAGTATCATTGTGGTTACGAGGATTTGTGTTAGATGAAGTTCCGAGATTCTTGTTGTGTGTTGACGGATGTGATACACTGGACGGGTTAGTATAGGAGTTGAGTGATATATAACTCCTTGTATCTTCCCACAGATGCATGATGTGAGGTTGGGATTCGACATTCAGTGGGTCCGTTTGTTCACGATCGTCTTACAGCTGTTCTCGTTGTGTCTTATGAGTCCTTGTAGCTTGCTATGACTCGGTGACGCTTCGTATGTCGTGTGCATTGCCTTGCACAGGATGGCTACAATAAGCTCAAGCCCGTGCTATCATATCTACGAAGATATCGGATGGAGTCTCTGTCAAACGTTTGTTCCGAGCAATTCTAGCTCATACTTGGTTTGCGAGTGGTCTTTAATCAGATGTTGTGGGCAGTCACTTTGAGGAAGCATTCTTACTATTTATTGTTTGAATGCAAATGCTAAGTTTTCTTGTTCAGATAGTTCTACCTATTTATTCAGCTTTACCCTGAATGTTATTCTCTGGTCTAATGTGTTGTCCGTCTTCAGGATGGCTCCCCAAATCGCCAGAATCCAGGTCGCGAGGGTGCTGATGCTCCGCCACCGCCTCCTCCTCCGCCGTCTCCTCCTCCTCCAGAGGCATGGCAAGCGGTGATGGCTGCAAAAAATGCTAACACCCAAATGTTAATTTAGCTATTGCAAGAGAGGAACAATCAACATCAGGGCAATTTCAACCATGGTGGTCATCAGTTTGCATCTCTGAATCAATTCCCAGCGAACCAGCCGAAGTCCTTCACGTCTTGTGACCAGCCATTCGACGCGGCGGACCGGATTCGGGACATGATCAAACACTTTGAGTGCAGCAATGTCCGTCTAGACGACTTTGTCAAGTTTGCAATGTTTCAGCTCAAGGGGCAGGCAGCAGTATGGTGGCAGCAGTTGAAGGACTCCAGGGGAGGCAGAATGATCAGTTGGGACGATTTCTGCAAAGATTTCAGATCTCACTATATCATGTCTAGCTTTGTGGACGAGATGCGTGAGAAGTTAAGACACTTGAAGCAAGGAGGATCCTCTGTGTACAAGTACAACGTCGAGTTCCACGAGTTGGCTCGATATGCATTGCAGGACATTACAGATCAAAAGAGCAAGATCTATCAGTTCAGAGGTGGTCTGAGAGAGGAGTTGCAGTTGGCCCTTCCCTTGCACGATCCCAATGAGTTTGATAAGTTCTATAACTTGGCTCCCAGGGCTGGGGCATCTTTGCTCAGAGTGGAGAATTCGACGAAGTGTTTCAGGGATTCCAGATCATCGCCCTCAACTCAGGTGGTCCAGAAGCAGCAGAAATATTGGGTGACTTCTCCTCCTCGACAGACTCAGCAGTTCAAGCAGACAGGTGGTCGTGGTTCTTCCCACCCACCCAACCTAGCTTTCCAGCAGAGGTTTCAGCAGCAGAAGCAAGGGAATCCTAAGGTGCAATTCCGTCTGCTGTCATATTTCACTTGTCATAAGTGTGGGCAGAAGGGTCACTACTCCACCAAGTGCACCTCTCAGCAGCATCTTCTGCCCCTCCTCCAGGGAAGCCTCCAGGAAATGCGATGGTGAAGTTCAATCCAGGTCTGCGAGAGTCAATATGGTGAATGGAGCTGAATCAGAAAACTCCTCAAACGTGATAATGGGTAATCTCCAGGTTATTCCTGCTAAGGTTTTATTTGCTTTTGGTGCATCACATTGCTTCCTGTCCTATCCATTCTTTGCAAAGCATGATTTTGTTTGTGAAGATTTGCTTAAGCCTGTCTTAGTAGTTTCCCTGGAAGGTTGATGAATTCCAATTGTTTGGTTCCGGATGTCTCTGTCAAGATGGGTGATTATGCCTTTCTTGCTTCTCCTATTGTCCTTGGCAACTCTGATATTGATTTGATCCTTGGGATGGATTGGTTGGCTATGAACAAGGCGTCTACTGATTGTGAAGCTAAAGAAGTGAAGCTAACTCATCCTTCGGAGGATGTGATTATCTTCATGGCACATGATGACACGGTCCGTCTATTTTCCTTGAATGAGAAGGGTGAGATCTCTCCAATTTCTCAAGTCCTAGTGGTCTGCGAGTATGAAGATGTCTTTCCAGAAGAGCTGCCAGGAATGCCTCCGCACCGAGCAGTTGAGTTCGTAATTGAGCTTGAACTGGGTACTGAACCAGTGTGCAAGCGGCTGTACAAAACTGGGTCCAGAAGAGCTGAAAGAGCTGAAGAAACAACTTGATGAGCAAGAGCGTCTGGGTCTTACCATACCAAGCTCATCTCCTTGGCGTTGCGGATTTATTTTCATCAAGAAGAAGGATGGTACGGACCGAGACTCTGTGCCGATTACCGCCCATTGAATAAGAAGACGATAAAAAACAAGTATCCACTTCCCAACATCAATGAGTTGTTTGAGCAATTGAAAGGGCTAATATCTTCTCGAAGCTTGATCTCAGGATGGGCTATCATCAGATTCGCATTCGTGAAGAGGATATTCCAAAGACTGCTTTCAGGACAAGCTTTGGCCCGTATGAGTACACGGTGATGTCTTTCGGTCTGGCCAATGCTCCACCGACCTTCTGTCGGATGATGAATTATATCTTCTCCCCATTCAAGAATGAATTTGTCTTGTTGTATCTTGATGACATTCTGGTCTTTTCGGAAACTGAGGAAGAGCATGAAGAACATCTCCGGCTTGTGCTTGATAAGCTAAGAGAGCATAAGTTATATGCTAAGTTTTCCAAATGTGAGTTCCGGTTGAAGGAAGTTGTGTACCTTGGGCACATCATCTCTGCCGAGGGCATCAAAGTTGATCTATCAAAGGTGCACGCTATTGTTGACTGGGAACCTCCACAGAATGTGAAGCAGCTTCGAAGCTTTCTCGGGCTTGCAAGCTATTGCAGAAGATTCGTTGAGAATTTCTCCAAGATTGCTAAGCCTCTCTCAAGTCTTCTTCAGAATGGTGTGAAGTATGTCTAGTCTCCAGAGTGTTAGTTGGCCTTCGACACACTCAAAGATAAGCTCACTTCTACTCCAGTCTTGATTCCTCCTGATGGTTCAAAGTCTTATCAAGTATTCTGCGATGCCTCTCTTCAAGGTCTTGGTGCAGTTTTGATGCAAGAGAAGAAAGTGGTAGCTTATACCCCGAGGAAGTTGAAGCGAAGTGAGAAGAATTACCCCACTCATGATCTTGAGTTGGTGGAAGTGGTATATGCTCTGATGACTTGGAGACATCTCTTGTTGGGCAGACAGGTTGAGGTCTACACCGATCACAAGAGTCTCAAATACATCTTCACCCAGCCTAACCTCAATCCTCGGCAAAAAAGTTGGGTGGAAATGCTCCCAGATTATAATCTGAGCGTTGACAACACTCCAGGCAAAGCTAATGTTATTGCAGATGCTTTGAGCAGAAAGGCTTACTGCAACAGTCTCATTCTGAAGCCTCTCCAGCCTGAGCTTTGTGATTCTTTCGGAAATCTCAACCTTCAGTTAGTGCCTCAGGGATTTCTTGCTAATCTCTAGATTTCTCCTACATTGGAAGACCAAGTCCGGCAAGCTCAACTTCTTGATGCAATGGTGGAGAAAGTTAAAATTGGCTTGGCAAAGAGCATACCCAAATATAAGTGCTTCAGTGTTGATGACAGAGATACCTTGTTCTTCGAGGATCGCCTTGTCGTTCCGAAAGGGGATCTCGAGAAGGTTATCATGGAAGAAGCCCATAATTCCCTTCTCTCAATACATCCTGGAAGTTCCAAAATGTATTAGGATCTGAAGCAGACTTTCTGGTGGACTTGCATGAAGCGTGAAATTGCTCAGTTCGTGAATGAATGTGATGTCTGTCGCAGAGTGAAAGCAGAGCTTAAACGTCCAGCAGGTCTCTTGCATCCCTTGCCCATTCTCGAGTGGAAATTCGATCATGTTGAGATGGATTTCGTCACTGGCTTTCCGAAGTCCAAGAAAGGCAACGATGCCATCTTCGTCGTCATCGACAAGTTGAGCAAAGTCATTCACTTCCTTCCAGTCAAGGAGTCTATCTCGGCAGCTCGGCTTGCAGAGTTGTATACGTCAAGGGTAGTCTCATTGCATGGTGTTCCAATGCTGATATCTTCGAATCGAGGAAGCATCTTTACTTCCAAGTTCCGGGATTCATTTCAGTCTATGATGGGCACTAAGATTCGATTCAGTACAGCCTTCCATCCTCAGACTAGTAGGCAAGTTGAGAGAGTCAATCAGGTCCTCGAGGATATGCTAAGAGCCTGTGTGATTTCGTTTGGCATGAAGTGGGAAGACTGCCTACCTTTTGCTGAGTTTTCATAAAACAACAGCTATCAGGCAAGCTCAGGCAAAGCTCCATTCAAGATTCTTTATGGCAGGAAGTGTCGTACCCCGCTCAATTGGTCAGAGACTGGTGAGCATCAGATTCTTGGGAATGACATGATTGCTGAAGCAGAAGAAATGTGTCGTGTCATTCGGGATAATCTCAAAGCAGCGCAGTGCCGTCAGAAGAGCTACTACGATAGCAAGCATCATGACATGAATTTTCAGCTCGATGATTTCGTCTATCTCAAAGTGTCTCCCATGAAGGGCACTCAGCGCTTCGGCATCAAAGGAAAGCTTGCTCCTCGTTTTGTTTGGGCCTTTCAGGATAGTTGGCAAGAGAGGCGATCTTGCATATCAGTTAGAGCTCCCTTCCAACTTCTCAAATGTGCACGACGTGTTTCATGTCTCTCAGCTCCGTAGATGCTTCAAGACTCCCGAGTGCACATTTGATCTTCAGGATATCGACCTCCAGCCCGACTTATCCTACCGTGAGCATCTAGTTGCAGTTCTTGAAGTGACTGAGTGCAAGACCCATAATAAGTCAATCCAGTTTCTCAAAGTTTAATGATCACATCATTCCGACAAAGAGGCCACTTGGGAGCGAGAGGATCACCTCCGTTCCGAATTTCCAGAGTCCTTCCAGTCCTAGATCTCGGGTCAAGATCCTCTTGTAGTGTGGGAGAGTTGTAACAGCCCAGATGCTTTCTTTCCTTATTTGTACCCCTTTCCAATTGTGGATACCTTGTTGAACCATTGTTATGGAAGTGATAAAGTGGTTATCATTTCTTGTATTGTCATTTCATGTTTATCTCATGCATCATATCATCATTTTTGTGTTAGCCTTCTTCTTGTCTACCTTGTTGTGGTGAATTCATGTGGCTTGTGTGGTATTGTGGAGTGTGGTGTGGGTGCAACAATGACCTCAAACATCAAGTTGCACCATAGCCCAAAACCCCTTTCCTATTATATTTCTTTGAGGCATAATTATGTTGTTGTTTTGCGGTTTTAAAAATGTTCCTCGTCTTTGGAAATTCTTTCAAATATTTCTGGATGCCAAACCTCACTGATTTGAAATTATTTTTATTTTTGTTTTATTTAAAACACTGGCTGATTTATAACAAAACAATTAATTTACTTTGCTCTAAAATGCCACGTCTATTTTTATAAGTAGGAGGAGCATTTTAGAGACTTGTAATTGTTTGCCTTTTCTTGTTTTATTCTATTTTTAACTTCTATCTTATTTTTCAAAGTCTGATTTGAATTATTTAGAAGAGAAAACCTGTTTGTTTTAAAGAGGGGAGCACGCAGTTGACTGGGCTTTGGCCCATTTCTTTTCTCTGGCGCACATGAGTCCAGCCCCCTTTCGTTTCTTCCTCCTCCTGACGCCGTTTTCTCCTTCCCCTGCTTTCCGTCAACTCGTGAGAGAGAGAGAGAGCTGCGCCGTGCTCACGGACGTCAAGGTCCCGTCCCATCACGCCTATTTAGAGCCCCCCTCGGCGTGCGAGCCTAGGGTTCCCTCTTGCCGCCGCCAGCCTCTCCTTTCTCCTCTTCTCCCCCTCTTCAGGTAAGAGTTCCAGAGAGTTCCAGAGAGGGATAGAGATTTAGAGAGAGAGAGAGAGCTCATCACCGGCGCGTCCCTCCCGTCGTCGCGTGTCCTTCCCCGTCGAGTCCAAGCGCCCAGGCAGGATGCTGGATCGTCCCTCGATCCATTCCCGGAGCTAGGAGGGTGGTTCCCCTCCTCTGTCGACCGCTCCTCGCCGTCTTCGTCAGGGACGGAGCGGAGCAGAGCCGTCGTTGTCGCCGCCTCTTCTTCCTTGTTCTGCGCGTCAAGCGTGCCTCTGAGCAGCCCCAGGATGAGCGCCATCTCCCTCTCTTCTTTTCCGCTCATAGACTCTCCCCTCTGCGTGTCGTAGTTCGCCGGATCGAGCTCCGTTCGGGTCGGAGCAGATGCCGCGTCGAGCCGCCACTACGGGCTCCCTCCCGTGGAGATAGGCACGGGAACGGAACCCCCTAGGGTTCCCGCATCCCCGCCTGTCGCTAGGAGCAGCCGCCGTTGTTTCATCATCGCTGGAGCTGAGATGTTCCTTCCCTGGTCTAGAGGTAGAAGACGACGTGTAGTTGCCGTGTGTTGTAGCTTAGCTGGTTCAGAACCCCCCTTGTAGCCCGACTGGTTCAAGCGCTGCGCCCCGACCAGAGAGGTCGTGGGTTTGATTCCCACCGGCGCCCCTTTTTATTTCTTGTTTTCCTACCGGTTGCGAGTAGCAGTGCCGATAGCTTAGCTCGTTAGACTCCCCTCTGTTGGTCAGACTAGTGGCTGTAGCGCACTGGCGTGGTGCCATGTGTGCAAGCAGGGGGCAGGATTCGAATCTCCCCTGGCCCCTTTTATCTTTTTTTTTTCCTATGTGTTGCAACTTATGTTTTTATGCCCTGTTTAGAGCTTTGTATTAAGTGTAGCTTTGATCTATTGATGTTGATCCCTTGGTAGATGGTAGTGGGTGAACCCCTCTACAACCTGGGACATATATTTTGTTCATAGGTTTTTGCATGTTGCTATTTCACCTTGTCAAAATGGACACTTGACTGAAAATGACAGTTTTGAGAAAAACTGTGAATTTCACTAAGTCTTGGAATCTGGAGTTATTTTCTTCCCGTGTTGTTTTGTGTATATTTGCTCCTCTATTGGGAATTAGCCCAAGCAACAAACTAGTGTTTGTTTTCTGTTACGTTGTATGGCTCCCTGTAAAATTTAATGCCCAGATACCTCTGGTAGATATCATTTTGAAGGCTGCCAAAATGCTTGAGAGCATAAGCAGCTGGTGGAAAATCTGTAATTTTCACTAAGTCCCAATCTGTGTTATTTTGTCCAAGTTAGAGGCTGTAAATCTTCTCATGGGTGATTCCTTTGCCTTAGATTTTTGTTAGAGGTTGTAATGCAGTTGGATGGGTTCCGTTTCATGTCTTGTTTGAATTATTTAGAGGTTGTAGCTGATGTAGATCTTGTAGTCAAAATGCTATGTTGCTGTTAAAACAGATTGTGTGCCTAGATGGTTTTAGATCTTGTGTGAGAAAGGGTTGATGGTGTGGTGTGTTCTCAAGAACCATTCCAGTTGTATCTTGATGCTTGATCACTTGGCAACCTGGTTACACCAGTGAGTGCCCATTTATTTGAATTTGTGGCTGTTTTGAACCCGTAGACCTTTGTAACTTGTTTTCTAGTTTCCGGTTGATCCGAGACAAGGTTCACGACGCTCTTCATATGTTTTTGCATCATTTTCCCGTGATGCACATGACTATGCCAGGTTCATGCATATCAAGAGAATTTAAACTGAGGTTCTTTCCAGAATTTAAGTAACTCAACTAATGCATGTGAAAGTGACTAGATTAGTGATGCATGACCTCTTCATCCCCATGCATCATATTGGTTGTTGCATTGTGTTTGCTGGTATTTATTTGTGTTGTCTTATCTTGGGTAGCAACGGGAATGGAGAGCGAGTACATGGATTCTGGGGAGTTCGTGCAGGAATAACAAGAGCAGTTCTAGTCTGAAGAAATCACAGGCAAGATGACCGTGACCTTGACACCGTTTCTAGCTTTGTTATGTTTAGAATTACGTTTCCTTCGTTACATGCCCACTGCCTACCACACGATATTTATGCCATCTGTCTTTGCCATGAAACCTCAAACACTTCCCTGTCCTAGCAAATATTGTTTGGCTAAGTAGGCTTGCTCAACCTCTAATGGATAGCATTGCTAGTTGCAGGTGCCAGCTGGCCCATGTGATAACATGGGCATTTTGATATCATTATGTTCAACTGCTATTTAATTAATGCACCTATATATTTGGTAAATAACGGAAGGCCTAACCTTTTTCTAGGTGATTTGTTCCATTGTTGCCTGCCTTAGTTTCGGCTACCGGTGTTTGATTCCATAACTGAGCGCTCCTAACACGTTCGGGGTTGTTATGGGGACACCCTTGATAAATTGTATTGTTTTAAGGCTTGTCTAGCAGGACCCAACTTTGGTTTTACTCTGTTAATAACCTAATAATTAAATGCATAGGGAATAGCTACCCCGAGGAATTAATGAACAACCCGGGCCAGTGCTCCTCATGACTGTTGGTCCAAACTAGAGTCGTGTGCGGGGCCAACCAGGGGCAACTCGGGAGATTTCTATCAGGCCACTGTACGGCGTGCTCGTCCATCATGTCCTGAGAAAGAGATACTCGGCTCCTATCGGGTTCGTCGACACGTCGGGAGGTCTTGCTAGATTTGTCTTACCTTAGCGATATATCTTGCACATTGGAATTCCGGTGAAACTTTGGGTCTCCTCAAAGTTGAGGTTTTCCTCCAAGGAATCCGACGAGATCACGAGTTTTGTGATAGAGGATTACTATGCGGCCTGTGGTAATTTGTAATGGACTAGTTGGAGCACCCCTGCAGGGTTTAATCTTTCGGAAAGCCGTGCCTCCGGTTATGTGGCAAATATGGATATTTTGTTAAAATCCGGTTCTAGACAACTGAAAGTAATTCTAATAAAACTGCCAACTGAGTGCGTAACCGTGACTGTCTCTTTCGGGGATCCTTCTCCGATCAAGAACACGGTGGGGTTATGTCTGACGTAAGTAGGTGTTCAAGATCACTTAGTGATCAATCTAGTATTCGACCGACTTGCGTAGACCACCATATGCTACTCTGATCATCGTAAGGTAGCCACCATATATGCTTAGGTTGTTGCAAACTCATACACTTAACCTTCCTCACCCATTAACTCGGCTAGATTCGATACCAAGGTCATTCGATTGCTGAGTCTTTGTGGCTCATGGTTTACTACAAACACCCACAGGTACATGTACACCTGATGCACGAGATCCTAATGACAACCAGTTGAAGTGGGAGTTCGATGAGGCCTCTAGCACACTGTACGTGACTTATCCGGAGGACTAGAGGCCGTGGTCGTGATCGTGGGGCGAGCATGCAGGATTTCATAGCTTTATCTGTTTTCTTCTTGTCTGTAGCTGGACTAAACCATGCTTTGAATAATGTGTGTTTGTAAGCTATATGCTATATTCTTAACAGATGGCAAGTGTATGCCCTACTTGTCACTCTTTCAGTTATGTAATGTTATGTTTATCTCGCTTGCGAAGCGTGTAGATGCGCCCCTTTCCCTTTTGAGGCCTCGCCCCCAAATAAGGAAAGGGTCGTATCTTAGTCGTTACATCCAACATATTAATCCTATAGTGGTAAGCACCATGTGTTGAGGAAAGATTCAGACTTATATACCCATGTGGATGTAGATGATCATGATTCATTATTTTTGACATTATCCTAGAGGTAAATAAGTTGGGTGGCAAACCAATAGGCCCCTATCTTCCTATGTGTCCAATGGAAACATGAGCTCCAAAAGTATGCCTTGAGTGTCACAAATCATGGAAGGTTAAATGATAGTTGAGGATGTGAAGTTGCAAAAAATAAAGCTCTTACATAGACTCTCATCTAAATAATGATGAATTATGATTGCACCAATAACTGAGAATATGGTTTGCTCACTATCATTCAAGTTTATGCTTCATACTCAAATAGTTGTGGATGGATTGTCACTTGTTGATGAGAAGTTATATGATAAAAACTTGTCGCTATGCTAATTTTCATGACACACTCATGCTCGTATTCTGTTTTTATCAACACCTCTCTCTCAAATCATGTGGTCACTATTTTCGAGCTTGGTTTCCGCTTGAGGACAAGCGAGGTCAAAGCTTCGGGGAGTTGATACGCTCATTTTTCATCACGAATTAATATTGATATTTTTGTTGATACTGCCCATTATCCCTTATTATCATACAATTCTGATGCCTTTTCTTTATGAATATGCAAGGTACATCACTGAGAGGGAAATATCTGGAAACTGTAATTTTGGACCGGGAAACCGAGAAGAAAGTAGAAAAGTCAACTTGCTCCAACTGACCTGAAACTTTACGGAGATTTTTTCTCGAATATTTGAGAATTTGTCAGACCAAAATATATCAAAGAGGGGCCACCAGTTGGGCAGATCCCAACAGGGCGAGCCCCCCTCCCCTGGCTGCACCGTGATGGCTTGTGAGGCCCCAGTTGGCCCTCTAGCGACCATCTTCTCCTATATGGTGTGTTTTACCCTAGAAAAAAAATCATAAGTCATCTTTCGAGATGAAGCACCGCCGTCTCGAGGAGGAAACCTGGGCAGAGGCCCTTTTTCTCTCCGGTAGAGAGATTCTGCTGGGGGACTTCCCCTCTAGGAGAGCGAAATCGAAGTCAGTCATCACTAATGCTTCCTCCTTCATCGGAGGATCAATCTTCATAAACATCTTCACTAGCACCATCTCATCTCCAATGTTAGTTCATCACGTGTATTCAATCTTTGCTCAACCTCGGATTAGTACGTGTGCGTTTCTAGTTGTGTTGATTACTTCTTGTAGTTGATGCTTGTTGGATTACTTGGTGGAAGATATTATGTTCGGATCCTTAATTATTATTATTACACCTCTGGTATTGAACATGTTGATGATGTGTTAGTCGTAGTTATTGTTCTTGAGGACATGGGAGAAGTCTTGCTATAAGTAATCATGTGAAGTTGGTATTTGTTTGATATTTTGATGATATGGATGTTGTTACTTCTTTTAGTGGTGTCATGTGAACATCGACTACATGACACTTCACTATGTTATGGGCCTAAGGGAAGTCATTGTGGAGTAACAAATAGATGATGGGTTGCGAGAGTGATAGAAGTTTAAACCCTAGTTTATGTGTTGCTTCATGAGAGGTTGATTGGGATCCACATGTTTCAAGCTATGGTTAGATTATTCTTAATTCTTCTTTCATAGTTGCGGATTCTTGCGAGAGGGGGTAATCATAAGTAGATTGTTAGTTCAAGTAAGAACACCACCTTAACATCGGTCCACCCACATACCAAATCATCAACGTAGCGAACGCGAATCAACTTAATATGATGAACATGACTAGATAGAAATTCCCATGTGTCCTCGGGAGCGCTCGCTTTAAATATGAGAACTTTCACGTACGTCCTTTGCTATAAAAAGGATTGGTCTACCTTCTTGCACCTTTGCTACTATTTTTACTTGTCACTTCTTATGAATTATCTTGCTACAAAACTATCTATCACTGGTACTTACATTACTTGCAGAGAATTCCTTGCTAAAAACTACTTATCATTTCCTTCTGCTCCTCGTTGGGTTTGACAGTCTTTCTTATTGAAAGGACTAAGATTGATATCCTACACATGTGGGTTATCACCCCTACATCTCCACCGTCACACACAAGCCTCGACATCGTACATCCTCGCCATTAACATCGTCTTCATCCTCGGGAGCCGACTAGTGGCGCCATCGATTCGCCAACCCTCGAGCTTCCCCGAGCCTTCTGAATTACTCATCATCAACGTTGTGAGCTCTGTTGCAATTACCCTCTATCCCCTCCATTGATCTCGAGATGTAGATAAGGTGGCAGACATGCCCGAGAGCTTGTCATGGCCGCATTTGGCACCGTCGTTAACCGAGTTCGAGGCCGACGAGGCCGAGCACACATCCATTCCCTTGAAGTTCACACGTGGCCAACACACCCCTTAGACGACCTCCGGGTGCACCTTAGAGTCATCCCCAACGAGCACGTTTGTGCGTCGCCAACGAGGTCCTCGTTGTCCTCAATTTTGGTGATCCCCCGGCCTCCTGTTTGGTTTGTTAGATGCGCGTGAGCGCAAGCCACCTGCTGGTGCCCACGGCTAGTCTTCTTACAGCCTCTCGAGAAGACATCGCCACGTCTCAAGGCTGTCGATGTTAAGCTCCAGTGATGCTATGGTTGCATGCATCTTCGAGATGTAGAGGTGGGTGGTCATCGTCCTTTTCTAAGAAAACAAGAAGCTCACGTGATGCTGATGTTGCCGAATAAACTAACATGTAATTACGATGCTAATTAGCCCCTGACCCAATGACATATGGGCCCCATACCTTAATTAACCTTGAATTATTTCCCTGTTTAGATTTGTACAAATCCTACTGGCCCCACGTGTTAGGTTTGAGCATGCCTAGTCAGTGTTGACTTGCCCAGTAGTGAATAAGTGTGGGTCACTGTGATTAAAAGTATTTTCCTACTTTAATTTAATCATGAATGATTTGGAAATTCCAAATATACCCTAAACTTTGGAAATTTATGGACCCGCGGGTAGGACACCTCCCGAGTTGTCGTGGAATAGTTTTTATTGGCATGATTGCATTTTTAAATTTATGGGCTATATAGCTCCCTCATTCTACCCCTCGTCTTTTCATGAAATCTGTAAATACATCATGCTTCCTAAATTGCAATGCCTCACAATAAATTGAGGTGTCTAGTCTGAAATTCAGTCATCCGATTTCGACCGGGTCAATAATTTCTGTTCACATTCGATACTTTTAATTCACTATGCTTTCTTAAGTAAACTATACCTCATAATTTTTAAGTGGGGATGAAAATGGGAAGTGTATGGTGCAGGTACAATAATTCCATATCCATACTCATACTTCTCATGGGCACAATATCATATCCATACCTTATCCATCCAACTTAAATCCATGCCCAGGCCCATACCCTAGGGGTATACATGCCCGATGGGTACCAATCGGGTATATTAACACATAAGTGATGGGTACGGCAGCACCTGTGAGAGGTTTACCTTCCTCAATGACCATCCGGTCGGGTTTGGGCATACCCATGGACATATAAATCTACACATGCCCTATCCATGAATAATCGGGTAGGGTTCGGGTACTACCCACGCGCACAAAAATGTGCCCATACCCTATCCATGTGGGTCGGGTACTCATGCCCATGGATAAAATTGCCATCCTTTTTTTAAGGCCTCACAATAAATTGAGATCTCCAATTTAGAATTGGGCGTCACCAATATCTCCTCTCATTCAATTCTTTTAATTCACTATGCGACTATAAATACATTATGCTCCTTACTATTATGCTTCCTATTTTTCAAGGAATCGCAATCAATTGAGATCTGCAATTTGGAATTAGGTCAACTGATTTTGCCCGGATCAATAATTTCCCAGGATCTCTCTCATTCAGTCCTTTTAATTCACTATGGTCCTTTTGGACCTTTTCCATTCGTTTGAGATATCCAGTTTTGAATTCGGATCGTCATTTTAACCTGGTTAACAATTTTTAAATTAATCCGCAACAAGTGACATATAAAAATATATTAATCCCTGGTGCCCTCTTACCACCTAGAAAAAAGCATCAACATGTAATATTACAAGACAGATATAGTACATGCATAGGCCGATGCTAATTTTTTCCTCATGAGCATGGATTTATTAGTAGATAACACATAATAACACCAAAAGAGGCCCACCAAAACACCAACAATACCAACGACGAAGCAAAACACATTCAATCCTTCTAGTTATGATTAATTCGGAATGGCTAACTCCAAATACTAAAATTATCTACTGAGATATAGCAGTGACTCAAGTCTGGAAATGCAAAAGTTCTAAACAAAGCTTGGAAAATGTAGAATTGGAGAGGCACACAAAAAGTTGATAGAAAAGAAGCAACTTTTGAAGTCTCAACTACTAATGAACAAAAGACAACTAAGGGCATTTTCAATGACAACTCGCATCCGTCCGTGAATAGGGTGGTCAGTCTATGGACACAGATGTGGAAGGCTGCCATCCCATAGTCATATATATTTCAAACTCCTTTTCAATAAATCCGATGAATTTTCATATCTCATGCAAGCATGACAGATTTCATTACGTTTCAAACGTTTAGAATAAAAACAACCCGACCCTAAACCTATCCTACGGTGACGGCGGCCTAAGTCGAAGCTTGTGTCGTCCTCCATGTGCCTTCTCCATGAGCACCGTCGACAAGACCTGTGAAGTGAAGGTGTGGTCCCTTGCATGGAAGAGTAGAGGACGGGAGACGGATCTTCTCACAGGAGACAGAAGGCCCCGTCGCCTCCCATGTCCTACTGCATCCTCGACCCACATGAGATAGGAGTCTGTGGCCTATCCGTCGCGAGTAGACGTGAGGTCCATGATGAAAATGGTCGTGCCCGCATTGTCATCGTCCCACTGGGCCTCTTAAAAGTTTACAGACGGCGTGTAGGAGGTGCAGCTGGCATTGTTCTCTCCACAATCTCATGTGGCTTTGCCTCCGCGGCGGCCGCTTCCTGGCGAGCAATGTCTTAAGCGCGGATGGCATTGCAGATGGCACGCTACCCCACAACGAAGCTAGGGTTTGCCGTGGCCTTGGTCGTCACGGCCTCCTCGCTCGCGTACTCGCCATAGATCTAGCCCTCAGCCAGCCGATGCTGCTCCAAGAGGAACATGTTGTACCGTTTTTCCTCCTGAGTCTGCTAGAGCACTCACAATGGCGCTGACGCCGGCTACCCTTCCTCCATGGCGGTCTTTTAGTGCGCCTGGGCCTGCTCCATGGTGAAGCCGTTGTGCACATAAGGCGCAGGAGACGGGCGGTGTGGTCTGAGCCCGTCCCCATCGTGGGGTCGTCCTCAGCGTCGGAGACCTCGGGTGAGCTGGCCAGGAAGCCGTCCTCGATCCGCCTAGCACGTTGTCTCTGCCAGGCGGCGACAAGGGCGGCCACCGTGTGATTTATCTCAATGGTAAGGATCTTCCACATAGCTTCGTCGCATGTAGTCATGGCGGATGCGGTGCAAGGGAGGAGGACAGGGAGCATCCTATCCTTGGAGTGGATAGCTAGGCGTAGCCGCGTTTAAATTGCGAATTCTCGTGTGGCCATGCGTCCGGGTGCGTCAATGTGTGGCGTCGGAGTGGGTTGCTCGGCCGACAAGCCTGCTTACGGACGGGGCATTGAACGAGTGTGGTAGATATTAGTCCCAGTCACGTGTCTCCGGCATTGAACATGCGCGGACACGGGAGATGCGTCGCAGCTGGCTCCCTCGGTCGGCGTGTTGCTTCAGTGGCGGATGTAGTAAGAGGTCGTGTCTGCCCTGAGCCATCTCCAATGTGGAGCGGCACGTTCTTCAAGGACATGCATGCGGGTAGGTGGCGTCGAACGGGAATGCGTGTGGACGAGGGGGAGAGTTTGGGTGGACCTGAAGAGGACATTTTTATATGTTTGGACTTCCGCAAAGGTCCTTCAGTGTCTCCGGTTTATGACAAAAGACACATTCGGACCGCTCCGCGGCTCGATACAGGACCGTGTTGGATGGTTTTCGGGCTGGACACAACGTGGGCCGAACACATGTGAAAGGTTTGCGGGTCGGTATTGAAGATACCCTAACTAGTACATTTCGTTACCATTGGTTCTACTTCTTTTACCGTAGGATAAGGTGCTGGGTATATGCACCAACAATTACGTAGAGAGAATGTGCTTAGAGGGATAGAATTGGAGGCTTGCATATTTGTCTTTATCTTCCTTTCTTTCCCAACATTCCATAGATTTACCTTTTTTGACATGATTTTTTTTCCATAGGTTGGCTGGCTAGCTATGGCGGATGCCCTGCATGCATGTCCTAGAAGACTAATTCCCACCTAGAAATCTCTGGTCGAAAACGGAAACCTAGTAGAATCATCAGTGGGTACCCATGCACTAAGTACAATTAATGGTCCATACACGCCTAACCCTAATTATGTAATCCACTATCTAAAGCAAACGCAAACAAATTTTAGATAGTCTTCCCTGCGATTGTATACTTAATTAGCAAGAAAGAATAATTAAGCATGTTATAGTTCCGCGGGTAGTGCAGTGAATGATGGATTGACGTGCAGGTTAACATCACCTTAGGAGGTTTGTGCATAGATCAATCTCTATCCTTGATTCCAACTCATGCATGGATGATGACAGATCCCTTCCAACTAATCTTTTGGTTTAGTTTTATTTTGCCCTTTAATTATCTGTGGCTGTGAATGTGTTCATCTCTCTCTCTTTCTCTCCCCCTCCCCTCTTTCTCTCTCTCTGTCCTGTGCAATGATACAACCATTCGTTGGTGGAGTGTGGGGTCCATGGAACATTTTCCCGATCGACCTAAAGACCAATCGTGTTGAATCGTGGCTTTCTTGAGGAGACCCGCAAGAAAAGTAGTACGTATTACATGTGTGCATCGTAGAATGTCGACAGCGGATTTGGAACAGAACAGATGCTCCTTTGCATGTTGGAAGACCAAGTCTGTGGTCCAAGCCTCTGAATCCAACAACACACAGAACTGGACATATCGGAATTGCGAAAAGAAACAACAGATTAGAAATTATCCGGAGAAGCGAACAAGCGCGCTTTGATTCATAAAATAGCTATGGGGAGCGAGCGAATCACTGGACGACCCGATCAAGTCCAAAGCCGCATCATCTTTACGCCCAACCTTGTCTTCACTTTTGTTTCCCACCCTTCTGCTGTGCTGCTGGATCGATCGCCCAATATGATACGATGCTCTTATATCCAGGAGATCACTCGGATCCGGTTTGCTACCTTGGCGGGTAATCCAATTAGTCATCTTTAGTTTCTTCATAATCTATCAAAAAATGATGCCTCTAATACCCGGTCGCCTTGGGATCGCTAGCGAGCGGGCGCAAAAAAGGAAATTTCTTGTCTCTAATCTACGTACAAAATAAAATATTTTATCGTTCTAATAATCTATAATTAGATACAGTTTGTCTTTGAAATTTATATTCGGAAAATTAACACGTGTGTACATATATGAACATAAAAAGTAAAAAGTGAACATGTGTGAATGCATTTAGGCCCTGTTTAAAATCATAATAGCAGGCCCGGCCCTGGGGCAAGGCGAGCGGGGCAGCCGCCCTGGGCCCCCGAACATGAGGGGCCCCAGGTGTGTCAGCCTTTGTACTAGTATTTATACTCTGAGACTTGTCACGCACATGCACGAGGCGTGCCGTCGCTGCCCTGTTTTTCATCTCGCCAAATCTGATGGCATGATCGCCTTCGCGGATTTGCCGATTCGTCTCATCGCTTTTATCTGAAGGTGGAGCATCCGTCGGCATTAGCAGCTCCAGCGAGAGAAGCCCCATGGCCAGTGCCCATGTCGATCTGGCATGGCAATTTTCCCTGGCCTATGCCCTAGAAATTTTTGCCATGGTACCTCATCATAGGTGTTCAGTACTGAATTTAATATCAATTTGCTACAGAGTAACGGAGATGTACACCACACAATTAGAAAGAAGGCTTTTTAACACGGAAAGGCTTTACTATTCGTGATACTGAACGCTGACTTGCTGAGATGAAGAGGTTCACATGCTTCACCAGGTGACATTTTTGGCTTAAATTCCTCTCAACAGGTTTGCTGCATTTCTATAGCATCCGTCATATTAAACTCACATAGTGCCCTCTAGATTGTTGTTAATTGCCGAAGCATTGTGCTTGATTTTACATTTTTTTGAGCATCATCGATTCAGAAATATTCTGAGTGATTTTTATATACCCATTGAGTCCTGCACCTGGCTCGCTCTTCTTGATTATTCAATAAACATGTACATATATGGTTTAACTTGCATTCCGATTCAGTCTGCTGAAAATACTAGATTTTGCTTGTTGTATATAGGTAGGGATTGCGTCGGTCAACACATCTCTGGGGAAATGACATAAGACTACATAAAAAAATGATACCCGGTGACTGACACTCGGCTTATATGCCTTAAGCTGAATCATATGTAGCCGAGTATACTCGGCTTTATTTATTTTTCCTGTAAGAGGGTAAAGTTTTCTACAAAATTTTGATTGTCATTTGATTTTCGTCAATTTCTTGATCAAATGTTGTCTCACTATTATAAGTGTTTATTTATACGAAGGCCCTAGGTTTTAGTTTTGCCCTGGGCCCCTGAAATCTCAGGACCGGCCCTGCATAATAGATTATGATAATCTGGATTATGAAGATAAATTATATAATCTGGTTCATAAAAATAATCTAGGTGGACATGTTTGGAGGTCAGTTTATATAAACTGTAATCCAGATTTTACATTACATAATGACCTGTCTATCCTCTGTTTTTTTTAAAGAAGAGGAGGGTAGCGGTGGTAGAAATGTAATTATCTCCAACTTTACAAGGGTAATGGGTCATTAGCAATCCATAATTTGATTTTAGATGGTATAGAGTAGATTATGAGTTTTTAATAATTTATCCATCTAGTTTTTATAATCTACACTACAAGTTGTCCTGTTTGGAAACAGAATAGATTATAAAAACTGGATTATATAATCTGGGTGGTTCCAAACAGGGCCTTAATTGGGGCTTTCCGAATTTTGAAAAAGCCATATATTTTAGACCGACGCGTCGGAATTTAGATCCGTCTTCATCATTGAATTCTTTGTGACGAGATCTTCGAAACTAGATTCTACATGGTATGTTTTGACGTATTTTTTGTGTAATTTAGTCTTCGTTTTGTGCAACTGCCTAGTAATGGATGTGCAACTACCTCACAGTGGATGTGCAACTTTCAGCCTAACCGTGGAAGTGTAATTTTCATTAATGGCACATCCACCGCCAAACTACCTCCTTTTAGTGAGATGTTCAAATTCGTGTTTTGCCGAGGCCAACTGTCTAGTAATTCATGTGCAACTTTCCTCCTGTTCGTGGTTGTGCTTGCACTATTTGCTGCATAGGTCAACTCTCTAGCCATGGATGTGCAACTTCGGATACTGTCACCGCCAACTGTCTACCAGTGATGTGCAACTATCCTTCATACCTCATGGATGTGTAATTTCCCTACTATCACTCTGAACCACCCCTCTAGTGGGATGTGCAACTTTAGTGGCCCGTTTATTTACAACTTTTACTACCCTCATGAATATGTAACTTTGAAAGTGCGTTATATCAACAAGAGGAGGGGTGAATAGGTGATTTTTAAAAATTCATCACTGAGAAAATTCCTAGCGAGGAAAGTTCTCAGTCATGGACTGAGTGCAACGGAAATAATACTAAGACAGATGTGCAAAAGTGACTACATCAAAGTACTCAGAGTGAATTGATAGGTTCGGTTTGCACAGGTCAGGTATACATGATAAGCAGGTGATGAATAACACAGGTGAAGAATTTGAGGTGAGGAATTACACTAGTAGAAAAGAGGGCTTTGGTCCATGGCCTGCAATTCCATTAGCCCCGGTTCACCCACAAACCGGGACCTATGGTGTCATTGGTCCCGATTAGTGAGGCCAGGGCACTAGCCGGGCATCGTGGGCCATTGGTCCTGGTTCGTGTCAACCCTTTGGTCCCGGTTCCGGACACGCACCGGGACCAATAGGCTGGAACCGTTTCTATCCACCTTTAGTCCCAGTTGGTGGGTCAAACCGGGACCAGGTGGACCGTTCGTATCCCCCTTTAGTCCCGGTTAGTATATCAAACCGAGACAAAGTGGTGATGGCAACCGTTAGTATCACCCTGTAGTCCCGGTTGGTGGCTCAACTCGGGACTAAAGGCCCAAACGGTTTGCCTCCCGCGTCGTTTCCAGCGATGAAAGGCACAACCGAAGCAGAGTCTCTCACCATTCTCTGTTCTTCTCCTCTCTCGCTCTCCTCTCTTCTTCCTCTCTTCTTCCCCTCACTTCTTCCCTTCTCTTCTTCCACCATGCCAACTCGCTTCGGAGAAGTGCTCGCACATGGCAAGACCAAGATCAATGTCGTGTAAACGAACGAGAGCAGGGAGGTGCCGCATTTTCCTAGACAGTTGAAGGGACGATGGCTTGATGCCGGGTGGATCATGAGAAGTTCTTGGGGCTTGATCTGGAGTACGCGGCCAATCAACGAGGTGTTGCAGTCATCCAACTATGTTTCAAACACCATGTCTTGATCTTCCAATGGGCGAGGTATGTTTTGAGGCTTTCTCTAATCCAAGGTTATGAAAATTGCATATATATAGTGATTTCATTAGGTTCCACTGGATAGCAATATTCAGTTTCTATATATGTTAAATTGGATAGTTAATTTAGGGTTTCTTGATCAATTCATAGGATATGAAAATTGCATAGAATCGATAGCAATATGTTCCATTTTGGAATCCTATAAAGATCAATTTCTCTTTAGTTGTAGTGAAACAATTTTATGCGGCGTTCTTTGATCCAAGGTTATGAAAATTATATATAGCTAGTGATCTCTCTAGGTTCCATTGGATAGCAATATGATATGTCATAGTTATGAAAATTGCATATAGCTAGTGATCTCTCTAGGTTCCATTGGATACCTAGTGATCTCTCTAGGTTCCATTGGATAGCAATATGCAATATGTCTAGCCTGTTGCATATTTGCAAAACAGTGGGAGAATATATATATATGTCATAGTTAATTTACGGTTTCTTGATCAATTCATAGGATATGAAAATTGCATAGGATAGCAATATGTTCAATTTGAATCCTAAAGATAATTTTCTCTTTAGTTGTAGTGAAACATTTTTCCATGTTGCAGCAGTATGTAACATTTGTTCCATTTTAATTTGTTGCTGTTGCAGTAGTGACAAGCATTGTCCAGAACTCATGGACTTCCTTCGCAGCGGCATCCTTTTTCTACCGTTGACATAAGGAACGACAAGCTGAAGATGAAGCACAACTTCGGTATTGAGATACCAGCTGATTGCCTCATTGATCTCCAATAGGAATTCAGGCTTCGACGTGACAGTGCTTCCATGGCTCATATGACAGTCGCCTTGATCGACGAGGAGTATGGTGATATGAAGACCAAATTCCCAAAGTCTCAGCACAGACTTTGGGAGAGGACCCCACTTGAGCGTACCAACATTGAGTATGCAGCAAAAGATACATACGTTTCATACGAGTTGTACAGCAAGATTCGAGTCGTCAACTATGGCCAGCGTCACCTCAGACCAGGTGGACATTCTGATTCGGACGATTCAGATGAGTAGTGTTCACAAAGGCGAACACTTGTATATATATCTATGCTAGCTATTATTATGTACTATTTGGACTAGTATCATTATGTACTGCTTGGACCAATTTATATATGTCTAGTTTCTATTTGTGGCATTATAGTTTCCAAATTTGAATGGTTTAGCAGTTTCTAACATCATTTGCTACTTTTGAATGGCTTAGCCCTTTCTAACTGCATGGTATCATGCATTTCGACCACATATATATACAAAAAGTTTTCATTTCAAATAAGTTCGAAAAAATGAAATTCCTCTTGTAACAGATCTTTTTTTGATTAAAACAATCATTTAAAATAACCTAAAACCTACCATATTGAATATAATGATAAAAAACATTAATATTAAATAGCAGGAAAAAGAATCACTCAAAAATCGATTTTTTTAATAAAGTTATTCACAAAATTAAATAAATAAAGTGAAAAAAGAAACAAAAAAACTAGATTATTTAAAAAAAAATGGCACTTACTAGGCCACCACCGCCTGAATACGTCTAGAAACCCAACCAGAGAATTGGGCCAGGATAGAGGCCCACAGAAGGGCCCATAGGCCCACACGCGGTGACAAATTAGGCCCGGAAGCATGCAGTTGAGAGAAGCTAGAGAGGGTCAGCGCACCAGCGCTTGTAAACCACTCCCGGGCTCTCTCGGCTAGAGAGGTGGGACTAAACATCCAACCGCACCGCGGGCAAGCACATGCCTTTAGTCCAGGTTTGGGCCACCAACCGGCATGAAATACACCATTTCAAAAAAATGAAATCCCTTTCGTAACAGACGAGTTTTCGTAAAAAACCCTCATACTTTGAAATAGATTGTCCCATTTGTACACGAAGTGCATCCAATTTTTGCGGCAACTCTCTCAACTTTTTAGCACATGCTATGTGGGTGAAATGATGATACCATGCCAACTTTCAACCTATTCAGAGTTCATTTGTAGTGCTTTTCAATTTCTGGGCCATTTAGCTCAAAACAAATCAATAAATGCATGAAAAATAACAAATGAACTCGGAAAGTGTTGAAAATCGATGATGTGGCCTTGAATAGTGCATTTTGAACACACAAAAAGACTTGAGTTCAAATAAGTTCAAAAAAATGAAATCCCTTTTCTAACACATGAGTTTTCGTAAGAAACCGTGATACTTCGAAAGAGATTGTCGGATTTGTACACGAAGTACATCCAGTTATTGCCGCAACCCTCTCACCTTTTTAGCACATGCTATGTGGGTGAAATGATGATACCATGCCAACTTTAAACCTATTCAGAGTTCATTTGTAATGCCTTTCAATTTCTAGGTCATTTAGCTCAAAAAAACAGTAAATGCATGAAAAGTACCAAATGAACTCGGAAAGTGTTGAAAATTGATGATGTGGCCTTGAATGGTGCATTTTGAACACACAAATAGTCTTGAGTTCAAATAAGTTCAAAAAAAGAAATCCCTTTGTAACAGACGTGTTTTCGTAAGAAACCATGATACTTCGAAAGAGATTGTGCGATTGCAACCCTCTCAACTTTTTAGCTCATGCTATGTGGGTGAAATGCTGATACCATGCCAACTTTCAACCTATTCAGAGTTCATTTGTAGTGATTTTCATATTTTTTGGTCATTTAGCTCAAAAAAAATCAGTATAGGCATGAAAAATACTAAATGAACTCTAAAAGTGTTGAAAATTGATGATGTGGCCTTGAATGGTGCATTTTGAATACACAAAAAGTCTTGAGTTCAAATAAGTTCGGAAAATAAATTCCCTTTTGTAACAGATCTGTTTTTGATTAAAACAGTCATTTAAAATAACCTAAGTCTTACCAAATTGAATATAATGATAAAAACACACTAATATTAAATAGCAGGAAAAAGAATCACTCAAAAATCTAGTTTTTTAGTAAAATTATTCACAAAATAAAATTAAATAATTAAAAAATGAAACAAAAAATAGTTTTTTTTAAATGCCACCTACTCGGCCAACACGGCCTGAATATGACTAGAAACCCAACTAGAGAGTAGGGCGAGGAGTTAGGCCCACACAAGGCCCAGTAGGCCCACACGCATTGAGAAATTAGGCCCGGAAGCCTGCAGTTGAGAGGAGCTCAACAGGGTGTGCACAATAGCGCTTATAAACCACTCCCGGTCTCTCTCGGTTAGCGAGGTGGGACTAAACATCCAAGTTCACCGTGGCTGTTACACGCACACGCCTTTAGTCCCAGTTTGGGCCACCAACCGACACGAAAGACGCCCTTTCGTGTCGGTTACACGCACCAACCTGGACTAAAGGTCTCTTCTTCCCGGCCTTTGGGCTGCTGGAAATTGGCCTTTAGTCCCGGTTTGCGGCACCAACCGGGACGAAACGGGTGCATTGGCCCCGGTTTTTCCCTCGAACCGGGACCACTCATTTTCGTATATAGGCGGGTGTCACACCGTGTTTTTACTATCACTTATCTGTATTATGAAAATCTGAGCTTGTTAAAACTTTTTCAAGACAAATGTTGTGAGTGCCATGATTGACATTGTATGCGTGTGTGCTTGATCATGTGAGGATAAAACCATATTTCATAACATTGATTTCCAAAAACCTTTACTTATTTCGGATCAAGGTAAAACCCTACCTTGAGTTGCACTACATGCCCTTGATAGCAAGAAGTGCTTCTACTCAAAGTTGGTGATCTGATTTTAACCTATCTTTATGTTTCAAAACCACAAAGATAATTATTTCTGTAATTATTTTCCTAATTAAATAACATGTCCATTTCTGAGGCCAGAGTTGGTGTTCCTACATAGAAAAATACTTGTTTGCCTTAGAAAAATCTGATTAAATTTGGAGATGATGAGAAGGACATATATTTTCCATACATAGGATTTTAAACCCTATTTTATATTATAATTATTGACTAAAACCATGAAAGCTATTTCTGTCTGTTTTGACCTTTTCAAATATTTTGAAAGGAAATATTCTCAATAAATTCCTAGAAAATTCCAGTGATATCCCTAAGCCATATTTGGTGTCCACGTAAAGTTTCACCTTGATCAAAGGTGATTAAGAACCCCAAATAACCCAAAAAACGCTTCTGTCCAGAATCAAGTTAGAGCAACTCTACATAGCAAAGTTGATCCAATGATGCTGAAACTTCGCAGGAGTGCCTAATACCTCAAATACGGGTTCCACACCAAAAATGGGATTTGTGGGACTTAGATTGCCCACACTCTCTTTGGAAGGGACAGATCTGGTCATATTGGAGTGTTTTCAAGTTTACAAAGCTAAACTTGTCCAATGGAGCTCAACCTTGGTGAAATCCCATGATTTACCACCAAACCCAAACCTGTTAGTTGCAGCACGAGTGGTGGGGTGCAACCCCCTCAAACCACTGTCAAGCACCTTCTGACAGATGGGAAAAAGCCACCTTAGCCTTAGCTGAACCCAACCCCTTTGCTCAAAACTCATAGATTAGGTGGCCAGTATCTCTGTCTAACCCGAGTCAACTGGCCCCTCACTGGTTCAAAGTGGAAAGGCCAAAACCCCCAATTTAGATTTCAGTTCAAGGCTGACAGCACCAGTATTTCTTGTCTCCCTTGACCAGCCGAAGCTCCCACAGGACCCAAACGGCTAGCCACACTCCCAGCCAGTGCCAGGACATGCTAGGCACGTCCAAAGTGACTCAGAGCGCACCAGCATGCCGTGGCATGCCAAAACTGCACTCTGGGCACGCTACAGGAAGCCACCGAGGTGGCGGCGACACTCTCGGCCAATTTCACCCTCCCCCGAGGTGTCCAACCTCTCACCCGACAACCCCTCTGCGTCGAGCAAGCCTAAGGGCCCATCCTCTCCCGCGCTAGGGCTCGTGCGACGCGTGCCCACGCGCACCAGAACCGGCCAAGGTTGCATGGCCACGGATGCGCGACTTCTCCCTCTCTCTGCCTTTGCAGCAGATGGCTCTAGAAGTCCAATACCATGTCCTAAGACCGTGGTTTCGGCCCCAGCCTCTCTCTGCACCCCCATGCGCGCCACGGTGAGTCACCGGCACTCCCGAATTGGCTCACCGTCGTGGGCCTATAAATAGCCCCCCTCGCTCCAGCACCCCTCAGATAGCTTCACTTCGATCACAAGTACCTCCCTAGCCACCCCAGCAACTCAGCAGAGCCCCGGTGCTTGAGATCGACCGAGGCCCCTCCGCCTCGTAGCTTCGGTCGATCTCCGGCTACACGACGGCTCCTGCGCCCCTCGTCCCACCAAACTAATCCTCTCAACCCCATGAAGCTTTCCCCCAACTCGCCCGAGCATTTCCGTGTCTCTAGACACTTCCTCGACCACCTCTCGAAACTCCTCCGCCACGGCGTCCTCGTCGCCGGCGAACCCCTGCCTCTCCGACCTCGTTCCGACCACCAGTAGGTAGGAGACAATAAGGCGCACCCATTCCAGTCCTCGTTAGGGCTTGAGTGCGTCGGCAACCTCGTCGGCGTGCTCCTCCTCCTCTCTGGCCAGAGGTAGGAGACGACCTCGACAGGTGTGCCCCACCTGTCGGTGGCCCAGCCTCCTCCCCGTGCTGTCCACAGCCACTAACCACATGGCCCCACTCGTCAGGTTCAAACCTGACGGCGCGCGCGCCTGGTCAGAGGCACAGGCCCAGCTCCAGGCCGAGCGAGGCCAGGAGTTTAGCCGATTTTCTTTTTATTTTTAAACCCTGGTTTCTAATATTTTTATAAAAACATTTAACGAGTGTAAAAATATAATTTTTCCACTATTATTCTTCTAAAAATATGTAGTATTTAATAATATGATTGGACGAATTTTTCTACAACTATTCTGTTTTACAATAATAAAAAGAACAAAATTAGAATAGTTTTGCTTCTGTTTGGTTAATTTCAAAAATGTTCCATCAAGGGAAATTAAGGCAAATATTTTTCAAAATGATACCTTATATTTATCAGTAATAAAGAACATTTTTCAAAATGACTTTGTGATCTGTTTCTGTGTGAGCTATTTCTTATTTATTGTTTTATCGACGATAGAAAATCCGTGTGATGAGGGAATCGGAGCGAAAGACCTCGAAGACCCCGGATACCTAGCTGACCAATGCAAGCAGTCCTTTGACCATTACTGAGTATATGTTATTTTGCATGTTAAGATAGCAAGTATTTCCATTGCGATCATAAGTGTTGGTAATCATTTGATATGATTTTACCGATGGCTCCCCCGGAGCACATGCATTGAGCTTGATACTACCCCTTGAGGGACATGTTAATATCATGTTGACAAGTAAAGTTAGAAGTGGTATTATCATGAGCATGGTGATGACACAAATCAAAGAGTTTATGAAAACCCCATCGGGTGCCACTAATGCCCGAGGGTGATGATGAGATAGGTGGTCACTTTTGGTGAAGTGATCCACCCGGTATTTGTGTGAGTATGGTTTCGGAAATGCGATTAGATTTATGATGTGTCGACCATCCCAACCTTACCAGTACGACAATGTTACCCCTTATGGGACGGGGCTATGTTAATTACTCTGTTCGGTGCTAGCAAAGAGCCACATTACTCGTGGCGGGAGTGATGTGTGGTCACTCTCGTGATAGGGTCGTGCGAGGTAGGACAACTATGCCATTTTTATGAGTTCCAGTGACACCGCTGGTCCCCACATGGTTGGTACTGTCCAGAGTCGGTGTTCGTAAGACGTACAACATGTGGGTTGGGTACCAATCGCGTGGACCTCTTTGTCTAGTATCGTCAGGGGAAAGGCATTGATCGGGTACTCACCTCGGGTATGTTATATACCGCGAGTCGTGGATGACACGGAAGTTTCCCGGATCTTGTGGGTCCAGCGTACTACCTCTGGAGAGTGTAAAACTATTCGAATAGCCGTGTCCACGGTCAAGGACAATTGGGTAATCCTTCTTAAACTATGTCTAGTTATTTCCACATAAACCAAGTGTGAGTGTGTGTGGTGATGAAAAAGGTGTTGTTATGAAAGTAATGATATGACCAAGTTCGGTGACTTGGCATATAGGTTGAACTGGATGGTTCAGCCCTCGACGGATATATTGATATATGTAACATGTTATTCAAAAGTAATTCTTTAACTTGATGCATATTCTTGATCATTCCACCAAGATGAGTTACACCAAAGATGCATGATATTGTTATCCTTCACTTTCATTGTTCATATCATTGGTTGTTTGCGAGTACATTCAAAGTACTCATTGGCTTGCCAATGGTTATGTTATTGACCAGAAATGGAAGGACCGAAGTTTGGAGATGAGTACGTCTTCGGAGACGCCCCTGCGAACTAGGACGCTGCCGAGTCAGAATGCCTATCGGTGTAGGCTTGATGGCATGGGCACCCGATTAGCCCCTATGATTTCCGCTACTAGTTGTATCAAAGTGATTTGGCCTTAGGCCCTTCTTTGTGAACTTGACCATTCGGTCATGTGTTGAAATAATTGGTAATAGGATGTAAGACTCTTTTATTCGGTATATGTGTTCGGTGAGCATTGATCTCTGGGATCATTGAGCATGGCGATCTTGACTCGTAAGTTGGGGTCCCCATAGAGCTGGTATCAGAGCAATCCTGACTATAGGAAGCCTTGGTAGCATGGATGATAGCCGAAATATTTAATGCACGTAGGAATTAACCTTAGAAGTTGCACACACTAAAAACTTTCTAACCCTCTCCTCTACATCTTGTAGATGGTCGTCGTACCTGATATGCTTCTGAAGACTGGCTTTCCTCTTCTTTTGAGTGATAGCCTCGAGAAGTGTCAAGTACATCGCACGCCCATATTACTCTACCACGAGCACTGGGTCAATGCCGACACCAAGGAATATCACGTGGATGTGATAATGAAGGCTAACGACTCCCCGACTAGCTGGTTATTTGAAGGACCACAGATGGAGGATCTGATGTTGGCCGTCGAGATTGCAGCACGAGAGGCACTCGTGCGACTCCGTGACATCCTTCCTGAGATTGCTGACGAGCCAGCTACTCGTCACCTACCTTTTGTTAAGGATGGGGTAGACGGGAGTTGGACACTCAACCCATCTTCCGAGGACGGGACGCCACTGAGGTTTCAAACCTACTTTAGTCTCTCCTCCGACACCTTGACGCATCTTTTGATCAAGGAGTCAACTAGGATCCCCCAAGAGCATCACCAAGTCAAGGATCTTCTTCGCACGGAGAAGATGAAGAACTGCAAGGTGAAGAAGGAAGGGGCACCTGGTTTTGCTTTCCGAGGAGGAATACCACCGCTTCAGACCACTCCTCTTCAGAGTCGTCGCTTGACCGCAGAAGAGTACACTAAGCTCTTCGCTACCTCGCCAACCAAGAGACGCCGTGATGGTCCACTTCCTTCCCCTACTCCTTCAAAGAAGGGAAGCACTAATGAAGATGAAGGTGAAGATGAAGACGAAGACGAAGATCCCGCAAAAACCGGCTTATGAGACCGTGCAGTCGGCCGCTTAGCCTTAGCAACGTAGCCAATTAGAATGTACCCGAGCGTAAGAGTTCTTGTATCGGTTTGTATGACCCCGGATGTTGTGTAAGCCTGTTGGATGCAAGTCGCATTCTGCCTTAGGCAGCTTGTGAGCGACTACATCGCTTGTTTTCACAGTTTAATGCAGTAGTTCTTTTCAAAATCCATTGGCTTAAAAAAATTCACACTAGCAGGACACCAGACCCCCTCTTTACTAGAAGATCATCCCTTATGATTTCAGCCAGTTCGGCAAAAATTGACCTGTCTACTCCCCTGACAGGATGGTGAATACAACTCGCAACAGCACCTTCGGCAACCCGAGCTCTGCCTCTTCAGGATAGCAGCAGGGAACCAGAGGGGAAGCTCAAGCTGGAGATCACCACGAGCAGCAAGACGATGTTCCACCGCCACCACCTCCTCCTGAAAGCTTGACCATAGCTCAGTTCCTTCAAGCTCTTCGAGAGGAGAGTCAAGCCAACAATGCTGCTATCCAGCAGCTAGCTCAAACCTTAGTGAACAACCCACCGCAGAACGGGAATGGCAATGGTTGCTCAACTCTCTCTAAGTTTATGCGTACTACGCCACCCATATTCACGGAGACGACTGAACCATTGGATGGCGATGACTGGATCCGTACTATCGAAGACCTCCTCGCACTGGTCAAGTGCACTGATGACCGTGAGAAAGTCCTCTATGCATCTCACTGTCTCGGAGGCACAGCCAAAGCTTCGTGGGATGGATTTCAGATCATGTGAGCAGGGCAAGTCATCACTTGGGCTGTGTTTAAGGATGGATTCCGCGCTGCTCACATTCCTCCTGGAATGATGACCATTAAGAAGTGGGAATTCCAAGCCTTAAGGCAAGGAAGTGGATCTGTCAAGGAATATTTACAGAAGTTCAACCTCCTGTTAAGGTACGCACCTGAAGATGTCAGCACTGAGGTCGCCAAAGTGGAACACTTTATGGAAGGACTGCAACAGTCACTCCAGTATCAGCTGGTTGTTTTTTAATGCTGGACCTTCAGCGACCTGGTTAATAAGGCCCTTATGTTGGAAGACAAGTGGCATGCCATGGACGGCACCAGTGAGCGCAAGCTAATGGGTAGTGGAGGACCGAGTAGCTCATAGCCACGACCATGGGAGTCAGCTCCAGCAAGACCCAACTATGAGCAACTGCAGTACAAGTATCCGACATTTCGCCAGAATTACAAGCCTCAGCAGCAAGTCAACGCCAAGCTATCAAGCAATCCGCCAAACAACGATGGGGTCAAGACCAATCTTCCAGCGCAAGTTACCTGTTTCGGATGTGGACAAACATGGCACTATTCCAGGCAGTGCCCCAACAAGAAGCCTGATGCTCCACGCCCCAATGTGCCAAATCCAGGCCAAGGAGCACCACGCAGGAACCAGGCTCCCCGCAATCAGCAGTATCACATCAAGGGGCGGATTAATCATATTTCCGCAGAAGAGGCACAGGAAGACCCGGACTGCATTGTGGGTACGTTCCTCGTCAACTCTACCCCAGCAACAGTATTGTTTGATTGTGGTGCTTCGCATTCTTTTGTTACGCAAAAGTTTAAGGAAAAATGTGGTTTAGAACCTACCTTGCTTCGTGGGCATATGGCAATTCAAACCCCGGGAGCAGTTTTGAGGACCAACCTAGGGTGTAGGAAGGTCGGGATAGTTATCAATGGGACGAGCTTCTCAGCGGATCTCATTGTGCTTAAGTCGCAAGGCCTAGAAGTAATTCTCGGCATGGATTGGTTGGCCAAGCATCAAAGCATCTTGGACTGTGCCAACAGGGCCATTACCATGACAAGTGACCAAGTGGTCAAAGTTAAGTATGTCTCTGAGCCAGTACCCGCTCGAGTACCACGGGTTAAGAGCCTGTCAGAGGAAGGACTCGATCGAGTACCAATAGTCTGTGAATACCTGGACGTCTTTCCTAATGAGCTACCAGGGATGCCTCCTGACCGAGACATCGAGTTCATCATTGAGCTCATGCCCGGATCAAGGCCTATCTATAAGAAGCCTTACAGGATGGGATCCAAAGAGCTAGCGGAGTTGAAGAAGCAACTGGATGAGCAACTCAGGAAAGGGTTTATTCATCCGAGTGCATCACCTTGGGGATCACCTGTTCTCTTCGTGTCCAAGAAGGATGGGACGTCGATTACCTTTCTCTCAATGAGGTCACGATCAAGAACAAGTATCCACTCCCCAAGATTGAAGACTTGTTCGATCAGCTAAATGGGTCTAAGGTATTCTCCAAGATCGACCTCCGATCTGGATATTACCAACTGAAGATGCGACCCGAGGACATACCAAAGACTGCATTCGTGAGCCGGTACGGTTCGGATGAATGCACTGTCATATCTTTTGGGTTGACTAATGCCCCAGCTTACTTCATGTACCTCATGAATAAGGTCTTCATGGAATACCTGGACAAGTTTGTCGTCGTGTTCATTGATGACATATTAATCTTCTCCAAGTCCGAAGAAGAGCATGAGCAACATTAGAGGTTGGTATTGGAGAAGCTTCGAGAGCACCAACTTTATGCCAAGTTCAGCAAGTGCCAATTTTGGCTGAACAAAGTTGGATTCTTCGGTCATACCCTGACAGCAAGTGGATTGGCAGTTGATCCCTCCAAGATTACTACGGTAACCAACTGGGAATCGCCAATTGACGTGAAGGAAGTCAGGAGCTTCCTCGGACTCGCAGGATATTACCGCAAGTTCGTAGAAGGATTCTCCCGCATCGCTCGACCTATGACTCATCTCTTGAAGAAAGGCAAGAAGCTCGAGTGGACGCCGGAATGTGAAGCAAGCTTCCAAGATTTGAAGAAGAGACTAACCACCGCCCCGGTATTGGCCACTCCAGATATCAGCAAGGAGTTTGTGATATATTGTGATGCCTCCAGGACCGGACTCGGTGGGGTTCTAATGCAGGATGGCAGAGTGGTGGCATATTTGTCATGACAACTGCGCCCGCATGAGGAGAACTATGCCGCCCATGATCTCAAGTTGGCAGCCATAGTGCATGCTCTGAAGACATGGCGACATTACCTTCTGGGGAAGCGATGTGAAATATACACCGACCACAAAAGTGTGGAGTATATCTTCACCCAAAGGGAATTGAATATGAGGCAACGAAGATGGTTAGAGTTAATCAAAGACTACGACCTCAACATTCAATATCACTCCAGTAAGGCTAATGTAGTGGCTGATGCCTTAAGCTGGAAGACCAGCACCTTGAACATAATGCTGAAGGAAAGGCAACCCGCCTTATATGAAGAATGGGCGAATTTCGGGTTGGAACTAGTGGAATCAGGGTTTCTAGATAACCTCGAAGTCAAACCAACGCTGGTAGACGACTTTAAGGAGGCCCAGAAGGGTCATAAGAGCATTGAAGGCATCAGGAAGAAGAATCAAGAAGGCAAGGCCCCAGGATTCTCGGTGGATGAACAAGGAGTGGTGTGGTTTGGGAAACATTTATGCGTACCCAACAAGGCGGAACTCAAGGACTTAATCCTACAGGAAGCACATGATACTGTTGGGAAACGTAGCATAAATTCAAAATTTTCCTACGCGTATTCAGATATTCCTATGGAGAGGCCAGCAACGAGAGAGGGGTAAGAGCATCTTCATACCTTTGAAGATCGCTAAGTGGAAGCGTTGCTAGAACGCGGTTGATGGAGTCGTACTCGCAGCGATTCTGATCTAGTGCCGAACTACGGCACCTCCGCGTTCAACACACGTGCAGCCCGGTGACGTCTCCCGCACCTTGATCCAGCAAGGAGGAGGGAGAGGTTGGGGAAGAATTCCAGCAGCACGACGGCATGGTGTCGATGGAGAGACGAGGTCTCCCGGCACGGCTTTGCCAAGCACCGGCAGAGAGGAGGAGGAAGAAGGGCAGGGCTGCGCCGAGAGAGAGGCAAAAGTCTGATCTCCAATGGCCAAAAGTGCCCACTATATATAGGGGGAGGGAGGGGCTGCGCCCCCTTCTGGGTTTCCCTCTCCTGGGGGGGGGGGGGGCGGCAACCCTAGATGGGGGCTGGTGCGGCGGCCAAGGGGGGGAGGATTGGTGTGGCGCACCCCTGGTGGGCCTTAGGACCACCTGGCTTAGGGTTTGCCCCCCTTTTTCTCTCCCCACGCATTGGGCTGAGTGGGGAGGTGCACCAGCCCACCTCGGGGCTGGTTCCCTTCCCCACTTGGCCCACCTTACCTCCCGGGGTCGTTGCCCCCCTTCGGTGGACCCCCGGTGCCACCTCCGGTGGTCCCGGTGTTCCCGGTACGTTACCGGTGATGCCCGAAACACTTGCGGTATCCGAAACCATCCGTCCTATATATCAATCTTTACCTCCGGACCATTCCGGAGCTCCTCGTGACGTCCGGGATCTCATCCGGGACTCCGAACAACTTTCGGTAACCTCGTATAACAATTGCCTATAACCCTAGCGTCATCGAACCTTAAGTTTGTAGAGCCTACGGGTTCGGGAGACAGGCAGACATGACCGAGACGCCTCTCCGGCCAATAACCATCAGCGGGGTCTGGATACCCATGGTGGCTCCCACTTGCTCCACGATGATCTCATCGGATGAAGCACAATGTCAAGGATTCAATCAATCCCGTATACGATTCCCTTTGTGTGTCGGTATAGAACTTGCCCGAGATTCGATCGTCGGTATGCCTATACCTTGTTCAATCTCGTTACCGGTAAGTCTCTTTACTCGTTCCGTAGCACGTCATCGTGTGACTAACTCCTTAGTCACATTGAGCTCATGATGATGTTCTACCGAGTGGGCCCAGAGATACCTCTCCATCACACGGAGTGACAAATCTCGATCTCGATTCGTACCAACCCAACAGAAACTTTCAGAGATACCCGTACTGCACCTTTATAGTCACCCAGTTATGTTGTGACGTTTGATACAACCAAAGCACTCCTACGGCATCCGGGAGTTGCACAATCTCACGGCCAAAGGAAAAGACACTTGACATTAGAAAAGCTTTAGCATACGACCAATACGATCTAGTGCTATGCTTAGGATTGGGTCTTGTCCATCACATCATTCTCCCAATGATGTGATCCCGTTATCAATGACATCTAATGCCCATGATCAGGAAACCATGATCTTCTATTGACTAACGAGCTAGCCCACTAGAGGCTTGCTAGGGACACATTGTGATCTATTTATTCATACATGTATTACTGTTTCCTGTTAATACAATTCTAGCATGAACAATAGACGATTATCATTAACAACGAAATATGATAATAACCATTTTATTATTGCCTCTAGGGCATATTTCCAACAGTCTCCCACTTGCACTAGAGTCAGTAATCTAGTTACATTGTGATGTATCGAACACCCATAGCATTATGGTGTTGATCATGTTTTGCTCGTGAAAGAGGTTTAGTCAACGGGTCTGCAATATTCGGATCCGTGTGTACTTTACAAATATCTATCACTCCACTCTGGACATGGTCCTGGATGGAGTTGTAGCGGCGTTTGATGTGCTTCGTCTTCCGGTGAAACCTGGGCTCCTTGGCTATGGCAATGGCCCCAGTGTTATCACAGAAGAGTGTCATTAGACCCGACGCGCTTGGAACCACTCCAAGGTCGGTGATGAGCTCCTTCATCCAAATTCCTTCATGAGCTGCTTCTGAAGGAGCTATGTACTCCGCTTCACATGTAGATGCTGCCACGTCTTCTTGCTTGGTGCTGCACCAGCTCACTGCCCCACCATTCAACACATATTCGTATCCGGTCTGTGACTTAGAGTCATGCGGATCTGTGTCGAAGCTAGTGTCGACGTAACCCTTTACGACGAGCTCTTCGTCACCTCCATAAACGAGAAACATTTCCTTAGTCCTTTTCAGGTACTTAAGGATATTCTTGACCGCTGTCCAGTGTTCCATACCGGGATCACTTTGGTACCTCCCTACCAAGCTTATGGCAAGGTTTATATCAGGTCTGGTACACAACATGGCATACATTAGAGAGCCCACGGCTGATGCGTAGGGGACAAAACTCATCTTCTCTCTATCTGCTGTCGTGATCGGCGACTGAGTCTTACTCAATCTCATACCTTGCAAAACTGGCAAGAACCCCTTCCTTGAGTTTTCCACATTGAACTTCTTCAATATCTTGTCAAGGTATGTACTTTGCGAAAAACCTATGAGGCTTCTCGATCTATCTCTATAGATCTTGATGTCTAATATGTATGCAGCTTCTCCAAGGTCCTTCATTGAAAAACTATTGTTCAAATAGGCCTTTATGCTCTCCAACATCTCTATATTATTCCCCATCAATAATATGTCATCCACATACAGTATGAGGAAAGCTACAGAGCTCCCACTCACTTTTTTGTACAGACAGGCTTCTCCGTAAACCTGTATGAACCCAAAAGCTTTAATCACCTCATTAAAGCGAATATTCCAACTCCGAGATGTTTGCACCAGCCCATAGATGGAGTGCTGGAGCTTGCACACTTTCTTAGCACCCTTAGGGTCGACAAAACCTTCTGGTTGCATCATATACAACTCTTCCTTAAGGTTCCCGTTAAGGAACGCTGTTTTGACGTCCATTTACCAAATTTCATAATCATAAAAGGCGGCAATTGCTAACATGATTCGGACTGATTTCAGCTTCGCTACGGGAGAGAAAGTCTCTTCGTAGTCAACTCCTTGAATTTGTCGAAAACCATTTGCGACAAGTCGAGCTTTGTAAACGGTTACATTACCGTTTGCATCAGTCTTCTTCTTGATGATCCATTTATTTTATATGGCTCGCCGGTAATCGGGCAAGTCCACCAAAGTCCATACTTTGTTCTCATACATGGATCCTATCTCGGATTTCATAGCCTCAAGCCATTTGTTGGAATCCGGGCCCGCCATCGCTTCTTCATAGTTCGAAGGTTCATCGTTGTCTAACAACATGATTTCCATCACAGGGTTGCCGTACCACTCTCGTGCGGAGCGTGCCCTTGTGGACCTTCGTGGTTCAGTAGTAACTTGATCCGAAACTTCATGATCATCATCATTAACTTCCTCTTCAGTCGGTGTAGGCGCCACAGGAACAACTTCCCGCGCTGCACTACTATCCTGTTCGAGAGGGGGTGTAATTACCTCATCAAGTTCTACCTTCCTCCCACTTACTTCTTTCGAGAGAAACTCTTTCTCTAGAAAGGATCCGTTCTTGGCAACAAAGGTTTTACCTTCGGATCTAAGATAGAAGGTATACCCAATAGTTTCCTTAGGGTATCCTATGAATACGCATTTCTTCGCTTTGGGTTCGAGCTTTTCTGGTTGAAGTTTCTTCACATAAGCAACGCAGCCCCAAACTTTAAAAAACGACAACTTAGGTTTCTTGCCAAACCATAGTTCATACGGTGTCGTCTCAACGGATTTAGACGGTGCCCTATTTAAAGTGAATGCTGCAGTTTCTAATGCGTATCCCCAAAATGATAGCGGTAAGTCGGTAAGAGACATCATAGATCGTACCATATCTAATAAAGTGCGATTACGACGTTCAGACACTCCGTTGCGTTGCGGTGTGCCAGGTGGTGTCAGTTATGAAACAATTCCACACTTCCTTAGGTGTGTGCCAAACTCGTGACTCAAATATTCTCCTCCATGATCAGATCGTAGACACTTGATTTTTCTGTCACGTTGATTCTCGACCTTACTCTGAAATTCCTTGAACTTTTCAAATGTCTCAGATTTGTGCTTCATCAAGCAGATATACCCATACCTACTCAAATCATCGGTGAGAGTGAGAACATAACGATAGCCACCGCGAGCTTCAACGTTCATTGGACCACACACATCAGTATCTATTATTTCCAATAAGTCGGTTGCTCTCTCCATTATACCTGAGAATGGAGTCTTAGTCATCTTGCCCATGAGGCACGGTTCGCATGTGTCAAATGATTCAAAATCAAGAAACTCTAATAGTCCATCAGTATGGAGCTTCTTCATGCGCTTAACACCGATATGACCAAGGCGGCAGTGCCACAAGTATGTGGGACTATCATTGTCAACTTTACATCTTTTGGTACTCACACTATGAATATGTGTAACATCACGATCGAGATTCATCAAGAATAAACCATTCACCAGCGGAGCATGACCATAAAACAAATCACTCATATAAATAGAACAACCATTATTCTCTGACTTAAATGAGTAGCCGTCTTGCATTAAGCAATACCCTGATACAATGTTCATGCTTAAAGCTGGTACTAAATAACAATTATTAAGGTTTAAAACTAATCCTGACGGTAGATGTAGGGCTAGCGTGCCGGCGGCGATCACATCGAGCTTTGAACCATTCCCGACGCGCATCGTCACCTCGTCCTTGGCCAGTCTCCGCTTATTCCGCAGTTCCTGCTTTGAGTTGCAAATGTGAGCAACAACACCGGTATCAAATACCAAGTAGCTACTACGAGCTCTGGTAAGGTACACATCAATAACATGTATATCACATATACCTTTAACGTTGCCGGCCTTCTTGTCCGCTAAGTATTTGGGGCAGTTCCTCTTCCAGTGACCTTTTCCCTTGCAATAGAAGCACTCAGTCTCAGGCTTGGGTCCATTCTTTTTCTTCTTCCCGGCATCTGGCTTACCGGGCGCGGCAACAGCTTTGCCGTCTTTCTTGAAGTTCTTCTTACCCTTGCCTTTCTTGAAACTAGTGGTCTTGTTGACCATCAACACTTGATGCTCTTTCTTGGTTTCTACTTCTGCAGACTTGAGCATCGAGTACAACTCGGGAATGGTCTTCTCCATCCCTTGCATGTTGTTAAGCACAAAGCCTTTGTAGCTTGGTGGGAGAGACTGGAGGATTCTGTCAATTATAGCATAATCCGGAAGTTCGACTCCAAGTGAAGTCAGCCGACCGTGTAACCCAGGCATTTTGAGTATGTGCTCACTGACAGAACTGTTCTCCTCCATCTTACAGCTAAAGAACTTGTCGGAGACTTCATATCTCTCGACACGGGCATTAGCTTGAAAAACTAGCTTCAGCTCCTGGAACATCTCATATGCCCCGTGTTGCTCAAAACGCCTTTGGAGCCCCGTTTCTAAACTGTATAACATGCCACACCTAACCAGAGAGTAGTCATCACTCCGCGTTTGCCAGACGTTCAGAATGTCCTGGGCTGTTGCTGGAGGGTCACCTAGCGGCGCATCAAGGACATAAGCCTTTTTAGCTGCTTCAAGGATGAGCTTCAAGTTGCGAACCCAGTCCGCATAGTTGCTACCATCATCTTTCAGCTTGTTTTTCTCTAGGAATGCATTGAAATTGAGGTTGACGTTGGCCATCTACAATATTTATAAAGACAACTTTTAGACTAAGTTCATGACAATTAAGTTCATTTAATCAAATTAAGTATGAACTCCCACTTAAATCGACATCCCTCTAGTCATCTAAGTGATACATGATCCATGTTGAATAACCTGTGTCCGATCATCACGTGAGACGGACTAGTCACCATGGTGAGCAACTCCATGCTGATCGTATTCAACCATACGACTCATGTTCGACCTTTCGGTCTCTTGTATTCGAGGTCATGTCTGTACATGCTAAGCTCGTCGAGTCAACCTAGGTGTTTAGCGTGTGTAAATCTGGCTTACACCCGTTGTATGCGAACGTTAGAAAATATCACACCCGATCATCACGTGTTGCTTCAAGACAACGAACCTTCGCAACGTTGCACACTTAGGGGAATACGTTCTCGAAATTTTAAGAGGGATCATCTTATTATGCTACCGTCATACTAAGCAATAAGATGTAAAACATGATAAACATCACAATGCAATCATATAGTGACATGATATGGCCATTATCATCTTTGCTCTTTCGATCTCCATCTTCAGGCATCGCATGATCATCATCGTCACCGGCCTGACACCATGATCTCCATCATCATGATCTCCATCATCGTGTCTCCGTGAATTCGTCACGCCAACTTCTACTATCACTACTACTATAGCTAAACGTTAGCAATGAAGTAAAAGTAGTAAGCACATGGCGTTGCATCTCATACAATAAATTAAGAAAACTCCTATGGCTCCTGCCGGTTGTCATACTCATCGACATGCAAGTCGTGAAACCTATTACAATAACATGATCATCTCATACATCATACATGCAACATCACAACTTTGGCCATATCACATCACATGTCAAACCCTGCAAAAACAAGTTAGACGTCCTCAAATTGTTGTTGCAAGTTTTACGTGGCTGATTTGGGTTTCTAGCAAGAACGCCTTCTTACCTACGTGACAGCCACAACAATGATATGCCAAAGCTATTTACCCTTCATAAGGACCCTTTTCATCAAATCCAATCCGACTAGAGTTGGACAGAGAGACACCCGCTAGCCACCTTTATGCACGGTGTGCATGTCTGTCGGTGGAACGAGTCTCACGTAACCGTACGTGTAAAGTCGGTCCGGGCCGCTTCATCCCACAATACCGCCGGAAAAGAATAAGACTAGTAGAGGCAAGCAAATTGACAAATCATTGCCCACAACTTTTGTGTTCTACTCGTGCATAGAATCTACGCATAGAAAACCTGGCTCGGATGCCACTGTTGGGAAACGTAGCAAAAATTCAAAATTTTCCTACGCATATTCAGATCTTCCTATGGAGAGACCAGCAATGAGAGAGGGGTAAGAGCATCTTCATACCTTTGAAGATCGCTAAGCGGAAGCGTTGCTAGAATGCGGCTGATGGAGTCGTACTCGCAGCGATTCCGATCTAGTGCCGAACTACGGCACCTCCGCGTTCAACACACGTGCAGCCCGGTGACGTCTCCCGCACCTTGATCCAGCAAGGAGGAGGGAGAGGTTGGGGAAGAACTCCAGCAGCACGACGGTATGGTGTCGATGGAGAGACGAGGTCTCCCGGCAGGGCTTCGCCAAGCACCGGCAGAGAGGAGGAGGAAGAAGGGCAGGGCTGTGCCGAGAGAGAGGCAAAAGTCTGATCTCCATTGGACAAAAGTGCCCACTATATATAGGGGGAGGGAGGGGCTGCGCCCCCTTGAGGGTTTCCCTCTCCTGGTGGGGGGGGAGGCAGCCCTAGATGGGGGCTGGTGCGGCGGCCAAGGGGGGGAGGAGGGGTGTGGCGCACCCGTGGTGGGCCTTAGGCCCACCTCGCTTAGGGTTTGCCCCCCTTTTTCTCTCCCCCACGAATTGGGCTGAGTGGGGAGGCGCACCAGCCCACCTAGGGGCTGGTTCCCTTCCCCACTTGGCCCACCTTACCTCCCGGGTCGTTGCCCCCCTTCGGTGGACCCCCGGGGCCACCTCCGGTGGTCCCGGTGGTCCCGGTACGTTACCGGTGATGCTCGAAACACTTCCGGTATCCGAAACCATCCGTCCTATATATCAATCTTTACCTCCGGACCATTCCGGAGCTCCTCGTGACGTCTAGGATCTCATCCAGGACTCCGAACAACATTTGGTAACCTGGTATAACAATTCCCTATAATCCTAGCATCATCGAACCTTAAGTGTGTAGACCCTACGAGTTCGGGAGACAACCAGACATGACCGAGACGCCTCTCCGGCCAATAACCATGAGCGGGGTCTGGATACCCATGGTGGCTCCCACTTTCTCCACGATTATCAAATCAGAGAAACCACGATGTCAAGGATTCAATCAATCCCGTATAATATTCCCTTTGTCTGTCGGTATAGAACTTGCCCGAGATTTGATCGTCGGTATGCCTATACCTTGTTCAATCTTGTTACCGGTAAGTCTCTTTACTCGTTCCGTAGCATGTCATCGTGTGACTAACTCCTTAGTCACATTGAGCTCATGATGATGTTCTACCGAGTGGCCCCAGATACCTCTCCGTCACAGGGAGTGACAAATCCCGATCTTGATTTGTACCAACCCAACAGACACTTTCAGAGATACCCGTTGTGCACCTTTATAGTCACCCAGTTACGTTGTGACATTTGATACACCTAAAGCACTCCTACGGCATCCGGGAGTTGCACAATCTCATGGTCGAATGAAAATACACTTGACATTAGAAAAGCTTTAGTATACGAATAATACGATCTAGTGCTATGCTTAGGATTGGGTCTTGTCCATCAGATCATTCTCCCAATCATGTAATCCCGTTATCAATGAAATCTAATGCCCATGATCAGGAAACCATGATCATCTATTGACTAACGAGCTAGCCCACTAGAGGCTTGCTAGGGACACATTGTGATCTATTTATTCACACATGTATTACTGTTTCCTGCTAATAGAATTATAGCACGAACAATAGACGATTATCATGAACAAGGAAATATGATAATAACCATTTTATTATTGCCTCTAGGGCATATTTCCAACAGGTACACCCTACTATATTCACCACGGTGGTACCAAGATGTATCAAGACCTCCGAGAAAGATTCGGTGTCATGGCATGAAGAGGGAAATAGCGTCTTATGTTGCCAAGTGCGACGTGTGCCAACAAGTCAAAGCTGAGCATCACACGACCCGCAGGAGTGCTAAAACCTCTCAAGGTGCCAGAATGGAAGTGGGACAAGATAGGCATGAACTTTGTTACTGGCTTACCAAGGTCTAGCAGGGGCCATGACTCTATATGGGTTATTGTCGACCATTTGACCAAAGTGGTCCATTTCATCCGTCTCAACACCACTTATGATGGGAACAAGTTCTCTAATCTCTATATTGAACGTATAGTAAGCCTTCATGGAGTTCCCAAGGAGATTGTATCTGACCGAGGCACGCAGTTCACCTCAAGGTTTTGGAAAAAGTTCCAAGAACCCCTCGGAACCAAGCTCTCTTTCAGCACCGCTTACCACCCGCAAACGGGCGTACAAACGGAAAGAGTGAATCAGATACTCGAAGATGTGCTCCGCGCATGTGTCTGGGCGCACGGAGCCAAATGGGAAGACAGTCTGCCATTCGCTGAGTTTTCATACAACAATAGCTACTAGTCAAGTCTCCAAATGGACCCGTTCGAAGTATTGTATGGACAAAACTGCCGCACCCCGCTCAATTGGTCTGAAACCGGTGAAGGGCTGATTTTCGGGCCGAAAATCTTGCACAAGGCACAAGAGAAGGTGCAATTGGTCCGAGAAAATCTAAAAGAAGCCAAGTCGCGACAGAAGAGTTATGCAGATTCTCATCGCAGGGATGTGGAGTTCATTCCCGAAGATTTGATGTACCTCCGCGTCACACCTCTCAAGGGAACCAAGCGTTTCCACGTTAAAGGGAAACTCGCTCCAAGGTTTAGTGGACCTTTTAAGATCACGACAAGGCGAGGAGAAGTTGTTTATCAGTTGGAGGTACCTCCAGATCTTTCGGGTGTGCACAACGTCTTCCACGTTTCACAACTTCGGAAGTGTCTTGAAGCGCCAAGTCGTCCCGATCTTTACAAGGACATTGACCACCAGGCCATCGACCTTTAGCCTGATCTCACCTACCGCGAGAGGCCAATCCGCATTCTGGACGAAGCTGAGCGTTGCACCAGAAGCCGCACAATCAAGTATTTCAAGGATCAATGGAGCAACCACGCCGAAGCCGAAGCTAAATAGGAGCGTGAAGACTATCTCCAATCTGAGTTTCCAAACATTTTTAGCACCTAGATTAGGAATCTCGGTGACGAGATTCTTGTAAGGGGGATAGGTCTGTCACACCCTGTTTTTACTCTCACTTATCTTTATTATGAAAATCTGAGCTTGTTAAAATTTTTTCAAGACAAATGTTGTGAGTGCCATGATTGACATTGTACGCTTGTGTGCTTGATCATGTGAGGATAAAACCCTATTTCATAACACTGATTTCCAAAAACCTTGACTTATTTCTGATCAAGGTAAAACCCGACCTTGAGTTGCACTACATGCCCTTGATAGCAAGCAGTGCTTCTACTCAAAGTTCATGATATGATTTTAACCTATCTTTATATTTCAAAACCGCAAAGATAATTATTTTCCTAATTAAATCACATGTCCATTTCTGAAGCCAAAATTGGTGTTCCTACATAGAAAAATACTTTTGTGCCTTAGAAAAATCTGATTAAATTTGGAGATGATGAGAAGGACATATATTTTTCATACATAGGATTTTGAACCCTATTTTATATTATAATTATTGAATAAAACCATGAAAGCTATTTCTGTCTGTTTTGACCTTTTCAAATATTTCCAAAGGAAATATTCTCAATAAATTCCCAGAAAATTCCGGTGATATCCCCAAGCCATACTTGGCGTCCACATAAAGTTTCACCTTGATCAAAGGTGATTACGGACCCCAAATAACCCAAAACCCCCTTTTGTCCAGAATCAAGTTAGAGCAACTCTACATTGCAAAGTTGATCCTATGATACTGAAACTTTGCAGGAGTGCCTAATACCTCAAATAAGGGTTCCACACCAGAAATGCGATTTGTGGGACTTAGTTTGCCCACACTCTCTTTGGAAGGGACAGATCTGGTCATATTGGAGTGTTTTCAAGTTTACAAAGCTAAACTTGTCCAATGGAGCTCAAACTTGGTGAAACCCCATGATTTACCACCAAACCCGAACCTGTTAGTTGCAGTACCAGTGGTGGGGTGCAACCCCCTCAAACCACTGTCGAGCACCTTCTCACAGATGGGAAAAGCTACCTTAGCCTTAGCTAAGCCCAACCCCTTTGCTCAAAACTCATAGATTAGGTGGCCAGTATCTGTGTCTAACCCCATCAACTAGCCCCTCACTGGTTCAAAGTGGAAGGGCCAAAAACCGCAATTTAGATTTTAGTTCAAGGCTGACAGCACCAGTATTTCTTGTCTCCCTTGACCAGCCGAAGCTCCCACAAGACCCATACGGCTAGCCACACTCCCAGCCAGTGCCAGGACATGCTAGACACGTTCAAAGTGCCTCAAAGTGCACCAGCATGCCGTGGCATGCCAAAACTCTGCTCTGGGCGGGCTACAGGAAGCCACCGAGGTGGGGGTGACGCTCTTAGCCTGTTCCAGCCTCCACCAAGGTGTCCAACCTCTCCCCCGACAACCCCTTTGCGTCGAGCAAGCCTTAGGGCCCCTCCTCTCCCGCGCGCACCAGAACCGGCCAAGGTTGCATGGCCACGGATGCGCGACTTCTCCCTCTCTCCCTCTGCAGCACATGGCTCTAGAAGTCCAAAACCATGTCCTAAGACCGTGGTTTTGGCCCCAGCCTCTCTCTGCACCCCCATGCACGCTACGGTGAGTCATAGGCGCTCCCGAATCATCTCACCATCGCGGGCCTATAAATAGCCCTCCCCCTCGCTCCATCACCCCTCAGATAGCTTCACCGCGATCACTAGTACCTCCCTAGCCACCCCAGCAACCCAGCAGAGCCCCGGTGCTCGAGATCGACCGAGGCCCGTCTGACTCGGAGCTCCGGTCGATCTCCGGCTACACGATGGCTCCTGCGCCCCTCGACCCACCAAACTGATCTTCTCAACCCCAAGAAGCTTTCCCGCAACTCCTCGAGCATTTCCGTGTCTCTAGCCACCTCGTCGACCACCTCCCGAAACTCCTCTGCCACGGCCTCCTCGTCGCCGGCGAACCCCTGCCTCTCCGACCTCGTTCCGACGACCAGCAGGTAGGCGACAACAAGGCAAACTCATTCCAGTCCTCGTTGGGTCTTGAGATCGTCGGCAACATCGCCGGCGTGCTCCTCCTCCTCTCTGGCCAGAGGTAGGAGACGACCCCGACAGGTGTGCCCCACTGTCGGTGGCCGAGCCTCCTCCCCGCGCTGTCCACAGCAACTGACCGCAGGGCCCTGCTCGTCAGGTTCAAAGCTGACGGCGCACGCACCTGGGCAGGATGTCGGTTGGCCATGGGCTAGCCCAGCTCCAGGCCGAGCCAGGCCACGAGTTTAGCCGATTTCTTTTTATTTTTAAACCCTGGTTTCTAAGATTTTTATAAAAATATTTAATGAGTGTAAAAATATATTTTTTCCACTGTTATTCTTCTAAAAACATGTAGCATTTAATATTATGATTGAATGAATTTTTCTACAACTATTCTGTTTTACAATAATAAAAAGGACTAAATTGGAATAGTTTTGCTTTTGTTTGCTTAATTTCAAAAATGTTCCTTCATGGGAAATTAAGGCAAGTATTTTTCAAAATGATACCTTAGATTTGTCAGTAATAAAGAACATTTTTAAAAATGACTTTGTGATCTGTTTCTTGGTGAGCTATTTCTTATTTATTGTTTTATCGATGATAGAAAATCCGTGTGACGAGCGAATCGGAGTGGAAGACCTTGAAGACCCCAGATACCTAGCTAACTAAGGCAAGCAGCCCTTTGACCACGACTGAGAATATGTTACTTTGCATGTTAAGATAGCAAGTATTTTTGTTGCATATGATCATAAGTGTCAGTAATCATTTGATATTATTTTACCGTTGGCTCCCTGGAGCACATGCATTGAGCTTGATCCTACCCCTTGAGGGACATGCTAATATCATGTTGACAAGTAAAGTTAGAAGTAGTATTACCATGAGCATGGTAATGACACAAATCAAAGAGTTTATGAAAACCCCGTCGGGTGCCACTAATGCCCTGGGTGATGATGAGATCGGTGGTCACTTTTGGTGAAGTGATGCACCCGGTATTTGTGTGAGTAATGTTTCGGAAATGGGGTTAGATTTATGATGTGTCGACCGTCCCGACCTTACCAGTACGACCACGTTACCCCTTATGGGACGGGGCTATGTTAATTACTCTGGTCGATGCTAGCAAAGAGCCACATTACTAGTGGCGAGAGTAATGTGTGGTCACTCTCGTGATGGGGTCGTGCCAGGTAGGACGACTATGCCATTTTATGAGTTCCAGTCACACCGTTGGTCCCCGCATGGTTGGTACTGTCCAGAGTCGATGCTCGTAAGACATACAACATGTGGGCTGGGTACCAATCGAGTGGACCTCTTTGTCTAGTATCATGAGTGGAAAGGCATTGATTGGGTACTTACCTCGGGTATGTTATATACCGCGAGTCATGGACGACACGGAAGTTTCCCGGATCTCGTGGGTCTAGCGTACTACCTCTGGAGAGTGTAAAACTATTTGAATAGCCGTGTCCACGGTCAAGGACAGTTGGGTAATCCTGCTGAAACTACGTCCAGTTATTTCCGCATAAACCAAGTGTGATTGTGTGTGGTGATGAAAAAGGTGTTGTTATGAAAGTAACGATATGAACAAGTTCGGTGACTTGGCATATAGGGTGAACCCACATGGTTCAGCCCTCGACGGATATATTGATATGTGTAACCTATTATTCAAAAGTAATTCTTTAACTTCATGCATATTATTGATCATTCCACCAAGATGAGTTACACCAAAGATGCATGTTATTGTTATCCTTCACTTTCATTGTTCATATCATGGGCTGTTTGCGAGTACATTCAAAATACTCATTGGCTTGCCACTAGTTATGTTATTGACCAGACATGGAAGGAGCGGAGTTTGGAGATGAGTACGTCTTCGGAGACGCCCCTGCAAACTACGACGCTTCCGAGTCAGAATGCCTGCCGGTGTAGGCTTGATGGCATGGGCACCCGCTTAGCCCCTATGATTTCCGCTACTAGTTGTATGAGAGTGATTTGGCCTTAGGGCCTGCTTTGTGAACTTGACCATTCGGTCATGTGTTGTAATAATCGGTACTTGGATGTAAGACTCTTTTATTCGGTATCTGTGTTCGGTGAGCATCGATCTCTCAGATCACTGAGCACGGCGATCTCGACTCGTAAGTCGGGGTCCCCACAACGGGAGTTATCGAAATTTTCCCGAAACTCCCCCATTTGCCCCCGAGCCCATCCTCCTCATTGTCGCTGCCGTCCCAAGCCCGTCGTCCTCCTCGTCTTCACCGTCGCCCTAAGACCATCCTCCTCCTTGTCGCCACCGCCGTCCCCGGGCCCGTCCTCCTCCTCGCCGTCACCGCCGCCCCCGAGCCCGTCGTCGTCGCCAACCCGCGTTATCCAACCCGTGTGACCCCTCTCTTTTCTTCACTCCCGGCCCCTCACTCCCCCTCACACTGTTGGCCCCTCCTTTCTCCGCTTTCCTCCTCCGTCTTCCTTCCTCCTCCCTCCATCAGTCGCCCCTCCTTCTCCCTCCTCCCTCCTCCCCGCCCCACGTCCTCCCTCCACTCCTCCATTCGCCGCCAGTCGGCCCCTCCTCGCTCCGCGCGCTTTCCTTCTTCGTCCTCCTTCCTCCTCCCTCCTTCAGTCGCCCCTCCTTCTCCCTCCTCCCTCCTCCATCCACAACCCCTTTCTCCCTGCTACATTTTGATTTAGTAGGCTAGTTGATATTTTCTTGTTGATATGAAACATTTTGATTTACTTAATAGTTTGTACTTGATATGTAACAATTTTTATTTAGTATGATTAAGTGAGATTAGTAAAAAATTAGACATAGTTGATAGTTTTTAGTTGGTATAAGCATGTGTTTATATATAACACTTTGATTTAGGATAGTTTCTAGCGTTTAGTTGATAGTTTCTAGTTAACTGAATTATTACTAGGGTTTTAGTATATTATTTTTAAACTTAGTTGATAGTTTCTAGTGATCCTGAAACTATTTACTCATTTGCTAGAATGGACATGTCATTTTTTGTTTATATTTTGTTTATGCAGAAATCAAGTATTTGCCCCTGCCTCATCCCCGCACTCGTCCCCATCGCCGACCGCCTAAGACCTCTAGGTGAGAATAGCCAAATCCCCATGTTGTTGATATAGATGATAATGTGTTGTAAATGTCGATGATGAAAATGCTAGTGCTAGTCGCCATGTCATTGTTGTCGATGATGATGCATTCTGAATATAGAGGCTCTCTTAGTGTCCTTGTGTGCAATGTACCTCCGAGTGGCCTATGTCTTGCCAGAATGTTGATTCATTTCCGTTCCGGCAAATTTCAAGCGCTCCATATGTCCACTTTTTAGCAAAGGTCATGCCCAAATTTCCATGAATTTCGGCATGACTAGTGCTAGATACTAGGACATATGGAGTGTCGTGTAATTGCCGGAAATAGGAATGAAGAGGATAAGTAGAAGAAAAAGAGGAGAAGTAAAAGAGGAAGGAGAGGAAGAAGAGGGGGAGAGGAAGAAGAGGAGGAAGGAGAGTGAATTATATTTTTTTAGGTTAATTATGTTTTTGAATTATTTAGGTTAATTTTGTTTTAGATTTATTAGAGTAAGAGGAGGGGAGGAAGAATAGGAGGAAAAGAAGAGAGTAAGAATTATTTAGGTTAATTCTGTTTTAGAATTAATAGTGATATGCTATATAAGTTTCCTGGTAGTTGCCTTCGATTGATTTTAAATGTTTCAACTATGAACATAGGAAATGTATGACAATGAAAGGGAATTCGTTATGTGCGAATACTGCGAAGATGAGCGCCGCCTGTGCGACACGCCTTACCTAGTTGGTGGTACGCGCTTCAACATCATGTTGGATGAGAACTTCGAAGTGGATACAGTAAGTCACAACGACAAGTGTTTTTTCATAATTAAGCATGACTTCTTTTTCTTCAACTTATAATTTTTATTTTTTACTATTCTACTAGCATATCCCCTGCCATGCAAGAATTTATGTCTTGGAAAAGATTGGTTTCAGTACTAAAAAAACTATGGAGGTAAAGAGAGTTCACTTGAGGACCGAGCATGATTATACTTTTCCCGTAAAGTTCTACGATGTAGACATCTACTCCTATTTTGAATGCACAAATTGGCAAGCACTATGGAAGGCTTCTGCATTTGAGCCTAATATGCTTATCACCTTTGATATTCGTCCGGAAGATGAAATTGAAGGTAATATCGACATCTGGGTCGATGTGTAGACGCCTCCAGTTCTACCATTATGTGAGTTTCTCAACCATATGAATTAAGTAATTTATATTGTTTATTTAAAAATAGTTGACAACTTATTTCCATTGGTAGCTTATTTTCATTCTTCAAAAAATGTACGGAAGATGGTAGACAGAACCTACTACTACAATGATGAAGCAGAATTAACTTATAAGGAGAAAAATCATCTTATCGCATTTATTAATTATCTTGAGAATTACAATAGCTATTATCAAACTCCTCCACATTATGGTCAATATGTGCCACTGGTGCACGTGATGAATGATACGTCCATTTTGCATCATGTTTTGATGTTGATATTTATCGCTTCTTTGGCTGTTATTTCACTTCACAGTACAATTCTTATGCCTTTCTCTCTTATTTTGCAAGGTTTACATGAAGAGGGAGAATGCCGGCAACTGGAATTCTGGCCTGAAAGTGGAGCAAAGTTGAGATACCTATTCTGCGCAACTCCAAATGCCGTAAAACTCAACGAGGCATTTTTCCCGATTTATCAAAAATACTGGGCCGAAGAAGTGCCACAGGGGGGCGTGCAGGTGTCCACAAGCCTGCACGGCGCGACCACCCCCCAGGCCGCGCCATGAGGGCTTGTGGGCACCCTGCAGGCCCACTTGCCCCCCTCTTTTGCTATATGAACGGTTTCTTCCAGGAAAAAAATCAGCGGGGAGCTTCGTGGTTTCTCCGCTGCCACGAGGCGGAACTTGAGCAGAACCAATCTAGAGCTCCGACAAGACGATCCTGCCGGGGAAACTTCCCTCCCGGAGGGGGAAATCGTTGCCATCGTCATCACCAACACTCCTCTCATCGGAGGGGACTCGTCACCATCAACATCTTCATCAGCACCATCTCATATCCAAACCCTAGTTCATCTCTTGTAACCAATCTCCGTCTCGCGACTCCGGTTGGTACTTGTAAGGTTGCTAGTAGTGTTGATTACTCTTTGTAGTTGATGCTAGTTGGATTATTTGGTGGAAGAGTTTATGTTCAGATTCTTGATGCTACTCATTACCTCTCTGGTCATGAATATAATTATGCTATGTGAGTAGTTACTTTTGATCCTGAGGACATGGGATAAGTCATGCTAATAGTAGTCATGTGAATTTGGTATTCGTTCGGTATTTTGATATGTTTTATGTTTTTTTTCCTCTAGTGGTGTTATGTGACCGTCGACTACATAACACTTCACCATTATTTGGGCCTAGAGGAAGGCATTGGGAAGTAGTAAGTAGATGATGGGTTGCTAGAGTGATAGAAGCTTAAACCCTAGTTTATGCGTTACTTCGTAAGGGGCTGATTTGGATCCACTAGTTTAATGCTATGGTTAGACTTTGTCTTAATTCTTCTTTCGTAGTTGCGGATGCTTGTGAGAGGGGTTAATCATAAGTGGGATGCTTCTCCAAGTAAGGGTAGTACCCAAGCGCTGGTCCACCCACATATCAAACTATCAAAGTAACGAACGCGAATCATATGAACATGATGAAAACTAGCATGACAGAAATTCCCGTGTGTCCTCTTTGCTGCACTGTTGCTACTTTTGTTACTTGTTTATTTCTACGAATCATCTCACAACACAATCACTTGTTACCGACAATTTCAGTGCTTGCAGATATTTCCTTGCTGAAAACCATTTGTCAGATCCTTCTGCTCCTCGTTGGGTTCGACGCTCTTACTTATCGAAAGGACTACGATTGATCCCCTATACTTGTGGGTCATCAGTGAACTATGGTAACATCCATGGAGATTGCATTGTAAGATTTTCTACTATTACGACATCCGTGCATATTTTGCATAAATTCTTCTAAAACTAAACTACATTGCTAACTACAAAGATATTACTATGTTTTTCAACAGGAAATCCCGAAGGATTGTGTGGCTCATGTGATGTTTTCAAGAGGTCACGTTGTTGTTATGAGCTTAAGGCGAGCACGGCTAGGTCAGCCTATGCATCACTCCTGTCCATACCAGATTTCTAAAACCGATGAAGTCATGACAATCAAAGATTGGAAAAAATGTATGGTCTATCATAGAAAGATACTTGGAATCAACATTGTGCGTAGGCCAAGAATTGTAGACAGGATGATCTCCATTCTCCATAATGGAGAGTCAAGGCCTATCTTGTTTTATGATATTTTACCTAAGAGAGGGTAGACTAGGTCCAATGAGAGGGGAGTAGGTCCTAGGTACAATGTGTTATTATGTGCTACAATGTGTTAGAGTTGACGATGATGATGTGGAGGATTTGTGATTATGACTAGTGACCAACTTGTTATATGATGTCTCATTGATGAAAATGATGATTAAATAGTGTTGGTGGTAATGCCTATGAAGATTATTAGCTATAGTGATGCAAGAGTTTTTATATTAATATGATGATGATGTTGATCATGATTATCATGATGACTTGTTATTATGATCATGATTGGCTATTATATCATTGGGGGGAAGGAAAGCAGATTAGATTCATGTGGATGGATAAAAAGTGACCAAAAGTTGAATTAGTAGGATTGTCGTCCTACTAATTCAACGTTTGATCACTTTTGATTCATTTGGATGAATAAAATCCATGTTTCTTCCTCACAATGATATAATAATTCATCTTGAACATAATGATATAACAACCTCTTAATTGGTACTGTATCAAAATTTGTATAATGACGTATAAATACACTAAAAAATAAAAATTATGAAAAACAGATAACTAGTAGCGCGGGTTTGCAAGAACGCCACTAATAGTTGTCTTATTAGTAGCGCTGTTATGATACACACTACAACTATACTCCCTCCGTTCCTTTATGCAAGGTGTATTATTTTTGGCACGGTGACCAAGGCACATAATTATAGACATGTTAAGACTAAATTATCCTTGTAAAATGTATTCCTTAGTGGAAACTAAATCAATTAGTTCAGAAAAGTATGAGATACATGAAATCAATAAAGAGATAGTTTCCTTGTTTTGCTATAAGGAGAGATACAGACAATCAGAAAAGATATACTTTCCTTTTTTAGGAGGGCTAGCAAGGGAATTATTGTGAATTAGAAGAAATGTGCCTTACATTCTGGAATTTTATTAAAAAACAAATACACCTTTTATAGAGGAACGGAGGTAGTATGTCTTAGCAGTAGCGCGTCTAACACGCGCTGCTGGTAAGTAATAGTTGTAGCGCCTTACTAGTAGCGCGGTAACCCGCACTACTAGTAGGAACTAAACCCGCGCTACTACTAGGATTTTCCCTAGTAGGGGACACTTCTCTCTATTAGGAAGCTAAAACAATATGAAACCACTAAATTAACCCGCCCAAACCCCCCACCCCCCATTCAAAAAAACCACAACTCCGACCAGATGCTGACGCATGGATGCCATTTGGTCCCAGTTCGTAAGCCAACCAGGACTAAAGGTTTGGGCCTTTAGTCCCAACCCTTTAGACCCGGTTCCAGAACCGGGGCTAATGGGCCTATGGAACTGGGACAAATGGAGGTTTTTATACTAGTGTTAGGAGAAAGTCTTTAGTCAAATTCTTCAAACAGTACACATGAAAGTCTTCAACATGCAATTGAGGAAATAAAAAGAGTTGGAGAAATAGAACTAGGAGCTCGATGAAGATAGTGGTTGATGACCCAGTTCCAACTGATGTGACATTTGTACGTCTGGTTTGGAGTGGCTTGGTATTGCAAGCAAATGACACACAGTCCTTACCGTATTCTCACTGAGGTAAGGACATACAGTCCTCGCGCAACATTGGCGGTAAGTCTTGAGGGCAGACTTGCAAACCCGCACAAAATTGGTCACCCGACGATCCAGAATTGACTATTGGATGCTCTAGACCATGACACCTAACTGTCTCGAGGATGCACGGTCCTCAAAGGTAACAAGCGCCAGTTCCACACAGGAACAATTTCTGCAGTGATGCTCAATCACTTTGGTTTTTGGGTTTGGTTTGGTTGTTTGGGGTTTTTTATCACTTGATGATTTTTGTTCAAAGTCCTCGAGGAATTGGTGGCCCTAAATGACAGGTGTTAGATTCTCTCGGAGCAACCAACCAGCTAGTCGTTGTGGGGGCGGCTATTTATAGACTGGGAGCATCCCGGGATGATGTGAATTTAATGCCCTTAATGATATGAGCGTTGGATGGATAATATTGGGGACACGTGGCACGTGACGCAAGAGCGGTCGTAAGTTTCAACTGTGAAAGTCCTCACCCGAAGACATACATTTTGAGGGGTCGATCTGGTAGGTGTAGGTTTGAGTTGAGCATCATGAGGAAATTCTTCCATAGTTTTACTTCGATCCCCTTTAACAGTATGGTGTTCCTATGAATCAAGAATGAAGAAAATGAAACAGAAAGAGTAAATCTTCAAGTTTCAAATTATTCAGAGCATTTTCTATGGGACGCACCGAATTCCTCATCTTCAATGTCTTCATGAGGAATATCAATTTCTTCGCAGTTTCTTCGCAATTGAAGTTTTCAAAGAATGAGCAAAGTCTTCACCCGAAGACATACATTTTGAGGGGTCGATATTCATCGAATAACTCAACCTCCTCAGCGACCTATAGAGTCTGTGTATACTCACAAACATATCAGTCTCTTAACCTGTAAGTCTTCAGCCACCAAAATCACTAAGGAGCACTAGATGCAATTATAATCTCCCCATTTTGGTGGTTTATGACAAATAGGTAAAGTTTTCAACGGGAATAAAAATATGAAGTGTAAGTACAGAGTTTGAAGAATTTGGTTGCAAGATATAGAGAAACTCCCCCCTGATGATGTGCATGTTTGAGAAATTTGCTTTGGACTGCAAATGCACATTGATGATTTATATCATGGATATCTCCCCCTGTATCTTGTAATTCATGCATCTAATATGATGAATTTGAAATGCATGATGAAAAATGGTGTCTCACGAATTCAGCATGTATGCATTTAATCAAGTTGAGGAATAAGCAGGCAAAGAAAAACATTTAAAAGCGTCAGACCACCATCAGGCTTAAGTTACAACTCATTACGGCAAAAACTTCAGAAGAACAAGAGTTTGCAACTTAATAAAGTTTATAATAACCCATAAGTAGACCCGCTTGAAGACTAACTCAGATTTCTCCCCCTTTGTCATCAACTGACGAAAAGGGCCAAAAACTGAGGACTAACGCCCTTGAAGAATTTCACTTCTAAATCGGAGGAGGTGCGTTGCGGTCGGCCGTGGCAGCACTGTTGTCGACATCTTCAACTTCATTGGTTGTGCGGGTTGAAGAAAATGAGCTAGCCACCAGTTGAGGAACATGGATCTTCTTGAACTTCTTCTTCGAAGGCCAGCACCAGTCAAAGTCTTGTTGGAACTCCATCTCTCCAAGTTCCTGAGGAGTCTTTTGGTGAGATCGAATAGCCCATGTGCGATAAAAAATCTCATGCAAGTAGTAGTGATTTTTCTTCACTGCATTCCTGGTTGCATTGAGGTCTTTCACAATTTCTCCAACGTGGCGCTTGACCAATTTGTGATTGCGATCAACCTTCTGATGAAGACTTAGCAGTAGGTCAGGGTCAGTCATCATGCGTGGAGCAGTTGGGCTTGGTGGTTCTTGGGACACAATGTCATCATTTATGGAATATGATGCTAGTTTGCAAAATTGTCCATCAAGGGGTCTCGTGCCTTCATCAATCATTGATTTGCCTTTGCCTTCAATTTCATCAAAGGAGCTCTTGATGACTTCAATTGGAGGCAGATAAGTCTGGTGATTCAGAATGTCAGCCTTGTATGGAATATCAGACCTCTTTCTGATGAATTTCATGATCCATGGAGCGTAAGGATTCAAATCAAGTGGTGAGAGAGCAGAGTGGGACAATATCCTCAGGAAGAAGTCATGAAGGTTTATGGGGATTCCATGTATGATGTTAAAGAGAAAATTCTTCATGATGCCCACTATTTCTTCATCATTTGAATCATGACCCTTGATTGGATAGAAAGTCTTGGCCGGAATGTGATAGACTGTCCTCGGCAAATAGATTAATTCCTCTACAAGGAATTTGGTTCTTGGTGGCTGACCACGTGCCAATCATTTCATGAGGACTTGCATATAATGATCTCCCAGTTCAGGTTCATTGTATACGCATCAGGCTCCATCTGAGGGTAATGACACAGGAAGAGCGTGAAGCAATTCAGTTGCAGGGGCTTTGAAGTGTGTGTCCTATGTCATCGAGTCCATAATCCATGTGTTGACATCTTGAGGATCCCCGGCCAGGTGCAGCGTAAAATAGAACTGAATAATTATTTCTTCGTTCCAGTAACAGATTTCTATGCTGAATTGCAGCAGACCAAAATCATGAAGAACTCTGTGTTGGGGAACGTTGCATGGGAAACAAAAAATGTCCTATGCACACGCAATACCTATCCATGGCGATGATCATCTATGAGAGGAGAGAGTGAATCTACATACCCTTGTAGATTGCTAAGCGAAAGCGTATATAACGCGATAGATGTACTGGAACATCTTCGCGATCCAAATCGCAGCCCGTCCGGCGATCTCATCACGATCCCGCGATCCCATCACGATCCATCCCGATCTAGTGCTGAACGGAGGGCACCTCCGCTTCAGCACACGTACAGCTCGATGACAATCCCTGCCTTCTTGATCCAGCAAGAGGGGTGGAGAGGTAGATGAGTTCTCCAGCACGGTGGTGTGGTGGTGGTGGTGGTGAAAGTAGACTAGAGGAGAAACGAATCTAGAGAGAGGGTAGCATGTGGCTGATTGTTGTGTCTCGAAAGCCCTCAAAACCTCTGGTATATATAGGAGGATAGGAGAGGCGGAAGCCTTGGACCCTACTCCAAGGAGAAGGGGTCGGCCGAACGAAGGAAGAGTCCACAAAGGAAGGTGGACTACTTTGGGAGGACTCCTCCTTCCCTTCGTTTTAAAGGTCTTTTATCTTTTATCTCCTCTCCTAGCTACATTGGCCTTTGAGAGAGGCTTCGTCCAGCCCACCAGGGGCTGGTACACCTCCTCTCACAGCCCATAAGGCTCTAGGGTCGTCACACCCCTCCTGGTGGTCCTCTGGCACCCTTCCGGCACTCCCAGTACACTACCGATGAGCCGGAAACTTTTCCGATGACCAAAACAGGACTTCCTACATATCAATCTTTACCTCCGGACCATTCCGGAGCTCCCCCTAACATCCAGGATCTCATCCGGGACTGTGAACAACCTTCGGTCACCAACACCTATAAATCAACTATACCGAAACGTCATTGAACCTTAAGTGTGCAGACCCTACGGCTTCGAGAACTATGCAGACATGACCTGAGACACTCTCCGGTCAATAACCAATAGCGGGACATGGATGTCCAAATTGGCTCCTACATATTCTACGAAGATCTCTATCGGTTGAACCTCTATGTCAATGATTCGGTTAATCCTATATGTTGTTCCCTTTGTCCTTCGGTATGTTACTTGCCCGAGATTCGATCGTCGGTATCTCCATACCTAGTTCAATCTCGTTACCACCAAGTCTCTTTACTCATTCTGTAATACAAGATCTCGTGATTAACTCCTTAGTCACATTGCTTGCAAGGCTTGTTGTGATTTTGCATTACCGAGTGGGCCCTGAGATACCTCAACATGACACGGAGTGACAAATTCCAGTCTTAATCCATGCCAACCGAACAGACACCTTCGGAGATACCTGTAGAGTACCTTTATAGTCACCCAGTAACATTGCGATGTTTTATACACACAAGGTATTCCTCTGGTGTCCAGGAGTTGCATGATCTCATGGTCATAGGAACAGATACATTGACATGCAGAAAACAGTAGCAATAAATTGACACGATCATATTCTACGTTTATAGTTTCGGTATTGTCCATCAAATCAATCTCCTAATGATGTGATCCCGTTATCAAGTGACAACACTTGTCTATGGACAGGAAACCTTGACGATCTTTGATGAACGATTTAGTCAACTAGAGGCTCACTAGGGATAGTATGTTGTCTATGTATCCACACATGTATTTGAGTTTCCAATCAATAAAATTCTTGCATGCATAATAAACGATTATCATGAACAAGGAAATATAATAATAACCAATTAATTATTGCCTCTAGGGCATATTTCCAACACTCTCAGGACTGGTTCATATGACGGAATTTCCTCCATATCTGGATGAGGAATATGCATGTGAGGAAAGACCCTTTCTTTATCAAAGAGCACATCACTTTAGTAGTTCATCTGACTTTGAGTCCAAAATCTGCTGCGTTTGTACCTAGGAGATTCATATGGACTGGGGCCAACGAAGTAATCATGTTCATCAAAGAATTGAGCCGTGTCAAACTTTGGCCTTTTTTCCTTTGTAGGGCTTGATTCTCTTTGACTGAAGATTTAGCTTGAAGAGGCCTCCAAGTCTTCGTGTATTTCATGCTTGAGGAATTTGATCCACCACAACCACTGTTTGAGGATTTGCCACATGTGGTTCATCAGCAGATTCTTCATTTTGTGCCGGAGCACAGTCTTCTGTTACATGTTCTTTAGTCTGAGGAAACGGCTGGGTCAGTGTATCAGTTGCGGGCACAACAGTTCCTTCAACATTTTCGTTTTCATCACCTGATGCAGCTCATTCCATAGCAGGTGCAGACTTGGCTGGAGAGCTCTTTTCTTTAGAGCCAGACAAAACTTCAGTGGCAGTAGGAGATTGAGGGATTTGAGGAATAAGAGGGACCAATGGTGAATCTGGATGGGTTTGTTTTCAGAAGTCATCATGGATCACACATGTGTTGCAGCCAATGTCCACATCGTCCTCCTTTTATGCAGCAGTCATCTCAAGGTTCTGAGGAGGAGGAGTTGAGGCTTGAGGAATGTCGTTAGCTTGAATTTCCTCATCTATGGATGTGGATGTAGCAGACCGATTTTCATCCATTTCCTCATCCCTTCTCGAATGACATGATCTTCTCCAAAGGGTACAATCATGTATGACGGTGCAACAGTGAGAGGCGTTTCGTCAATTGGAGCAGATGATGAAGTAGGCACAGTTTTCAAGAGTTTTGCCTCTGAAGACTTTGAAGGTGTTGATGTCTTTCTCTTCGTAGCTTCTTTCTCAGCAGCTTTGGTTTTCTTCACTTCTAATGCAGAAGGAAGTGGGACTTTCTTCACCTTTGAAGACTTCGGTGATGGTGCATTTTCTTCACGCATTTCATAGGCAGTTGCAGGCCTGGCAGATTCTTTGGCAGTTTCATCAGCTGCAGGTTCATGAGCAGCTGGTTCATCACCTGCAGGTTCTTAATCTTCATCAACCATGTCTACAGTGTATCTGGCCTGAGGAATTGATGGTTGCGCTGGGAGTGCAACCCTGTTGTTGTACTCAGCAATGGCGTCAGTAGCAGCCTTGCCAAACCTCACTTTGACGCCCTTACTTTCAGCTTGAAGACTTGTGTATTTGTCAGTGAGGGTTTTCAGCTCAGCTTGAGTGGAGACAAGTTGTTCTGGCGTCAAGGTTAGAAGTTTATGTTGCAAAAACTTCTCCTTTTGAACCTTTGCTCTATGAGCTTTTTCGGCTTGCTGAGCCTTCCACTTTTCTTCGTTGATGAATGAGGTCACCATGTGACTGGGTCCAGGTGGAAGGTGTAAGTCATCAATGGGTGTGTTGGGATATTTGTACCATAGATCGATGAAATTCAGTACCACCTTTGGATCCAGTGCGAGGGGAATGGTGGAACCCTTAGCTTGTGCAACCTTTTCTTGCTTGTTTCTTATGATGGTCTGAAGGGTTTACTCATCATATTCATCACTTTCCTTTGATGCAGAGGGAACCTTGAGGAAAAATCTATTAGGACTGGGCCTAATTCGTCGCCCAACACTCGTCTTTGTCTTCAGTATGCCACTTGAGGATTTGTGGGCATTACCTGAGGCCGATGGTTTTGAGGGAATTGAGGTCCCTGTTGGTTGTTGATTGGACTGGGGCTGCAGAGGTGATGAAGCTTTGATGTAGTTGAGGACTTTGCAGCCACAGTTGATTCTGCCGGAGGGATTTGCTGTTTGGACAGTGGTGTGGGAGACTTTGATTTGACACCATATTTCTTCACAAGTGCCTTCTTAGGAGGTTGTTCTGTGGCAGAAGCATCTGCAGCAGAGGAGGAGGTAGCAGCAGCTGCACCAGCAGAATCCTCATTGATCTTGTTTGCTGCTTCGTTGTCATTTTTCCTCAGTTTTGCCAAATACTTGGCCTTCTCATCAGGATGGTCTTCAATTCTGAGCATGCTTGAGGGATGGGCAGTTTGTTGCTGTTCTAGAGGAGGTTTGGAGCAAGGAGGCTTGACGACAAACTTCCTGGCATATTTGGGAGTGACATACTTGTATCTCTTCCTCTCCTGAGTCCATCTCCTTTCAATCTTTTGAAGCCCGATCTTGCGCTTCGCATATGTTTTTTTCCCATAGATGTTTTCATCATGTGTGCAATAGTCAGCATAGATGTCCTCGGGAATCTCAAAGGCAGGGTTCTTTTCTGGCTTCTTGCCACCCTTCTGTTTCTTGTCACCCTCCATTTTCTTCAGTTGAGGACTTCGCCGAGGAATTTGAACTCTAGAGGAATCTGATGACACGGGTATATGTTCTTCAAGGAACTCTGCAAACGACTTAAGTTGATGAGAACCAAGTGATTCATCAGCTGACATTTTATACCTGTGAATAGAGTATAGGTGCGAAGAATTTGGAGAGGTCATATGTGTTCGTAGATTTGAGGAATTTGAAATATGACTCATGGTGAGGAATTTGACCAATACAGCGTTGAAGAATTTCTCTAAGCATTCTGATCTTGGGTTCCAGAGTTGTGCATATTCGGAAATTTACACAAGTTCTAGACATTGGTGCGGCCATCTAATGGATTTTGTGAGAAATAATAGATTTCACATATCTAAGGAAAATAAATGGATCAACAGGGGCAATAAAATTATATTTTAATTACCTTGTGTGAAAAACACGACGAACCGAGGAAGTGAAAACTCAAGCTCATCAGTTCAGATCTCTAGTGCCCTATCTTAATGACTGAAGATAGCTACAACAATGGTGGAGGGAGATGAACCGCAGTTGGCGTGAGTCCGGCGACAACGAAGTTGAGGCAGAAAAGTTGTTCCTCACCGGCGTCGAGGATTTCCAGTGGCGGCGCTAGGTTCGAGATCGAGTAGGGGAATATGAAAGCGAGAGGAAGAGGTTTCACTGGATTGGGTAAGGTCCTATTTATAGCTCAGATGAAAACGGTCTGATGGGAAACTTTTGGAACGAACTGCCCGTGCCCTTTCCTATCCGCATGACATGTGTTACCCACGTACGAAGCGGTGGAGATAGTGGAGATCGTCGTTATCCTATCGTGAGTAGTGGGTGCAGTTAGAGCGGTAACAACAGAAATTTTGAAGTTTGAAATTTTTGAGGATTTGTAGCATAGTCTTCAGCTGACAATGACTGAGTGAGGACTTTGAACACGTGTCAATTAGAATGCATATGAAGAATTGAGAATAGTTTGGGTTGAGTATAGCATAGAGGGGAGACAGGTCCGATCACATTCACTTAGATGAAAATCCAACTTGAAATCTTAGCAATAAGTGAATGTTGTTGAGGATATTGAAAGCTAATATATATGTATAGTTAGTCATTTAAGATCATCAGAAAATTTTGAAGACTTCGAAAATTTTGAAGACTTCGAAAACTTTGAGGAATTTGCAAAAAGTCTTAGCTATATAGAATTTCAACTTTGAAGAATTTCGAATTTGAAGAATTTCAAATTTTGATGGTGGCGTGACCCACCGTATAAGAATGATGATTTCGGGCGCCGCGTACAATTGTCGTAGGGCCCTGAGAATCAAATTCTTCATTAATTTCTTCACACTTAGAGTGTTATTCTTCATTGATTGAAGAAAAACGTTACTTCGTGTCTTGCACATATAAGTCATCTATTTTGCATAAGTGTTAGGATGTGTGCATTTTTACACAACATTCGAACATTCTAGGATATTTAGCTCACACTGCAACTTACAAAATATTTTCTCATCCAAGGGCTTAGTGAAGATATCAGCTAGCTGGCCATCAATCTTCACATGGTCAATGATGATGTTTCCCTTGAGTACGTGATCACAAAGAAAATGATGATGAATTCGGATGTGCTTGGTCTTTGAGTGTTGTACTGGGTTGTAGGCGATCTTGATTGAACTCTCATTGTCGCAGTAGAGGGACACATTCTTCACGTTGATGTCATAGTCCTTGAGGGTTTGCTTCATCCAGAGAAGTTGAGCACAACAAGATCTAGCAACAATGTATTCAACTTCAACAGTGGAGGGTGATATGCAGTTCTGCTTCTTTGAGGACCATCACACTATGGAGCATCCGAGGAAATTACATGTGTGTGACGTTGACTTGCGATCCACACGGTCACCAGCATAATCAGAATCAGAATATCCAACAAGGTGAATATTTGAGCCCTTGGGGTACCATAATCCAAGCGTTGGTGTGTGAGCTAGATAACGAAGAATATGTTTCATAGCCTTATGGTGTGGTTCCTTCGTTTCTGCTTGGAAATGTGCATACATGCAAACACTAAGCATAATGTCTGCCCTAGATGCACATAGGTACAATAAAGAGCCAATGATAGAGCGATATACCCACTGATCGAAATCTATACCATTTTCGTCAGTGGAGAGGTGACCGTTGGTAGGCATATTGTCACATCCCTAGTTACCCCTTTGATGAATAGCAAGGTTGTGCTCATATCTTCATTATTGCATTAGAAGTGAAATGGAAAAAGAAGAGAAAAACCCTAGCAACTCTATATGCAAAACAATTCAAAGTGGTGACAAATCAATGAACCCAAAATGGCCTCCATAAAAGTCCATCATTTTTTATAAATGTTGGAAAGAAAATATCAGGGGTGATATATATTTTCAAAATACTTTTGGCATTTTATTTTAAACACAAAAGCCACTGAAATCAATTAATTAATTGATTTCCAATACTTCCTAGTTTTACAAAATGTTGAAACTATTATGTGGCATTGCTTATTTTATCACTGTCACATAACACTAATTTAGGGTTTTATAAAATACCTAAACATTTTACTTTAAAACGTAATCCTAATTACCAGAAAGAAATAAAAATAGAAAAAGGAAAAGAGAGAGAGAGAGAGCTATCATGTGCTCACCTGTTGGCCCAGCCCAACAGGGGCACCCCTGTCTTCTACCTCTTGCCAGAAGGCAGAGGAGAAGCAGGGGGCGGCGAGCTCGTGCGAGCGCCACGCCACCTGCCTGCCTGGCTCCCCGCCGCCCTGGTGAGTGGGATAGGCTCGGAGAGCCGCCCTGTTTTCCTCCCCCTCCTCTCCATTTCTCTTCCTCTCCTCTGCCCTGCTCTCTCTTTCTTCTGCCGCCATTGGTGAGCTCCAGCTCGAGCTCACCACCGTGCCCTCCGGCCCCTGCTAGTCCTATCCGAGCAGCTCTTTCCCTCCGCCATGACGTGCTGCACCTCCCCATCGAGAGAATCAAGCCGGAGCCCCCCCTGGCGCTGCCATCGTCGTCGTCTTCATCTCCGGTGACCGAGATCCGCCGCCGTCGATCTGCTGCCACCAGGCTTCACCGACCTCCCCGATGCCAAAAATGAAACCCCCGTGAGCCCCTGCTCCTTTCCCCTCTCTTCCCCGCGCGATGGCGTCCCCCTGAGCTCCTCCCCGACGAGCTCGACTTTCGGCCGCCGCGCGCGCTCGTCGCCGGTGTCCCTCCGGCCATCTTCAGTCCCTCCTGCCACCTCTGGAAGACGAGCCGCTTCGCCAGCTTCGATTAGCCGCAAGCCGCGCCCAATTTGGGGCCGTGTAGCGCGTTTTAGCGCCACTCCGGCGAGCCCTCCGCCGCGACTCTGGTCGCCGGCGACCACCCTCAGGTGGGGGCCGACGTGGCCAGTCGTTAGCAAGCTAACCCCCCTAGAGCCACTAACAGAGGACCCCACACGTGGGTCAAAGTCCCATTAGTGCGGGTCAACGCGGGATTAAGCCCTGGGTCACTGATCAGTGGACCCCAGTGGTCAGGTTTGACCTGGCCCAGGCGCTGTTGACTGCTGATGCAGTGATGACATCACAGTGACGCAGTAATTGATTTTCTGTTTATAAATTAATTCCAGAAAATGCCTAAAACTTGTAAAAATCATAGAAATTAAAATATAACTCGGATGAAAATAATTTATATATGAAAAAGTATCAGAAAAATCCAAGGAATCTGATTATAGCATTTTCATGCATGTTTGAAAAGGTTAACAACACCAAATAGGCAAAATGATGAATAGGGTAAATTTAATAAATAGTTTGGAGTTGGAAATTGATACTTATTTGATTTGCACTTCAATTACTATGCTGAAACATTGGTCAATGCAAATCAGTACCTCAAAATACTAACTCCGTACATGTGGAAACAATTTGTTATGAGCTTCAGGTCGAATCAATTAAAGGGTACCCGGAACAATAACCGGCCTGAAGTGATGTTTGAATCCTAATTCAAACCAGCTTCACCTTAAGAAATGATAGCCACATTAACCCTGCCACCTTTCATTTCATGTGTTGAGCATGCATCATAGTGTTGCATTTCTGTGAAGTAATTGTTGTTCTTTCTTGTTTGTCGGTGTTGTTCCCCCTCACTAAACGATGTTTTCGACGATGTGATCGTTGACATTGATGAAGACTCATTGCTATCTTCAGACGTGTCAGGCAAGCAAACCCCCTTTGAGCATATTGAAATAAACCCACTCTCTCGCTCCTGCTCTCTTTTACTGCATTAGGACAAACACGATTCAACTGTGCATGTTATCGGTAGTTGAACCCATTCCTCTGCATGACCTGATTTTGTCACAGTAAATAGTTGAAACCACTCAGCATGAGTAGCAACTGTTTGAGCCTTGTCGTGCTTACTCATCCATGCTTGTTTACAATGCCTGCTATGCTTAGAGTCGTGTCGGGTCTGATCCATCTGGATGATGAATCGGAATGGTTGTGATCATGTTCTACAGTGTGAGAGTAAAGGTGTGAATCTGATTTGGTAAAGGTAGCAATGAGAGGCCATGTAGGAGTACATGGCGGGTTGTCTCATTGGAACCGTCCTTAAGAACTGAGTTCTGTGTATGTTATCCAAGACAAGATACTACCATGCATTGGGCCCTGAAATATGACCCCGCTCGGCTTATTAATTGCCTAGATCTCTGTCTAGGAGTTGCAATTAGTTTCTGGTGTTTGTAGGAAAAGTGTTGGCGGCCGTGTTTGGCTCTTCCCGACGGGGTAGGCTTCACTACGGTAGATACACAGTGGCACGGTGTACCAAGTGGCAGCCGAATGGTGGGCTTGGGAACCCTGCGCGCATCGTTTGGGGCCGTAGAGGAAACCTCGGCCGGACTTCCTTGCGGGTTCAGTCTCAAATAGGCGATAAACCTGGACTAGGGTCTTGTGTGGTTAACGGTCGTGGCCGACACCCACGCTAGTGCTTCCGTTTGAAGGTTGCCGAGATGCATGACGTGGATATGGTGCTAAGTGGTGGGAGCATGTGTGAAGAAGTATACCCCTGTAGGGTGATTCAATCTGTTCGAATAGCCGCGTCCTCGGTTATGGACTACTTGGAAACATTACGTGGTACATAGACAATTTAAATGGATACTCTAAAACATGCAAGATAAGCGTGAGTGCTATGGAAGGCCTTCTCGTAGGGAGACGAGAGTGGATCCATAGTGGTGTATTGAATTGGTGAATATGTGGACTCGTGTGCGCTATCCCACCTCAAAGAAAGAGCCCGTAGTCGTAGTACAGGTTAGCCAAGAGTCAAAGCTGGCTTGCTGCAATCAAACCCCTCAATCCTTTCATTGAAACATGATGCATATGTAGTTAGTTCTGATGTAAGACTTGCTGAGTACCTTTGTACTCACGGTTGCTTATTTATGTTTTGTAGAGAAGATTTAGTCTCATTAAAGGTTTCTACATGACGTGTTCGATGTTGATCGGAATAGCTTGGGAATCCCAGACAGAGGTCTGGCTCCTTTGGTAGGGTCGTAGTAGCTTTTCAGGCTCTTCCAGCCACTTTTAGTAGATGTCTCTACCCAGACATGAATTGCTTCCGTTTGTTGTTTGTATGACTTGAGTGTCGGGTCATGAGACCCCTGTTTGTAATATCATACTATGTTGACTTTTATGAGTCTTTAATAAATGCTTGAGTCATAGAGTTATGTTGTGATGCCATGTTGTATCTACACATATCGTGCATAATGTGTGTATGTTTGAAATGCATCATATGTGTGGGATTCGACACCTAGTTGTTTGCCTTTAGTAGTACTCTTTACAGGGAAATGCCTCTTTGTGCTTCCATCGAGCCTTCGTAGCTTGCTACTGCTCGGAACACATTGATTGACCGGCATGTATCCTTCTTTGCTGCTGTGTCTGTCCCCTCGGGGAAATGTCACGCGATGTAATGGAGTCTGTGTAGCTTGCTACGACTCGTCTACACACGCTGATGACCGACACCTGCTTTGCTGGGTTATGTATGCCTGTCCCTGTACGGTTGTACTGCTGGGGTTTATAACTAGTCATGTCGACCCGGGTTCTTTGTCGTTTGAACGCTAGCAACATATTCATATACGTGAGCCAAAAGACGCAAACGGTCCCGGCCAAGGTAAGGTGGCAGCCGTGGAGTTTACCGTGCGTGAGGCCGCAAAGTGATGTGATGTGTTACAGGCTGGGTTCTTATGATTTAGGATCGGGGTCCCGACAGCGTTGGTATCAGAGCTTGACTGCCTGTAGGATCACCAAGCCAAACTGGTCGATGTTGTGTCTAGCAACTCTTTAGTTATATAAGGGAATTGTTTGTGGAAGGGAACGTAAGGCTCTTTTACTCCTTTCCTTGTGTCATTCTTATTCTGAGTCACCCTCTTCTTTATTCTACGGGGATTAAGAATTAGGTTTTCCCATCTATTCATTAGGATGACGAGTTACTATGTTGGAGACTTATAGGAAAGTTGATATCTTCAAGGATCAGTATCTCCATAAGAATTCAACTGTTATGTTGTTAGTTTTCTTGCAGGTTGCCTCATATTTCATGCCTGTACAGCCGTTATGCTGTCCGAGTTTTCCAAAGTTTCCAAATAGTCTGACGCAATTGCAAATTCCCTCCTCCTGAGCTAATGTCTTTTGGCCGGACAAAGCACACTAATAATTGTGTTGAGGTACCTTATTACCTCGATATTGTGGAAGTGCTAGGAAAACATGTCACCTCGAAAGCTACCCAATATTCTAGATGTGTTTTGGTTTTCAGTGTGATAGTTCTGGCCATCTTTTCGAAAAACATCTCGTGATGTTAAATAGCTTGTAGGTACTCTATTTCTGGGTCTTGAATCCAATGATCAATCTGCTCATCTCTGTTAATCGTGTTGCTAGTTCCTTTAGCATGATTAGTAACCTTGTTTTAGTCCTCAAGGTGCGTGGTATATCATTCTTCCAATACCATGGACCATCTCTGTCAAAAGTCCTTCGTGAACTAAAGATCATAATAAGAGTGCTCGTGATGAGTTCTCTACTCCATATTGTGATTCTGCCTACTCCGCCCTTCTGCACGGATTATCTGGAAGAATTATGTTGAACTCGTTCGACATACTAATCCATGCATCCATAACTCAAGAAATCATGTGCTCTTGAGTTGGTCCTATCTAGTTGGATTTTGACCTTCATCTATGAGAGGATAGTTAAGAGTAGTTGTGCATCCATGTCATCGATGCCTATTATTCTTTTAGTTTATCAAGTTGTTCTATTCTCGAATGACTGGGAGAAGCAAACTCCAGTACTTTATCCATTTATTGGATTGGGTCAAAGTAGTTGCATTCCGCAGATCGAAATGCTAACCCAACTTTTGTTCTGTTCTATCTTGGAGCATTATCTTCTCTTGTCAAGATTGTCGTGAGAATTGCACCATCTCTTATGAGCTCTTGATGTAGTGATACCTTTCTCTATCATTGTTCATTCCTCGGTTTTCGTGTTGGATGTAACCGGAATATCGACAAGTGAACCATGATGTGTGAAATCAATACTCCTAGCAATGTTGTTGCTTGGTAGCTAATGGACAATAATTTCACTCTTATGGTGATGGTGATTGAATCGTCATCCTAGGACCGACCATGCTACCTAGTCCATGTTTCACGGCGCACCTTTTGATCAATGAGTCAGGATTTTGTCAATCCCTCGTTCTAATGATCACATCATCTTGCCCTGAAAAGCAAGATTGTTCTCGAGCTTAATAATATATGGGTGGTTCGTGATTTTCCGAATATCTTCTCGGAAGTATTACCAGGTTGATTCCTGACTGTTATGATAGAGCTCGCGATCAAGTGGGTTTTTCTATAAACCAACCCCTTCTCCAAGAATCTGTATTGGATATCCCGAGCTAGTTGGTTAAGCTAAACAACAACTTGAAGAGTTGGAAGATAAAAGCTTCGCCTAAACTCAGCTCATCTAAAAGGGATATCTTTCTGTTGTGTGGGTGTGAGGAAAGATGATATTTTCATCGGTTGATCCGAGTGAGCAATTGTTGCATATAATATCTTGCTCAATTTTGATTTGAGCATGGGCTATTGTCAAATCAAACTCAGAACCAAAGATTTTCGTAGCGGTGTTTTACTCATGGATTTCTCTGAGCCTACACCATTATACTCTTTGATCTGATCAATGCTATTATCTTGCTCACATAGTTGTGGAAATCCATTTATATGGGTGTCTTGATGAATTGTTGTTGAGCCCATCGGCAACCTTCTAATTTGTTCCATGATATATGTTGGACATTAAGCTAGTGCTGGAAACTTTGTAGACATTGTCTTCGTGTCCTGTGCACGAGGTATATGTTAGGTGTAAGAAGTAAATTCCTCTAATTCATGTGCATCAGATGCAACTTGCCGCCGTGAATTCGAGAAAAGTTAAATTGTTTCTTTGGAATCATCCCAAGTCAATCATGCACGTGCGAAGTATTCTATGGTTTGATAGACTGATCATCTTCACTCCATATGTATCTCCTAGCACACCAAGCCACTGATTGATTTGTTCAAGGAAAGGAAGGTAAGTGCTATTCCTGAAGGTACCAGACGGACTTGCACATGGCTTCGTTATTCGCAATGATGGTTCCCATCCCGAACTCGGTAGTGTTTTGTTGTAAGACTTTTCATGTGTTCACAGTTGTCTTGGGCAGTGTGTTCACGTGGGTCTTGCGATCCAACTCATGTTTGGGAGTTGTCTTCCATAGTTCATTTCCTGAGAATCTCGCAACGTTATCTCGTCGCTTTGTGTTGCAAACTTTCTTTTCAGACATGCTGAGTCTGAAGCATCGTGGCACCAACCGGAGGTTAATCTCAGGCAGTTATAATGGTTGGAACTTTTCCCAAGAATTATTATATTGGTCTCTATGTAACCCGGTAAAGTGATGTAATGGCTAACACACCTAGCCGGAAGACTTGATATTATAATATCTTGTATCAGCAATCTTAGCCATCTCCCCGTGAGGTTTTGTATGATCTATTTTATAAGTTGTTCCTCATGAATCCCCTTTGGTCCCGAAGTCCGACCTATATTTGATGCGCTAGATATCAAGCACGATCTGTAATTGGGTTGTGCTAGTACATCAAGGAGAACATTAGAAGCGGAGTGCTAAATGTCTCTCGGTCGATCAACCAGATTTCGTTCCCTTGGCACAGCTAAGGTGAAATCTGAGAAAGTGTTGTCTTCCTTTGCATCTGCATCCTCCATCACTGTTCATCATGATAGTATGTGGTGTCACCAGGATCCTTGGCACAGATGTTGGTAAATCTTGATGAATATGGAAATGCTCAAGTTCTTGAGAGCACGCTCGGACACTAGGTTATATCCTCGGTAATAATTGGATTGTGCCTCCCGTTTGCCGAGTTGTTCAATGACTCTAGTTTCTTTCCAACCTGAGTATGCCATTCTTTCAACTTCCTTCAAACAATCATTTGTGAATTGCCTTACTCTGGTATGAAGAGCTTCAATGATCTTTGGATCAAAAGTAATTCTTTTTGCCACTTAAGGGAATAACTCTACGAGCCACCTTCCTAAGGTGCCCCGTCGTGGTATGAAGGGTAGCTTAGTCCTCGCTACTTTGAAACCTCGCCACCATCTGGGTTAAGCATGGATTTGTTGCCTACGAATTGAACCTCTCTCATATGTCTCATTTCCTCGTCCGTGTTATGAGTGTTGTGTTTCAGCTCAAGGGACGTTCCTACGTCTCATTCTATGAGTTGATCTTGAGTTTTTCGATCTTCGAGGAGATCGAATCTTGTGTAGTCTCCTTGGTCTTTTGTCGTCAACCTAGATGAAGACCCCAAGGACAAAGACGTCAAGATCAACATGGTACGATGAATCAACATCCTCGAGAGAAGCAAATGGATCGTGAAGATTGTGATAGTTAGTGTCCCCTCTTCCTCCTCCCGACTACGCCTGAATCTCGGGACGAGATTCTTGTTTAGTAGGGGTGAGTTGTCACATCCCTAGTTACCCCTTTGATGAATAGCAAGGTTGTGCTCATATCTTCATTATTGCATTAGAAGTGAAATGGAAAAAACAAGAGAAAAACCCTAGCAACTCTATATGCAAAACAATTCAAAGTGGTGACAAATCAATGAACCCAAAATGGCCTCCATAAAAGTCCATCATTTTTGATAAATGTTGGAAAGAAAATATCAGGGGTGATATATATTTTCAAAATACTTTTGGCATTTTATTTTAAACACAAAAGCCACTGAAATCAATTAATTAATTGATTTCCAATACTTCCTAGTTTTACAAAATGTTGAAACTATTATGTGGCATTGCTTATTTTATCACTGTCACATAACACTAATTTAGGGTTTTATAAAATACCTAAACATTTTACTTTAAAACCTAATCCTAATTACCAGAAAGAAATAAAAATAGAAAAAGGAAGAGAGAGAGAGAGAGAGAGCTATCATGTGCTCACCTATTGGCCCAGCCCACCAGGGGCACCCCTGTCTTCTACCTCTTGCCAGAAGGCAGAGGAGAAGCAGGGGGCGGCGAGCTCGTGCGAGCACCACGCCACCTGCTTGCCTGGCTCCCCGCCGCCCTGGTGAGTGGGATAGGCTCGGAGAGCCGCCCCGTTTTCCTCCCCCTCCTCTCCATTTCTCTTCCTCTCCTCTGCCCTGCTCTCTCTTTCTTCTGCCGCCATTGGTGAGCTCGAGCTCGAGCTCACCACCGTAGCCTCCGGCCCCTGCTAGTCCTATCCGAGTAGCTCTTTCCCTCCGCCATGACGTGCTGCACCTCCCCATCGAGAGAATCAAGCCGGAGCCCCCCCTGGCGCTGCCATCGTCCTCGTCTTCATCTCCGGTGACCGAGATCCGCCGCCATCGATCTTCTGCCACCAGGCTTCACCGACCTCCCCGATGCCAAAAATGAAACCCCCGTGAGCCCCTGCTCCTTTCCCCTCTCTTCCCCGCGCGATGGCGTCCCCCTGAGCTCCTCCCCGACGAGCCCGACTTTCGGCCGCCGCGCGCGCTCGTCGCCGGTGTCCCTCCGGCCATCTTCAGTCCCTCCTGCCACCTCTAGAAGACGAGCCGCTTCGCGAGCTTCGATTAGCCGCAAGCCGCGCCCGATTTGGCGCCGTGTAGCGCGTTTTAGCGCCACTCCGGCGAGCCCTCCGCCGCGACTATGGTCGTCGGCGACCACCCTCCGGTGGGGGCCGACGTGGCCAGTCGTTAGCAAGCTAACCACCCCCCCCCCCCCTAGAGCCACTGACAGAGGACCCCACACGTGGGTCAAAGTCCCATTAGTGCGGGTCAACGCGGGATTAAGCCCTCGGTCACTGACCAGTGGACCCCACTGGTCAGGTTTGACCTGGCCCAGGCGCTGTTGACTGCTGACGCAGTGATGACATCACAGTGACTTAGTAATTGATTTTCTGTTTATAAATTAATTCCAGAAAATACCTAAAACTTGTAAAAATCATAGAAATTAAAATATAACTCGGATGAAAATAATTTATATATGAAAAAGTATCAGAAAAATCCAAGGAATCTGATTATAGCATTTTCATGCATGTTTGAAAAGGTTAACAACACCAAATAGGCAAAATGATGAATAGGGTAAATTTAATAAATAGTTTGGAGTTGGAAATTGATACTTATTTGATTTCCACTTCAATTACTATGCTCAAACATTGGTCAATGCAAATCAGTAACTCAAAATACAAACTCCGTACATGTGGAAACAATTTGTTATGAGCTTCAGGTCGAATCAATTAAAAGGGTACCCGGAACAATAACCGGCTTGAAGTGATGTTTGAATCCTAATTCAAACCAGCTTCACCTTAAGAAATGATAGCCACATTCACCCTGCCACCTTTCATTTCATGTGTTGAGCACGCATCATAGTGTTGCATTTCCGTGAAGTAATTGTTGTTCTTTCTTGTTTGTCGGTGTTGTTCCCCCTCGCTAAACGATGTTTCCGACGATGTGATCGTTGACATTGATGAAGACTCATTGCTATCTTCAGACGTGTCAGGCAAGCAAACCCCCTTTGAGCATATTGAAATAAACCCACTCTCTCGCTCCTGCTCTCTTTTACTGCATTAGGACAAACACGATTCAACTGTGCATGTTATCGGTAGTTGAACCCATTCCTCTGCATGACCTGATTTTGTCACAGTAAATAGTTGAAACCACTCAGCATGAGTAGCAACTGTTTGAGCCTTGTCGTGCTTACTCATCCATGCTTGTTTACAATGCCTGCTATGCTTAGAGTCGTGTCGGGTCTGATCCATCTGGATGATGAATCGGAATGGTTGTGATCATGTTCTACAGTGTGAGAGTAAAGGTGTGAATCTGATTTGGTAAAGGTAGCGATGAGAGGCCATGCAGGAGTACATGACGGGTTGTCTCATTGGAACCGTCCTTAAGAACTGAGTTCCGTGTATGTTATCCAAGACAAGATACTACCATGCATTGGGCCCTGAAATATGACCCCGCTCGGCTTATTAATTGCCTAGATCTCTGTCCAGGAGTTGCAATTAGTTTCTGGTGTTTGTAGGAAAAGTGTTGGCGGCCGTGTTTCGCTCTGCCCGACGGGGTAGGCTTCATTACGGTAGATACACAGTGGCACGGTGTACCAAGTGGCACCCGAATGGTGGCCTTGGGAACCCTGCGCGCATCGTTTGGGGCCGTAGAGGAAACCTCGGCCGGACTTCCTTGCGGGTTCAGTCTCAAATAGGCGATAAACCTGGACTAGGGTCTTGTGTGGTTAACGGTCGTGGCCGACACCCATGCCAGTGCTTCCGCTTGAAGGTTGCCGAGATGCATGACGTGCATATGGTGCTAAGTGGTGGGAGCATGTGTGAAGAAGTATACCCCTGCAGGGTGATTCAATCTGTTCGAATAGCCGCGTCCTCGGTTATGGACTACTTGGAAACATTATGTGGTACATAGAGAATTTAAATGGATACTCTAAAACATGCAAGATAAGCGTGAGTGCTATGGAAGGCCTTCTCATAGGGAGACGAGAGTGGATCCATAGTGGTGTATTGAATTGGTGAATATGTGGACTCGTGTGCGCTATCCCACCTCAAAGAAAGAGCCCGTAGTCGTAGTACAGGTTAGCCAAGAGTCAAAGCTGGCTTGCTGCAATCAAACCCCTCAATCCTTTCATTGAAACATGATGCATATGTAGTTAGTTCTGATGTAAGACTTGCTGAGTACCTTTGTACTCACGGTTGCTTATTTATGTTTTGCAGAGAAGATTTAGTCTCATTAAAGGTTTCTACATGACGTGTTCGATGTTGATCGGAATAGCTTGGGAATCCCAGACAGAGGTCTGGCTCCTTTGGTAGGGTCGTAGTAGCTTTTCAGGCTCTTCCAGCCACTTTTAGTAGATGTCTCTACCCAGACATGAATTGCTTCCATTTGTTGTTTGTATGACTTGAGTGTCGGGTCATGAGACCCCTGTTTGTAATATCATACTATGTTGACTTTTATGAGTCTTTAATAAATGCTTGAGTCATAGAGTTATGTTGTGATGCCATGTTGTATCTACACATATCGTGCATAATGTGTGTATGTTTGAAATGCATCATATGTGTGGGATTCGACACCTAGTTGTTTGCCTTTAGTAGTACTCTTTACAGGGAAATGCCTCTTTGTGCTTCCATCGAGCCTTGGTAGCTTGCTACTGCTCGGAACACATTGATTGACCGGCATGTATCCTTCTTTGCTGCTGTGTCTGTCCCCTCGGGGAAATGTCACGCGATGTAATGGAGTCTGTGTAGCTTGCTACGACTCGTCTACACACGCTGATGACCGACACCTGCTTTGCTGGGTTATGTATGCCTGTCCCTGTACGGTTGTACTGCTGGGGTTTATAACTAGTCATGTCGACCCGGGTTCTTTGTCGTTTGAACGCTAGCAACATATTCATATACGTGAGCCAAAAGACGCAAACGGTCCCGGCCAAGGTAAGGTGGCAGCCGTGGAGTTTACCGTGCGTGAGGCCGCAAAGTGATGTGATGTGTTACAGGCTGGGTTCTTATGATTTAGGATCGGGGTCCCGACACATATGAATTTTGACGCCTTCCCATTTATTCATGCCGCATGTCTTCATAACATCCTTGAGGTATTTCTCTTGAGAGACGAAGATACCATTGTGTTGTTGACGAATTGAAGACCTAGGAAGAATTTCAGCTCCCCCATCATAGACATTTGATATTCTTCAACCATCATGTAGGCAAATTCATCATTTTAATGTTTCTGAGTACAACCAAAGGTAATATCGTCCACATATATTTGCTATACAAATAGTTCATTATCATAGGATTTTATGAAAAGAGTGAGATCGAGTGAACCAGGTTTGCGTCCTTTCTTCACAAGGAATTCCTTCAATGTATCATACCACGCCTGAGGGGCTTGGTTGAGGCCATAGAGTGCCATTTTGAGTGTGAAGACTTTGTCTGGATGCTTCGGGTGTTCAAAATCTGGGGGCTGAGCAACATATACTTCTTCCTCAAGCTTACCATTGAGGAATGCACTTTTCACATCTATTTTCTGAAGGGTAATATTTTGATGGTTAGCATAAGCAAGCATTATGCGAATAGCTTCAAGTTTAGCAACAAGTGCAAAATTTTCATCAAAGTCAATTCCTTAGACCTGTGTGTAGCCTTGGGCTACATGTCGTGCCTTGTTCCTCACAACCTGACCATCCTCATCTTGCTTGTTTTGGTACATCCACTTGGTGTCGATGCTATTGTGCTTGCGAGGATCAGGTCTTTTGACGAGTTCCCATACGTCATTTAGCTTGAACTAAAGAAGTTCATCTTGCATGGCTTGAATCCACTCAGGTTCCATGAAGGCTTCAATAAGTTTTGAGGGTTCTGTGATAGACACAAAGTAGAAATTCGCTCAAAAGTTAAGTAAATGTGAAGCTTTTGAGCGACTGAGCGGACCTAGCGCATTGATGTCATCGAGGATTTTTTCAATTTCCACTTCATTTGCAATCCTCGGATGCGTTGGTTGAAGACTTTGGTTTGGCTGAGGAATTTGATCTGCAGTATTTTCCTCGGGTGCACCCTCTTGTATTTCATCATTATTGGGGACGACTTATTCAACAAGAGGTTGTTCCTCGGTAGGAATGATATCTTTAGTAGCCTTGTGCTTAATAGCTTCCCGAGGAGTCAATTTATGTGGCACAGGAGGTAGTTGCTCTGTTTGCGAGCCATTAGTTTCATCGAACCGTAGATCTACAGTTTCAACAACCCTGTTGTGATAGGTTTGAAAACTCTATAGCTGTGCGAGTCCTTTCCATAACCGAGCATACAACGCTCATGTGCTTTAGGTGCAAATTTTGAGCTATCGTGAGGATCTCTAATCCAACATCTTGCATGGAAGACTTTGAAATAACTTACATTGGGTTTCTTGTCAGTGAGGTGTTCGTATGAAGTATTCTTGAGGAATTTTTGAAGATATTCCCTGTTGATGATGTGGCAAGCAATGTTGATTGCCTCAGGCTAAAAGCAACGAGGAGTCTGATATTCTTCAAGAATTGTCCGTGCCATTTCAACCAGAGTCATGTTCTTACGCTCAACGACGCCATTCTCTTGAGGAGTGTAAGGAGCAGGCAATTCATGAGTAATACCAAGTTCATCAAGATAATCATCAAGGCCAGTATTTTTGAATTCTGTCCCATTATCACTCCTGATGTGTTTGATCTTGACGTCGAAGTTCCTCGAGGACCTTGAGATAAATCATTTGAAGACTTCCTGGACTTCTGTTTTATACAGAATGATATGCACCCAAGTATATCGAGGATAATCATCAAGGATGAAAAAGCCATATAGAGATGCTGCATTGGTTGGACTAGAACAATGAGTTGGTCCAAAGATATCCATATGAAGCAATTCAAACGGATGAGTTGTAGTCATGATAGTCTTCGAGGGATGTTTGGATCTGGTCTTCTTTCCACACTCACAAGCACCGCAGAGATGGTCCTTGAGGAATTTGATGGTTTCGATGCCAATGACATGGTTCTTCGTCCCAGTGTGTGCAAATTCCTCATGCCTGCATGACCAAGTCGTTGATGACGTAGCCAGCCTTCTGAGGTTTTTTCTAGTAGACACGTGGCTGGTTGAGGACGTGTAGAGAAGTCAACAATATACAAGTCTCCTCTTCTAAAGCCTTCGAAGACTTTGGATTTTTCAGATTCCATGATGACTACACATCTATATTTTCCAAAGATGACAATCATATCAGGATCACAAAGCATCGAGACTAACATGAGGTTAAACCCAAGGGATTCGACAAGCATGACTTTGTCCGTGTGTCGATCCTTAGAGATAGCCACTTTACCAAGTCCCAATACCTTTCTTTTACCTTTATCAGCGTAGGTGATATGCTTCAGTTGTGATGGAGTCTATGGAATATTCCTGAATAAGCTTTTATCACCAGTCATGTGATTTGTACACCCACTATCAATAACCCACTCTTTGTTCTTGGATTGATCATCCTTTGAACCTTTTGCCATGAAGCAATAGGTGGGAGCAAACTCATCATCACATCCATTAGTGTTGTTGATGTTGTCATTTTCTTCAAGGTTGAAGATGGACTTGCTGACGAATGTGGTAGCCAGTGCAAGACTTGCCACACCAGACTCTGACTCCACTTTTGAACCTTCCTCTTCCTCACATTCCTCAGATTCTTCTTCAGAATCAATTTCCGTGCCAATGAGTGTTCGAGCCTTTCTGAAACTGGTCTTCTTGTGCGATGAGGACTTTGAAGATGAAGACATTGAGGATTTCTTCCTTCTCTTCAAGTCGTCAGAACTTTTATCCTTGTACTTCTTCTTCCTTGAGTCCTTCACCCAGCAAGGACAATCAGCAATGTAGTGACCAGATTTATTGCATTTATTGCAGGTTCTCTCTCTTGTAGTCCACACGTGAAGATTCTGATTACCTCATATATCTTCTTGAAGACTTCCTGAACTGTCCACACTTTGTGAACTTCTGGAATTTCCTCATGGGCACAGCAAGTTCCTGACCAAGTTCTTTAGGATCACCAAGACTGCAGTCAAATTCTTCTTCTTCATATGAGGAAACAACCTTTTCCTTTAGCGCACGAGGCCTTGAGTAGCTTGGTCCATAAAGGTCTCTGTTCTCTTCTTGTTGGAATTCAGGAGTATTGAGTCTCTCAAGTATATCTGCAGGATCAAGCATCTTGTAGTCTCTTCATTCTTTGATCATCTGAACCAGTGCGTCAAATGATGGATCGAGAGATCGTAGCAGTTTCTTCATAACTTCATTGTATGTGATGTCTCTGGCTCCAAGAGCGTGAAGTTCATTGGAGATGTCAGTGAGGCGATCAAAGTTATCTTGGCAGCTTTCCTTATCTAGTCTCTTGAAGTGGTTGAAGAGATTGCGAAGAAAATCAACTCGAGAGTCACGATGTGTGGAGACTTCCTCATTGACTTTGGACAACCTTTCCCAGATTAGCTCCACAGAGCCCAAAGCACTCACTCTGCCGTACTAACCTTTGCTCACACTGACACATATGATATTCTTTGTTTGCGAGTCGAGTTGCTTGAATTTCTTCACATCAGCGGTAGTGGTAGTTGAAGTGACAGAGGGAACACCATTTTACACAATGTACCAGAGATCATCGTCAGTTGCTTGAAGATGCATTTGCATCTTGTTCTTCCAGTAGGGGAAGTCCTTTCCTTCGAAGGTATGACAGCCTGCAGTAACCTTGATCATGCCTGCGGTCGACATAACTAAAACTCAAGGCGGTTAAACCAAAATCACACAGAACAAGGGAGTACCTTGATCTGATACCAATTGAAAGTACATTATATCGACAAGAGGGGGGTGGATAGGAAATTTCTACAAAATTCATCACTCAAGACATTCCTAGTGAGAAAAGTCCTTAGTCATGAATTGAGTGCAGCAGAAATAGTACTAAGACAGATGTGCAAAAGTGACTACAACAAAGTACACAGAGTGAATTGATAGGTTCGGTTTACACACATCACGTATACATGATAAGCAGGTGATGAATAACTTAGGTGAGTAATTTTAGGTGAGGAATTAGGAGAAAGTCTTCAGTCAAATTCTTCAGTCTGTATAGATGAAAGTCTTGAACATGCAATTGAGGAAATGAAAAGAGTTGAAGAAATAGAACGAGTAGCTCGATGAAGACAGTGGTTGATGACCGAGTTCCAAATGATGTGACAATTGTACGCCTGGTTTGGAGCGGCTTGGTATTGAAACCAAAGGACCCACAGTCCGAGGACACACAATCCGTACCGTATTGTCCTTGAGCTAAGGGCACACAATCCTCGCCCAACACTCGCGGTAAGTCTTCAGGGCAGACTTCGAAACCCTCACAAACTCGGTCACCCGGCGATCCACAATTGACCGCTCGATGCTCGAGACCATGACACCTAACTGGCTGGAGGATGCACAGTCCTCAAAGGTAACAAGCGTTAGTTCCACATAGTAACAATCTCTTCAGTGATGCTCAATCACTTTGGGTTTTCTATTTGATTTGGGTGTTTGGGGTTTTTCCTCACTTAATGATTTTTTCTCAAAGTCCTCGAGGAATTGAGTTGCTCTAAATGACAGAAGTCAGATTCTCTTGGAGCATCCAACCAATCAAGTGGTTGTGGGTGGCAGCTATTTATAGCCTTGCAGCATCCCGACATGATATGACTTTAATGTCCTTAATTATATGACCGTTGGGTGGATAAGATTGTGGATAAGTGGCACGCGACGGGGCAACGGTCTGAACTTTCTATTGTGAAAGTCCTCATGTCTCTCATGTTCCTCACTTTGAGGATCTGCTAGGTGTAGGTTTGAGTTCACCATTGATACGTCCATTTTGCATCATGCTTTTATGTTCATATTTATCGCTTTATGGGTTGTTATTACACTTCACGGTACAATACTTATGCCTTTTCTCTCTTATTTTACAAGGTTTACATGAAGAGGGAGAATGCCGGCAGCTGGAATTCTGGCCTAAAAACGGAGCAAGTTTGAGATACCTATTCTGTGCAACTCCAAAAGCCGTGAAAATCAACGAGGAATTATTTTGGAATTTATAAAAAATACTGGTCGGAAAAAGTACCAAAGGGGAGCCACCAGGAGGCCACAAGCCTGCTAGGTGCGGCCTACCCCCCTGGTCGCGCCTAGGGGGCTTGTGGCTCCCTGTTGACCCTCTGGGTCCCCTCTTTTGCTATAAGGAGGGGTTTCGTTCCAGAAAAAATCAAGATGAGGCTTTCGGGAGGAATCGCCGCCGCCACGAGGCGGAACTTGAGCAGAACCAATCTAGAGCTCCGACAAGGTCGTCCTGCCGGGGAAACTTCCCTCCCGGAGGGGGAAATCGTCGCCATCGTAATCACCAACACTCCTCTCATTGCAGGGGACTCATCACCATCAACATCTTCATCAGCACCATCTCATCTCCAAACCCTACTTCATCTCTTGTAACCAATCTCCGTCTCGCGACTCCGGTTGGTACTTGTAAGGTTGCTAGTAGTGTTAATTACTCTTTGTAGTTGATGCTAGTTGGATTACTCGGTGGAAGATTATATGTTCAGATCCTTGATGCTATTCAATACCTCTCTGGTCATGAATATAATTATGCTTTGTGAGTAGTCACTTTTGTTCCTGAGGACATGGGATAAGTCTTGCTATAAGTAGTCATGTGAATTTGGTATTCGTTCGATATTTTGATGTGTTGTACGTTGTCTCTCCTCTAGTGGTGTTATGTGAACGTCTACTAAATAAAACTTCACCATTATATGGGCCTAGAGGAAGTCATTGGGAAGTAGTAAGTAGATGATGGGTTGCTAGAGTGACAGAAGCTTAAACCCTAGTTTATGCGTTGCTTCGTAAGGGGCTGATTTGGATCCACTAGTTTAATGCTATGGTTAGACTTTGTCTTAATTCTTCTTTCATAGTTGCGGATGCTTGCGAGAGGGGTTAATCATAAGTGGGATGTTTGTCCAAGTAAGGGCAGCACCCAAGCACCGGTCCACCCACATATCAAACTATCAAAGTAGCGAACACGAATCATATGAACATGATGAAAACTAGCTTGACAGAAACTCCCATGTGTCCTCGGGAGCGCTTTACCTCCTATAAGAGTTTGTCCAGGCTTGTCCCTTTCTACAAGAGGGATTGGGCCACTTTGCTGCACCGTTGTTACTATTGTTACTTGCTACTTGCTACGAATCATCTTACCACACAACTATCTGTTACCGACAATTTTAGTGCTTGCAGAGAATACCTTGTTGAAAACCACTTGTCAGATCCTTCTGCTCCTCGTTGGGTTCGACACTCTTACTTATCGAAAGGACTACGATAGATCCCCTACACTTGTGGGTCATCAAGACTCTTTTCTGGCGCCATTGCCGGGGAGTGAAGCGCCTTTGGTAAGTGGAATTTGGTAAGGAAACGTTTATATAGTGTCCTGAAATTTATTGTCACTTGTCACTATGGAAACAAATCCTTTGAGGAGCTTGTTTGGGGTATCTTCACCTCGAACGGAAGCACAAGGAGTTGTTCCTTAACCTGCTGCACCTACTGAAAATATTTGCTATGAATTTCCTTCGGGTATGCTTGAGAAACTGCTAGCTAATCCTTTTACAGGAGATGGAACATCACATCCCGACTTGCATCTAATCTAAGTAGATGAAGTTTGTGGTTTATTAAGCTTGCAGGTTTGCCCAAGGATGAGGTAAAGAAGAAGTTCTTTCCCTTATCTTTGAGGGATAAAGCATTGACATGGTATAGGCTATGTGATGATACTGGATCATGGAACTACAACCGATTGAAATTGGAATTTCATCAAAGGTTTTATCCTATGAATTTGGTACATCGTGATCGGAATTATATATATAATTATTGGCCTCGTGACAGAGAAAGTATAGCTCAAGCTTGGGGGAGGCTTAAATCAATGTTATATGCATGCCCCAACCATGAGCTCTCGAGAGAAATTATCATTCAGAACTTCTATGCTCAGCTTTCTCATGAGAATCACACCATGCTTGACACTTCTTGTACCGGTTCTTTTATGAAGAGAGATATTGACTTCAAATGGAATTTATTGGAAAGAATTAAACACAACTTTGAAGATTGGGAGTTTGATGAAGGTAAGGAGTCAGGTATGAATTTCAAGTTTGATTGCGTTAAATCCTTTGTCGAAACAAATACTTTTTGTGATTTTAGCGCTAAATATGGACTTGACTCTGAGATGGTAGCTTCATTGTGTGAATCATTTCCTGCTCATACAGATCTGCCTAAAGAGAAGTGGTTTAAATATCATCCTCCCTTAGAAGTCAATGTAGTTAAACCCAATCCAGTTGAAGAGAAAGTCATTGCTTATGATGATCCTATTGTTCCCAGTGCTTACATTGACAAACCACCTTTCCATGTTAGGATAAAGGATCATTCTAAAGCTTCAACTGTGATATGTAGAGGCTACATTACAACACCTACACCCCCTGAGAAAATTAGAGTTGAACCTAGCATTGCTATTATCAAAGATCTCCATTCCGACAATGTTGATGGCCATGATATTCACTTCAGTGAAGATGCTGCTAGAATTGCTAAACCACATGCTAGAGACAAACATAGGCCTGTTGTTGGCTCGCCTGTTGTTTCTGTTAAGATAGGAGATCATTGTTATCATGGTTGATGTGACGTGGGTGCTAGTGTTAGTGCAATACCTCAATCTTTATATGATGAAATTAAAGACGAGATTGCACCTGTTGAGATTGAACCTATTGATGTCACTATTCAGCTTGCCAATAGAGATACTATCTGCCCTTTGGGAATTGTTAGAGTTGTTGAAGTCTTGTGTGGTAAAACAAAGTATCCTGTTGATTTTCTCGTTCTTGCTACCACACAAGATAGCTTTTGTCCCATTCTATTTGGCAGACCTTTCCTCAATACTGTCAATGCTCATATTGACTGTGAGAAGCAAACTGTCACTGTTGGCTTTGAAGGTGTGTCACATGAGTTCAATTTCTCCATGTTTGGTAGACAACTTCATGAAAAAGAGTTGCCTAGTAAGGATGAAATTATTGCCCTAGCTTCTATTGATGTGCCTCCTACTGATCCCTTAGAACAATACTTGCTTGAGCATGAAAATGATATGCATATGAATGAAAGCAATGAGATAGATAGAGTTATCTTTAAACAACATCCCGTCCTTAAGAATAATTTGCCTGTTGAACTGCTTGGAGATCCACCCCCACCAAAGGGTGATCCTATGTTCGAGCTTAAACAGTTGCATGATACTCTTAAGTATGCTTATCTCGATGAAACAGAGATATATCATGTTATAATTAGTGCTAGCCTCTCAGAGCATGAAGAAAAGAAGTTACAAAAAACTCCGAGGAAGAACCGTGCTGCTGTTGGATATACTCTTGATGATCTTAAGGGCATTAGTTCCACTCTATGCCAGCACAAGATTAAAACCGATCCTGATTCCAAACGAGTTGCCGATCATCAACGGAGATTAAATCCTAAGATGATAGAGGTAGTAAGAAAAGAAATACTAAAGCTCCTGGAAGCAGGTATTATCTATCATGTTTCTCATAGTTATTGGGTAAGTCCGGTGCATTGTGTCCCTAAGAAGGGAGGTATTACCTTTGTCCCTAATGATAAGGATGAATTGATCCCACAGAGGATTATTACTGGCTATAGGATGGTGATCAATGTTAGGAAATTGAATAAAGCAACTAGGAAAGATCATTACCCTTTGCCTTTTATCTACCAAATGCTAGAAAGACTGTCTAAACATACACACTTCTGTTTTATAGATGGTTATTCTGGTTTCTCCCAAATACCTGTTACACAATCTGATCAGGAGAAAACCACTTTCACCTGCCCTTTCGGTACCTTTTCTTACAAACCTATGCCTTTTGGCTTATGTAATGCACATGCTACCTTTCAAAGATGTATGATGGCTATATTCTCTGACTTTTGTGAAAAGATTGTTGAGGTTTTCATGGATGACTTCTCCGTTTACGGGTCTTTTTTTGATGATTGCCTCAGCAACCTTGATCGAGTTTTGCAGAGATGTAAAAACACCAACCTTGTCTTGAATTGGGAGAAGTGCCACTTTATGGATAATGAAGGCATCGTCCTAGGACATAAATTTTTTGAAAGAGGTATTGAAGTCGATAAGTGTGGGGACCCCGACTAGCAAGTCGAGTTCGCCGTGCCCAGTGACCCCAAGGATCAATGTTCACTGAACACATATACTGAATAATAGAGTCTTACATCCAAGTACCGAATTATTACATCAAACGACCAGAAGGTCGGGTTCAAGATCAAGGCCTAAAGCCAAATTAAACGGATACATCGAGTAGTGGAAACTCATAAGGCCTAAGCGGTGCCCATGCCATCAAGCCTACACCGACAGGCATTCTCACTTGGAAGCGTCCTAGATCGCGGGTTCGTCTCCGACGGCGTACTCATCGCGAAACTCCGGTCCTTCCATGTCTGGTCAATAACATAACCAGTGGCAAGCCAATAAGTACTTTGAATGTACTCGCAAACAGCCCATGATATAAATATGGAAAGGAATAACAGTAACAGTTATCTTTAGTGGAATGCAATGTGGTGGTATGATCAGGTATGTGCAACAAGTTATAGAATTACTTTTGAAGAACAGGTTACTGATATTGACATTTCTGTCAACGGTTGAACACACCGGGTTCACCCTGTATGCCAAGTCATCGGACTTGTCATATCTCAAGGTTTTAATGAGGGCTAAACCATCCGGGTTTACCCTATATGTCAAGTCACCGAACTTGATCATATTATTGTGATTACCATAACAACACCTTTTTAAACACCACGCACACACACTTGGTTTATGCGGAAACTCTGGACGTAGTTTAAGCAGCACCACCCAACTGTCCTTGACCGTGGACACGACTATTCGAATAGTTTAAACTCTGCAGAGGTAGTACGCTGGACCCACAAGAAACGGGAAACTTCCGTGTCATCCACGACTCGTGGTATATCACATATACCCGAGGTAAGTACCCGATCATCATCTTTCCCCTGACGATACTAGTCAAAGAGGTCCACTCGATTGGTACCTAGCCCACATGTTGTACGTCTTACGAGCACCGACCCTGGACTGTAACAACCATGCAGGGACCAACGGTGTGCCTGGAACTCATAATAATGGCATAGTCGTCCTACCTGGCACGACCCCATCACGAGAGTGATACCGATCACTCCCGCCACTAGTAATGTGGCTCTTTGCTAGTACCGACTAGAGTAATCAACAAAGCCCCATCCCATAAAGGGGTATCGTGGTTGTACTGGTAAGGTTGGGACGGTCGACACATCATAAATCTAATCCATTTCCGAAACCATACTCACACCAAAATCACCGGTGCATCACTTCACCAAAAGTGATCACCAACTCGTCATCACCCTCGGGCATTAGTGGCACCCGACGGGGTTTTCATAAACTCTTTATTTAACTCATCATTATGCTTGAGATAATACGCCTTAACATTAATTGTCAACATGATATAACATGACCCTCACGGGGTGGGGTCAAGCTCAATGTAGTGATTCTACTTTACTAGTCAACATGACAGAAACATGATCTCCGTAGATGGTAGGGTCAGCTCATCATGTCTGTGCTCTGAGGAGCGATGTCAATATCATTATCAACATGCAAGTGCTTCGAAGAAGCCTTCGGTACCATCACATCAATGATGAACCGGCACTGTGATCACATGCAACGGAAAATACTTGCTATACTAGCATGCATCATTTTATATACTTAAGTCATGGCAAAAGGGCTGCTTGCCTTGTTCAGCTAGGTATCCGGGGTCTTCGAGGTCTTCCGCTCCGGATCCTCCGCCACTCGGTAACTCTACCATCGAGAAAGGAATAAATAAATACTAGCTCTCACTAAAACAGATCACGAAGTGCTTTTTAAAAATGTTGCAAGGCTTGAATAAATTCAGGATATTATTTTGAAAAATGTTTGCTATTGTTTTATTAGCTAAGCATATTTATATAAAAGCAAAGAGAAGCAAACAAGTGCTTTTTAATATCATTTTATTATACCAAAATAGTTTCTGATTTTGATAAATGTCAACTATTACAGAATCAAATACTACTCATTTTTAGAAAATTACTGGTGGAAGAATTATATTTTTCTACTGGCTAAATCTTTTTATAAAAATCATTTAGTTAGCTGGATCAAAACAAAAGAAAAAGGCCAGGGGGGTTGTGTCCAGTCGGCCCAGCAAGCAGGCCTAGCCACCAGGCGCGCGCGGGCCAGGTTCAAACCTGACCTGCGGGCCCCTGGGTCAGCGTCAGTGGCTGCGCGCGCTGGCTGCCCCAGGACACCGACAGGTGGGCTCCACCTGTCGGGTCCTTCTCCTACCTCCAGCCAGAGAGGTGGAGATGGACGCCGGCGAGGCTGCCGTTGTCCTCAGGCCTAGCTAGGAACGGGAACGGATTCCTCGTGCCTCCGCCTACCTGCTCATGGTCGGGACGTCACCGGAGGTGGTCTGGGTCGCCGACGACGAGGTGCTCGTGGCGGAAGGGTTTCGGGTTGGTGTTGAACTAGGGGCTAGGGGTACGGATTCGCTTCGGAGAGTTAGGGGAAACATTCCTGGTGTCAAGGGGAGTCTAATGAGAGGTCGGGCGGCGCAGGAGCCGACGTGTAGCCGGAGATCGACCGGAGCTCCGAGGCGGAGGGGAATCGGTCGGTCTCGAGCACCGGGGCTCTGCGAGCTCGACTGGGCGGCTAGGGAATGTCTACTGGTTGTGCGGAAGCTGCTTGGAGGGTGCTGGAGTGCCGGGGACCTATTTATAGGCCAACGACGGTGACCCGACTCGGGCGCGCAGGTGACTCACCGTGGCACGCGTGCGAGCACAGTGAGGTGCTGGCCGCGAAACCACGGGTTCGGGACGTGGTTTAGGACCTCCTGGTGCAACGGCCGCAGAGGGAAAGCGAGTGGGGACGAGCTGCAGTGACCGTGCATGCTCGGCCGCGTCGGGCGCGCACGGGCACGCGTCGCCTGAGCTCTTGCGCGAGGGGGAGAGGGTCCCTGGGGTAGCTTTGCACTGAATGGTTGTCGAGGGAGTGCTTGGACATAACTGGGGAGGTTGGGACCGGCCGGAGCGTCGGCCCCTTGCTGGTGGCTCTCTGCAGCGCGCCCAGAGCACAGTTTTGGCATGCCACGGCATGCTGGCTAGCTCTGGGGCACTTGGGACGTGTCCTCCATGTCCTGAGTGTTGCTGGGAGTGAGCCTAGCCGCTGTGGCTTAGTGGGAGCTCGAGCTGGTCAAGGGAGAAAGGATCACTAGTGTTGCCAGTACTGCCCTGCAGCTCAAATTGGAGTTCTTGTCACTTGTGCTTGGAGTTGGGGAGGGGCTGATTGACTGGGTGCTCAGGTTGTTCTGGTGCTCTAACCCACCAAGTTTGGGGCCTTGACATTGGGTAAAGCAGTGGCTAGGAGGGTTTTTACCTTCCTGTCAGTAGGTGTTCGACAGTGACTTGGGGTGCTTCCACTCCACCACTGTAAATGAAACTTAACAGGTTTGGTCTTGGGGTAAAAACATGTGGTTCCACCAAATCTGAGCTCCATTGAACAATTTTGGCTTTGCAAACTTGAAAATGTCTCAAAATGACCAGTATGTTTCTTTACAAAGGAAGTGTGGCCAAACAGAGTCTCACAAATCTCATCTTTGCTGTGGAGTCCACATTTGGGGTGTTAAACACGTCTGCAAAGTTTCAGCTCCATTGGAGGAACTTTGCAATGTAGAGTTGTTCCAACTCTACTCTGGACAGAGAGGGTTTTGGGCTCTTTAGGTGCACTTCCCCACCTTGGATCAAGGTGAGATTTTAGGTGAGCACCTAATATGGTTTGGGAGGGGTCCTGTAATTTTATGGGATTTTATTGAGATAAATTCCTTTGGAAATATCTCAAAAAGCTAAAACAGACAGAAATGGTTTTCAGGGTTTTACTCAAATAATATTAATATAAAATAGGGTTGAAAATCTTATATATGGAAAATATATGTCCTTCTGAGCATCCATGAATTTACTCAGATTTTTCTAAGGCAGGAAACAAATTTTCCTTGTGGGAATATCATTACTGGCCTTAGAAATAGACATAGATATAAAATAGGAAAATAATATTTTAAATCACCAATTTATGTTTTTAATGAATGAAAATAATATTTGGATGAGATCACCAACTTTGGTTGGAAGTGCCACTTGGCTTCATGAGCTAGTAGTGTATCCCAACATGATGAAGGTGATCTTGATATAAAGGAGAAATGGTTTTTAAAGAGAGCAAAATAATAAGTTTTCATAGGTTTGAGTCACTAAACAACCAAGCACACACTCAAACAAGGGTTCACACTGCACTCACAACATTATTTGAAAAAGTTCTAACAAGCTCTGATTTTTGCAACACAGAAAACTTGGGGTGAAAAACAGGGTGTGACAATAAGGCTAAGGTTGATGCGATCGAGAAAATGCCATGCCCTACAGATATCAAAGGTATAAGAAGTTTCCTTGATCATGCTGGTTTCCAGAGAAGGTTCATTAAAGACATCTCTAAGATTTCTAGGCCTCTTACCAATCTCTTGCAAAAGGATATTCCTTTTGTTTTTGACGATGATTGTGAGGAAGCCTTCAAAATATTTAAGAAGGCCTTGATAACTGCACCTATTATTCAACCACCTAATTGGAACTTACCTTTTTAAATTATGTGTGATGCTAGTGATTATGCTGTTGGCGCTGTTCTAGGACACAGAGTTGATAAGAAGTTGAATGTTATTCACTATGCTAGTAAAACTCTAGACAATGCCCAAAGAAACTATGCTACTACTGAAAAGGAATTTTTAGCAGTCGTGTTTGCATGTGAAAAGTTCAGATCTTACATAATTGATTCCAAAGTCACTATTCACACTAATCACGCAGCCATTAAGTACCTCATGGAAAAGAAAGACACTAAACCTAGACTTATCAGATGGGTTCTCTTGCTACAAGAATTTGATTTGCATGTTCTTGATAGGAAGGGTGCTGAGAACCCCGTAGCAGATAACTTGTCTAGGTTGGAGAATGTTCTTGATGACCCACAACATATTGATGATAGCTTTCCTCATGAGAAATTGAATGTCATCAATACTTCAGTAGTACACCGTGGTATGCTGATTATGCAAATTATATCGTTGCCAAATATATAACACCTATTTTCACATACCAGCAAAATAAGAAATTCTTCTTTGATTTGAGATATTACTTTTGGGATGATCCTCACCTTTATAAAGGAGGAGTAGATGGTGTTATTAGACGTTGTGTACCTGAACATGAACAGGGACAGATCTTACAGAAGTGTTACTCCGAGGCTTACGGAGGACACCATGCGGGAGATAGAACTGCACACAAGGTATTACAATCAGGTTTCTATTGGCCTACTGTGACAGCCGGATGCTGGCGTTCCAGAAGATTCCCCCTTTTATTCTGTTTTCGTCGTGTGTCTATTTTCTGTTGTCGCATCAGCATTGCATCATGCGCATCATCTGCGTTGCATCGGCATCTCCATTCCCGCCAGTTTTCAAAACTTGCGTCCGTTGTTAGTTGCCGGTTCTCGTCGTTGTTCGTTCTGAGCCCGACCGCACAAGCACACGCCCGCGGCATCGGCGAAACCCTGTTTTGAAAGTGTGTTGAAAACTTCCTCTCATCGGGGTGAAACTTGGCATACAGTCGTAATTAGTTATAGGTAGGCCGCCTGGCAAATTTCATCGCAATCGGAGTTCGTCTGGTACCCGAACGGTCGACCGTAGCGGCACCGTCTCCGGTCTACCGTCGGACGTTTTTTGATGTTTAAAATCGCGTTGCCGCGCCACACACGTTTCCCTCTCTTCCCCGGCTAGCCTACTCTACACGGTCACTTAGCCGACCCCGCATTCGAGTACGTTCGATTAAGATCGCGTGGGCGAAAACGGAGCCCGATTCGGATAAACCTAGCCCCTACATCTATAAATAGACAATCACTCTCGCTCTCCCTCAAAATCCGTGCAACCCATGAAACCCTAGCCGTCTTCCATCTCCTATCTCATAAGCCTCTCCCTTTGTTTTGTTGAATATGGTAATTCAAGTTGCTTCGATGTCAAGGGGTGATTTCAGATCTTTCTTAAGTGGTGTTCTCATATTTTTATGAGAGTATTAATTCTGTTGCTCAAATCAACTTGTCTTTTCATTTCTTGTCAACCGGAGTTGTCTTGTCAATTCTTTTCCAACCGGTGTGTTTCTCTTCAAGTAATTATATGCTCTCCAATTTTGCAAGATCATTCTCTCATTTCTTTCCGGAGTTCATCTCATCTGTCCCATGTTGTCTTTGTTTTTCCCGCACTCCCAACCTTTTCTTCAATGTTTCAGTCATCATCCAAGTGCCTTTATATTTAGTAATGCTTCCGCTGTCTTTTCTTCCGTGTCGTATCCGGTGATTCATTGTGAAGATTCTCAAGAGCTTCATGTTCATATTTATTCATTCTTGTCATCCTTACCGGTGAATTTAGTTCAGTTATCCATGGTCATTATATCCTTTTCAACCATTAAATTCTTTCCGACGTTGAAAATTCTTTCAGCCTATCTTGTTTATTAATTCCTCTCTCTTTCTATCCGGAGTGTTGAAGATATTTCAGAAGTTCTGGTTTTCAACCCTTCAGTTATTTCGAGGTGCTAACCTCATCTAGTTTTCTTGTACCGGTGCAATATCTCCCGTTCCAGTAATCTTTTCAACGGTGATTTCTTTGAGTGGGCTCATAACCCACAGGTTTTTCCCAGGATTTGTTATAGCTCTTGTAATTTTCCGGAGATCTTTAATTCTTTTCAACTATGACGTAAGTATGAATTTCATCAGTCATATGCCTTCTCCACGATCTATTCGAATTAATTCTCATATTTGGCTCAACCTTCCATTCTTCTTTATTCCGGAGTGTCTCATTATCCTTGGTGCTGTTTCTCGTCATCATTCTCAGCTTGCAAATTGGAAGGAGTGTTTCTCTCAGTCTTGCTCCATTCTTGTGAAGATTGTCATCTCAGCTTCGTGTTATCCTCTCATTTGTTCCAATCATGAGAATCCATTTCTCGATATCCGATGCTTTTCTAAGTTGTTTTCATACTCGTTCCTCCGAAGGCCATCGTTTTAGAAGAATCTTCGTTCTCAGCTTTCAGCTTTCACCCTCAATTCTTCTCAATTGTTGTCTCTTCGTTCGTCTCTCAATTACTCTGGTGCCTTGTTCTAGTTTTCTCTCAGGTGGCTCATGATCTCTTCATTCTATTGTATTTCCATTCATTGATGGTTGCCTCATTCATTTCAATTCTTATCGGTGTCTCCTTCAAGACTTCGTCTAGTTTGTGCTCATATATCTCCTCAATCATTTCTAGAATAATAAGTTGGATGCTAAATCCTTTGATTGTCATCAATTTAATTTGATGAAGGATGAGCATAACATAATTCTTATTCTTGTTCATAGTAATCTGAATTCTTCTTCCAGAGCGGCTCATGATATCAATTCATTCTCAAGTGTTCTTCAAGATTCCTGTTGGAGTTCCTCAAGTATTCTTTCTCTTGCATTTCCAGTGCAGTTGTTTTTCCTTCATCCTTTGAGGTGGTATTATAGCATTCTTGTTAGTGTAGGAGCCTCGAAGAGTTTTCCTTTCAGGAATGAGATAATTAAATCCACCAATTCTATGATCATGAGATATTTTCAACCCATGATTTCTTCATTGAGCTATCTTGGTTTGGATTTCACCTAAAGTTTTTCCTATGGAGTGTTGCTATCATGGTGTTTGTCATTAATCCAAGTTCTCAATGTATCCTCTTGATGTAAGAAATTGTTCATATCTTGTTTCTCCCAATCAACCCTTGTTTCTGTTAGTGGCTGGTTGTCACTTCATTAGTTTGAAAGGTTCCCATAAGCCCACTACTATGTTGTTCTTTTCGTTGTTGTTTTTCCAACAACTCTGTCCAATTCTTCTTGAAAGGATGCTTGCCAAGTTCATTGGAGTTAGTACTTGTCATTCTTTTCTTCATTCTCTTCTTCCGTATGAGCTAGTTCATATTCTCTTGTTCCGGAGGCTTTTTGATGTTGCTCTTTGGGTCTATTATGTTGTTCTAGCAAGATCATGGTGTTCCCTTGCTCTATTTAGTTGTTTCTTATGAATATTGTCTAATTCTTCCTTCTTATCGAATTTTTTGTCCCTTTTTCCTACCGAAGTGCTGCCGAATTTTTCCGTGAATTCTTGCTTCTTTCTCATATCATTCCTCATTGCTTTGCAACCTTCAAGGATCGTTGGTTTCACTCATTTGTCAAAGAAGCGATTAAGTTTTACCTCTTGCTTTCTCATCCTCTTCCCCTTTCATTCTTGGATCTCGGGCCGAGATCCTCTTGTAGTGTAGGAGAGTTGTGACAGCCCGATACCGATGTTCCAGAAGATTCCCCCCTTTATTCCGTTTTCGTCGTGTGTCTATTTTCTTATGTCGCATCAGCATCGCATCATCAGCATTGCATCGGCATCTCCATTGCCGCTAGTTTTCAAAACTTGCGTCTGTTGTTAGTTGCGAGTTCTCAGGGTGTGTTGAAAAGTGTGTTGAAAACTTACTCTGATCAGGGTGAAACTTGGCATGCGGTCGTAATTAGTTATAGGTAGGCCGCATGTCAAATTTCGTCGCAATCGGAGTCCGTCTGGTACCCGAACAGTCGACCGTAGCGGCACCGTCTCCGGTCTACCGTCGGATGTTTTTCGATGTTTAAGATCAATTTGTCGCGCCACACCGATTCCCTCTCTTCCTCAGCTAGCCTACTCTACACGGTCACTTAGCCAACCCGCGTTCGAGTTCGTTCGATTACGATCGCGTGGGCAAAAATGGGCCGGATTCGGATAAACCTAGCCCCTACGTCTATAAATAGGCAGTCACTCTCTCCCCCCCTCGAAATCCGTGCAACCCACAAAACCCTAGCCGCCTTCCACCTCCTCTCTTCTCCCCTCCTCCAGCCGCCAGGCCCGCGGAGCCCGCGTTGGGCCCGCTCGAGCCCATCTGGGCCCGAGCTCCCTGCAACTCTCCTCCTCCCATGGCAGCCTCGAGCTCGCCCCTGCTCTTGCCGAGCTCCCAACAGCCGGAGCCCCACCAAAGCCTCGCCCCTTCGCCGCTGGGAGCCATGCCCCGCCATCGGTGCACAGCCGCCGCCTGGAGCCGCCTTCCTCTGGTCGCCACAGCCCTCGCCGGAGCCGCAACAGCAACAGCCGGAGCTCGCCCTTCCACGCCGCCCTCCGCCTCCGGTGCGAGATCCGGCAGTCGCCCTCGCCGGTGCCCAGATCCGGTCGAGGCGAGCCCCCCAGCCTCCTCACTTGTACCTCCTGCCCCCGCCATGGCCGCGTCTAGCCTCTGCTCGTATGGGAGGGAGGAGACGCCCCTCCAACACCAACCGCCAGCGTCGCTCGACCTCCCGCAGCGGCCTAGCGGGCTCGTCGCGCCGCGGCCCAGGACGCCGCCGCCGGCCCAGCGCGCCCCCTCGGCCTGCTCCTCCAGCCGTCCCTTGCAGCCGGGCCAAGGCCCGAGGTGAGCCTTCCCCTCGAGCCCTATTCTCTGCCGCCGGGCGCAGTTTAGCTATCCCGTGCCATGCCTCTCTTTAGGCCCAGATGAGCCAGATTCAGCCCGTAGATTTTTTTAGGTTTTTTCTGTGATTTAGGATTTCAAAGAAATAAACTAGTTTTTCAAACGCCCATAACTTTTTAACCGTAATTCGGATCGCGGTGAATTAGATATGGTTTTGGTGTAGAATTTCGCATAGAATCCGATTTTGCAACTTGCGTAGTTGTTTGACGTCGTTTAGCATGCCGTATACCTAGAAACACGTGTTGTCCTAATATGTTTGCATCCCGTATTTATTTTCCGCGCGTGTTTGAATAGCTCGAATGTCTTGGTAGAATGATTTGGGAACCCTCTTGCCATGTATTTTAGAGCATTCATTGGTATTTTTGCGTGTAGGGATTTGCCGCTAGTTTATTTTCTGTGCTTAGGACGTTATATCGCATTTACGCGTGGCAATATTTTCGTGTTGTAACCCCACATGTTTTATATGTTTTCGGGGTAGAAAAATCCATAGGATTTTACTGTGCAATTAGTTTTAGCTTTGGAGCAAGTTAGTTGACGCGATATTTTTCCATGTTGCCCTCTTGTCTATTTCGTAGGATTTAATCCGTGCTTCTTTTGAAGGAGGTGTCAACTAGAGAGTTGCCCTTTGATGTTTACTCTAGCCCCAGGTATTTTTTGGTTGCAATAGAAATGCATGTTTAGGTGTGGTTTGATTGCTCTCAAGTTGCTAGAAATAGTGCTGTTTTAGAGGTGCTGAAATATTTCTAACTCTGGAATCTGTTATATTTTGTTGCTGTCTTGTCTTGCTTCTATCTTTTGATCTGTAGCTCTTTTGAGGTTGGTCCAATGGAGTCAGTTGTAGACCTTGTGATTCTCTAGCATGCCGTGAAATTTCATGCCATTTGGAGTCCTTTAGATTATGGTTTTTCTACTGTCAATATGGCTTCAGATCGAAAACTGCACTTTCATGAGGTGTAATTTTCACTAAGTCTGAAACTGTGGGTGAGAAGCCATTTTGTGACTTCTTTTCCTAGTGTTCCATGATGCCATGCTAGGTGTTGTTGGTTGTATGTTGTAGTGCTTCTTGCCCCCTATTGTCTCATGCCTTTCTTGAGCATGTTGGGATTTTGTAGCTCATAGTTGTGGGCCGTAGAAAATGCTATGTGGCTGATTTTGGCAGATTGTAGTGATTTCTTGTTTGGCTCGGAGTTTTTGATCCGTAGCTCCGTTTTGATCGTGTCCTATATGAAAATTGCTTAGAATATCGTGTAGTTTCATTTTCTCTTGCTGGTTGTATGTTTTGAACTGCTCGTGACCGACGTTGCACACATTTTGCATTCATGCCATCATATCTTGCGGTGTCCATATCTTTTGATCCGTAGCTCCGTTGGAGATGTTCTCTATGTGTAAATTGATTGTAACAATACGTAGAATCACGTGAAACTATTTGTTTTGCTGTTTAACAACTAATTAAATGTGTTAGTTCAGATCTGGACAGAATTGTAAATTAATATGTGAGGTCGTCTCGGAGATGCTATATGTCAGTTCCGACCTCATTTAAAATGCCTAGATAGGTAGTTTAATTACGCTTCACCTCTTGCCATGTTTAACCACATTTAATATTGCCGTGTATCTAATTGTGATAGAACTAAATAATTAACTTGGAGTTTCATCAATATGCAATTCGTTGCATATTGAACTTCACTTAATGTGTAGAGTTTGATTGTGTGATTTGTCATGCCGTGACTTGCGTGTATTCAGCTGCTCATGTATCATTTGTGTTGTGCACCGTGTGGTGAATTCTGTGTGTTGATTTGTGTTTCGGGTTTGCTTCGTATCGATAGAGTTCCGCAGCGTGTCGGATTGTGAGGACCCGTTCGACTACATCGGTTCGTCTGCTTCACGGAGTCATTCTTCTTCCAAGCGGGATCCCAGGCAAGATGACGATTTCCCCAGATACCATTACTATCATTGCCATGCTAGATTTACCGTTTCTATCGATTATGTCTCGTCGCCTACCACCTGTTAAATATCAGCCTCTCAACAATGCCATGAAACCTTCAACCTGTTCAACCTAGCAAACCACTGAATGGCTATGTTACTGCTTGCTCAACCATGTGTTAGCGTTGCTAGTTGCAGGTGCTTTGCTTCCATGTGAAAACATGGGTTCCTTGTTATATCACCATATTAATGCTATTTAATTTAATGCACCTATATATGTGGTAAAAGGTGGAAGGCTCGGCCTTTCTAGCCTGGTGTTTTGTTCCACCTTTGCCCCCTTAGTTTTCAGCTACCGGTGTTATGTTCCATAAATGAGCGCTCCTAACATGATCGGGGTTGTTATGGGGACCCCCTTGATAATTCGTTTTAGATTGAGACTGGTCTAGCAAGGCCCAACTTTGGTACTACATTGGCCTAATAACCTAATAATAATGCATAGGGACCCGCCGGCACCAGAGGAAATTTAATCATCCCCCGGGCCAGTGCTCCTCATGAGTGTTGGTCCAAACTGGCAGACTACGGGGCCACCGCGGGGCAACCCGAGGTTTGGTTCTCCTAGTGTGACCCATCTGTCGTGTCCTGAGAACGAGATACGCGGGTCCTATCGGGATCGTCGACACGTCGGGCGGCCTTGCTGGATTAGTTTTACCTTTGACGAAATATCTTGTGCATCGGGATTCCGGTGATGCTTTGGGTAATCTCAGAGTTGAGGTTTTCCACTAGGGAATCCGACGAGATCGCGAGCTTCGTGATTGAGGATTTCTATGCGGCTTGTGGTAATTTGTGATGGACTAGTTGGAGCACCCCTGCAGGGTTAAATCTTTTCGGAAAGTCGTGCCCGCAGTTATGTGGCAACGTGGAAACTTTGTTTAACACTGGTTCTAGATAACTTGAAGTTAACTTAATTAAAATATGCCAACTGTGTGCGTAACCGTGACTGTCTCTTTCGTGAGTTCCTTCTCCAATCGAGGACACGGTGGGGTTATGTCTAGCGTGGGTAGGTGTTCAGGATAATTCATTTGATCATCAGTAGTTCACGTCCGTTATGCGTAGATCTTCGCCCTCTTATTTCTTGTACTCGTAAGTTAGCGACCATATACATATGCTTAGCCACTACTGCAACCTCACCACTTAACCATGCCTCACCCATTAAGCTTTGCTAGTCTTGATACCTTTGGAAATGAGATTGCTGAGTCCCCTGTGGCTCACAGATTACTACAACACCAGTTGCAGGTATAGGTAAAAGTTACTTGACGCGAGCGCGTTGATTGTTCATTTGGAGTTGCTTCTTCTTCTTCTTCGTCGATCTAGGATGGGTTCCAGGCCGGCAGCCTGGGATAGCAAGGATGGACGTCGTTCTTCTTTTGTCGTTTGTTTTCGTCCGTAGTTGGACCCTGCACTTACTCTTGATGGATATGTAATGTACCGTTGTGACTCTGATGTAGCTTGTGGCGAGTGTAAGCCAATTATATATATATCTCTTCTTTTCAATACATGTACTTGTAACGATATCCATTCTTGCGACACAAGGAGATGCGTTTCTATCCCTCACGAGGCCTTCATGCCAAATTGAGGATAGGGTCGCATCTTGGGCGTGACACCTACTCTCTTCAAGGATGCTCATAAGTTTGTCTTGTCTTGTGATGAATGTCAAAGAATAGGTAATATCGGTAAACGTCAGGAGATGCCTATGAATTATTCACTTGTCATTGAACCATTTGATGTTTGGGGTTTTGATTATATGGGACCGTTTCCAAAATCCAACGGGTATACTCATATCCTAGTTACTGTTGATTACGTTACTAAGTGGGTAGAAGCTATCCCAACTAGTAGTGCTGATCACAACACCTCTATCAGGATGCTTAAAGAAGTTATTTTCCCTAGATTTGGAGTCGATATCTAATGACCGATGGTGGTTCACATTTCATTCATGGTGCTTTCCGTAAAACGCTTGCTAAGTATGATGTCAACCATAGAGTTGCATCTCCCTATCATCCACAGTCGAGTGGTCAAGTAGATCTAAGTAATAGAGAGATTAAACTAATTCTGCAAAAGACTGTCAATAGGTCTAGAAAGCATTGGTCTAAGAAGCTCGATGATGCACTGTGGGCTTATAGAACTGCTTATAAGAATCCCATGGGCATGTCTCCGTACAAAATGGTTTACGGTAAAGCATGTCATCTACCTCTCGAGCTAGAGCATAATGCTTATTGGGCAATGAAAGAGCTCAACTTTGATTTCAAACTTGCTACTGAGAAGAGGTTATTTGATATTAGCTCACATGATGAATGGAGATCTCAGGCATATGAAAATGCCAAGTTTTTCAAAGAAAAGGTTAGGAGGTGGCATGATAAAAGGATACAAAAAGGTGAGTTCAATGTAGGTGATTATGTCTTGCTATATAATTCTCGTTTAAGATTTTTTGGAGGCAAGCTTCTGTATAAATGGGAAGGTCCTTACATTGTTGAGGAAGTATATCGTTTCGGTGCCATCAAGATCAACAACACGGAAGGTAATTTTCCGAGAGTGGTAAATGGGCAAAGAATCAAGCATTATATCTCAGGTACTCCCATAAATGTTGAAAGCAATATTATCAATACCATAACTCCGGAGGAGTACATAAGGGATATTTATCAGCCTGTTTCAGACTCCGAAAACGAAGAGGTATGTGATTCGGTAAGTAAACCGACTCCAAAACGTTTCCAGCAGGAATTTTTCTCCGTTTTGGAATTTTTAGAAAAATAGAAAAATTTAAAGTAGCCCGGAAAGCGCACGAGGAGGCGACAAGCCTGCCAGGCATGGGCCACCCCCTGGCCGCGCCTAAGGGGCTTGTGACCACCTCGTGTGCCTCTCGGACTCCGTTTTCTTGTGGAGTACTCCTTCTGATCGGAAAAAAATCATTATATATTCTCCCGAAAGGTCTGACCCTCGTATCACGCAGATTTCCTCTGTTTTTGTTTCGGGTTGTTGTACAGACAGATCTAGATCTCTATGGCGTCCCCAAAAGCCCCGAAGGACAAGTTCTTTGAGAAGGTCATCAATCCCTACCTCGCGGGAGTGCTGCAACACCCTCAATCTATCGAGATGCGTGAGGGGGTGCTGCACATCCGTGATGTTGAGGGGCCCAAGAAGACCGGAAGCATGGAGGCGAGGCTCGAAGCAATGGAGCAACAAGTCTTCAAGTGCCAAGGGATGGTGGAACGCGGACTCAACGCCAACCACATGATGATCACGGAGTTCACTAACAAGCACCAGATTGATGCCAATGGCATCGCGAAACACCTCTCCAGGCTCTATGACAGAATTGATCACCTCCAAGCCTAGATCTGTGACCTGCAGAACCAAAACTGTGAGTATGAGTATAGATTTAAATCAATACGGTTGGCTGCAGATTTGAGGATTCCGGAGACTCGATCATCTTTCCATGATGGAGCACCTATGCCTTGGAAGACGGAGGATCAAACCCAGGTTGCAACAACTCCACCACCATCACCTCCAAACGAAGACAACTAAGCACGGGTATGGGCAATCCCCTTGGCTTGTGCTAAGCTTGGGGGAGTTGCCCCGGTATCGTATCACCATCACATATTTTGCCTTTAACTTTTATTAGTTCGATCCTTTTTGGTTTTATCTTCCTCTGGTAGAATAAAGTTCTTAGTGTTTTAGGCTTGCGTTTTGCTTTGTGTAACCCCCGATGTATTCGAGTTCGTGAGTCATATAATAAAGAGTGTTTTAGTTAAGGGCCTTGCTTCATGCCATGATCTAAAGAAAAGAATGATAAAAGAACAAAAGCATGAAAGATCATGTAATGATCTTATGGGAAGTGGTGACTTCACATATAAAAAGAATGTTGATTGAAACTTATCGTGGGTGGACAAACGTAGACCTTGGTCATTGGTGCAATTAATAGGAAGTAATAAAGAAAGAGAGGTTCACATATAAATATATCATCTTGGGCACCATCTATGATTGTGAACACTCACTAAACTATTGCATGCTTAGAAGTAGATGTTGGACAAGGAAGACAACATAATGAATTATGTTTGCTTGGTTCCGAACAATGTTATATGACTAAGATCCATTAGCATGTGACGCTTGCTTCCACCTCATATCAGCCAAAACATCCGCACCAAGTAGAGATACTACTTGTGCATCCATAAACCTTGAACCCAGTTTTGCCATGAGAGTCCACCATACCTACTTATGGATTGAATAAGATCCCTCAAGTAAGTTGTCATCGGTGCAAGCAATAAAAATTGCTCCCTAAATATGTATGATCTATTAGTGTGTGGAAAATAAGCTTTGTACGAACCTGTGACGAGGAAGACATAAAAGCGACAGACTGCATAATAAAGTTCTTTATCACATGAGGCAATATAAAGTGACGTTCCTTCTCACTAAGAGGTCACACATCCAAACCTCAAAAGCGCATGACAACCTCTGCTTCCCTCTGCGAAGGGCCTATCTTGTACCTTTACTTTTTGCCCTTGAAAGAGTCATGGTGATCGACACCAATTCCTTATTTCGCCTTTATCTTGGCTAACGTCATATACTAGGGAAATATCTATATTCATATGTCAAGTTGGAAGTAAGTATTCATGAATTATTATTGTTGACATTACCCTTGAGGTAAATAGTTGGGAGGTGAAACTATAAGCCCCTATCTTTCTCTGTGTCCGACTGAAACTTTGATCTCATGAGTACCACGTGAGTTGTAGCAATTGTAGAAGACAAAGGATGATTAAGTATGTGGATTTGCTTTACAAGCTCTTATTTGACTCTTTGTGATGATTATGATAAATTGCAATTGCTTCAGTGACTAAAGGCTATTGGTTGTTAATTCTCAATAAGGTTCTTGATCCATACTTTACTTTGTGGAGGAATTGTCACTATAGCATGAGAGATTATATGATGATATTGTTGTTCTAATTATGATCATGATGCCTGCATGTCCATATCTTGTTTTGTCGACACCTCTCTCTCTAAACATGTGGGCATGTTTATTTATCTCGGCTTTCGCTTGAGGACAAGCGAGGTCTAAGCTTGGGGGAGTTGATACGTACATTTTGCATCATGATTTTAGGTTGATATTTATCGCTTTATGGGCTCTTATTACACTTCACGGTACAATACTTATGCCTTTTCTCTCTTATTTACAAGGTTTACATGAAGAGGGAGAATGCCGGCAGTTGGAATTCTGGCCTGAAAAGGGAGCAAGTTTGAGATCCCTATTCTGCGCAACTCCAAAAGCCATGAAAATAAAAGAGGAATTATTTTGGAATTTATAAAAATACTGGACGGAAAAAGTACCAGAGGGGAGCCACCAGGAGGCCACAAGCCTGCTAGGCGCGGCCTACCCCCCTGGCCACGCCTGGGGGCTTGTGGGCTCCCGGTTGGCCCTCTTGCTCCCCTCTTTTGCTATAAGGTGGGTTTCGTTCCAGAAAAAAATCAAGAGGAGGCTTTCGGGAGGAATCGCCGCCGCCACGAGGCGGAACTTAAGCAGAACCAATCTAGAGCTCCGGCAGGGTCGTCTTGCCGGGGAAACTTCCCTCTCGGAGGGGGAAATCGTCGCCATCGTCATCACCAACCCTGCTCTTATCGGAGGGGACTCATCACCATCAACATCTTCATCAGCACCATCTCATCTCCAAACCCTAGTTCATCTCTTGTAACCAATCTCCGTCTCGCGACTCTGATTGGTACTTGTAAGGTTGCTAGTAGTGTTAGTTACTCTTTGTAGTTGATGCTAGTTGGATTACTCGATGGAAGATTATATGTTCAGATCCTTGATGATACTCAATACCTCTCTGATCATGAATATAATTATGCTTTGTGAGTAGTCACTTTTGTTCCTGAGGACATGGGATAAGTCTTGCTATAAGTAGTCATGTGAATTTGGTATTCGTTCGATATTTTGATGTGTTGTATGTTGTCTCTCCTCTAGTGGTGCTATGTGAACGTCGACTACATAACACTTCACCATTATTCGGGCCTAGAGGAAGGCATTGGGAAGTAGTAAGTAGATGATGGGTTGCTAGAGTGACAGAAGCTTAAACCCTAGTTTATTCGTTGCTTCGTAAGGGGCTGATTTGGATCCACTCGTTTAATGCTATGGTTAGAATTTGTCTTAATTCTTATTTCGTAGTTGCGGATGCTTGTGAGATGGGTTAATCATGAGTGGGATGTTTGTGCAAATAAGGGCAGCACCCAAGCACCGGTCCACCCACATATCAAACTATCAAAGTAGCGAACGCGAATCATATGAACATGATGAAAACTAGCTTGACAAAAACTCCCATGTGTCCTCAGGAGCGCTTTACCTTATATAAGAGTTTGTCCAGGCTTGTACCTTGCTACAAAAGGGATTGGGCCACTTTGCTGCATCGTTGTTACTATTGTTACTTGCTACTTGCTACGAATCATCTTACCACACAACTATCTGTTACTGATAATTTCAGTGCTTGCACAGAATACCTTGCTGAAAACCACTTGTCAGATCCTTCTACTCCTCGTTGGGTTCGACCCTCTTACTTATCGAAAGGACTACGATAGATCCCCTACACTTGCGGGTCATCAAGAATCATGAGGAAATTCTTCAAGCTTCAAGCTTCAAGACTCAAGAATGAAGAAAATGAAACGGAAAGAGTAAATCTTCAAGCTTCAAAGTCTTCAGAGGATTTCTTCGAGACACTCTGAATTCCTCATATTCAATGCCTTCATGAGTAAAATCAATTTTCTTTGCAATTTCTTCGCGATCAAAGTCTTCAAGGAATGATCAAAGTGTTCACCCGAAGACATACATTTTAGGGGTCGATATTCATCAAATAACTCAAACTCCTCAACGATTTATAGAGCATGTGTATACTCACAAACATATCAGTCTCTTAACCTATAAGTCTTCAAACCACCAAATTCACTAAGGGGCACTAGATGCACTTACAAACTTTTCACTACCCCATGAATGTGAGATAAGCACCACCCAACATCCTTGCTCGTGAGATGTGCAACTTTATATGTTGCTCTAGCCAACTGCCTAGCAGACTTTGTGCAACTCTGTTTTTTGCCCCTGTCAATCGAAACTACATATCCAAAAGTAGTTAGTGGAAGGAGTTGCACATTGAGTAATTGGAAGTTAGCTCGAACAACTGACTAAGTTGCACAAATCACTAGTAGCGGAGCTGCGCTAGGGTGTGGAAGTTGTAAAAAAAATGACACATCCACGAGTGGGGACAAGGGTTGCACATCGATTACTACATAGAGTGTCAGGATAGTAGGCTAGTTGCACATCAAGTTTTCATGTTTTCTAGGTTGCAAGGTCATGTGAAGTTAGATCACGCAGCTCCAAAAACTGGTTTTGAAAAAATTGCAACATGTAGTACTTAAAGTTTCACAATGCAGCACTGAAGTTGTACCATATAGCATCAAATTTGGCATCAAATTTTTTTCGTTGAAACATACCCATGCGGGATCTAGTTGAAAAGATCTCGCCGCGAAGAATCCAATGGTGAACACGAATCTGAATTTCGACATGTAGTTTGAAAGATATGGCTTTTTCAAAATTCGGAAAACTGAAATAAATGAATGTGAAGGTCTTTCTTTCACACCTGAACACGTTTAATGCTAATAGCAACATGCATTAGCACACAAAAAGATAACACGTGCATGGGTGTGAGACCCGGTCGCTCGATACGATTATTGAGCACGTGTGCACTAGTGTGTATTTCCAATCTATCAATGCGCAAGTTCGGTTGTTGTTGCAGACATGTATCCATACTTAACTCTTTAGACATGCCTAATATGGATCAATGCGCATGTTCAGACTTGATCACAAGAATTCTTTCTCAACAACACATGCATTCAAGACTGTCTAGAAAGATCATATGAGTATATCTATATCAATGTCGTCAAGGAAACAAAGAGCTCAGTTTGCTAAAATTGGGGTTTGAAAAAGTCTTTTACATGCTTAAACATGATACCATCATTCATATTATACAAGAAAGGGGCTTTGAAGATAAATGGATTAAGTGGATCAAAATAATTGAGATAAATACACTCATAGTCATTGTAGTAGCGATGAAAGCACGATACTGTCACTAAACTCCGGAATACACTCGTTACGGTGACTGAATATGATTTGGAGTGAACATACATTCATTGTAGCACGTACGTGGTGGGTAGACCATGCTTGACCACCTGTTGACCGATCGTCCCTGTGGGGTGGGGAAACACACACGCAACACTCTGGATAATTTCGGAAAGCATCTACGGGCATCTCCGAATCAAACCATTCACCCGTGTTCCACTCGTGTCGCCTCTTCGTCTTTGATTGGATAAATGGTATCGGATTCATAGGTGACATTGCCACGAAAATCATCGGTGGTAGAGGCAAGTTGAGAGGTTGATTTCCTTCGTGGTTATAGAGGCGCCACCGCCTTACGTATTCTTCCCCTCAGAGGTCCGACAGTGGCCCTGTTCCTCACATAGAAGGGGCGTCACTGCCCCCTTTGTACAATAAGTATTCACTCCCAGAATCCGAGCTTTGTTTGTGTTTTGATCTTAAAAAACCTCCTTTTGGGGTCACAATGTCTAATAGATGTGTTCTACTTGGTAGGTTGGACCAATTGTTCTATGGTTTTGGCCCAGGATTTGGGGTCAATGGAATTGGGCTTAGGGTGTTAGGGGGTTAAACAAATCCATTCTTTTGTTGATTTGATGCATATTGCACTTGTGTTGTTGTATCACGTCATTGAATCACCAATTTCTCTATTGAAATTAACCATGGTGGCAGGAACCGTTCTTATGTTAATGTCCATCCATTTGGTATGATCATGTGGAAAAGATCACCTGGTCACCTATTTATGATTGGATACCTTGTTGAGCAAATAGGTTATGAGATGGCAGGGAGGCTTAATGTTTTCTATCGTGTCAACATCCTTACACTTAGTAGAAATGGTCTCAAGGAAAGCAGTGATGATGAACATGCATACATAATGAGGTTATTTGTTGATATTGGCCACCACACTTTCATCATTTATTTGGATCGTGATGATAGCTTCCATGCTAACCTGTCCCGAATGATGTTGTCAATCATCCAAGAGCTAATCTGCCTCCAGTTTTCAGTCCACCAAGGAGAGTGCATAGTGATGACACACAAGTATAGGGGATCAATCATAATCATTTTGATAAGTAAGAGTGTCGAACCCAACGAGGAGCAGAAGGAAATGATAAGCAATTTTCAACAAGGTATTCTCTACAAGTGCTGTGAGTAACTATGATAGATAGTTTTGTAGCAAGATAATTGGTAACAATTAACAAGTTACAAAAGTAGCAAGTGTGCGGCAAGGTGTATCGATCCTTTTTGAGCAAAGCACAAGCCTGAACGTTCTTTTATATAAAGTAAAATTCTCTCGAGGACACATGGGAATTTCCGTCTAGTCATGTTCAACATGTTTAGTTGATTTGCATTATTTACTTTGGTAATTTTATATGGGTGGACCGGTGCTTAGGTGATGTTCTTACTTGAACAAACAACCTACTTATGATTACCCCCTCTCCCAAGAATCCGCAACTACGAAAGAAGAATTGAGATAAACCTAACCATAGCATGAAACATATGGATTCAAATCAGCCCCTTACGGAATAACACATAAACTAGGGTTTAAGCTTTTGTCACTCTAACAACCCATCATCTACTTATTACTCCACAATGTCTTCCCTTAGTCCCAAATATGGCGAAGTGTCATGAAGTAGACGTTCACATGACAACACTAACGGAAGGAACACCATACATATCATCAAAATATTGAATGAATACCAACTTCACATGATTACTTATAACAAGACTTCTCCCATGTCCTCGAGAACAAAAGCAACTACTCACAAATCATCATCATGTTCAAGATCCAAGGTATAATGAATATGACAAAGGATCTAACATATTATCTTCAACCAAGCAAACCGAGAAGCATAAATTACAAGACGTAATCAACACTACTAGTAGTCCCAAGGTACCAATGTGAGGTTTCAAGACAAATATTGCATACAAGAGATGAACTAGGGTTTGCGATGAGATCAGACTGGTTAATATGTTGATGAAGATTGTCCCTCCCACGAAGGAGGAAGCATTGATGATGACAACGACTTCGATTTCCCCCTCCCGGAGGGAAATTTCCCCGGTAGAATCACTCCGCTAGAGAGCAAAATGGTCTGTGCCCAGATTTCCGCGTCAAGACGGCGACGCTTCTTCTTGGAAGTATCTTCTTACTTTTTCTAGGTTAAAACCCACCACACAGCAGAAATCCTTTGCATATTTGCCAAGCAAGTCCCTAAACGCGGGGACATCACCCTTCTACTTCGACAACATACCTTCCCTGGTACGGCGCTAGGAATCCTGCTGCTACGGCTACGCCTTTAGGGACTTCCTTGGTAAATATGCAAAGGATTTCCCCGCTGCCTTGGTCCTTGCGTTGGTGTTCCCTTGAAGAGGAAAGGGTGATGTAGCACAGCGGCGGTAAGTATTTCCCTCAGTTTTGAGAACCAAGGTATCGAACGAATGGAAGATCTCGTGAAGTCTCAAGTACCTGCACAAACACAAAGAGCTTGCACCCAACGCTATGAAGGGGTTGCCAATCACTTATACATTGTTTGAAAAGTGAGAACTGAAAGCAAAAAAGTAAACAAGCAAAGTAAAAGTGAAAGTGGAAATGATATGTGTGAATAGACCCAGGGGCCGTAGTGTTCACTAGTGGCTTCTCTCATGAAAGCAAGTAGACGGTGGGTGAACGAATTACTATCGAGAAATTGATAGAACCGCGCAAAGTCGTGACGTTATCTAAGGCAATGATTATATCTATAGGCATCATGTCCAAAACAAGTAGACCGATACTTTCTGCATCTACTACTATTACTCCACACGTCGACCGCTATCCAGCATGCATCTAGTGTGTTAAGTCCAAAAGAACAGAGTAACGCCTTAAGCAAGATGACATGATGTAGATGGACAATCTCATATCTACGATAAAAGCCCATCTTGTTACCCTTGATAGCAACAACATGATGCGTGCCTTGCTGCTCCTTCTGTCACTGGGAAAGGTCACCACACGGTATGAAACCAAAACCAAGCACTTCTCCCATTGCAAGAATCATAGATCTAGTTGGCCAAACAAAACCCAAGACTCGGAGAGACTTACAAGGATATCAAATCATGCATATAATAAATCAGCAAAGACTCAAATATAATTCATAGATAATCTGATCACAAATCCACAATTCATCGGATCTCGACAAACACACCGCCAAAAAGGATTACATTGGATCGATCTCCATGAAGATCATGGAGAACTTTGTATTGATGATCCAAGAGAGAGAAGAATCCATCTAGCTACTAATTACGGACCCGTAGGTCTGAAGTGGACTACTCACGAGTCATTGGAGAGGCGATGATGTTGATGTAGAAGCCCTCCAACTCCAAAGTCCCCTCCGACAGGGCACCGAGAAGGGTCTCCAGATGAGATCTCGCGGAAACGGAAGCTTGCGGCGGCGGAAAAGTGTTTTCGTGGATGCCCTGATTTTTTCCAGATTTTTAGGGAATTTATAGGCCAAACACCTAGGGCAGGGGAGTGCCAGGGGGGCCACAAGCTTGGTTGCCATGGCCTCCTCCCCTATCCACGGCAACAGGGCTTGTGGGCCCCCCCTGTGGGCCCCCTGTGGGCCCACTGCCTTGGCCCTCAAGCTTCCTGATCTTCTTCCATTCTGGAAATATTTATTTCGGGGATTTTATTCCATTTGGACTCCGTTCCAAAATCAGATCTGAAAAGAGTCAAAAACACAGAAAAACAGGAACTAGCACTTGGCACTAAATTAATAAGTTAGTCCCAAAAAAGATATAAAAGGTAAACAAAACATCCAAAGTTGACAAGATAACAGCGTGAAACCATCAAAAATTATAGATACGTTTGAGACGTATCAAGGATCCCCAAACTTAACTCCTGCTCGTCCTCGATTAGGGAAGTGATAAAGAATGATTGTTTAATGCTTTCATGCTGCCTAACATAGATGTCCTTTGTAACTCCTCTTATGTGACGTGAATGTTCAGATCCATTAGATTCAAAACAATAGTTTGCTATTGACGTGGGGACAATAATAATTCAAGAAAACTAGCAAGGTAATCATGAACTTTCAAAATAACAAGGCCAAAAGAAAGTTATCCCTACAAAATCATATAGTCTGGCTATGCTCTATCATGATTGCACAACGAATTTAAATCATGCACAACCCCGGTATTGGCCAAGTAATTGTTTTCACACCTTTACTTTCTCAAACGTTTTCAACTCTCACGCAATACATGAGAGTGAGCCATGGTTTTATCACTCTAGGTGGTGTGGAGTGTGGTGGAGGTTGCAAGATAAACAAGGAGAAGATGGTCACATTGACTAGGCATATCAATGAGCTATGGGGATGCTCATCAATAGATATCAACGTGAATGAGTAGGGATTGCCATACAACTGATGCACTCGAGCTAAGAGTATGTGAAAGCTCATAAAGAAAACTAGTGGGTGTGCATCGAACTTGCTTGCTAACGAAGAACTAAGGCAAATTTGAGGAAGCCTATCATTGGAATATACAAGCCAAGTTATATAATGAAAATTTCCCACTAGCTATATGGTGGTGACAAAACGAGAGACTCAATCATGAAGATCATGGTGCTTAATATGCACAAGTGTGGAAAGGTGGTAGCATTGTCCCTTCTCTCTTTTTCTCTCATATATATATATATTTTGTGGGCTCTTTGGCCTCTTTTTTTATTATTATTTTGGTGGGCATATTTGGCCTCTTTTATTTCCTCACACGGGACAATGCTCCATCAATGATGATCATCACACTTACAACTCAAAACTTAGAGCAATGATGACTCTATATGGAATGCCTTCGGTAGTGTACCGTGACAATGATCTAGCATGGCATAGACATAAATGGAAACATCATGCTAGCTATCTTACGATCATGCAATGGCAATGTAGAAGTGGTGACACATGTCATGGTGGTAGTTGCATGGCAATATATCTCAGAATGAGTTTGAAAAAGCCATAGTAGGTAGGTATGGTGGCTGTTTTGAGGGAGGCTAATGGTGGTTTTGTGCACCGGCGAAAATTGCACGACACTAAAGAAGATAGTGATGGTGGAAGGTGAAAGTGCATCTAAACCATGGACTCAACATTAGTCATGAAGAACTCATATACTTGTTGCAAAAGTTTTAGTAGTAACCGAAACAAAGCATTCAACGCATACTCCTAGGGGAAGGGTTGGTAGGTATAAACCATCGCGTGACCCCGACCGCCACACAAAGGAAGACAATCAATAGACTAATCATGCTCAGACTTCATCACATAGAGGTTCACCATACGTGCATGCCACGGGAATCACTAACTTCAACACAAGTATTTCTAGATCCACAACACCTTACTAATATAACTTCAATATTACCATAACCACAACTCAAAACTAATTGAGATGAATCAAACTTCTCTAACTATTCAATGCACATGAAGGTGGAAGTTTTCGTATCCCTTTGGATAACTACCCCTTTTGAGACTACTTTCATAGAATAGATCAACTACCAAGCCACGCACCGCCGTGCTCTAAAAGATATAAGTGAAGCACACAGAGCAAAAGTAACTAGCTCAAAAGATATAAGTGAAGCACATATGAGCTGAAATGTCTAACCAAAGGATATAAGTGGAACTCGACAAAATCACAGTGAATGCATGTCCCTCTCTCTAGGTGTGAAACAAGGATGATTGTGACACAACAAAAATAAAAGACACCTACGATACAAGACGCTCCAAGCAAAACACATAACATGTGGTGAATAAAAATATAGCCCCAAGTAATGTTACCGATGGATTGAAGACGAAAGAGGGGAGGCCTTCCCGGGGCATCCCCAAGCTTAGGCTTTTACGACATCCTTGAATCAACTTGGGGTTCCTTGGGCATCCCCAAGCTTGAGCTCTTGCCACTCTTTATCTTGTTGTCCATAAGAACTTCACCCAAAACTGGAAAACTTCACAACACGAAACTTAAACGGAAACTCGTGATAACATTAGTATAAGAACGCAAACCACCACTTCCTCAAGTACTGTAGAAAACTTAAATTCTACTTATGTTGATTTTGGGTTACTGTATTTTCAATCTTCCATGGCTAATACCCCCCGATTCTATCCATAGTTTCATCAAAATAAGTAACCAACTCAACAAAAACAGAATCTGTTAACAGCAGACCAGTCTATAGCAATATGTATACTTCCTATACTTATGGTACTTCAAAAATTCTGAAAAATTACGACAGTCTGCAGAATTTGTGTAGAAATCAGCAGCAAATATAATCAACTCAAAAGCTCTGTTTTTTCCAGCGCGCATGACCGAACGATCATCCCCAAGACTAATCATAACGGTTTTGCTTGGCACAAACGCAAAAAGAAACATAAAAACACAATCATAACAGAATTATGAAAGTGTGGAAAACACAAAACAGAAAGAAAAAGGATAGATTCGTTGGGTTGCCTCCCAACAAGCGCTATTGTTTAACGCCCTTAGCTAGGCATAAGGTGATGGAATCACGTATAGTCATCCTTGGTGCTCAAACCATAAGTAGCCCTCATCATAGATTCATAAGGCAATCTTATTTTCTTTCTAGGAAAATGCTCCATGCCCTTCTTTAGGGGAAATTGAAATCTAATATTCCCTTCCTTCATATTGACGATAGCACCAATAGTCCTTAGGAAAGGTCTACCAAGAATAATGGGACATGAAGGATTGCAATATATGTCAAGTACAATGAAATCCACGGGTACATAGTTCTTATTTGCAACAATAAGAACATCATCGATCCTTCCCATGGGTTTCCTGACAGTAGAATCCGCAAGATGCAAATTAAGAGAACACTCTTCAATCTCATGAAAACCAAGAATATCACATAAAGACTTTGGAATCGCGGAAACAATAGCACCCAAATCACACAAAGCATTGCATTCGTAGTTTTTGATTTTGATTTTGATAGTAGGTTCCCACTCATCTTGAAGTTTTCTAGGTATAGAGACTTCTAATCGAGCTTCTCTTCAAGAGATTTCATCATAGCATCTACGATATAAGCGGTAAATGCTTTGCTTTGGCTATAAGCATGTGGAGAGTTTGCAATGGATTACATCAAGGAAATCCATTCAAACAATAACAACTATCATAATTGACTTCCTTGAAATCCAAAGTGGGAGTTTCATTACTACCCAAAATTTTGATTTCTTCTACTCCACTCTCCACACCTTTATCATCAAGATAGGTGGGCTCCGAAACATTGGGGCGTTTTTCAACCAAAGTGGATTCATATCCAGCCCCTTCATCAATAGGTTTGACACGCGAAAACAAAGATTCAAGAGGAGTCACACCAAGCACTTTAAGATCTTCGTGATTTGCATCACTAGAACGCACCCTTTTAAACCATTCATGCCTAGCACAAATTTGGGCGGTTCTTTCTTTGCTCTCATTCATGGAGACACGCATAGCTTTCAAAGTTTGATCCAAGTTGACCTTAGGAGAAGCAAATCTAACTTTCAAAGCATCAATATCACAAGACATCCTATCAACGCTCTTAGCCAAATCGTCTATTTTTGAGTAGTTTTTCCTCTATGGACGCATTGAAAATCTTTTGAGAGTTGATCAACTCTTTGATTTTACTCTCTAAATCAGAGGGTAATTTGTTATGATTTCCATAAGTGTTGTTGTAGGAATTGCCATAATTGTTAGAGGAGTTACTAGGAAAAGGCCTAGGAACATAGTTTCCGATCCTCTAAAAGCATTGTTGTTGCCAAAATTGTTCCTACCAACAAAGTTAACATCGAAACTAGCATTGCTGCTCTCAATAAAGGAAGATAGTGGCATGTCATTAGGATCTAAATGAGCATTTCTACTAGCAATCAAATTCATTAACTCGTCCATCTTAGCACTAAGCGAGTTAATTTCTTCTATAGCGTGTACTTTTTTGCTAGCAGGTGACCTTTCAGTGTGCCACTGAGAGTAGTTGGTCATGATATTGTCTAGGAGTTTTGTAGCGTCTCCTAACGTGATTTCCATGAATGTTCCACCTGAGGCGGAGTCCAAGATATTGCGAGAAGCGAAATTCAAACCAGCGTAAAAGATTTGTATAATCATCCACAAACTCAAGCCATGAGCGGGACAATTTATAATCATTAACTTCATCCTCTCCCAAGATTGTGCAACGTGTCCATGATCAAGTTGCTTGAAATTCATGATATCGTTACGTAAGGAGATAATCTTAGCCGGCGGAAAATACTCGGATATGTGAGCATCTTTGCACTTATCCCAAGAATCGATACTACTTATAGGCAAAGAAGAAAACCAAGTTTTTGCGCGATCTCGCAACAAGAAAGGAAAAAGCATCAACTTAATCACGTCATTATCCACATCTCTTTTCTTTTGCATATCACAAAGCTCAATGAAGGTATTGAGATGGGATGCGACATATTCACTAGCAAAGCTGCGTTGATTTCATACGATTCCGCACTAGTGATGGGAGCAATTGGAGTACTAATAAAATCATTATTATTGGTACTCGAGAAGTCACAAAGTTTGGTGTTTTCAGCCATGATGACTTCAACAACAAACAAGCACACAAGCAAGCAAGAAAACCGGCAATGGAAAATGACAAAGGGCAAAAGAAAACGGCAAAGGAAAACGGGAAAAAGGCAAATGAAAACGACAAAGGAGAAAGGAAAATGAAAACGACAAATGTGAAGTGGGGGAGAGGAAAACGAGAGGCAACTGGCAACAAAGGTAAATGCAAGAGATGAGTTTGTGACACCTACTTGGATAGATCTCCTCCTTGCGCCAGAAATCAGCATGTTGAAGAGAGACTATTCTTGATTTGATCTCCCTGGCAACGGTGCCACAAATCCTTCAGCTACTGCGACAACAGACCTTCCCTGGTACGGCGCCAGGAATCCTGCTGCTACGGCTATGCCTTTAGGGACTTCCTTGGAAAATATGCAAAGGATTTCTCCGCGGCCTTGGAGCCTTGCGTTGGTCTTACCTTGAAGAGGAAAGGGTGATGTAGCACAGCGGCGGTAAGTATTTCCCTCAGTTTTGAGAACCAAGGTATCAAACCAATGGAAGATCTCGTCAAGTCTCAAGTACCTGCACAAACACAAAGAGCTTGCACCCATCGCTATGAAGGGGTTGTCAATCACTTATAGATTGTTTGCAAAGTGAGAACTGAAAGCAACAAAGTAAACGAGCAAAGTAAAAGTGAAAGTGGAAACGATATGTGTGAATAGACCCGGGGGCCGTAGTGTTCATTAGTGGCTTCCCTCAAGAAAGCAAGTAGACGGTGGATGAACGAATTATTGTCGATCGATACGTCTCCATCGTATCTACTTTTCCAAATTCTTTTGCCCTTGTTTTGGACTCTAATTTGCATGATTTGAATGGAACTAACCTGGCCTGACGCTGTTTTCAGCAGAATTGCCTTGGTATTATTTTTGTGCAGAAATCAAAGTTCTCCAAGTTCCACCTCAGGTGGTGGGCCAGTGGGCCACAAGCCCTGGCTCCGCCACCATCCCCCAGGTGGCGGTGGGCAGGCTTGTTGGGCCCAAATGGCTCTGCCGCCCCCAATCTCAGGTCTATAAGATCCCTTTCGTCCCAGAAAAAATAAAAAGAGAAGTTTTCGTTGCGTTTATGATACGGAGGCGCCGCCACCACCTGTTCTTCATCTGGAGGGCAGATTTGGATTCCGTCTTGGGCTCCGGAGAGGGGAAATCGTCGCCATCATCATCATCAACCTTCTTCCCTCTCCAATTCCATGAAGCTCTTCGTCGTTCCTGAGTAATCTATTCGTAGGCTTGCTGGGCGGTGATGAGTAGGATGAGATCTATCATGTAATCGAGTTAGTTTTGATGGGGATTGATCCCTAGTATCCACTATGTTCTGAGATTGATGTTGCTACTACTTTGCCATGCTTAATGCTTGTCACTAGGGCTCGAGTGCCATGATTTCAGATCTGAAATTATTATGTTGTCACCAATATATGTGTGTTTTAGATCCGATCTTGGAAGTTGTAGTTACCTACTATGTGTTATGATCCGGCAACCCCGGAGTGACAATAAGGGGAACCACTCCCGGTGATGACCATAGTTTGAGGAGTTCATGTGTTCACCAAGTGCTAATGCGTTGGTCCGGTTCTTTATTAAAAGGAGAACCTTAATATCCCGTAGTTTCCTTTTGGACCCTGCTGCCACGGGAGGGATGGGCAATAGATGTCATGCAAGTTATTTTCCCTAAGCACGTATGACGACACACGGAATGCATGCCTACATCAATTGACGAACGGGAGATAGCCACATGTCTCTCCGTGTTATAACCGTTGCATGATGAATATCATCCAAACAAATCACCGACCCATTGCCTACGAGTTTGTCCTACTGTTGCTACTGCTGCTACTACTGTTGCTACTGTTGTTACTTGTTTTGCTCTGCTCCTGCTACTACTGTTGCTACTGCTATTACTTGTCTTGCCCTGCTGTGGCTGCTACTACTGTTGCTACTGTTGTTACTTGTCTTTCTATGCTGCTACTGTTGCTACTACTGTCGCTTGCTACTGTTGCTACGTGCTACTGTTGTTACTACCGCTGTTCCTTGCCACTGTCGTTACCCGCTACTTTGCTGTTACTACTTTGCTTGTAGATACTAATCTTTCAGGTGTGGTTGAATCTGACAATTCAACTGCTAATACTTGAGAGTATTCTCTCACCTCCCGTCGTGCGAATCAACAAATTTGGGTCGAATACTCTACCCTCGAAAACTACTGCGATCACATGCGCTTGTGGGCTGTCAACAACATTCTTCTAGTTTCGATTGCCGGAGAGTGCTAGCAGCATTCTTCAGGTGCCGTTGCAATGGGGAAGAACAGTTGGCATCATCGAGCAATTGATAGAACCGTGCAAAGTCGTGACGTTATCTAAGGCAATGATTATATCTATAGGCATCATGTCCAAAACAAGTGGACCGATACTTTTTGCATCTACTACTATTACTCCACACGTCGACCGCTATCGAGCATGCATCTAATGTATTAAGTCCAAAAGAACAGAGTAACGCCTTAAGCAAGATGACATGATTTAGATGGACAATCTCATATCTACGATAAAAGCCCATCTAGTTACCCTTGATGGCAACAACATGATGCGTGCCTTGCTCTTCTGTCACTTGGAAAGGTCACCACACGGTATGAACCCAAAACCAAGCACTTCTCCCATTGCGAGAATTATAGATCTAGTTGGCCAAACAAAACCCAAGACTCAGAGAGACTTACAAGGATATCAAATGATGCATATAAGAAATCAGCAAAGACTCAAATATAATTCATAGATAATCTGATCACAAATCCACAATTCATCGGATCTCGACAAACACACCACCAAAAAGGATTACATCGGATAGATCTCCATGAAGATCATGGAGAACTTTGTATTGAAGATCCAAGAGAGAGAACAAGCCATCTAGCTACTAACTACGGACCCGTAGGTCTGAAGTGGACTACTCACGAGTCATTGGAGAGGCGATGACGTTGATGTAGAAGCCCTCCGGCAGGGCACCGGGAAGGGTCTCCAGATGAGATCACGCGAAAACTGAAGCTTGCGGCGGCGGAAAAGTGTTTTCGTGGATGCCCTGATTTTTTCTGGATTTTTAGGGAATTTATAGGCCAAAGACCTAGGGCAGGGGAGTGCCGGGGGGAGCCACAAGCTTGGTTGCCGCGGCCTCCCTCCTGGCCGCGGCAACAGGGCTTGTGGGCCCCCTATGGGTTCACTGCCTTGGCCCTCAAGCCTCCCGATCTTCTTCCGTTCTGGAAAATTTATTTCGGGGATTTTATTCCGCTTGGACTCCGTTCCAAAATCAGATCTGAAAAGAGTCAAAACACAGAAAAACAGGAACTGACACTTGGAACTGAATTAATAAGTTAGTCCCAAAATAGATATAAAAGGTAAACAAAACATCCAAAGTTGACAAGATAACAGCGTGAAACCATCAAAAATTATAGATACGTTTGAGACATATCAGGCCTGGAGCCAGCATGTGGGCCTCCCAAGCCATCATGGCTCGCCGAGGAGAGTGGGAGCGCCCTGTTGGCTTGGCACCAACAGTTGGTGCCCTCTATTACTTCTTCACTCCAATAATTCGTAAATATTCCATAAGAAATCATCGTGTAGTTTCACGTCATTTGGACTCCAGAAAATTTCTAGCTTTTTCCATGGCTTCTAGGTCCAGAATTCTAGTTTCACGCAATTTCCCTCTCTGCGTACATCATGCAAATTAAAATATAAAAGGCACTATAATTGTATCATAAAGTGGAATAATGACCAAGAAATTTATAAATGCCAATAAGAAATCATGATGAAAAATGGACGTCTCAACTCCCCCAAGCTTAGACCTCGCTTGTCCTCAAGCAAAGGCCAAACTCGATAATAATGAACAGATAATTAGAGAGAGAGAGAGATGTGTCGATAAAAATAAAATACAAACATGAGATCATCATGAATATTAACATAGCAGCAAGTTTTCATCATATAGCTTCTCATAATCAAGTAACAATCTATCCATGGAATTTCAAGTATTAAGCATAAACTTTATAGCCACACACATAGGAAGATCATAAAACTATGTTGTTAGCCATTGATACAATCACAATTTATCATATTTTTTAGAATACTCTATGTAAGATCTTTCATTTTAGCAAGTTCACATACTCTACTATAATTTAGTCTTCTATGATTGCTAACACTCAATGCATATTTTTGGAGCAAATGTCACCGCCACACACATAGGAAGATGATACGTCTCCACCGTAGCGATAATTTATGAAGTATTCATGCCATATTTACCAATGTTTAAAATACTTTTATATGGTTTTGATACACTTTATATGATTTAATTAGAACTAACCCGGACTGGCGATGTTTTCAGTAGAATTACCATGGTGTTGTTTTTTGTGCACACAATAAAAGTTCTCAGAATCGTCCTAAACTTTTTCATGATTTTTTTCCGGAACATATGAGAAAAATTGGAGCGAAGAACCACCAGAGGAGATCCACCTCCCTTGGCCATGCCTTGTTGTGTGGTGAGGCCCACGTGGCTCCGTTTGGCGTGTTTCCAATGGTAAAAAGTCCTATATATACCAAAACCCTCAGAATATATGAGAGAACTTCCTCTCAGCCACTTCAACTCTGTGTATCGACAAAAAATTCAACTAAAGCCTTTCCAGTGCTTTGTCGGAGGACGAAATCATCTCCTATGGCCATCTTGATCATCCCCGTGGAGGCCATGTGGAGGAGGGAGTAGTTCACCCTCGGGGCTGAATATATCTACTAGTAGATATGTGTTTTATCTCTCTCTCCATCATGTTATTGATATGTCCCGACCTTGATGTATCACGGGCTTTGTTAATATAGTTGGATCATATGGTGTTTGTCCCTTGCTATCTTGCTGTGATGGATTGAATCTTTCCTTTTAAGATCTCGTTATGTTGGATTGAATATTTTGAGTTCGGGAACACGTGATGTATGTCTTTGACGTGGATACCCGTGGTGAAAATGGGGTTTTCTATTGATTCACTTGATACATGTTATGGCATCAACTTGCGGATTACCATGACCACGGGGATCTATGCATAGGTGTTGATTGCACGTTTTCATACTACATTCTCCCATAGAAATCTTGGGGTACTCTTTGAAGTTCTTTGTGTTGGATTGAATATGATGAATCTGAAATTGTTTGATGCATGTTGTATAATTAACCCACATATAATTGAGGTGAGATTGGAGTATCGAGGTGACAATAGGATTGATTTATATGCATTATGGGTGTTATTTTGGAATGAACTATTGGGTTGTTTGTGACACTTATAGGAAAAACTCAAAAGATTGATCGGAAAGAATAACTTTGAGGTGGTTATACTATGTACACCAATTTCATCTTATGTTCTATGCTACTTATGAACTTTGAAGCGATTAGTTGTTGCACGTTGAGGGATGATCATGTGATTCTACTAATGTACAATTGTTGATAGATGGCATTAGTGGAAGTATGAACCTTAGGCCTTATTACCAAGCATTTATACCGTGTTTTGCTCACTCCTTCCCACTTTCTACCTTGCTGTTTTTATATTTTCAGATTACAAAAACCTATATCTACTATCCATACTACACTTGTATCACCATCTCTTCACCGAATTAGTGCACCTATACAATTTGCCATTGTATTGGGTGTGTTGGGGACATAATAGATTTCTTGTATTTGATTGCAGGGTTGTTTGAGAGAGACCATCTTCATCCTACACCTCCCACTGATTATAAACCTTAGGTCTCCAATTGAGTAAATTTGCTTCTTTCCTACAAAACTCTGCACTTGAAGCCCAACAAAGTCTACAAGAATTAAGTTGCATAGTAGACATCAAGCTCTTTGTGGCGCCATTGCCAGGGAGGTGAGTGCTTGAAGGTATATCTTTAGATGTTGCAATTAAATCTGTGAGTTTCTTGTTTATCCCTAGTTTGGTTTTATAAAAGAAAACTACCAAAAATGGAATTTAAGTTGCCTCAATTGATTCTTCTTTTTAATGTATTTCGTGAAAATGATGGTTTAGAAAATTGTGTTCAATTAATAGAGGAAGAATTTATAAAAATGCTTAATGTGAATTCCTTAAATGATGAGCATGATATTAATATTGTCAATATGAATTATCCGAATATCCATGATGCTAATGATATGCAAAGCCACAATTTTGGGGATGCTATGTTTGTGAAGATTGTATTTTTAGTCCCCCAAGTTTCGATGTGGAAATTTATTAAGATGAGGGCCTGCCTCCTATTCATGATGATTATGTTTATGAAAGTGGGTTTGGAAGAGTGTCAACTCTAGGAAGTAGTGATCCCACTATTTTGGAGGGTGTTGAATCTTTTTATAATGATACAAGTGGATTTAGAGAGGTCATGAATTTTTTTAGTGATGAGTACACTATTTTGGAAGAGGTTTCAATTGACTATGACAACAAAGTTGCTATCTATGATGATTATTGTGATGACATGTATGCTATAAAGAATAATGATAACCATGAAACTTTTCATCATGATTTTAATTTTCATTTTGATTATATCAATCAAGTATCTCATGATAGTTATCTTGTTGAGTTTGCTACCACTACGCTGAATGATAAGAATTTCATTTGTGTGGGTAGTAATGAAAATTATATTCTTGTGCATCATGAAAATAATGATTTTTGTGATAATTATATTGTTGAATTCCTTCATGATGCTACTAAAAATTATTATGAGAGAGGGACATGTGCTTGTAGGTGTTGCAATAATATCAAGTTTCCTCTCTATGTGTTCAAAGTTTTGAAGTCATGCTTGTTTTGCCTTCTTATGCAAATTGATTCTTTCTACAATAAATTGTTTTCTTGCAAAATCCCTATTCATAGGCTTGCCATGAGATTCATGATGCTCTCTTGCATGTTTCAGTTACTACCTTTTATAGAGCATCCATTTCCTAGCTAAAAGGCGTTAAAGAAAATTGCTTGTTGGGAGACAACCCAATACTTCTACCTACTGTTTTTAGTGTTCACATGATTAAGCTACATAGTAATAATGTTTTACAGATTTTATTTTAATAATGTGCCAAGTAAACCCTTTGGGATAGTGTGGAGACTTGTTGATTTCATTCTGTGCAAAAAAAGGAACTTTTGTGTCCAGTATAGGAATTACGTGAGTTTACTGGAGCCCCAAAAAAATCTGAAATTTTCACATAGAATTTATATGCAAATCATATACATTTTCCTAATTTATCAGAATTTTTTGAGATAGGGAAGTATGGTATTTATTCAGATCTTTACAGATTGTTCTGTTTTTGACATATTTTGTTTTGCATGTGTAGATTGCTTGTTTTATTATTTCCCTAGCTTATATTGAGTGATATAAATTATGGTAATGACAAAATAAAGTAGGTATAATGTGGGAACAATTATGAATCTTGTCTTGACAATTGCTAAGAGAATGATCTATCTTTATTACACTAACCCATCTCATGAAGTTCCGTTAAGTTTTGTGTGATTGAAGTTTTCAAGTTTTGGGTGAGATACCGGCATGAGGAGAATAAATAGTGGCAAGGCCCTACGATCCCAATGTAATATCCATGGAAGACTCAAGCATCTAAGCTTGGGGATGCCCCCGGAAGGTATCCCCTTTTCGTCTCCAACATTATTGGTATACCTTACTTGGAGCGATATTTTGATTCGTCATAACATATGTGTTTTGCTTGCAGCATCATTTTATTTTATTAGTATACATTTTACATTATTTTTAATATTGTTTTTAAATAAAAAGTTCCAAGAATTGTCTTTAAAATGCTTGAATTTCATGTGTGATCTGATGCTTGAATTGTATTAGTATATGATTTTTTTGCGAAGTACTATCATACAAATTATTTACCATGTACTAAGTTTTCATAATTTTTGGAGTTACACAAGTACATTGTTTAAATAGATTGCTACAAACTATTCTGTTTGGACAGATTGGTGTCATAGTTTTGTTATCTACTTATCCTAGAGTTTTCATGGCTTATATTGATGGATATAAATTGTGGAAATGATTGTATACAATACCTAATTTTTGAAAATTATTATGCAACTTTTCGTGGTAGTATATGAAGGGTTTATTTATTCTTATGAGTACTAACCTATCTCACGAGGTCTTTTCAAGTTTTGTGTGGATGAAGTTTTTGAGATTTAGGTGAAACTGGGATATTAGAGGATTGAACGAGATACAAAAGCTCAAGATTGGGGATTCCCAAGTCACCCCAAGTAAATATTTCAAGAAGTCTCAAGCATCTAAGCATGGGATTCTATGCATCCCAACTCTTTTCATCGACAAATATCGGTTAGCCTATGTTGAGCCTAAGTTTTTATAAATTCACCTGATATGTGTTATTGTTGGAGTGTGTTTTGATCTATTTGTTGTTTTAAATAAATCTCAGATCTAAAAATCTTTGTTGAGAGAGAGTCCTCACGTAGCTACTTGAATTTTTAACTACTCATTGTTCTTCACTTATGTCTTTTAAGGGTAGTTTGATGGTTCTTGTGCTTCACTTATATCCTAAGCGTAAATTCTGAATGAATGAAATAAAATAAATATGAAATTATAAATGTGCCTTATGCCTTGTAGTAGTTTCACATTTGGTTTAGGAATAAAATCTATTGGAGTTTGACAATCAAAAAATAGGTCATACAAGCAATTCATGAATGATTAGTATAAGAAAGAGAACTTTCACATACAAATATATTATCTTGGACATCTTTTACGATTGTGGCTACCCATTAATAATTTTCAACCTTGATCAAATTGGTGAAGTTGGACAGGGAAGACAATGTAATGGTTATGTTTGATATTTGCACAGAAGTTATATTGTTATGAATCCTCCAACGTGTGGTGCTTGTTTAAAACCTTTTGTTAGCCAAAACTTCGTACTATGTAGAGATACTACTTGTGCATTTAAACCCTTGAGCCAAATTTCTTCGATGAGAGTCCACCATACCCACCTATATATGGTATCTCACTGCCATTCCAAGTAAAATTGCATGTGCCACCTCTAAAACCTTCACATAAACATATTTTTGTGTGCATGTACCACTCATGCAGCGATCGGGCGGTCAGTATCTTCCATGCTAAGCGAGTTATTCTCATGATGAGTGTTTATTCACTTGTTATTGCACGAGAGAGGCTGGTAAAAAGGATTCCCAGTCTTGCATAATACAAAAATAAGTAAACAAGAACTCCCCTAGAAAGTTCATTGTTTAGATGGTACCCGTGGATACGGCTAGCCATGGAGTGTGTTTGAATGGTGGAGGAGAGTAAAATTTAAATTATGTTTGGGAACCACCAATAATGTGATTAACATGGAAGATATTGAAATCCCTTGTTGAGACACTAATAGTAAAGGCACTGATACGTCTCCAACGTCTCCATAATTTTTTATTGTTCCATGCTGATGTATTATCATTCTCGAGTACTTTTGGGTTATTTATTTACCAATTTATATTATTTTTGAGGACTATTCAATAATCCACTGCCCAGTGCGAGTTTTTGTTTTCTGCATGTATTTCACTTTTCAGGTTTTCTATACCAAGAAGTCTAATTGCCCCGAAACTTTTTGGTGATTTTTACTCGACCAAAAGAACACCAACGAGCACCGGAAGAAGGCTCGAGGCCTGATACGTCTCCAACGTATCTATAATTTTTTATGGTTTCATGCTACTATCTTGTCAAACTTTGGATATTTTGCATGCATATTATATATTTTTTGGGACTAACTTATTAACTCAGTGCCAAGTGCCAGCTCCTGTTTTTCCATGTTTTTGACCCCTTTCAGAGGAGGATTTTGAACGGAGTCCAAACGGAATGAAACTGCCAAAAAGATTTTTTCCGGAACAGAAAAAGATCGGGAAGCCGGAGAATCAGGGCAGAGGGCCACTAGGGACCCCACAAGCCCTCATGGCATGGCCAGGGGGGCCGCGCCCCCTGGCTTGTAGGCTCCCTGAGCCTCCTTTGCCCTAGGTTTTGCGCCTATATATTCCCTAAAATCCCATAAAAAATCAAGAGATCATTGAAAGTACTTTTCCACCGCCACAAGCTTCTGTCTACGCAAGATCCCATCTGGGGCACGTTCTGGTGCCCTGCCGGAGGGGGATTCGGATACGGAGGGCTTCTTCATCAACACCATGACCTCTCCGATTATGCGTGAGTAGTTCACCATAGACCTATGGGTCCATATCTAGTAACTAGATGGCTTCTTCTCTCTCTTGGATCTTCAATACAAAGTTCTCCATGATCTTCATGGCGATGTATCCGATGTAATCTTCTTTTGCAGTCTGTTTGTCGATATCTGATGAATTGTGGATTTATGATTAGATTATCTTTGAATCTTATTTGAGTTTTCTCTGATCTCTCTTATGCATGATTTCATATCCTTGTAATTCTCTTCGAGATGTGGGTTTTGTTTGGCCAACTAGTTCTATGATTCTTGCAATGGGAGAAGTGCTTGGTTTTGGGTTCATACCGTGCGGTGACCTCACCCAGTGACAGAAGGGGTAGCGAGTCACGCATCATGTTTTTGCCATCAAGGGTAAAAAGATGGGGTTTTCATCATTGGTTTGAGTTTATCCCTCTACATCATGTCATCTTGCTTAAGGCGTTACTCTGTTCGTCATGAACTCAATACACTAGATGCATGCTGGATAGCGGTCGATGTGTGGACTAATGTAGTAGATGCATAAAGTATCGCTCTACTTGTCTCGGACTTGATGCCTATATGTATGATCATTGCCTTAGATATCGTCATGACTTTGCGCGGTTCTATCAATTGCTCGACAGTAATTTGTTCACCCACCGTGATATTTGCTATTTTGAGAGAAGCCTCTAGTGAACACTATGGCCCCCGGGTCTACTCCACACCATATTTTCAACCTTACACTTTTTCTTCCTTGCACTTTCCGCCTTCAGATCTCACTTTGCAATCAATCTTGAAGGGATTGACAACCACTTTATAGCGTTGGGTGCAAGCTCTTTTGTGCGCAGGTACTCTGGACCTGACGAGATTCTCCTAATGGATTGATACCTTGGTTCTTAAACCGAGGGAAATACATACTTCTCCTGTGCTGCATCACCCTTTCCTCTTCAAGGGAAAAGCCGACGCAAGCAATAGAAGTAGCAAGAAGAATTCCTCGCATTGCCGGGGAAGGACTTTTGTTGCCGTAGGAGAAGAATTTCTGGCGCCGTTGCAGGGGAGGATCAAGTCAAGAACTCATCCAAGTAGGTATCTCAAACTCACCTCTTGCATTTACTTTGTTTGCCAGTTGCCTCCCGTTTTCCTCTCCCCCACTTCACAATTTGCCTTTTTCGTTTGCCTTTACCGTTTGCCTTTTCGTTCGCCCTTTTTCGCGCTTTCTCTTTGTTCGATTGTGTGCTTGTTTGCTTACCGAAGTCACCATGAATGAAAACACAAAACTTTGTGACTTCTCGAATACTAATAATAATGGTTTTATTAGTACTCCGATTGCTCCCGCCACTAGTGCGGAGTCATACGAAATCAATGCCGCTTTGCTGAATCTTGTTATGAAAGAGCAATTGTCCGGCCTTCCTAGTGAAGATGCCGCATCCCATCTCAATACCTTCATTGATCTTTGCGATATGCAAAAGAAGAGAGATTTGGATAATTATGTGATTAAATTGAAGCTTTTTTCCTTTCTCGTTGCGAGGTCGCACAAAAACTTGGTTTTCTTCTTTGCCCAAAAATAGTATCGATTCTTGGGATAAGTGCAAAGATGCTTATATATCCAAGTATTTTCCGCCGTCTAAGATCATCTCTCTCCGTAATGTTATCATGAATTTCAAGCAACTTGATCATGAACATGTTGCACAATCTTGGGAGAGAATGAAATTAATGATTAGGAATTGTCCTGCTCATGGCTTGAGTCTTTGGATGATTATACAAATCTTCTACGCTGGCTTGAATTTTGCTTCTAGAAATATCTTGGACTCCGCCTAAGGTGGAACGTTCATGGAAATCACGTTAGGGGAAGCCACAAAGCTCCTAGACAACATCATGACGAACTACTCTCAGTGGCACTGGAATGTCGCCTACTAGTAAGAAGGTACACACTATAGAAGAAATTAACGCGTTGAGTGTTAATATGGATGAGTTAATGAATTTGGTTGCTAGTAGAAGTGCTCCTTTAGATCCTAATGATATGCCCTTGTCTTATTTGATTGAGAGTAGCAACGCTAGCTTGGACATTAATTTTGTTGGTAGGAATAATTTTGGCAACAACAATCCTTTTAGAGGAAACTATGTTCCTAGGTCTTTTCCTAGTAACTCCTCTAATAACATTGGCAACTCCTACAACAGTACTCATGGAAATTACAATAGATCACCCTTTGATCTAGAGAGTAATATCAAAGAGTTCATCAACTCACAAAAGATTTTCAATGCGTCCATAGAGGAGAAGCTACTCAAAATTGAAGATTTGGCTAAGAGCGTTGATAGAATGTCTAGTGATGTTGATGCTTTGAAATTTAGATGTGCTCCTCCCAAGATCAATATGGATGAAACTTTGAAAGCTATGCGTGCTTCCATGATTGATAGCCAAGAAAGAACCAACCAAATTCGTGCTAGACATGAATGGCTTAAAAAGGCATGTTCTCGTGATACGAATCACGAATATCTTAAAGTGCTTGGTGTGACTCCCATTCAATCTTTGTTTTCTTGTGACAAACCTACTGATTATGGGGCTGGATATGAATCGACTTTGGTTGAAAAGTGCCCCGATGATTTGGAGTCCATCTATCCTGATGCTAAAAGCATTGAAAGTGGAGTAGAAGATATTAAAACTTTGATAGTAATGAAATTACTACCATGGATTTCAAGGAATTCAATTATGATAGTTGCTCATTGATTAAATGCATTTCCTTGATGCAATCCATGTTAAACTCTCCACACGCTTATAGCCAAAACAAGGCCTTTACCGATCATATCGTCGAAGCCATGATAAAATATCTTGAAGAGAAACTTGAATTGGAAGTCTCTATCCCTAGAAAGCTTCATGATGAGTGGGAACCTACTACCAAAATCAAAATCAAAAACTATGAATGCAATTCTTTGTGTGATTTGGGTGCTAGTGTTTCCGTGATTCGAAAGTCTTTATGTGATGTTCTGGGTTTTAATGAGATTGAAGAGTGTTCACTTAATTTGCATCTTGCAGATTCTACTGTCAAGAAACCCTTGGGAAGGATCAATGATGTTCTTATTATTTCAAATAGGAACTATGTACCCTTGGATTTCATTGTTCTTGACATTCATTGTAGTCCTACATGCCCTATTATTCTTGGTAGACCTTTCCTAAGGACTATCGGTGTTATCATCGATATGAAGGAAAGGAATATTAGATTTCAATTTCCTTCAAAGAAGGGCATGGAGCACTTTCCTATAAAGAAAATAAGATTTCCTTATGAATCCATGACGAGGGCCACTTATGGTTTGAGCACCAAAGACGACGATACGTGATTCTATCGCTTTTATGCCTAGCTAAGGGCGTTAAACAATAGCGCTTGTTGGGAGGCAACCCAATGAATTTACATTTTTCTTTCTGTTTTGTTGCGTCCACCCCATCATAATTCTGTTGTGATTGTGTTTTTTGTGTTTCTTTTTGTGTTTGAGCAAGCAAAACCTTTATGACTAGTCTTGGTGATGGTTGTTTGATCCTGCTGGAAACAGACAGAAACTTTTCTCTCACGAGATGATTTTTCATTTTTATTCAGAAAGATATTTTGAGTTGATTCGTTTTTCTGCTGGTTGATATGCCTTTTTCCCAGGCGGTCGTAATTGTTCAGAATTTTTGAGGTAACAGAAGTATACGAAGTATACAAATTGCTACAGACTGGTCTGTTTTTGACAGATTCTGTTTTTGTTGAGTTGGTTGCTTGTTCTGATGAAACTATGGTTAGTATCGGGGGCTACTAGCCATATAAAAGTGAGAATACAGTATCCCAACACCAATATAGATAGAATTCAAGTTTTCTATAGTACCAAATTAGGTGGTAGTTTGTTTTCTTATGCTAATGTTATCACAAGTCTCTGTTTAAGTTTCGTGTTGTGAAGTTTTCAAGTTTTGGGTGATGTTCTCATGGACAAAGAGATAAGGAGTGGAAAGAGCTCAAGCTTGGGTATGCCCAAGGCATCCCAAGCCAAATTCAAGGACACCAAAAAGCCTAAGCTTGGGGATGCCCCGGGAAGGCATCCCCTCTTTCGTCTCCAATCCATCGGTAATATTATTTGGAGCTATATTTTTATTCACCACAGGATATGTGTTTTGCTTGGAGCGTCTTGTATCATAGGAGTCTTTTCTTTTTGTTGTGTCACAATCACCCTTGCTGCACACCTTTTTTAGAGAGAGAGACATGCACTCATCGTGATTTTGCTACAATGCTCATAGTGCTTCACTTATATCTTTTGAGCTAGATAATTTTTCTCTATGTGCTTCACTTATATCTTTTAGAGCACGGCGGTGCGTGACTTGGTAGTTGGATTATGCTATGAAAGTAGTCCCAAAGGTGATAGGTACCCAAAGAGGATACAAAACCTCTATCTTCATGTGCATTGAGTAGAAAGAGAAGTCTTGATTCCTCTCAATTAGTTTTGAGACGTGGATTTGTTAATATTAAGAGCTATGTTAGTAGGGTGTTGTGAATCTAGAAATACTTGTGTTGAAGTTAGTGACTCTCGTAGCATGCACGTATGGTGAATCGCTATGTTAGGAAGTCGGAGCATAATTGATCTATTGATTGTCATCCTTTGTGTTGAGGTTAGGATCGCGCGATGGTTAACACCTACCAACCCTTCCCCTAGGAGTATGCGTTTAGCACTTTGTTTCGATTACTAATAAAAACTTTCGCAACAAGTATGTGAGTTCTTCATGACTAATGTGAGTCCATGGTATAGATGCACTTTCACCTTCCACCTTTGCTAGCCTCTCTAGTGGAGCGCAACTTTCGCTGGTGCACAAACCCACCATATGCCTTCCTCAAAACAACCACCATACATACCTACTATGGAATTTTCATAGCCATTCCGAGATATATTGCCATGCAACTCGCACCGTTCTGTCTCATGACTCGTGCCGTCACTCTCATATTGCCATTGTGTGATCATAAGATAGCTTCGAGATGTTCCAAAGTCATATGCCAAGCTAGCTCATTGCAAATCCCGGTACACCGCCGGAGGCATTTCCTATAGAGTCATTTCTAAGCTTTGAGCTGTGAGTAAATAAAAGTGTGATGATCATCATTATTAGAGCATTGTCCCATGTGAGGAAAAAAATAGGCCAAAGAGCCCAAATAAAAAAAGAGAGGCCCAAGTGCCCAAATAAAAAAAAGAGAGAAAAAGAGAGAAGGGACAATGCTACTATCTTTTTCCACACTTGTGCTTCATAATAGCACCATGTTCTTCATGATTGAGAGCTGCTTTCTTTTTCACTACCATATGCTAGTGGGAATCTTCATTATATAACTTGGCTTGTATATTCCAATGATGGGCCTCCTCAAATTGCCCTAGGTCTTTGTGAGCAAGCAAGTTGGATGCACACCGACTAGTTTTCCTTTTGAGCTTTCACATACTTATAGCTCTAGTGCATCCCTTGTATGGCAATCCCTACTCATTCACATTGATATCTATAAATGGGCATCTCCATAGCCCTTTGATACGCTGAGTCAATGTGACCATCTCCTCCTTTTTGTCTCACAACCACCACCACACTCTATTCCACCTATAGTGCTATATCCATGGCTCACGCTCATGTATTGCGTGATAGTTATAAAAAGTTTGAGAAAGTAAGAGTGCGAAAACAATTACTTGGCCAATATCGGGGTTGTGCATGATTTACATTAGTTGTGCGAGGATGATGGAGCATAGCCAGACTATATGATTTTGTAGGGATAACTTTCCTTGGCATTGTTATTTTGAAAGTTCATGATTACCTTGCTAGTTTGCTTGAAGTATTATTGTTTTCATGTCAATAGCAAACTATTGTTTTGAATCTTACGGATCTAAACATTCATGTCACGTCACTACAAGAAATAAGGTCAATTATGACTCCCTATATTGGTCATTGATTCATCATTGTTGTCGTTTATTGACCTTTTTTGACCAAATTTACAAGGTCAACAGTTGGCCGTCAAGAATGAACAAACATGACCTTTCTAAAATTTTGGTTGTTGGTCTCTATCGACCAAAATTTTGGTTTGGTCATTACCCATTTGTGTGAGCCACGTAGGTTCTAACGTGGCCAAGCAGACGTGGCATTGCTAGTGACCAAATAAAATCATCATAAATTTCAGATCCATGTCCACCAATCTAGCCTTCATGGGCCTGGCCCAATACCTATTTTACTATGGAAAATGTTTGATTTGTTTGGGTTGACGCATTTTTTCTAGAAGCACACATATCTCAGGATAGGTCCATTAAAAATAAATACAATAGAATAAAAAATTGCAAATAAAATGTATATTTCATTTCAGTAGCATATCAGATCAAATACAATACATCATCCACCGACTCCACGCATTAAGGTTCAACGCCTAACAAGGGCACATCAAAATAATTTTACATGTGCACAACAGAATACTTGTGCAAGTGCAAGTGCACAGAAAAATGACCCAATAAATGCACAATCGCATATAAAGAGAGTTTCACAAAGATTGGATGAGAACCACAAGTTTCTTCACATCCTATTCCTCTGCACAATATGCTCTTGCCATTGCCGAGTGCAAGAACAAAATAATGGTAAGGCTTTCAGACCAAGGAAACTAGTAAAATTACCCGAGGTAAGATTACAACAGGAAGGAAGGAAATTTATTCCTCACCCCAGCCACCCCACGATCTGAGCTTCAAAACATAAGAGATAAAAACACCCGAGGTAAGATTACAACAGGAAGGAAGGAAATGTATACTACTAGCGCCAAGAAGCGCGCCGCACGCCGGACCCGTGGTAGGCCTCATTTATATGTGGGGTAAGTACTTTTGTTTTGTTTTTACTTCATACAGACTAATCTAGACCGTTAACAAATAGCACTTCCTTTGGGCAGGATGATTAATCAATAAACGGTTAGCTGAACATAAAATATGTGCTTGCTAAGTCAGGCTATTTCCAGTTGGTGTTTCATAAGTTTTCTACCGGCACCACTCTTGCAGTTCTAGTCTTTACTATTACAATTCATTTACAAATGGTGTGAACAAATGATATTGGTGTCTGTATTTGTTATAACATGGAAAAACATTTAAAGTACTTGCTTCTTCTTGTATAAAGCAGGTAAACTGACTAGATGAAGAAGTTAATTTGTGTAGCACATGAAGTGCACAGGGCAGTCATACTATTACTACCGACGACACAACAATTGTCTAAAAGTACAGAGAGTACCCAGGTTATTGGTGCACAATACATACTCTTGTGTTGCTGCTGTCATATGTGAAGGGTCGATTCCTGAGAAAAAAAGATGTGAAGGGGCGTGTGCTACCAGGCGGCGAGCTACCCCTAGCGAGTTAAGGGAACCAGTCCTCCCATCTCTTTTTTCTATCCTGAAAAGTGTAAACTTTAATCAAGTATCCAAGTTACAATGTGATAGCAAGTCAATAAACAATCAAGATTCAGAAATTCTTACTCAAATGTTTCTGACTTTCTACTGATTGTATGTATCAAATTATAAAGATGTAAAAATGTCAAAACATGATTACTTAATTGGTGTTCCTTATGGTGAACTCATACATAATGGCTGGAATTAGGGCCTAAAATCTTTAGTGGATGACTTTACGTTACTGCTACTTGGGAAACTTAGGGCCTCAACTCTCTAATTACATCATACATACTGCCGTCTCCAAATTGATTATGGTGTGGCGAGAGAGATGATGTGTTGATACATGCTACAACAGTGACACGACAATTTCAGTATATTTTTTATGTGTTGTTACTGCCGTCCCCAAGAAAATGACATCACTAACAATCAATATTAAAAAATGGCATCACTAGCAACAATAATTGACACATGAACATTTGAAGTTTACATCGGCCAAGTTGATGACCAGCGACATGAAGCTCAATTTTTATTTTGACACGTATATATGCTTATTTTTTGGCAATTACAAATTGGAGCATACTCCTACTGTGTTTTGGTTGTATGTTGAAGACTAATGTAAGATCTAAAGGTCTGATAGACGGATGACACAAACATGCTGAAGGTTCATAAAAACAAAAGAAATTTCCATTCATGCTGTCCTACTCTAAAAATTATGAAGCACGGCTCTGGTGATGCAGGTACACGAGATACGACAATTTGTTAAAAGAACATCAATACGACAATACAACGTGTGTATCGATGCAATGCATGCTATCAGGGAGATGGTCCAATGCTAATTATGTACGCATAAAAATACGTGAAGTTATATTTTACTAGAACCACACAAAGTCCACACCTTGGACAACCCAAAATCTACAACATGATTATTTCACATCAAGAATAAGACAAGCAAAAGAATGTAAGGGTATATGACACCAAGGGTTTCAGCTTTCCGTATCTCTTCTCAACATCGAGTCATATGGCAAATCTAACAAGGAAGCATACAAATCTAGCAGCAATTTTTGTGCCAAGTAATATAACATGCACCCATGAGATACATATAACGATTTGGGATCATAACAAGATTACCAGGGGCTGCTTCCAATAGGTCGTGCAAGACTTGAGATTTCTCAGCAACGTGGGGCATTACCATCAACACTTGGCAAGAGAAACAAACAGCAAAGCAGATATGAGATAAAAATTTCCTTCAGCACTTGTAGCACCATCTTCTCCTTCTCATTGTCCTACCAACAAACAAAATTGTGTCCATTTCAGTCCAAACTGTAGCTGAAATAGAGAACCAAGTACCATATTCAGCAAACAAAAATTGTGCCCATTTCTGCAAAAAATTATCCCCAACAATATCAGGCTTGTCTATTGCTTCTTTGACACCGTTACTACCTCCTCCTTTTGGGCGTCCTGCGCATCAGCAGCATCCGAGCCCTTCTTCTCCGCAGCACTTGCACAACCATCGTCTCCTTCTCGTCGCCCTACGGGCAAACAAAATTGTACCATTTCAGTCCCAACTATACTTAAAATGGAGAACCTAGTACCAGATTCAGCAAACAAAAAATATGTCCATTTCTGCAAAAATTTATCCCCACCATTTTCAGTTTAACCACATCTAATTATTGTAGCAATACCCAAAATAGAGCATACAAATATAAGGATTTAACAAATAGCAGCTTGTGGAGGTCTAGGTTGTTGTTTTAGCAACAAACAAATGCATGTAAATGTAAAAAGAGAGAGTAGCAGAGGCATACCATGGGCTACATGGTCAAGCAGGAACATACAGGTCGACCACTTGCTCCTCACGCGCAGCATCAATTTCTTCCCTTTTCTCTCCGCTGCTCCCTCACTCGAGGTCAGGGCCGTCTCGAGGAATTTCAGGCCACGGGACGAATCAAAAAACGGGGTCCTAAATTTTAAATATATAGTTAACCTAAGAACTGTCCCAAAGCTTTATACCCTCTCCGTCCCAAAATAAGTGTCTTAAGCTTAGTACAATTTTATACTAGAGCTAGTACAAAGTTAAGACAGTTATTTTGGGACGGAGGGAGTAAGAAGTATCTCTTCAGAACGCGTGCAAAATTCTACTAGCTGCACAATATATGTCGAACTGAAACTATCGAACAAACTAGATAATTCATGACAAATAATATAAGAATCATAATGCATAAAAGGATACAAAATAAATAGCTTGCTTCATCCGTTCTCCCCATATGTGTAGACACTTATTTTGTGACTCGTGAACACCATCCTCATCTTATTTGTGTCTAACATGAATCCATCAATTTGTGTTTAATCCACACATACAAACGGTTCTTTTTTAATCAAGTATATATTCAACTGCGGATGTATCAATTTAGAAATCAACACATACAACATGCAGGTTCAATTTCTTGTCTCAGGTCCAGGAAATTACCCACGATTAGTGGCCAAAGCAGCGAGAAGTGTTGGTGTTTCTTGGCTTTGTAGGTGCTACCAGTCCTGGGCGTAGTGAAGGAAATGCCAACACCTGGAGGCAGTGGCCCGACCGCTGGCACGACCGGGGAGAACTGTCGGGAACTGCGCGGTGGCGTCATCGTGGAGCAGCTAGCTGGTGGAGCTGGACTGAAGGAGAGCGGCTGCTGACGGCGGTCTGCAGAAGACCAACAGTCATCGATTCATCGCACGGGACAGAAGGAGATGGTGAGAGGCCGTGCCGGCGTGCGTGGGCAGGGCTGGGGGTGGTGGCGGGTGTCATAGCCCTAGATTATAGCTTGTAGTTAGTTGCATCAGTGAGCATTCATGCATGCATTCAAATGAACTTAATACAATGGGGATGGTCTACAACTAGGAAGTGATCAAAACCCCAATGATTTGAAAAATTGACAACAAGGCAATAAAAATTAATACCTTAAAAGGGACCAAGAAAATTTTCCAAATACTTGGCAAAATAGTGACATAAAATAAATTTGTCAAACCAAAATTCTAGGTCACAGGAAGTTTTGAAAAAGATTTTTGAGTTGACCAAATAGCTAATTGGAATGGAATTATTTTGATTCCTTCTATTTTAAAGTTTCAAAAATGTTGAAACTTTTATGTGGCATTGGATATTATTATCTCTGTCACATAATAACATTTTAGGGTTTTATTTTTGGTCAAACAATTTATTTTAAAACCTAAAACTAAATGCCAGAAAGAAATCAAAACAGAAAAAGAAAAAAACAGAGGGAAAACTAACCTGTGCTCACCTGTTGGCCCAGCCCACCAAGGGGGTTTCCCCTGTCGTCTCCCTCCTCCTGCCAGAAGGCAGGGGAGAAGAGGAGCACGTCACCGTGGCCAGGGGCGCCACCTCCTCCGTGCCTGCCTGTCCCTCCTAGCCAGCGCGATGCCTCACCCCCATGCCTTGCTTTTCTTCCTCCCCCGAGCCCCTCTCTCTCTCCCTTATCTCTCCCCCTCTGCTCTTCTTCCTCCCGCCATGGCCGAGCTCGGCTCGAGCTCACTGGCGCCTCCCTGACACCTGCTAGGCCTCCCCGAGCAACCCATCCCCTTCGCCATGACGTGCCGCCCCTCCCCGTCGAACGATTCGAGCCGAAGCCCCCTGTATCGCCGCCGCCATCTTCATCCTCACCGCCGGCCACCGGACGACCTCGCCGTCGATTCGCTCGACTCGGGCTGTCCCCGAGCCCGTCGTCTGCTCCAATCGAATCCCTGTGAGCCGCCGGACACATTCCCCCTTCCCTTGTCGATCTCCCCTTCCTCCAACCATGCTAGCTGCCGGAGCCGAAGCTCCTGCCACCGGCCATGGTCTCGCCGTGGTTAGCAACCCCGAGAGCCACTGCCGAGCACCCCAGCGTGCTCAGTGAGCTCTCCTGAAGCCATAGTCGTCCCAATCTCTTCCTCCCGTGCCTCCTAGCACTAGCCTTGCTGTGGCCGACCTTCGGCAGCCGTCGTGGCTCCTCGCCGGGGCTACTCCGGCGACCTAGCCCCCCCTTCGAGCCCCCCGCACGATGCGGTCGAGCCTAGGCTTCACCCCAGTGCCTTCAGCGCATCTAACCGAGCCCCATAGGACGTTTTAGAGCATCTCCAGAGAGCCTCCGCCACGCCCGTGGTCGCCGCCGGCCAGGCTCCGGTAGCCCGTGACGTGCCCAGTCATTAGCCAGTACTAACCCCCAGAGCCACTAACACAGGGCCCCACTGGTGGGTCAAACCCCACTCAGTGCGGGTCAACGCGGGATTAAGCCCTGGGTCACTAACCAGTGGACCCCACTGGTCAAACTTGACCTGGGACGGCTGCTGTTGACTGATGACGCCAGTCAAACGCCGCAGTGACGCAATAAAGCTTTTCTGATTTTAATTAATTCCGGAAAATGCTGAAAACTTCTAAAAATCATATAAAATAATCTGTAAGTCCAATGAAAATAATTTATATATGAAAAAGGATCAGAAAAATCCAAAGAATCTGATTATGGCATTTTCATGCATGTTTGAAAAAGTTAACATCACCAAATAGACAAAATGGTGTATAGGATAAATTTCATATTTAGTTTGGAGATGGAATTTGATACTTATTTGAATTCCACTTCAATTGTTATGACCAAACATTGGTCAATGCAAATCAATACCTCAAAATACTAACCCCATGCATGTTGGAACAATTTGTTATGAGCATCGGGTCGAATCAATTTTAAGGGTACTTGGAAAAATACCGGCTTGAAGTGATGTTTGAATCCTAATTCAAACCAACTTCAACTTAAGAAATGATAGCCACATTAGCCCTGCCACCTTTCATTTCATGTCTTGAGCATGCGTCATAGTGTTGCATTTTCCGTGAAGTAATTGTTGTTCTTTCTTGTTTTCCGGTGTTGTTCCCTCTCGGAAACGATGTTTCCGATGTTGTGATCGTTGACATTGATGAAGACTCATTGCTATCTTCAGACGTGTCAAGCAAGCAAACCCCCTTGAGCATATTGATATAAACCCACTCTCTCACTCCTGCTCTCTTTTACTGCATCAGGACAAACACGAATCAACAGTACATGTTATCGGTAGTTGAACCCATTCCTCTGCATGACCTGATTTTGTCACAGTAAATAGTTGAAACCACTTAGCATGAGTAGCAACTACTTGATCCTTGTTGTGCTTACTCATCCATGCTTGTTTACAATGCCTGCGATGCTTAGAGTCGTGTCGGGTCTGATCCATTTGAATGATGTATCCGAATGGTTGTGTTCATGTCCTATAGTGTGAGAGTAAAGGTGTGAATCTGATTTGGTAAAGGTAGCGATGAGAGGCCATGTAGGAGTACATGGCGGGTTGTCTCATTGGGACCGTCCCTAAGAACTGAGTTTTGTGTATGTTATCCAAGACAAGATACTACCACACATTGGGATACTTAATTGACCATCTTGGCTTATTAATCGCCTAGATCTCTGTCCATGAGTTGCAACTAGTTTCTGGTGTTTGTAAGAAAAGTGTTGGCGGCCGTGTTTAGCTCTGCCCGACGGGGTAGGCTTCTCTGCGATAGATACACAGTGGCACGGTGTACCAAGTGGCACCCGGATGGTGGGCTTGGGAACCCTGCGCACATTCTTTGGGGCAGTAGAGGAAACCCCGGCCGGACTTCCTTGCGCGGTCAGTCTCAAATAGGCGATAAACCTGGAAGGGTCTTGTGTGGTTAATAGTCGTGGCCGACACCCACGCCAGTGCTTCCGCTTGAAGGTTGCCGAGATGCATGACGTGCACATGCGGATAAGTGGTGGGAGCGTGTGTGAAGAAGTATACCCCTGCAGGGTGATTTAATATGTTTGAATAGCCGCGTCCTCGGTTATGGACTACTTGGAAACATTACGTGGTACGTAGACAATTTAAATGGATACTCTAAAACATGCAAGATAAGTGTGAGTGCTATGGAAGGCCTTCTCGTAGGGAGACGAGAGTGGATCCATAGTGGTGTATTGCATTGGTGAATATGTGGACTCGTGTGCGCTATCCCACCTCAAAGAAAGAACTTGTAGTCGTAGTACAGGTTAGCCAAGAGTCAAAGCTGGCTTGCTGTAATCAAACCCTACAATCCTTTCATTGAAACATGATGCATATGTAGATAGTTCTGATGTAAGACTTGCTGAGTACCTTTGTACTCACGGTTGCGTTATTTATGTTTTGCAGAGAAGACTTAGACTCATTAAAGGTTCTACTTGATGTATTTGACGTTGACCAGAATAGCTTGGGAATCCCAGACAGAGGTCTGGCTCCTTTGGTAGGGTCGTAGTATCTTTTCAGGCTCTTCCAGCCACTTTTAGTAGATGTCTGTACCCAGACATGAATTGCTTCCGCTTGTTGTTTGTATGACTTGAGTGTCGGGTCACGAGACCCCTGTTTGTAATATCATATTATGTTGACTCTTATGAGTCTTTAATAAATGCTTGAGTCATAGAGTTATGTTGTGATGCCATGTTGTATCTACACATATCGTGCATAATGTATGTATGCTTGAAACGCGTTATATGTGTGGGATTCGACACCTACTTGTTTGCCTTTAGTAGTACTCTTTACAAGGAAATGCCTCTTTGTGTTTCCATCGGGCCTTGGTAGCTTGCTACAGCTCGGAACACATTGATTGACCGGCATGTATCCTTCTTTGCTGTTGTGTCTGTCCCCTCGGGGAAATGTCACGCGGTGTAATGGAGTCCTTGTAGCTTGCTACGACTCGTCTACACATGTTGTTGATCGACACCTGCCTTGCTGGGTTATGTATGCCTGTCCCTGTACGGATGTACCGCTTGGGTTTATAACTAGTCATGTCGACCTGGGTTCTTTGTGGTTTGAACGCTAGCAACATATTCATATACGTGAGCCAAAAGACGCAAACGGTCCCAGCCAAGGTAAGGTGGCAGCCGTGGAGTTTACCGTGCGTGAGGCCGCAAATTGATGTGATGTGTTACAGGCTGGGTTCTTATTACTCAGGATCGGGGTCCCAACAGCTTTGGTATGAGAGCTTGACTGCCTGTAGGATAACCAAGCCAAACTGGTCGATGTTGTGTCTAGAAACTCTTTAGTTATATAAGGGAATTGTTTGTGGAAGGGAACGTAAGGCTCTTTTTACTCCTTTCCTTGTGTCATTCTTATTCTGAGTCACCCTCTTCTTTATTCTACGGGGTTTAAGAATTAGGCTTTCTCATCTATTCATTAGGATGACGAGTTACTATGTTGGAGACTTATAGGAAAGTTGATATCTTTAAGGATCAGTGTCTCCATAAGAATTCCACTGTTATGTTGTTAGTTTTCTTGCAGGTTGCCTCATATTTCATGCCTGTACAGCCGTTATGCTGTCCGAGTTTTCCAATGTTCCCAAATAGTCTGATGCAATTGCAAATTCCCTCCTCCTGAGCTAATGTCTTTTGGCCGGACAAAGCACACTAATAATTGTGTTGTGGTACCTTATTACCTCGATATTTGTTGAAGTGCTAGGAAAACATGTCACCTCGAAAGCTACCCAATAGTCTAGATGTGTTTTGGGTTTTAGTGTGATAGTTCTGGCCATCATTTCGAAAAACATCTCGTGATGTTAAATAGCTTGTAGGTACTCTATTTCTGGGTCTTTGAATCCAAGGATCATTCTGCTCAGCTCTGTTGATAGTGTTGTTAGTTCCTTTAGAACGATTAGTAACCTTGTTGTAGTCTTCAAGGTGCGTGGTATATCAATTATTCCGATACCATGGACCATCTCTGTCAAAAGTCCTTCGTGAACTTAAGATCATAATAAGAGTGCTCGTGATGAGTTCCCCACTCCATACTGTCAACTCCGCCTTTCTACATGGGTTATCTGGAAGAATTATGTTGAAGTCGTTCGACATTCTAATCCATGCATTCATAACCCAACAAATCATGTGCTCTTGAGCTGGCCTATCTAGTTGTATCTAGACCTTCATCATTGAGAGGATAGTTAAGAGTAGTTGTGCATCCATGTCATCGATGCCTATTATTCTTTTCGTCTATCAAGTTGTTCTATTCTCGAATGACTGGGAGAAGCAAACTCCAGTACCACCTCCATTTCTTGGATTGGGTCAAAGTAGTTGTATCCCGCAGATCGAAATGCTAAACCAGCTTTTGTTCTATTCAATCTTGGAGTATTACCCTCTTTTTGTCAAGAGTGTTATGAGAATTGCACCATCTCTTATGAGCTCTTGATGTAGCGGTACTTCTCGCTATCATTGTTCATCCCCCGGTTTTCGTGTTGGTTGTAACCGGAATATCGACAAGTGAACCATGATGTGTGAAATGAATACTCCTAGCAATGCCTTTGTTTAGTAGTTAATGGACAAGAAATTCATTCTTATGGTGATAGTGATTGAATCGTCATTCTAAGATTGACTGTGCTACCTAGTCCATGTTTCATGGTGCACCTTTTCATCAATGAGCTAGGGTTTTGTCAAATCCCTCGTTCTATTGATCACATCATCTTGCCCTGAAAAGCAAGATTGTTCTCGAGCTTAATACTATATCGGTGGTTCGTGATTTTCCGAATATCTTCTCGGAAGTATTACCAGGTTGTTTCCTGACTGTTATGATAGAGCTCGCGAACAAGTTGGTTTTTCTATAAACCAACCCCTTCTCCAAGAATCTGTATTGGATACCCCGAGCTAGTTGGTTAAGCTAAACAACAACTTGGAGAGTTGGAAGATAAAAGCTTCGCCTAAACTCAACTTATTTAAAAGGGATATCTTTCTGTTGTGTGCGTGTGAAGAAAGATGATATTTTCATCGGTTGATTCGTGTGATCATTTGTTGCATATATTATCTTGTTCAATTTGATTTGAGCATGGGCTATCGTCAAATCAAACTCAGAACCAAAGATTTTAGTAGCGGTGTTTTACTCATGGATTTCTCTGAGCATACACCATTATACTCTTTGATCTGACCAATGCTATTATCTTGCTCACATAGTTGTGGAAATCCATTTATATGGGTATCTTGATGAATTGTTGTTGAGCCCATCGGCAACATTCTCACTTGTTCCATGATCTATGTTGGACATTAAGCTAGTGCTGGAAACTTATAGACATTGTCTTCGTGTCTCGTGCACGAGGTATATGTTAGGTGTAAGAAGTGATTTCCTCTAATTCATGTGCATCTGATGCAAGTTGTTGCCGTGAATTTGAGAAAAGTTAAATTGTTTCCTCGGAATCATCCCAAGTCAGTCATGCAAGTGCGAAGTATTCTATGGTTTGATAGACTGATCATCTTCACTCCATATGTATCTCCTAGCACACCAAGCCACTGATTGATTTGTTCAAGGAAAACAAGTTAGGTGTCATTCCCGAAGGGCCCGGACGGCCTTGCACATGGCTTCGTTATCCGCAATGATGGTTCCCATCCCGAACTCGGTAGTGTTTTGTTGTAAGACTTTTCATGTGTTTACAGTTGTCTTTGGGCAGTGTGTTCACATGGGTCTTGCGATCCAGCTCATGTTTGGGAGTTGTCTTCCGTAGTTCATTTCCTGAGAATCATGCAACGTTATCTCGTCGCTTTGTGTTGCAAACTTTCTTTTTGGACATGCTGAATCTGAAGCATCGTGTCACCAACCGAAGCGGAATCTCAGGCAGTTATAATGGTTGGAATTTTCCCCAAGAGATATAATATTGGTCTCTATGTAACCCGGTAAAGTGATGTTGTGGCTAACACACCCAGCCGGAAGACTTGATATTATAATATCTTGCATCAGCAATCTTAGCCATCTCCCTGTGAGGTTTTGTATGACTTATTATGAAAGTTGTTCCTCATGGACTCCCTTTGATGCCCCGAAGTCCGACCTATATTTGAGGTGCTAGATATAGAGCATGACTTATAATTGGGTTGTGCTAGTACATCAAGGAGAACATTAGAAGCGGAGTGCTAAATGTCTCTCGGTCGATCAACCAGATTTCGTTCCCTTGGCACAGCTAAGGTGAAATCTGAGAAAGTGTGTCTTCCTTTGCATCTGCATCCTCCATCGCTGTTCATCATGGTAGTAGGTTGTGTCACCAAGATCTTGGCACAGATATTGGTAAAACCTTGATGAATATGGAAATGCTCAAGTTCTTGAGAGCACGCTCAAACACTAGGTTATATCCTCGCTAATATTTCGAATGTGCCATCCGATCGCCGAGTTGTTCTATAACCCTAGTTTCTTTCCAACTGAGTATGCCATTCCTTCAAATTCCTTCAAATAATCATTTGTGAATTGCCTTACTCCGGTATGAAGAGTTTCAATGATCTTTGGATCAAAACTAATTCTTTTTGCCACTTAAGGGAATAACTCTATGAGTCACCTTCCTAAGGTGCCCCGTTGTGGTATGAAGGGTAGCTTAATCCTCGCTACTTTGAAACCTCGCCACCATTTGATTAAAGCATGGATTTGTTGCCTACCAATCGCACCTCTGTTATATGTCTCATTTTCTCATCCATGTTTTGGTGTGGTGTCTCAGCTCCAGGGACGTTCCTACGTCTCATTCTATGAGTTGATCTTGAGTTGCTCGATCTTCGAGGAGATTGAATCTTGTGTCGTCTCCCTGTTCTTTTGTCGTCAAGCTAGATGAAGACCTCAAGGACAAATAAGTCAAGATCAACATGGTACGATGAATCAACATCCTCGAGAGAAGCAAATGGATCGTGAAGATTGTGTTAGTTTAGTGTCCCCTCTTCCTCCTCCCGACTACGCCTGAATCTCGGGACGAGATTCTTGTTTAGTAGGGGTGAGTTGTCACATCCCTAGTTACCCCTTTGATGAATAGCAAGGTTGTGCTCATGTCTTCATTATTGCTTTAGAAGTGAAATGGAAAAACAAGAGAAAAACCCTAGAAACTCTATATGCAAAACAATTCAAAGTGGTGACAAATCAATGAACCCAAAATGGCCTCCATAAAAGTCCATCATTTTTGATAAATCTTGGAAAACACAATTTAGGATTGGTTTTTGTTTTTAAAAATAATTTTGGCATTTTATTTTAAACTCAAAAGCCACATAAATCAATTAATTAATTGATCTCCATTACTTCCTAGTTTTACAAAATGTTGAAACTATTATGTGCCATTGCTTATTTTTGTCACTGTCACATAACACTAACTTAGGGTTTACAAAATATCCAAACATTTTACTTTAAAACCTAAACCTAAAATGCCAGAAAGAAATAAAAATAGAAAAAGGAAAAGAGAGAGAGAGAAACTTATCTTGTGCTCACCTGCGGCCCAGCCCACCAGGGGCACCGCTGTCTTCCTCCTCCTGCGAGCAGGAGAACCAGCTGCGTGCCCGACGCATCGCCGGGCACCGCCACGTCCCCTGGCCACCTCCTGCTCGCCCCGTCCTTATCTCCTCGCCGTGGAAGCCCCAGACCACCCCCCTCGAGCTCATCCTCCTCTCCTCTCTCCAGTTTCCCCATCTCTCTCTGCTTCCCTCCTTGCCTCCATTGCCGAGCTAGAGCTCGAGCTCACCTCTCTGGTCTCCCGCCGTCCCTCGCCTCTCCGAGAAGCCCAGAAGAACCGCCTCGACGCCCCGCTCCTCCTCGCCATTGGAATCGAGCCCGGACGACCCCTGTCATCGCCATCGCCGTTGTCTTCCTCACCTCCGGCCGCCGACCCCCTTCCATCGATTCACCCCCTCCGACGCGACCCCGACCTCCCCGTCACCGCAAATGGAACCGACGTGAGCTCGCCGTCTTTTCCCCTCTCTTTCCACGTTCTCCCATGCCCCGTAGCCCCGCTCCCCGCCACGGCCGAACCCCGCCGCCGGCGCCTCTCCGGCGACCTAGCCCCCCCTTCGACCCCCCTGATCGATGTGGTCGAGCCTGGGCTACGCCCCAGTGCTCTCAACACTTGATTCCGGCCCCTGTAGTGCCATCTAAGCAACTCCAGCGTGCCTCCACCGCCTCGGACCTCGCCGGCGTCGAGCCGCCGTTGGGTCTGACCCTGTCGACCAGGGGTTTGACTCCCCTGAGTCATAGACAGGTGGGGCCCAGCCCTGTTTAAATTAAGTCAATCACAAAAAATAACTAATCAGATTAATTAAACCTAAAGACTCACTGACTGGTGGGCCCTCGCTGTCAGGGTTTGACCTGGACCGGTTGGTTGACCTGCTGACGCTGGGATGACATCAGCCTGACGCAATAAAGCTTTTCTGATTTTAATAAATCCAGGAAATTGCTAAAACTTGTAAAAATCATAGAAATTAAAATATAACTTTGATGAAAATAATTTATATATGAGGAAGTATCAGAAAAATCCAAGGAATCTGATTATGGAATTTGCATGCATGTTTGAAAAACTTAACAACACCAAATAGGCAAAATGATGAATAGGGTAAATTAATAAATAGTTTGGAGTTGGAAATTGTTACTTATTTGATTTCCACTTCAATTACTATGCTCAAACATTGGTCAATGAAAATCAGTACCTCAAAATACCAACTCCATACATGTTGAAACAATTTGTTATGAGCATCAGGTCGAATCAATTAAAAGGGTACCCGGAACAATAACTGGCTTGAAGAGATGTTTGAATCCTAACTCAAACCAACTTCGACTTAAGAAATGATAGCCACATTAGCCCTGCCACCTTTCATTTCATGTGTTGAGCATGCATCCTAGTGTTGCATTTCCGTGAAGTAATTGTTGTTCTTTCTTGTTTGTCGGTGTTGTTTTTCCCCGGTAAACGATGTTTCCCACGATGTGATCATTGACATTGATGAAGACTCATTGCTATTTTCAGACGTGTCAGGCAAGCAAACCCCCCTTGAGCATATTGAAATAAACCCACTCTCTCGCTCCTTCTCTCTTTTACTGCATTAGGACAAACACGATTCAACTGTGCATGTTATCGGTAGTTGAACCCATTCCTCTGCATGACCTAATTTTGTCACAGTAAATAGTTGAAACCACTTAGCATGAGTAGCAACTGCTTCAGCCTTGTTGTGCTTACTCATCCATGCTTGTTTACAATGCCTGCTATGCTTAGAGTCGTGTCGGGTCTGATCCATCTGGATGATGAATCGGAATGGTTGTGATCATGTTCTACAGTGTGAGAGTAAAGGTGTGAATCTGATTTGGTGAAGGTAGCGATGAGAGGACATGTAGGAGTACATGGCGGGTTGTTTCATTGGGACCGTCCTTAAGAACTGAGTTCTGTGTATGTTATCCAAGACAAGATACTACCATGCATTGGGCCCTGAAATATGACCCCGCTCGGCTTATTAATTGCCTAGATCTCTGTCCAGGAGTTGCAATTAGTTTCTGGTGTTTGTAGGAAAAGTGTTGGTGGCCGTGTTTAGCTCTGCCCGACGGGGTAGGCTTCACTACGGTAGATACACAGTGGCACGGTGTACCAAGTGGCACCCGAATGGTGAACTTGGGAACCCTGCACGCATCATTTGGGGCAGTAGAGGAAACCTCGGCCGGACTTCCTTGCGGGTTCAGTCTCAAATAGGCGATAAACCAGGACTAGGGTCTTGTGTGGTTACCGGTCGTGGCCGACACCCACGCCAGTGCTTCCGCTTGAAGGTTGCCGAGATGCATGACGTGCATATGGTGCTAAGTGGTGGGAGCATGTGTGAAGAAGTATACCCCTGCAGGGTGATTCAATCTGTTCGAATAGCCGCGTCCTCGGTTATGGACTACTTGGAAACATTACGTGGTACATAGACAATTTAAATGGATACTCTAAAACATGCAAGATAAGTGTGAGTGCTATGGAAGGCCTTCTCATAGGGAGACGAGAGTGGATCCATAGTGGTGTATTGCATTGGTGAATATGTGGACTCGTATGCGCTATCCCACCTCAAAGAAAGAACTTGTAGTCGTAGTACAGGTTAGCCAAGAGTCAAAGCTGGCTTGCTGTAATCAAACCCTACAATCCTTTCACTAAAACATGATGCATATGTAGATAGTTCTGATGTAAGACTTGCTGAGTACCTTTGTACTCACGGTTGCGTTATTTATGTTTTGCAGAGAAGACTTAGACTCATTAAAGGTTCTACTTGATGTATTTGACGTTGACCGGAATAGCTTGGGAATCCCAGATAGAGGTCTGGCTCCTTTGGTAGGGTCGTAGTAGCTTTTTAGGCTCTTCCAGCCACTTTTAGTAGATGTCTGTACCCAGACATGAATTGCTTCCGCTTGTTGTTTGTATGACTTGAGTGTCGGGTCACGAGACCCCTGTTTGTAATATCATATTATGTTGACTCTTATGAGTCTTTAATAAATGCTTGAGTCATAGAGTTATGTTGTGATGCTATGTTGTATCTACACATATCGTGCATAATGTGTGTATGTTTGAAATGAATTATATGTGTGGGATTCGACACCTACTTGTCTGCCTTTAGTAGTACTCTTTACAGGGAAATGCCTCTTTGTGGTTCCATCGAGCCTTGGTAGCTTGCTACTGCTCGGAACACGTTGATTGACCGGCATGTATCCTTCTTTGCTGCTGTGTCTGTCCCCTCGGGTAAATATCACGCGATGTAATGGAGTCCTTGTAGCTTGCTACGACTCGTCTACACACGCTGATGACTGACACCTGCTTTGCTTGGTTATGTATGCCTGTCCCTGTATGGTTGTACAGCTGGGGTTTATAACTAGTCATGTCGACCCGGGTTCTTTGTCGAATGAACGCTAGCAACATATTCATATACGTGAGCCAAAAGACGCAAACGGTCCCGGCGAAGGTAAGGTGGCAGCCGTGGAGTTTACCGTGCGTGAGGCCGCAAAGTGATGTGATGTGTTACAGGCTAGGTTCTTATGACTCAGGATCGGGGTCCCGACAATACCGAGAGAGGTCCAACTGGTAACAAGGTAAATTCTATTGAGGAAATCGCTACCTTGAGTGAAAAAGTGGATGCTCATATGAATTTCGTTGCTAATAAAAAAACTCATGTTGATCCTAATGATATTCCCTTGTCTACCTTGATTGAACAAAATAATAATGCTATTGATGTGAACTTTATCTCGAGAACTAATTTCAAAAACAATACTTATAGGGGTAATTTCAATGCTAGGCCATATCCCGGAAATAATCCTAATGGTTATGGCAATTCTTATGGTAATTCTTATGGAATACAAATTCTAGTAGGATACCCTGTTATCTTGAGAAAGCAATAAAGGAATTCATTAATTCTCAAAAGTTTTCCATACTATGGAAGAAGAAAAATTGCATGTTGCTCATACTTTATCTAAAAACATGGATATGATTGCTCTTCATGTAGAAACTCTTAAAGAAGCTTATGATGAGAAACTTGAGCTTGAAGTTTCTATTCCTGGAAAGTTGCATGATAAGTGGCAACCTACTATAGAAATTAAGATAAATAAATATGAATGCAATTCTTTGTGTGACCTTGGTGCTAGTGTTTCAACTATACCTAAAACTTTATGTGATGTGCTTGCTCTCACTAATATTGAAGAATGTTCCCTAAACTTGCATCTTGTGGATTCTACCATCAATAAACCGTTGGGTAGAATAAATGATGTTGATTGCTACGTTACTTGTCCAATTATACTTGGAAGACCCTTCCTACTAACTATAGCTACAATCATTGACATGAAAGAGGGGAATATAAGGTTACCAATTGATATTAAAGAAAGGAATAGAACACTTCTGTAGAAATAGAATTAGGCCACCATATGAATAAATCATGATAGACACTTATGGGTTGAGTGTCAAAGATGAAAACACTTGAAACTATGCAATATGCCTAGCTAGGGGCGTAAAACAAAATCGCTTGTTGTGAGGCAGCCCAATAGTTATCTTTAGTTTTTGCTTTTCACTTTCTGTTAGTATGTGATAACATAATTATTTCCTGTGTAATTATTGTGTTTTATGTTTAAATTAGTGTTTGTGTCAAGTAAATCCTTTGCGAAGATTTGCATGACGAGTACAATTGATAATGTGTAAAAACAGAAACTTTGACGTCTAGTGCAGAATTTCTCTGATTGTACTGCAACGTCTTTCTAAGATGAATTTTTTACACAATATTTCCATAGAAATTACACAAGTTCTCCTAATTTTTCAGAATTGTTGGAGTTTCATAAGTAGAAGTTCATTATAGATTACTACAGACTATTTTGTTTCAGTGAGATTCTGTTTATTGCATGTGTAATTTGCTTGTTTTGATGATGCTACAGAATGTATCGGGGGGTATAATCCATAGAGGAGTTAAGATATAGTACCCTATGCTAAAATAAAATAATAATCAACTTGAAACAGTTTTGTTGAGTTTTATGTGATAGAAGATTTCAAGTTTTGGGTATTGTCCCGATGGACAAAGGATCGAGGAGCAACAAAAGCCTAAGCTTGGGGATGCCCAAGGCACCCCAAGGTAATATTGGAGGAATACTCAAGCGTTTAATCTTAGGGCTGCCTCGGAAGGCATATCCTCTTTTTGTCTCAATCTATCGCTATGTTACTTGGAGCTATATTTTTACTCATCACATGATATGAGTTTTGCTTGGAGCGTCACTTGCTTTTACTTTCAGATTTGTTGGAGAGAGATACCACATCATCACAATTTGTTGGAATACTCTATGTGCTTGACTTATATCTTTTCACTTAGCAGTTGCTCTAGTACTTCACTTATCTCTTTTGAGCACGATGGAGTTTAGATTTTATAGAAATATTATGTTCTCGTTTTCATTTATATTTGTTTGATATCAGGAAAAATAGTGATGGTAATTTGCATGTGTCATAAGACTAGATCAAAAATAATTAGTATTCAATGAGTGATATTAAAAACCATCATGTAGCACATATAGAGAAATTGTGGGTTAATGATATTGATGTGGTGATATGAAAAAGGTGAGAGTGCATTATTATTAATTCAGATAGGTGTGAATATTAACAAATGTTAAAATTCTTGTTTCATCTAAAAAAATTATATAGGCAAGCTGATGATGTGTGAGCATTTCTATTCCTCTTGAAATCCTTCTATTGTATTGAGTCGAAGTTGTGCGTTGGTTAATTCCTACCAACCCTCTCCCACTGGGCATGCGAGTAGTACTTTGATTTCTGGTAAAACTAATAAAACTTTGCAATAAGTTTATGAGTTCGTCATGATTAATGTGACACCATGGACATGCGAAATCTCAGCTCCTCATATTTGCTAGCCTCTTCGGTACCATTCATCGCCCTTTCTCACCTTGAGGATCGGTGCAACTCTCACCTGTGCATCCAAACCCCATGACATGACACGCTATGTTGCACAAAAACCTTTTTATATCCTCCTCAAAACAGCCACCATACCTACCTATCATGGTATTTCTATAGCCATTCCGAGATATATTGCCATGCAAATGCCATCGTCACTTCACATGACTAGTTTGTTCATCATCATAATGCTTTGAATGATCATATAGAGGTGACATAGTATTTATGGCAATGGCATCATTCATCATACTTTTGATACATATCATGCTAGATCTTTTCACATCCTAGTACACTGTAAGGGGCATTCATTCAGAGTGATATCGTCCTATCAGCTTTCATATTGAGTTGTAAGTAAATAAAAGTGTGATGATCATCATTATTAGAGGATTGACCCAGTGAGGAAATAAAAATGGGGGAGGCCAAATGAGCCCACCATGTAAATATGAATGAGAGAAAAAGAGAGTAAGGACTTTGCTACAATCCTTTACCACACTTGTGTCTCAAAGTGGCACCTTGTTCTTCATATAGAGACTCTCATGTTATATCATTCATATGCTAGTGGGAATCACTTTTTCATAAACTTGGCTTGTATATTCCGATGACGGGATTCCTCAAATGCTTGAGGTCTTCATGAGAAAGCAAGTTGTATGCACACCCCACTTAGCTTCCATGGAGCTTTCATACACTTATAGCTCTTGTGCATCATTTTCATGGCAATTCCTACTCTTCGCATCGATATCTATCGATGGGCATCTCCATAGCTTATTGGTACACCTAGTTGATGTGAGACTATCTTCTCCACTTTTACCCCCTTGAAACCTATCACCATATTCTATTCCACCTTTATGCTATGTCGACTTGTTCACGCTCATGTATTGCATGAAGAATAAAAATTAGATGCATATTGAAGACGTACGATCTAATTTCCTGAGTTGGACACCGTGGTACTTGACATTTGTATCAATGTGGTGAATATGGAGCCATGCCTTGCTAATATAATAAAGATGCATGGGGGGTTAAAACAATATTTGAGGATCGTATACTTTGAAAAATTAATGATTTGCTTCTTATACCTATAAGTATTGTTGTGTTAATATTTGTTAATTCATCATTTATCTATGAGAATACATGCTTAAGATTACAAGATAACATGTCACATAAAAAATTCAGTTTTTTATCAATTACCTACTCCAGGATGAGCAGGAATTAAGCTTGGGGATGCTTGATGCATATCCAACGTATCTACAATTTTTGTTTGTTAGATGATGATATATTATCATTCTAGAATACTTTTGGGGTATTTATTTAACAATTTATATTATTTTTGAGCACTAACCTATTGACCAAGTGCCCAGTGCCACTTGCTATTTTCTGTGTGTTCTTCACTTTTCATGTTTTCCATACCAAACGAAGTCAAATTGCCCTGAAAATTTTGGTGATTTTTTCTAGACCAAAAGAAGACCAACGAGCTTTGGGAAGAAGGCTCGAGACCTCACGATGGTCCCACAAGAAAATAGGGCACAACCTGGGGGCACCTGATGGCTTGTGCCTCCCTCGTGGCCCTTCCGATTATGTTCTTTCGCTTATAAATTCTCATCTACCCTAAAAACACCAGAGGAATCCTGAAACACTTTTTACACTGACGCAAGTCTGTGTTCCACCGAAAGGCCATCTGGAGCTCCGTTCTGGCATCCTACCGGAGGGGGGATCGATCATAGAGGGCCTCTTCATCAACTTGCTGCCCTCACGATGATGTGTGAGTAGTTCACCATAGACCTACGGCTACGGGTCCATAGTCAGTACGTAGATGGCAATCTCTCTCTCCTTGATCTTCATACAATGATCATCACATCTTTGCTTTGATCCATATGTTGTAATTCCTTTTATGCGGTGCATTTGTTGGGATTCAATGAATTGTGGGTTACGTTCAGATTATTGATGATAAAGATTTAAGTCTCATGTGAATACTTATATGATTTTTATGTGCATGATTATGATAGCTATGCAATTTTCTCCGATCTATAGAAATAATTAGGCAAACTAGATCAATATTTCTTCGATGAGAGAGGTGTGTTGTGGTAGTTTCAACCTGGCAAATTTCTATATCTCAGTGGCAAAAGGGGAGAAGATGCATCTTTGTGTTGCTGCTACTAAGGATAAAACGATGGTGTTTATTCATATTGCTTGAGTTTACTTTGTCTACATCATGTCATTGTTCTCCATGCATTACCATGCTTTACTTAATACTCTAGATGCATGCTGGATAGCGGTCGATGTGTGGAGTAATAATAATAGGTCCATGCAGGAGTCAGCCAATTTGTTTATGGATGTCGTGCCTATAAATACATGATCATTTCCGTAACTATCCGCTTTTCTGTCAATTGTCCAACAGTAGTTTGTTTACCAACCATATGCTATTTTTACTAAGAGATGCCATTAGGGAAAGCTATGGCCCCCGAGTATATTCATAACATATTGATAAAACCTTCAATACCTTGTTGTGATTTACTTGTCTTTATTTTTTCTTGCCATCTACAATTATTTACACACCTCACTTGCTCGCAAGTAACAAGACAAGAGGACTGAAAACCCTCTTGCCTACGTTGGGTGCAAGTTCTTTCTTCTTTTGTGTGCAGCCGATAAAGACAGTTGTGATGAAAATCTTATTAGTTCGATAAACCTTGGTTTCATAACTGATGGAAATACTTACCCACATTGTGCTGCGATAACACGTTCCTCTTCGCAGACAACCCAATGCAGATCACAAGTATCACGCACACCACCCAAAATATATTCATCTTTTTTTTGAACAATGAGCTCTGGAACTTATGCAAATCCCTACTACCCTCTGCAAAGGGACAATCTATTTACTTTCATGTTATTTAGTTTTCATGTTGAGTCAATTTACTATTCCAACCTCACTCTATTAGTTGGCAAGCATCATGTGGTGGGGAAAGATCCAAACACATATATCCAGTCAAATATATTTGATCATGACTCATTATTGTTGACAATTATCTTCATGATAAGTAAGTTGGGAGGCGAAACATTAAACCCCCATCTTTCTCTTTGTTCGATGAATGTTGTTTGTTCTAAAAATATACTTTGTGTATCAGGACTAAAAGAAGACTGCATGATGCATTGAAATCGTTTGATGACTAAGAACATGTGTAGTTAAGTTTCAAGAGAATGCATTGTTTAAACAATGACATGTGAATTGATTACGACTCTATCATAATGAGTTTCATGAGAAAAATTTGCTGGTTACGATGCTACAAAAGTGACTGAAATTCATTGATCAAATTGATATAGTATGATAGCGTTATCACTTCGTAAATATTATTTTTATCATTTACCTACTCAAAGACGAGTAGGAATTAAACTTGGGTATGTTGATACGTCTCCAACGTATCAACAATTTATGAAGTATTCATGCCATATTTGACTATGTTTACAATACTTTTATATGGTTTTGATGCACTTTATATAATTTAATTACAACTAACCCGGAGAGACGTTGTTTTCAGTAGAATTACCGTGGTGTTGTTTTTTGTGCAGAAAATGAATGTTCTCGGAATTGCCCAAAACTGTTTGGCGATTTCTTTCTAGAACATATGAGAAATAATGTGGCGAAGAACCATCAGAGGACAGCCACCTGCGGGCCACAAGGCAAGAGGGAGCGACCAGCCCCCTGGTTGCACCCTGTTCTGTGGTGGGGCCCACATGGCTCCATTTGGCGTGTTTCCAATGCTGAAAAATAATATATATACCAAAACCCTCAGAAATTAGGAGAGAAATTCCGCTCCACCGCCGCAACTCTCGGTATTGATGAATAACTCATGTGGAGCATTTCCAGTACCCTGCCAGAGGGGGGAAATCATCTTTGATGGCCATCTTCATCATCCCGGCGGAGCTCATGACAAGGAGGGAGTAGTTCACCCTGGGGGTTGAGGTTATGTACCAGTAGCTATGTGTTTGATCTCTCTGTCTCTCACTATGTCTCTCTTTAGTGTTCTTGTGATGTCCTGATCTTGATGTATCACTGACTTTGTTAATATAATTGGATCATATGGTGTTTTTCCCTTGCCTTCTTGTTGTGATGAATTGAATCTTTCCCTTTGAGATCTCGTTATGTTGGATTGAATATTTCAGGTTTGAGAACACTTGATGTATATCTTGCATGTTGATACCCATGGTGACAATGGGGTATTCTATTGATTCACTTGATATATGTTATGGCATCAACTTGCGGATTTCGGTAACCTTAGGGATCTATGCATAGGGGTTGATTGCACGTTTTCATACTACGTTCTCCAGTAGAAATCTTGGGGGTTTGAAGTTCTTTCTGTTGGATTGAATATGAAGGATCTTGAATTGTTTGATGCATGTTGTATAATTAACCCATGGATATTTGAAGTGACATTGGAGTACGTAGGAGACAATAGGGTTGATTGATATGTATCATGGGTGTTATTCTCGTACGAACTCTAGGGCTGTTTGTGACACTTATAGGAATGGATGAAAAGACTGATCGGAGAGAATAAATTTTAGGTGGTTCTACTACCTACACCAATTTCATCTTATGTTCTCCGCTACTTATGAAATTTGGAGTGATGCTTTGTTGCACGTTGAGGGATGATCATATGATTCTACTATGTTAGCATTGTTGAGAGGTTACAATATTGAAAGTATGAACCCTAGGCCTTATTACCAAGGATTTATACCATGTTTTGCTCACTATTTTCTAGTTGCTACCTCGCTGTTTTAATATTTTCATATTACAAAAACCTATATATGTTATCTATACTACTCTTGTATCACCATCTCTTTGCCGAACTAGTGCACCTATACAATTTGCCATTGTATTGGTTGTTTTGGGCCACAAGAGATTTCTTGTATCTTATTGCTGGGTTGTTTGAGATAGACAATATCCATCCTACACCTCCCACAAATTGATAAACCTTAGGTCATCCACTTGAGGGAAATTTTGTGTTGTCATACAAAACTCTACACTTAGAAGCCCAACAACGTCCACAAGAATAAAGTTGCATAGTAGACATCAGAAGATAGGCGCCTTATTGTTTCCGCCACCCAACTTATTTACCTAAAGGATAATGCCAAAAATAATGACTCATTGTCACTTACATCCAACTGGCTATATATATGTGGATGTTTCCCAACACATGATGCTAGCCAACTAAAGAATTAGTAGATTTGAATAGGGATAAACATTATTGACTCCAGCATCAAAGTAAATACATGAAATTAAAAGATAGGCCCTTCGCAGAGGGAGGGAGAGGTCGTCATACGCTTTTTAATGTTGAATGTGCAAACTCTTAATGCAAAGAACGTCACTTTATATTGCACCTTATGATAGCAACCTTTACTATGTGGTATGTTGCCCAACCTTAATGTCAAGTTCATAACAACGGCCGCGTTGTCGCTGACATCCTCGGCGGCAAGATGCCCATCTACGACAACCCCGCAACCAACATGCGGGCCACCCAGGTGGCCCATGAGGAGATGGCCACCATGGCGGGCGAGGAGCGTGTGGGGCAGGAGAAGCACGTTCAGGAGCTCCTCGTTGCCGCCAACGAGCAACAGGGTCGCCTCAACCAAGAGGACGCCTTCTTCATATCCCCTCGTTACGAGCACTTGGACCCGCGGGCGACTAGCAGCCGCCAGCCGGCCCAACACTCCACCCTGCCTGCGGCTCCGTCCTAAAGACTGAAGAAAGCCGCGGCCGGCGCACCCAGCGGCAAAATGAGAAACGGGCAGTCTCCAGCCGACTCCGCGAGCCGGCCGGGGGAGCCGAACGGCCGTCTCGTGCCTCTATGTCGCCCCCGCGGCGGGAGCAGGCCACCTCTCCCCCGTGTGTCGTTCAGTCAGAACTCGTTGCCCGGATCGGACTGCGCATCCCCTGCAGCGAGAACGACGCTCGCATCCGCCTCAACCGGCTCGCGCGGTCGGCCCTCCTGGAGGAGGAGGACCCAATCAGTTCGGTGTTCTTCGGCCCCCGGATCCACGGAGAGCCACTCCCAAGTACAATGGCACTGCCAAGCCGGATGACTGGCTGATCGACTACACCATTACAGTTGGCATCGCGAGGAGTACAAACATGTAGCCATCCGTTACCTTCCGCTCATGCTAACCGGCTCGGCCCGGACCTGGCTTAACAACCTGTCGGCAGGCAGCATCAACACCTGGGTCGACTTCGAGGAGGCCTTCGTCCGCAACTTGACAGGCACCTAGAAGCGCCATGGCCGCCCCCGCGAGCTGGCTATGTGCATCCAGAAGTCGGACGAGCCCCTCCGTGACTACGTCACGCGCTTGACTGAACTGCACAACTCCTGCGAATGAGTCCATGAGGTGCTGACCATTCAGTACTTCATCGAGGGCTGCCGAGATGGCACCCTCCTCAAGCTCAAGCTCATATGCTCCAAGCTGACTACGCTGGCGGCGCTCATGGCTAAGGCGTACAAGTACAACAGGTCTGACTCCAAAATGCGAATAAAGGTCAGCACGGCCGACACGCTTGCCGAGACGCACACCATGCCGCGGACGGGTGACGATTACCGCGGCCAGCAGAACAACAAGCACAAGTCCGACCGGCCAGATCCTAGGCATGGGAGCAAGCAAGTTGCAGCCATCGAGGAAGAGTAGCCGGCTGCTCAAGCCGACAGCCAGCGCTAACGTGCCAGCAAGGCCGCCTGGCAGCCGAAGCTTACATTCGAGGATATGCTCGACGCGTCGTGCAAGATGCACTTCGGGGCAAAGCCGGCTACCCACATGCTCCGGCATGTGCAGCTTCTCACAACGAGTGGCCCGGGGCGAAGGCCTGCCACCGGCTCCTCAAGCCCCGGCTCCCGGACCGGGTCTAGCTCCGGCTCCCCACAATGCCGGCCGCCTCTGCGACCAATTCAGCGAGCAGGACGGGGCCTATGTCGTCTTCACGACCGAGGGCGAGGATAAGCACAGCCAATGCCAACGGCGACAAGAGGTAAACGCGACAGTCCCCTGAGTCCCCCAATACATGCACTGGTCTGAGAAGCTGGTCACATGGAGCCGAGCAGATCATGTGGCGGTGATGCTGAACCCCGGCAGCTACGCACTCGTCCTCGACCCCACCATCGCCTCCAAGAGGCTCGCCTGCGAGTTCTCGCGGGTGCTAGTCGATGGCGGCAGCAGCATCAACATCCTCTATCGCGACACCTTGCTTAAGTTGGGGCTCAAGGAGAAGGACCTACATCCAACCCGGTCTGTCTTCCACGGCATCATGTCAGGACAGTCCTGCTCCCCCATGGGCAAGATCCAACTGGTCGTCCTCTTCGGCGACAAGGCTCACTTCCGCTGTGAGCCAATCTGGTTTTTGGTGGTGGACCTCGATAGCCCGTACCATGCACTGTTGGGCAGGCCGACGGTCACCAAGTTCATGATGATACCCCATTACACTTACCTCAAGATGAAAATGGTGGGACCCAAGGGCATTATCACCATTGCCGGCAACTACAAGAAGTTGGTCGAGTGCGCACACGACAACAACCGGTTGGCCGAAGCACTAGTGATCTTAGAGCAGAGAAGGCAGCTCGACCAGCTGGAGGCTCAGGCTACCATGCAGCCGGCCCTGTCGATTCCCCCATTCCACTCGGCTAGCGAGTCCTCATTCAAGCCGTCCAAGGACACCAACCAGGTCCCACTCGACCCAGCCAACCCCCAGCAGTGTGTCACCATCGGCACCAACCTCAGCCCAAAATAGGAAAGCCAGCTCGTAAACTTACTCCGTGAGAATCGAGATATCTTTGAATGGTCCCCCAAGGACATGCCGGGTTTTCCGAGGAAGTACGCCGGGCACAAGCTTCATGCGCGGCCGGATGCAAAGCCGGTCAAGAAACCACTACGCCGCTTCTCCGAAGAGAAGCGACACACCATTCGGGAAGAGATTGCGTGGATGCTCGCAACCGGCTTCATCATGGAAGTTTTCCAACCGGACTTGCACGCCAACCCTGTCCTGGTGCTGAAGAAGAACAAGACCTGGTGCATGTGTATCGACTACACGAGCCAGAACAAGGCATGCCCAAAGGACCCTTTCGCCCTACCCTAAATAGATCAAGTGATCGACTCCACGGCCGGCTACGATTTGTTGTCTTTCTTGGACGCCTACTCCGGCTACCATCAGATCAAGCTAGATTCGGCCGACCGGCTCAAGACCTCCTTCATCACCCCCTTCGGAGCTTACTGCTACACCACCATGACATTCGTCCCGAAGAATGCAGGCGCAACCTTCTAGCGCTACATGTAGAAATTCCTCCTGCCGAAGATTGGCAGGAACGTACACGTCTATTTAGAGGACATCGTTATCAGGACAAAGAAGCATTTCAGTCTCCTCGATGATTTACAGGATACCTTGTCCAACCTACGCGAGTACAAGATATGGCTCAATCCAAAGAAGTGTGTCTTCAGAGTCATGGCCGGCCGGCTGTTGGGCTACTTCTTTTCGGTGCGTAGCATCGAAGCAAACCCCGAGAAGATCAAGGCCATTGAGCGTATTGCGAAGCCGGCTCGAGTCAACGATGTCGATAACTTCGCCGGTTGCCTGGCCTCTCTTAGCCGGTTCAGCAGACGGTTGGGCAAGAAGGTGCTTCCCCTCTACCAACTTATGAAGAAGACGGCCAAGTTCAAGTGGAACGACCAGGTGGATGAGGCCTTCCGCAACCTGAAGCGCGATCTCTCCAACGCGTCCATCTTGGTCGCACGAGCAGAGAAAGAGCCGATGCTCGCGTATATCGCGGCGACCACCCGTGTGGTTGATACGTCTCCAACATATCTATAATTTTTTATTGTTCCATGCTATTATATTATCTGTTTTGGATGTTTTATATGCATTAATATGATATTTGTATTATTTTTGGGACTAACCTATTAATCTAGAGCCTAGTGCCAGTTTTTGTTTATTCCATGTGTTTGAGTATTGCAGATAAGGAATATCAAACGGAGTCCAAACCGAATAAAATCTCTGGAATGATTTTTCTTGGACCAGAAGAAACCTACCAGACGTGCAGAAGGGGGCAGGACACCTGCCGGGATACGACAAGCATGCAGGGCGCCCTAGGGGGCGCCCCTGGCTTGTGGGGCCCCTGCAGATCTCCTAACCCAAATCTTCGTCCTATAAATTCCCAAATAACCCTCAATGCTAGAATGAGACAAAAAAATACGTTTCCACCGCCGAGAGCCTCTGTTCCCGTGAGATCCAAACTGGGAGCCTTTTCTGGTAATCTGCCGGAGAGGGAATTGATCACGAAGGGCATCTACATCAACTGCATCGCCCCTCCGATGATGCATGAGTAGTTCACGACAGACATATGGGTCCATAGCTAGTAGCTAGATGGATTCTTCTCTGTCTTTGTTCTTCAATACCATGTTCTTCATGATCTTCATGGAGATATATCCGATGTAATGCTCTTTTATGGTGTGTTTGTCGAGATCGGATGAATTGTGGGTTTATGTTCAGATTGTCTATGAATATTATTTGAATCTTCTCTGAATTCTTATACTCATTATTTCATATCTTAGCAAGTCTCTTTGAGTTATTGGTTCGGTTTGGCAAACTAGATTGGTAATTCTTGCAATCGGAGAAGTGCTTAGTTTTGGGTTCAATCTTGTGGTGTCCTCACCCAGTGACAAAGTAGGGGTAGCAAGGCACGTATTATATTGTTGCCATCGAGGATAAAAAGATGGGGTTTTCATCACATTGCTTGAGTTTATCCCTCTACATCCTGTCATCTTAATTAATGTGTTACTTTGTTCTTCATGAGCTTAATGCGTATTTTGTTCTTCATGAACTTAATACTCTAGATGTAGGCAGGACTCGGTTGATGTGTGGAGTAATAGTAGTAGATGGAGAATCATTTCGGTCTACTTGACATGAACGTGATGCCTATACGCATAATCATTGCCTTGGATATCTTCATAGTTATTCGCTTTTCTATCAATTGCTCGAAAGTAATTTGTTCACCCACCGTATTATTTTCCTTCATGAGAGAAGCCTCTAGTGAAACCTATGGCCCCCGGGTCTATTTTCCATATTATACTTTCAGATCTATAAATCAAGAATACCAAAAATAAATTGCTGCCATTTATTTACTTTTGTTTTACTTTTGGTTCTACCAATCTCTTATATCTATCTCTATCAGATCTCATCCTTGCAAATAACTGTGAAGGGATTGAAAACCCCTTTTAGCGTTGGGTGCAAGTGTATCTGAATGAGCTCACATGCAAGAAGATCTATTTGGTACTTATGGGCATCATATGGCAAAAGGATTATGGCATTTATGGTGAAAATATATCTGAATGATCACACATGCAAGAAGAAGTGGAAGATTAGGGCTTTCACATCTTAATTCCTAGTGCTGGAGTACTTAGAGAGCTTTAGGGTTGATCAAGACATGAAGTCGGTGATTTTTTTTCACGGTTGTTCAGAAAGAATAGCACATGACACCAGGCTAGATGAAATTGCGAAGGGTAATAAGGATGGCGATGAAAATAGTATATCGTGATGAAGAAGGGCAGTATAATATTTTCTAGAATTTTCCAAATGAAGTTAGGAGAAGCAACCCTATCTCATATTTCTATCTCTCACTTGATGAGAATGCAAGGTTCTGCAAGCTATACATGCGTATAGACGCTTGCAAGAGAGGATTTCTTTAGGGTTACAGGCCACTGATATTTGTTGATGGTTGCCACATATAAACTAGATAGAGAGGTCAACTACTTGCAGCTTGATGAGGATCATCCTAAGGACATCGCCGTGACAAGAGTCTGTTTGGCAAGTGACCCGTGTCACATCTACTCCACATACATAAATGTTAATCATCTCATTTACACATGCTCACTTGACCCCTTCGAGGATGGTATACAACTTGACACTCCTCTCGTATGCATGCATACACTACTCCAGGATGGTCCAAAGAGGACACTGCAATCAGAGACCCATCGACGAAACTGTATGCGATGCATTAATCGCAAATGGTGTTCGAAGAAAACCATCAAAAATGGTACAAACGATTTGTGATGGCGCAGACACCAAACACGATTCATATCAGAGCTGCGTGTGTGATGTGTGGCAAGTGGTTAATCCATACGAACTATTTGCAATTATACAGAACAACAGAAACAATCAGTCACATGAGGGTGTGTGCAATATACGACATATAGTTCACTGGGATGAATTGTTTGTGATTAGGCAACACAACAAAAATGGTCAGCCAGATCAAGGTGCGTGCGATGGAGGACATACAGTTCACACGGACGAACTGTTTGCGATGAGTCAAGACAAGAGGAAAAGTTCAACTAAACAAGATATGTGTGATACACGACAAATCGGTTTTAAATCAGAAATGTGTGTGAAGACCAATAATAACACAAAGGGTTACTTCTAATAAAGCATGTGATTTGATGTGTCTACAGAAGAAGAACATATACATAACAAAAATAAGCATCCAATTACATAAGTGACTATACACATAATTTGCACACACCTTAGTAAACAATTGCATGCATTCTAAACTAGGAGAAATAATCATCTAGTCATCCACTTCTTGTGATGCTCCCTCCACTGCTCTGTGGATCGATCTCTCATCTGGGCATGATGATGACACTTCCTCATGTCAACGATCTGCCTGTATATCTTGTAGCTTCTGTACATGTCCTTGCCCGTGTACTTGACGTGTTCTTCGTCCAGCCTTTGATCTGAGCCACTCTGCCACGTGTTCTTGTCCTTCTTGCTCTCATCCTTCATATTCATGTAGTAGGGGTAGATAATGTCTGAGGCAAGGTCAGCCAGGGAGTTATGCTTGTTATTGGTGCTACCCCAGACCTTGTATTGGTCACAGATGTAGACAAGTTTCTGGCAGGTCAACCCCGAAACATCGAGCGCTTTTAGAATGTTGGTGGTGTCCACCGTGGCGACACTGTAGTCGGGGCTGTTGATAAACATGGCGAAACGCTTGCAAGGCCTTGTGGCCAGGTGGTAGTGGTAGATGAGGACATCATGTCGCACACACACGTGGGAAATGGCAACATTCTTATCTTGCCCGACATGACCACTCGTGAACTCGAGGTCGAAGTCGACCACTTGGTACTTGTCCTTAGCAAGCACCTATTCCATAGTTTGGATGGAGCCCTCCACCGAGACTAGCTCATTAATGTACACCACCGAGAGGTCCTTCCTCCTCACGTGGGTCCCACGACGTGATGTGTGGTGAACTACCCCCCGTTGTCATCTTTGACCGTTGGGAGCGCCATTGCAGCTAGGGGGCGCCATTGGAACCTCTTCATATCCTCTGTGTATGTGTCATCATAGGTATTCTTATTGTGTCATGTGGCTTGAGAGATGAAGGTAAATGGACATGAGGATAAATGGGGTCGGGAGACATGGATTCTCGGCACGTCAGCATGGCAATTTTTGAAGTGATTAACTGCATCGTGGTGCCGCACCCAGCGCAAGCGCAGGCATACTGGCAGCACGAACGTACGTGATCATGCGCTGGCCCCAAACACTTGCACCGCGCATGGAGGGACACATGGAGAGTAACTGGAAGGACACAAGAGCAGAGTACACGCAGTAGGACACGAGCAGAGCGCGTCACGGCTGCCTCAACCGCAAGAAACCACATGCGTATAGTAGTTGAAGACGCATTGAATGGTATTCTACAAGTCAGCCGACAATTGTGAGCGGGCGGCATGATGTGAAACTACATCACGTTCGACATCACAGGATGGTCGAACAACCATTCGCGACGATGCGTAGAGAGCGGACGTCTGCTGCAACCTCTGCCTTGGTCTATTAGTCCCTTTATATTGTGTGCCATATTTTACCCTTAAATTTAATAACCAAAATGTTAATGCATGTTATAAAAATAATATAATTGGAGACCATGTTCAAATACGAATCCACTGATCTAATCTTTGGCGACATGCATTTTTATTTTATTAGTTAAATATCTAGTAAACATATTGGACACAAATACAAGGAGGACTTATAAACCGCTATGAAGGTTGTAGGTCATTAAATCGCGAACGTTGTTTTTTCATTAACCATTTGTGTACGTGTAGTTTTGTCCTCCTCTCGCACGTCTTGTCAGTTGTCACCCCGCTGCCACAGACGGCTTCGAGCACAAGCTTGAGAACCGTGCAGATGTTGGCCAAGAGGTGGCTCGAAGTAGTAAAATGGATTGTCGGTGAGCCAGTTCCCGCAAAACCGCACAAGTTCCCACACTTTGCCGCACAAGGTTCCCGCCCAATAGTGCTAAATCCCAATGCTTCCTCCTGCGTCACATTTTCCTCTCCCTCCATGTCCCTGAAGCATATCTGGTCTACTTCTCCCACAATCGCCAATGGAACCGGTCCGTTGTCATTGCTTAGCCACTCCACCGTCATCAGATGACAACTCCAGCTGGGAGGCCACACCATGGCGGCAGCTAGTCCCCGGTGTAGTGTAGTGCACATGGCATCCCTGTTGGGTGTGCGTGCAACACCCACCACATGTTCTTTCGCCCCTGCCCATTGGCAGCTGTTGCCGCCACCCCACTGTCTGCCGTCGTGGCTGCCACACCATCATCGAAAGCGAGGGAAATCGACCGCTCCGCCATCGCGGCCTAATGGCGGGAGGAGGCCGTCGTGGCCGCCACACCACTGTCGGCCACCGCAGTCATCACTCGCTCCGCCACCACGACTTGAAAGCGTGAGGTAACGTTCGTGGCCGCCACACCACCGTCGGCCGCCATGGACGGCAGCCCACCATCGATCGTCGGGGTCATCACCCTCTTTGTCACTGTCGCCCGAAGGAGGGAGGTCGAGCCCTGCATGTGTATGAGGGACCTTGCATGCTACATTGAGTTCCTACGGGAGGAGGAGGAGCGCCTGGTCGAGCACGCAAATCGTCTTACTACCACCATGGGCGGAACACATGTTGCCGCAAAGGCGCGGAATGAGGAGATTTACAAGGAGTCCCGCCACTTCGAGATGGGTCATTTGGAGAGATAGAGGACGTTCGAGTTCAGCGTCGCTAAAGGTGCACCACCGGCAGGCACCATATTCCAGTTGTTGAGCTCCTCGTTAGGCTCCTCCTTCCCAGTCTCTTACTGAGCATGCTCGATAGAGGAGAGGCTGCTGGAAGTAGTACAAAGCCCCTCCGTAGTAGTAGTATTTAGAGATTATTTTGTTCAGTTCATATGACTCTAGATGTGGTTGAACTGTACAACGTACTTAAAATTAGCTAGTATATATAGTTGAACTAGCTACTTCGGTACATGGTTGGCAACAATTAGGGAAAAGTTTGGTGGGTTCAGCTACCGAGTTGAACTGTTTGTATAAAGAACGATTGCTTAGTCTATGAATGAAATCTATGGTTACTGAATTTTTAGCTGCAAAACTTAGATAGTGCTAGTGAATTTAGCTGCAAATTTTGAAAAATGGTAGTGTTACAAGATTAACACAGGGCAATGGTACTAGTTCGACAAATGTCAATCTTTCTAGTTCAGAAATGGCAATATATACCCAACATGACAGACGCTAATCTTGCAAAATTATCTATATAGGTACGTGGTTACACATGGGTCATCCGAACAAATCATTTGCATTGAAGGGGTATACCAATCGTGCATGCCAGATTTTCTCTTGGCTTAGCAACGAAGGAACCATACCTCTCACTTTGCATTCTGTCTTCGATCTGAATTGTTTTCCATGAAGGGATGCACAAATCCTGTGAGGCAAATTTTAGGTTGGCCTCTCGGGAAGGACCATATCTCTTGCTTTGTGTATGGGTGTTCCATTTAAAACATTTGTGATGAAGAGCTGCACAAAACTTGCACGACACATTTTGCCTCGCACGCTTCCCATCTACTCAAGCAGTTGTCCGCACGACACCCCATAGCCATTAAAAGTGTGACGCGTGGCATCACGTGAATGGTTAATAGAACACACACGATTTAACTTATACAAACGTTTGACATGATAAGGTGGCCGCTATTTGTTCAAAATGCCTTTGTTGGTTGTTGATACCAGTGTGCCTACTCTCAAATTGCACACAAAAAATACCACAACATGTCGGGTGCCACTCCATGATAGCATGCCAGGTTTCATGAATTTCATATGAGTTTTGGATTTACTAGAATTTTAAAACCAAGTATCTCAATGTTTGCAGCTGAGGCACTATGCCGAGGTGTTTGAAGTTTATTCCCATTTGTTGCATGGAACCGAAGCATGCAACCAAGGACACGCATTTGATTTTTCAACCCATTTATATGCCCTGGAGCATGTGCATGTAGTTCAAATTTGAATTGTGCACATAAAATTCCTAGAAAATTCAATTAATATATAAAAATGTTCAAATGAACCCCAAAAAATTCCAATTTTTAACAAGACATGATGTTGATATATGTTGCCACTGGTAAAAATGAAAGCAAGAAGAGGCAACGAATATCGTTTCATTCATGAAGGCTTGTTGTGAGAAGCTCTGGTTTGTGTCAAGCTTATACCCAAACCTGCCTCGAATGGGACAAACTTTTAACCACATCATGTTGATGTTGTTCAATGATAGCATGCCAAATTTCATGAATTTTAGACGAGTTTTCGATTGACTAGAATTTTAAAACCAAGTATCTCAATGTTTGCGCCAAGGCAGGATGTCGAGGTGTGTGAACTTCATTCACACTTCTTGCATGTGATCTAAGCATGCTCTCAAGGACACACATTTGATTTTCCAACCCTTTTTTCTACACTCGAGCATGTGCATATAGTTCAAATTGAAATTATGGACATAAAATGCCTAGAAAACTCAGTTCATGTATGAAAATGTGCAAACGAACCCCAAAAACTTCAAAATTTTAACAAGACACTCATGTTGCTCTATGTTGCCACTAGGAATAAAAATTGAAATCAAGAAGAGCCAATGAATATCATTTCATCCACGAAGGAGGCACATTACCTACCAGAACCATGAGGCTTGTTGTGAGAAGCTCTTGTTTGTGAGAAACTTATACACAAACCTACCTCAAATGGGACAATCTTTTTACCACATCATGTTGATGTCACTCGGCCAAGTTTCATGAATTTCAGATGAGTTTTGAATTTACTAGAATTTTATTACCAAGTGACTCAATGTTTGCAGCACAGGAAGGATGCCGAGGTGTTTGAACTTCATTCCCAATTCTTGCATGGAACCTAAGCATGCACGCAAGGACACACTTTTGATTTTTTTTCAACCCATTTTTATGCACACGATCATGTGACTATAGTTCAAATTTGAATTATGCACATAAAATGCCTAGAAAATCAGTTAATGTATAAAAATTTACAAACGAATCCCTTAAAATTCCAAATTTTACCAAGAGACTCATGTTGTTCTTCGTTGACACCAGAAAAAATTTGAAAGCAAGAAGAGGCAACGAATATCTTTTCATCCACAAAGGTGACACACGTTTCCTAACGAAATGATGAGGCTTCTTGTGAAAATCTCTGGTTTGTGAGAACTTTATACCAAAACCTGCCCCGAATGGGAAAATTTATTTTAGCACAACATGTTGATAGCATGCCAAGGTTCATGAATTTTATACAAGTTTTTGCTTTACTAGAATTTGAAAACTAAGTATCTCAACATTTGCGGATGACACATGATGCCAATGTGTTTGAAATTCATGCCCATTTTTTGCATGGGACATAAGCATTAATCTATGGAAACATATATGATTTTACAACCCATTTTGGTGCACTGAAGCATGTGCATGTAGTTTAATTTTGAATTGTGCACATGAATTTCCTAGAAAACCAAGTTAATGTATGAACATATCCAAATGAACCCCAAAAAAATTCCAAAATTTAACACGGCACTCTTGTTGTTCTATGTTGACACTAGAAAAAATTGAAATCAAGAAGAGGCAACGAATATTATTTAATCCACAAAGGAGACATGTTCCCCACCGGAACCATGAGGCTTCTTGTGAGGAGCCCTGGTTTGTGAGAAGCTTATACCCAACCCTGCCCCAAATGGGACAATTTTTTTAACACAACATGTTGATGCCATTCCGTGATAACATGCCAAGGTTCATGAATTTAAGACAAGTTTTGGATTTACTAGAATTTCAAAACCAACTATCTCAATGTTTCCCGGCAAGCCACGATGCCGATGTGTTTGAAATTCATCCCCATTTCTTGCATGGGACATAAGCATTAACCCATGGACACATCTACGATTTTACAACCCATTTTGGCGCACCGGAGCATGTACATGTAGTTTAGTTTTGAATTGTGCACGTGAAATGCCTAGAAAACCAAGTTAATGTATAAAAATGTCCAAACAAACCCTAAATAATTCCACTGTTTAGGCCAGCTAGCTCTGTTTAAGTGCTCAACTTGCTCGATTTAGAACTGTGGGTGTGTTGTAGGATATTTTTTGTACCCAAATCATGCAATGACGTGGATGACCGAAATTTGCACGCGAGTTCAAAATTTGCACGTTAAAACTCATCACGCATATGGTAAGCTATATTTATCATTTGTGATGATCTTGCGTGCCAGTTTGCGCGCTAGTTTTTTCGCTTCACCAAGCTAAATGTTGTGCCTTCTGTGGAAATATATACCTCCCTGCCCCCTCCCCTTACCAAAAGCCACATTTCCCCTGTTTCCGCCTTCCTTTCTAAGTTCAGACCTTCACTCCTTGCTTGAAGCGCCGCCTCCTCACCTGTGACCCTCCTTCACACTACTCGGCCTCGTCGATCCAAGGAGGTAATCCACACCCGACCCCCATCCTCCTCCTCCTTCTACATCCCACATGCCCTGACTATTGACACGACACCTTCCACCCCAATCACCGACCCCTACCCCAAATAAGCGCCACCCTAATCCATGGTGCATGCTGTATAGCCAGGATCTCAAGGAGCATTTGGCAGCGGAGAAGGAAATCGCATATGCACGCACGTATGAGGTTGCGATGGCTGCCATTCATGTCGACCCCCAGATCTTGGAGGAGCACCTCTCCGTCGAGGACACTGTTGTTGCCTCGTGCTCCAACGTCGTGACGCGACTGACTTCTTTAATCGATAGCTCATGGCATTTTCTCGAGGCCACCGTCGGTGCCTTCGATGAAGACTACAAGTTATTTTCTGAGTGTGCCCGTTCTTACCCAACTAGAGATCTAGCAGGTTGGTGCCTGGAGCGTGTCACACAACTAACCACTAGGAGGAGGGCACCCACGATATGGAGGTCTTGCCCTCTTCCATGTCCAAATATCCAATCATCATCGATATCTCCAACAATGAGGAGTAGCTTGCCTTATTAGCTCACTATAAGGACCTATGTTCAATTAGCTAGCTATGTTGATTAATTATGTTCGGTTTACCCATTGCATGTGCTGCTCCTACCTTTACTTAACAAATTTTAGTGAATTGTCCTATGTAGTTTTAACATGCAATCTGATCCTTCTAATGTATATGCTCTATATTTCATGAAATGTGGTGCTCACTTATCAATTGGTTGGTTAATTTGTTGTGTTGTTCAGGAAACTGTTTGGTTCAATTCTACCATATCATGTCCAATTCTTCTGGGTGCAATTTTATTTGTCTTCCATGTGATAAATAAATTGAATTTGGTTGTAGAAAATTCATGAGAAACAAATACAATTGCTATATTTCCAAGTTGTCAAGCATGCTTGGTTTGGTTAATTGTCTGATCTTCTAGTAGGTTATATATTGTGCAATGTGGTGCTCAGTTAATGTTTGATTCATTTCTTGTGTTGTTTAGTTAACTCTTTGGTTCAATTCTTCAATGGAATGCTCAATTGTTGTTGGTACATTTCTTAATTGTCTACCATGTGAGAAATAAATCGAATTTCGTTGTACTAAATACATGAGAAACAAACACAATTGCTATATTTCCAAGTTGTTAAGCATGCTTGGTTTGGTTAACTCCCTGATCTTCTTGTACATTATATATTGTGCAATGTGGTACTCACTTAATGTTTGATTCATTTGTTGTGATGTTTAGTTAACAGTTCGGTTCAATTCCTCAATGCGATGTTCAATTGTTGTTGGTGCATTTTTTTAATGTCTACCTGTGAGAAATAAATTGAATTTGGATGTACAAATGACATGAGAAACAAATACAATTACTATATTTCCAAGTTATTAAGCATGCCAGGTTTGATTAACTATCTTCTCTTCTATTAGGAGTATATTATATTGTGCAATGTGGTGCTCAGATAATATTTGGTTCATTTGTTGTGGTGCTCTATTAATCTGCTGAATCTTCAAGGCAATTATTTTTCGTTAACATATTTTACTGATAGCATGCCAACCCTCACTTAACTTGGTCAACAACTACCTTATATTTGTTGTAGGGAAACAATGGGAATCATTAAGGTTTACAATCGCGGTTTGAACACGCATGGTCCTTTGTCTAATAGTAGCACCTTATTGTGCAACTGCAGGAACCATTCTAATATTTAGGTTTGTAACAATTCATTCTTGCACATGCAGGTCCTACTCTCAGAGGTCTTGACCCACTTTTTGACCCTTTTTGCATATGGGGAAATGAGTTGACCTTGAATATCAGTCAAGTCAAGAAACTCACAAAGTTTGTTAGGATAAAGAAACTAGCGATAGAAAACAAGATCTTTGCCTACATAATGAATAAGATAAAAGTGCACTACAGGATGGTACTAACTATTATACCTTGTCTATTTTATTCCTTTGCGCCATTTCAAATCTAGAGAAGATATTTATGCATATCCTTATTTTCAGGCCTTTCCACAGAACTTCACTGATGATTAGCTCTCAAACCACCTGTATGGTGAGAAGGTGAGAAAGGTATTCATACAACACACATGGTAAAATCTTGAAGTCTTGCTGAAGAGGACGAAGGATGGACGGTCAGTCATCCACACGCACTACCGTAAATTTGCAAAGACCTTCAACATCAATGAAGGGTCAATATTCGCCTTTCGCTTCAACAGTTATCCATATGAGATTCATCTATCTAACTACCGTATATGATGCTAATTTCAAAAGGTCATGGATGTTGCATGTGAAACTTGGTGTTGGTGCAGTTGTGTAATGGGGTAGCTAGCTATATTGTGTAACTGAGTGCTAAAGCTACATGTTGTTATACTCTGATATATTTCAATTATCAAATCCTGGTTCCATAATACGATGAAATATATTGTGTGCTTAATATAAAATGCCATTTTGATTAATAAATGTATTATTAATAATTGTCCCATTAGCCTGTTAATTGGGCTTCTTTATTGCAAACAGTTATTCAGAACACACTGTGGGCGATGGCCTAAGACAATGCACACAGTTTCTGGGACGAAAACGTGTTTGGTCGATGAACAATCACACACGACTTCCATTTGAAAACTGTTTGCATTAGGCCTCCTTGTGCAAACGTTTTCCACATAAAAAGTGTGTGTGATGGGAAGTCTATGCCACATAATTTCTTGTATGCACCGTGCGCGATGCGTTCAAGAACCCAAACAATGAAATTGTTAATATCGTGTGCAATGGCAATGCTATCACAAACGATTTGACGGGGAAAATTGTGTGTGATGTACATGCAAAAAGGAAACGTTTGTCTGGGATTCATCGTGTGGGATGTACATACGAACGGATATGTTCTTCTTGGATTGCCTGTGTGGGATGTACATGCAAGCAGAAACTATTCGGTGTGTATAATTGTATGCAATGGCTAACCCGATGGAACATGATCTCATTTTGCGCAGCGTGTGTGATCGGCGGGCCTATCCCCGATGGTTTCTAGGTCATGTGGGAAGGACCACCCTATCGCCCACACTCACTAGGTAATGGTTTGAAATGCCATCACGGAAGGGGGTTAAAAACCGTTTGTATAGCATATCGCTACACCAGTGATAGGTATTACTGGAGCTTCACAAATGATGAGGAGGAGTTGAAACGCCAAGGAACAACTACACCATCCGCACGGGTAGCATGGAAAAGACGACCGAAGAAAACAGAGTTGCTGACATTACACCGATGGGACATCCAGCCCAGGGCATGGACATACGGACCTTGGAGACCCGGCCAGCAACAAGGGAGGGCCGGAAGAGCTACAATGGGCAGACATCCGGCCTCAGCCCAGACATGTCGCACGTGCCCGAAAATCTGGCCTCTGCCCAGAAATCCAGACCGTACACACTAGAACCGAAAGCCTGGACCAGCGCCAGCCTGGACATCCGGCCCCAGCATGGACATCCGGCGTGTCGTGAAGCCCCGGACATCTGGCCCTATGCGGGAAGAAGGAGACCGAAGGCCCATGTATCCTCCTCTCTCACCCCCATCTCACCTTAGACTATAAATACACACCCCCTCCTCAGTTCTAGGGTTATCAATGTTTGATCTCATTTGTAGTTGAGCATTGCTCCTTGCACTAATTCCTTCCCCGTGGAGATGACCTCCATATGAGAAGATCCCCTAATGGATGTCAAGGCCCCTTTCAAGGGAAGATCCATCACGGATTCAAGACCTCATCTCCCTATGTGATTTTGGATGAACTTTACATTGTACCTTACTTTCCCGTTCTTGTTCATGTACCTTTGTGGTTCTTGTGTGGTGTGAGTCCAGTGAATTTGTGATTGGAGTTGTTCTTGTGTGTTTCCACTTCTGATTTCTCACCGTTCTTCCCTGTGTTCTTCGTGGTCTTTGAAGTTCCCCCCTCCAATTCGTGAAGATCAACATGCACAGGTTCCACCCCGTATCATCTTAGATTAGATCTTTGATTAACATGAATTTGGAGTCCTCCCCTTCATTTCTAGCCTAATTTTGTTAGTTTTTGTCCCAGTCCGAAAATCTCCACCAAAAAAGCCTCACCAATTTTTTTTGAGACTTGTTAGTTTTGATGAGATTTTGTGGATTTTGGTCCATGGAATTTGTGTTTCACAACTGGATCTAGCTTTCCCACCATGAAATCCACACCATTTTTCTTTTTCCCCATCATTTTTTACCCCTGAGATAAAAACAATCGCCCAAATCGAGTTCCCGAGGAAAAATCAAGATCTGGAATCGTTAGGACATCACGTCCATTGGGTTGGACATACGGATCCCCGGCCAGACATCCATCTCCTACAACACGAATTCGATCAAGGTTCTGGACATCCGGCCAACCCCCGGATGTATGAACCCTTCGGAATTTCAGCTACCAATGCTTCACTATTTTGACCATAACTAATTCATCCCGAGTCCGATATTGATGTTATTTAGCTTGTTGAATAGATATTGACATCCCCCATCACGAAAATTCATTCCAACACCATTCGAATCCACCAAGTGTTTCCCATTTGGCATCTTTGCCTAAGCCTACACCAGAACTTCCGCATAACCTTCCCACCATACACTTCTGCCACCTTAACCAATTTTGTTTGAGATTTTGAGTTGCAACTTCTGTTTTGTAGGATAGGAAGTATGTCTAGAGAGGGGTTGATTAGACTACTTGACAAGATAAAAACTTAGCATTTTCGCAGTTTGAAGTGTGGGCCAGTTTTAGCAACTATGACTAGTCAAGTACACCCTACACATGCACATCTAAGAGTATAGCAGCGGAAAGTAAAACATGCAAGTGTAAAGTAGAGGGTAAGGTAGGGAGATCAAACACAAAAGGTTGAAACGGTCATTTTTGGCATGGTTCCGATAGGTGTCACTATCGTACATCCATGTTAGTGGAGACTTCAACCCGCTGAGGGTAATGGTTGCGAAAGTCCATGGAGGGCTCCACCCACGAGGGGTCCATGAAGAAGCGTCCTTGTCTATTCTACCATGGCTTCCGTCCACACAGGACTAGCCTCACTCATGGTAGATGTTCACGAACTAGGCGATCTCCTTGCCCTTACAAACATCTTGGTTCAACTCCACAACACGAAGTAGGAGGCTCCCAAATGACATCTAACCAATCTAGGAGGCACTACCCGCCAAAAGGTAATAGATGTGGTAGAACAATGAACTCCTTTCTCTTGTACTTCAAAAGATAGTCTCCTCAAGACTCAATTACTCTATCTCATATTTGGCAGAGGTATGAGAGATTAATCTTGTGTAAAGCAACTTGCGGAGGCTAGAAATCATGGTTCAAATGGTTGAAATGGAATCTTTTGATATCATCACATGAGTAGGTGGCACTCTCTCAGAAAAACGGATCTGGAAAGTGTAAGTGTGTTCTGAGTGCTTCCTATACGAATGAGAGGTAGGTGGAGGGGTATGTATAAGCATCTCCCAAAATAGAACCATTACAACATTATTGCCCAACTCCGTGACATCAAAATGAGTCTCGGTGGTACCGAGTTGCACTAAATGTGGCAACTTGTGAATTCTCGGTGAGGCGGTATAGGAATCTCGGTGGTTCAAATACGATGATCTACACTGGTTTCCAAATCTCGGTGAGACCGATTTAAAATCAGAAATTCTAATTTTTGAAATCTCCTCAATAGAAATTTGGTCACACAATCTCGGTGGCACCGATAGGAATGTTGGTTGCACCGAGATGGTAGGGTTTGGCAAAGGTTCTGTCAAGTGTAAAATGAGTAGGGCCGAATGGAAATTGTTCGTGGCACCGATTTTGCTAGTTTGCGTTTGAACAGAGATATTTTGTTGGAGAATGGTTGAGTATTTTCGGTGGATATCTCTAACAACTTGAGCAACCAGTACATGATAATACCTCATCCCCTTTTAATAGTATTGGCTTTCCGATGGACTCAAAGTGCTTTCTCACCAAGTATAAATGAAGAGTCTTCTTCCTTCAAGCTTGAGCCAATCCTATTCCTTCCTTGCATCAAGGGGCATCTCCTCACAATCCTATAGCCAAAGAATCTTTGAATTTTTCTAAAATATACTTAGATAAACTGAATAGTCCAATGACACTACTGGAATTCACAAATTTGTTGTCTGCCTTTCCTTTGCCGTCTGCTGACACATGGCAAAGAGCTTCTTTGCCATCAGCTGGCGCAAAGCAGACGACAAAGACAACACCTAAGGCAAAAAAAATTCTTTGCCTTCGGCCTTCCCTATGCCGTTGGCCAACGGACGACAAAGGAACCACAGGCGGATGACAAAGGGGTGGCGGACGGCAAAGGGGGTACCACCGTACACCCCCTCCCACCCCATAACGGGCGCTCCGTTTGCCGTCTGCCCTCCTTCTCTTTGCCGTCGGGGGGCGGACGGCAAAGCGAGCCCCTCCCCCCTAACGGCCGTCTCCCTCTCCCTCTCACTCTCATCCGCTCCGACAGTCTCCTCCACTCCGAAAGTTACTCTCAGCCGCTCGTCCCCCGCCCGCCGGCCGCCTCCCCTCCCGTCGGCCGCCTCCTCCCTCGCCCCCTCCTCCCCTCCCACGGCAGCCCTCCTCCCCGCCCGCCGGCCGCCTGCCCTCCCGCCCCCTCCTCCCCGCGGCCACCTCCCCGCGCACTCCTCCCCGCACCCGCCCGCGGCACCCCTCCTCCCCGCCCGCCGGCCGCCTCTGCTCCCGCCTGCCGGCCACCTCCCCTCACCCCAGCCGGCCGCCTCCCCTCCCGCCCGTCGGCCGCCTCCCATCCCCCCTCCTCCCCGCGCCCTCCTCCTCGCGCCCTCCTCCCCACACCCTCCTCCCCGCCCGCCGGCCGCCTCCCCTCCCGCCTGCCGGCCGCCTCCCGTCCCACCCGCCGGCCGCCTCCCCTCCCGACAGCCGGCCGCCTCCCCTCCCGCCTCCTCCTCCCCGGCTAGGTGAGTTTTTTTATTTAATTAGATTTAGTTATTTGATTTAGTGGTAGTTGATTTAGTTAGTTGTTTTAATTAGATTTAGTTAGTTGATTTGAATAGTAGGTTTAGTTAGTTATTTGATTTGTTAATTTAGAGGTAGATTCTATTTTGTTAATTAGTGGTAGATTCTTTGTTAGTTAATGATTGGTAGATTTTGTTTTTGTTATTTTTTTTGCTGTTTAGTGCTATATAGGTTTAGCGATAGGTTTAGTGATAGGTTTAGATTCTACATAGTCATAATTGAAAAGATGAAGAATAAAAGAAGAATAAGTAGATAATGGAAAAAGAATAAGAAGAAGAGGAGGAGGAGGCTAAAAAGAAGAAGAAGAAGAAAAAGAGGAGAGAGGAGAAGAATAAAGAACACGAAAAAGGAAAAGAAGGAAGAAGAAAAAGAAGAGGGAAATGGAAAAGAAGGAAGAAGAAGAAGAACAAGAAAAGGAAGGAAGAACAAGAACAAGAAAAGGAAGAGGAGGAAAAAAAGAAGATGAAGAAGAAGAAAATGACACCCTGACACGTCGACACCCCGACACGATGCCCGAAACCCCGACACGACATCCTTACGACACCCTGGCAGAATACGCCCGCCCCCCCGACGCTACTGACCCCCAACCCCCGACCTCCGACACCTCTTGGGCCTCTTGTTGACCGAAAAGTCCCCCGACCCCCGACCGCTGACGCCACTGACCCTGGACCCCCGACGACACTGACCCCCGACCACCGACGCCACTAACCCCCGAACCCTGACGCCACCGACACCCGACACCACTGACCCTCGACGGCACTGAGTCCCGACGCCACTAACCCCCGACCCCCGACAACTCTTCTGCCTCCGGTTGAACGAGAAGGTGCTTTTCAGCCTTCCACAAACCGAGGGGGTCATAGTTTTGTAAATTATGAGTTAGATCACATATTTTATGATTATGTTAATTATAAAACATCATATTTGTGTTGATCGTGTGAATTTCAATGTGCAGTTGTTCGACGACCTCCACGTGCGTTGGACGAGCTCCGTCCTTGCGTTTGTTAGTGAGCACAAATGACTTCTCCTCCTACCCCCTTAATTTGTTCTGTCCCGGTCTTCGTGCCGATGACACTTTCTAGCTATAGGTTTCTTCGATCATGAGTATGCGTGACCAGTATACGTCTCCCGTTCGAAAGGGCGACATCTATAAATATGCATTTCTTTGCATATTTATAACCGCCATCGTTTCGAATTGTCCAACATTATCAATGGACAGCCCGAGTATGTGTAGATTGGGTTTGTTTTCCCGTATGCTGTGCTCCGAATCCGATGCGGAATTTCGTCAGTGCCTCCCCTGTTGTTCTCCGGGTACACATCCTCTCTGCTTATTGCCGAGACGTGTATCAGGAGAACAGCGGGGAGGTGCTGCCGAAATTCTGCATCGCATCTGGAGCAGAGCATGGGAACACGAACCCAATCTACACATACTCGGGTGGGATTAGGACCTATCTTTACCTATTAGCGTGTAGGTTGCATGGACGTAATAAAACTGACAAACTTGATTAGCGTATGAATATAGATGATGAATTATATATTTATTTCTTGTGCCCCATAGGTAGCTAGGCAACACGAGTGATCGTTCTTGGATGTACACTGGTCACCCTAGTCAGAAAGACATGACCCATGAATGGTTAACAAAAACCAGGGGGTTTGTGACAGCCGCATTTGGAAATGGCCAGCAAAAAACATGGTGCCCCTGTCCCAACTGCGACAACTGGAAAAAGCAGACAAAGTTTGAAATGGTTAAACACCTGCAGAAGTGGGGTTTTACGCCTAATTATACGGTGTGGACTTTTGATGGTGAGTCTGACCAACGTGCCAGAGCTGAGGTGATTCATCGTCGCACCGACGAGCATGGTATCGGGATCGAAGACATGGTGCAAGACTTTGATGATGCTCGGGATTCAGATGATGAGATGGAGGAATAAGTAAAGGCCTTCTATGAAATGTTGGAGTCTTCAAAACATCCTCTCCATGAGCAGACTGAGCTTTGTCAGCTGGATGCCATCGTGCAAGTAATGGCTCTGAAGGCTCAATTCAACCTAGGCAGAGAATGCTACGACGCGATGATGACGATATTTGGACGCTTTCTACCCAAAGGCCATGTACTGCCTGCAAACCTGTACCAGTCAGAGAAAATCCTCCATGTACTTAAGATGCCCTATGAGAAGATACATGCCTGTGAGAATGGATGCGCCTTATTTAGGCTTGAGTATGCGGCCTTGAACTATTGCCCCATTTGCAATTCTTCCAGGTATATTGTGGTAGACAACGGCATGGGTGAGAAGAATCAGACCAAAATCCCCATTAGTGTTCTTCGGTATCTGCCAATCGTACCAAGACTTCAACGTCTTTTCATGGTCGAAGAGACGGCCAGACAGATGACATGGCACAAATTGGGCAAAAGAATTGAACTAGATGCGGATGGGAACAAGATGCTGGTAGACACTTTAGATGTTTTGCGTGGAGGCACTTCGATGCATTAGATAAGGATAAATCGGAAGATCCAAGGCAACATAGAGTTGCCACCAGCATGGATGGGTTCAATGTGTATGGTATGACAGCAACACAATACAGTTGTTGGCCTGTATTTGTCATTCCACTAAATTTGCCACCCGGAGAGATTATGAAAAGAAAGAACATTTTCCTGACGTTGATAATTCCAGGGCCCAACTATCCGGGGAAGAATATGAATGCGTACATGCAGCCGCTTAAGGATGAGTTGCAAGAAGCCTCGGATAATGGGATCAAGACCTGCGACGCGGGTACTAAAACAAATTTCAAAATGCATGTGTGGTACATGTACTCGACGCATGATTATCCGGCGTTTGCGCTATTCACTGGCTGGTGTGTGCATGGAAGGTTCCCGTGCTCCACATGCAAGGCAGCTCTTCAGTTCCGTTGGCTGCAGGCTGGTCGCAAGTATTCTTGCTTCGACATGCATAGACAATTCTTGGATCCTGACCATAAGTTCAGAAAAGACAAGAAGAATTTCATGAAAGGTAGAGTTGTCAAAAACACTGCACGAGCTGCGTTGACAGGCCAACAGACCCTTGATCAGTTAAACACTCTCGAGCCTGATCCTTTGCGTCCAGGATACTTCAAAGGGTATAATACGGAAGACGCCTGGACTCACAAGTCATGCTTATGGAATCTGCCTTACTTCAAAGACCTCCTTTGCCCACACAACATTGACGTGATGCACACTGAAAAGATTATTGCGGAGGCCATTTTTGGTACATTGTTCGGCATAGAGGGGAAGTCAAAATATAATCCTAAGGCTAGAATCGGCCTGGAGGCTCTATGTGATAGACCGTTGCAAAACTTGCGACAACGGAAAGGAAAGCAAAGCATAGCGAAGCCAAAGGCATGGTTCTATCTTGAAAGGCCAGCTATGAGGGAAATGCTAATGTGGGTGAAAATGCAGTTGATGTTCCCCGATGGGTATGCTGCGAATCTAAAGAGGGGAGCGAGTCTTGAGAAATTGAAAATATTTGGGCTCAAGAGTCATGATTGGCACATATGGATTGAGCGGGTAATGCCGGTGATGTTGCGTGGCTTTATCCCTGAGGATGAATGGCTAGTACTGGCAGAGCTGAGCTATTTCTTCCGTTCTCTTTGTGCGAAAGAACCATCGCCTGGCGTGCTAGATGAAATGGAAGAGTTGGCGCCGGAGTTGATCTGCAAATTAGAAAAAATATTTCCACCGGGCTTCTTTAATCTAATGCAACATTTCATTTTGTATCTCCCGACCGAGGCAAGAATGGGGGGCCCGTTCAAAATCGATTGTGCTACTAAACTAAGAGGATGCAGAAGACGCTTCGAGCTAAGTGTAAAAATAAACGTAGAAGTGAAGCATCGATGGACGAGGCATTCATTACTGAGGAGGCGGCAAACTTCGTGACAGCAGAATACGAAGCCAAAAATCATCATTTGCATAACCCGAAGCCTCGGTACAATGATGGCGATCAAAAAAAAGTTCGATCCAACCTCAGCCTATTCAAACGTAAGCTCGCACCATCCGGTGCTTCGAAAGGGAAATAGTTGGATGTCGAAGAATGGCGGACCATTTCATTGTATATCTTCACCAACCTAACAGAAGTGCGGCCGTACATCAAGTAAGTTCTCGGTAATTTATTGTTCCGCAACTTCTAATTGCTTTGAACTACTCTTATTCCCGGATATTTGATATAGTCGATACGTCGCCGAATTCTCGGATGGAGCGGTCATCGAAAAGGATTCCGTCGAAGAGTATGAGATTCTCGCAAAGCATGGAGGCGACTATCCCGGTTTCATCTCTTGGTTCAAACAAAGGGTAATTAATTACCATTAAGGGCCCATTTGATTTCTTTGTCTAATTTGCGGCTAATGCATCTATTCTTTTGTATTAAACTTGTAGGCTGATGCAGAGTCTATGGACGCCGAGTTGAGACAAGTTGCTAATGATTTTGACTATAAGGTTCGTTCATTTGACAAATACAACATCAACAGGTATCACTTTCATACCTTTGGCAAAGAGCTATCTATGCCCCACCTAAAGACTACTAATTGTTCTGGCTGTGCTATCGGCGAAGGAGACACCGAGTATTATGGAAGAGTCGAAGCAACTTATGAACTTCTATTCTATGGTGAAAACCCACCGACCGTCGTAGTCTTCAAATGTTATTGCTTTGAGCCGAGGGAGACTAGAAGGACTCATGAACATATAGGACTAGTCGAAATCAACCAAAACACCCACTTAGATGTTCCCGATGTCTATATTACGGCTCAACAGGCGGCACAAATTTTCTATCTACCGTGGGCCTGCCAAACTGATCCAAATTTCAAAGGTTGGGATGTCATTTATGAAGTGCCACCACATTTTAGACCACCTACCCTCAATGAAGAGCATTACGAACCTCACATTAACCCAGACACATATGAAGGAGAATTCTTCCAAGAAACACGTATGTCCAAGAAACATTTCAAGAACCACTCTACTTCACCCCAGAACATTGAAGTAGACAGCGACAGTGAATCCGTCTTAACCCCTGAGCCCGAACAGGAAGAGCTGGAAGAAGAAGAGGTTACTGATGCTGATGACCTGTCACTTCTTGACCGATTACATAATGGTGGCCTTCCACATGTTCTTCGTGATAGTGATGATGATGATGCATTTATTGATGATAGTGATGATCATGATGCATTTATTGACCCCGAAGCATATATAGACGAGGACGATTGTTATTAGTTCATGTCAGGTATTCAACTATTATACTATATATAAATTTTGAGTTCATGTTAGGTATTCAATTTTTATTAGTCATGTTGGTATTTATGACGATGATACACTTAAATTATATACATTTTATTACTCCTGTTGGTATTTATGTTGTACTAATTTCATTTACTCTTTGTCATGATAGGTGTTGAAAGATGGTGGAAAAGGGTCGAAAGCACTCCGCGGCTCCTTCTTCGTCGGTGGGTGATGGGATGGGTACTTCCATTCCTGCCTCGCCTCTTCGCAGAGTGTTTCTCTCTACTATGCAAGGGCGCCCCCGTGAGAGGAGGTCGACCCCCCGCGAAGTCGAGAGGCACTAAAGGTACACATTGTATTCATGTTGGTATTTATGTTGTATGCATTGTGGTATTTATATACATTTTATTACTCATGTTGGTATTTATGTTGTACTAAAGGTACACGTGGCCGCAGGAGAGGTAGGGTGGTGGCTGCCACGCCTTCTGAGGTGGCGGCTACACGGTCTCTGCCACCACCCCAAGCTGATTCACCTCAGCACAGGACTTCTAGGGTGGATTCGTCTGAGGTGGAGGCTACACGGTCTCCGGTTCACGAGCCTCGGGTCAACGAGCCTCAGGTCAACGAGCCTTCGACCTACGAGACTCGTGTCCCAGAGGCTTCCTTCCAGGCGACTCCGGAGCAAAGCAGGGATGAGGGTATGTCCCAAGAGACCCAGTGGGATGCTGGTAGCGACGAGGAGCTCGGTGAGGGGGCTACCGTCTACCAACGTGGTAGTTCGGGGCTCCCACTCGTGCCAGCGACCCACGAGCAGAGGTGGTCGATTAGGCCAAATGGGGACAAGTAAGTTAATTTACTCTTATTTAACCTTTTTGCCTTCGCGTTTTCTCAAATATCTAATGTTTTGGCTTTAATTTGTCATACTGTAGGGGATGGATTGTTGCCAAGGGTATCCGCAAGCCCAACAGCGTCCTTGGTGTTCTTTGCCGTAAAAACTTCCCAGGGTTTGTTACATTGCCCGGTCAGGAGCGAGAGGTAGGAATGACCTGGGAGCACTACTTGGGTGCCCCGGCCCCGCCGGAGGTGGAGATCGACGGTGTTTTGTGCGACACGAGGGCGGACATGGTGATCCGAAAGTTCTGGATAATTTCTCCTTCACACAATTATAAATCAACCATAGATATTTATTGTACTAATCGGTGTTGTCTCATTTGCAGACCTACTACAGGTGTCAGGAGGGATACGAGGAGGACGCGGCAAAGGTTATCGAAACTGAATGTCGCCGCCTACTTCAAAACTTTCGGCACGAGGCTCGGGTGCAGGCTGTTCGAGACTACTATGCCACGCAGCGTATTAGGATTGACAAGGCGAAGTGCCGCAATGCTAAGATGGAGAAGGAGCATTACTTGAAGGTAATTACATATTATTAAGGCTTTGTAGTTAGTTTCCTTGATTTGGTTCTTACGCGCTCAAATTTCTCTTTATTAACTTAGGTGCCCCCGAGATGGTGTGTGGATAAGATGGATTGTTGGGAGGCCTTGGTGGATCAGTGGTGCTCCGAAACATGGGAGGCTAGCCACAACAACGCCAAGGAGAGGCGTGGCAAAATGGTTGGCGTGCCACACCATCAAGGGAGCGTCAACTTAATCCAATTTGGCGAGAACTGGGTATGTGGTTTGCTTCATGCCTCATGCAATTCATTCTTAATGCTATCTTGAGCCCTTTACTAATACAATTTTCCTCTCTCTCTCTCTTTTAGGCGCGTCACAATAAGACGGAGGCACCATAGATGTACGACATGTATGCGATGGCCCATACTGCCTCGTACACGAAGGTCAAGGCATTCTCTGAGTCTGACCTCGAGCATCCAGAAAACTTCACCAACATCTCCTCCCACCACAAGCTCGTGAAGTACAGAGATCACGGGAAGGCGAGGAAAGGGGAGGACTTTAACCCGAGCGAGGGGCCTATTGATCCAGAGCTGGTGATGATAGCTGGCAACGGGAGGCCCCATGGCTCGATCGCCATTGGTGGCGGGCTTATACGTTGTCCTAGCACTCTCCGGCAGATAAAGGCACGCCAAACGAGATCTTGTCCGGAGATAACACGTCATCCACGGCCAATCGATCTCGCCATCGAGGTTAGTTTAATGGACTCAAGTATCTTTCCGCATTATGTTGTGTGTTGGAACCAATATGATTACATTGCTAAAAATGAGTTGTGTTGCAGGCTGCTATTCAGAAAGAGAGAGAGGCAATGCAGGCGGCTATGGCGGAGAAGGATAAGGAAATTAGAGAGCTGGAGGAGAGGACGACTGCATTGGTGGAGGAAGAGAGGGCACGGAATGATGCGTCTATCATGGCCATATACGAGCTCTTCGTGGTATGTTTCTTCTTCATGTTATTTCAAATCTTTCATTTGTATGTCCATTTCATTAATAAATAAAAAGTTTGACTTGTCGAAACCAAATGTACAGTCTATGTGCGAGAAGAGCGGCCAAGTCCCTCCGCTGATGCCAGTCATTAACGTGGCGGGGACGGTGAGTTTCATTTCAGTGCAGTGATCTTAAGAGTGTCCTCATGCTAACTACACATTGCAAATGATGTTTGGTGCAGAATATCTCTCGAAACGCATCGCACGACCCTTCTACAGTCGAGCCTTATCCAGGGCAGCCTTCTCTAGGTGAAACAAGCCAGAGCCACCGTGCTTCACCGCTGTGATGACGATAATGGTATGTTATTTCTAGTGTTTTAATAAAAAATAGCTAGACTTCCATCTAAATGACATAATTAGCTTAGTTAGCTCCAAGAAAGGCTGAATTGGCTAATTATCCTACGAAATGACATAATTAGCTTAGTTAGCTCCAAAATGACCTATTTAATAAAAAATGACCTATAGTTAGCTAAGTTCTCTCCTAAATGACATAATAAGGCTTACGTAGCTGCAAGATGACCTATTCCCCCTAACTTAGATATTAAATGGCCTATAATTAGCCTAGCTAGATCCAAAATGGCTTAATAAGCATAGTTTGCGCCGGAATGACCTATTTAACCCAAGTTAGCTCCGAAACGACGTATAATTAGCTAGGGTTCCACCTAGATGACATAATTAGCTTAGTTAGCTCCTAAATGGTCTATTTAATAAAACATGACCTATACTTAGCTAATTATCCTCGAAATGACATAATTAGCTCCAAAAAGGCATTCAAAGCCAATTTAGACCCAAGAAGGGGACAAGAGGAGAAGAAAGAGGAAAAATGAAAGGAAGGAAGAAGAAGAAGAGAAGAAGAAGAAGAAGGAGAAGGAGGAGGCTAAGAAGAAGGAGAAGAAGGAGAAGGAGCTCCTCCTTCTCCTTCTTATTCATCCTTCTTCCTCCTTCTCCTTCTCCTTCTTCTTTTCTTCTTCTTCTCCTCTTCCTTCTCCTCCTCCTCCTCCTTCTTTTACTTCTTCTTCTCTTTCTCTTCTTCTACGTAGCTTAGACTCATCGAAGAAAGGCTAAATTGGCTAATTATCCTACGAAATAACATAATTAGCTTAGTTAGCTCCAAAATGACCTATTTAATAAAAAAATGACCTATAGTTAGCTATGTTCTCTCCTAAATGACATAATAAGGCTTACGTAGCTGCAAGATGACCTATTCCCCCTAACTTAGGTATTAAATGGCGTATAATTAGCCTAGCTAGATCCAAAATGGCTTAATAAGCATAGTTTGCTCCGGAATGACCTATTTTACCCAAGTTAGCTCCGAAACGACCTATAGTTAGCTAGGGTTCCACCTAAATGACATAATTAGCTTAGTTAGCCCCTAAATGGTCTATACTTAGCTAATTTATCTCCGAAATAACCTATATATACACTTCTTCATTTATTTTGCAGATTACCTTCACTTCACGGGAAGCTTGGATTATATTGATGGAATGCTTGAAGATGATTTCTTGTACCATGGCTTGTATTGTACTGTAGTATATGGATATATATGAAACTTTGTATGCATGTGGATGAAACTGGTGTAATATATGGTTTGGTACGGATGCAACTTGCATAATATGTATGCACTATGGATGAGAGTTATTTTAATATGGTTATGAGTATGGAAAGAAATTTATTTATGTCAAATATATATATATCCTGATTATTGTTAATAATGATGGATATAATAAAAAATAAATTAAAAAGGCGCTGGTTCCCCTCTTTGCCGTCTGCCCCCACATGGTAAAGGGGGGATGGCAGACGGCAAAGGGGGGAATCTGCCCCCTCTCTCTCCCCTCTTTGCCGTCTGCCCCCACATGGCAAAGGGGGATAGGCAAACGGCAGAGGGGGGAATCTACCCCCTCTCTCTCCCCTCTTTTCCGTCTGCCCCCACATGGCAAAGGGGGGTGGGCAGACGGCAAAGGGGGGAATCAGCCCCCTCTCTCTCCCCTCTTTGCCGTCTGCCCCCGCATGGCAAAGGGGGGGCTGGCAGACGACAAAGGGAGGAGGCCTGCCGTTAACACTTAATGGGGCCGTTGCACTATGTGTCGTCCCATTTTGTTTGCCATCTGCCCCCTCATGGCAAAGATTCTTTGTCGTCCGCTTTACAAAAGTAGACGGCAAAGAACATCTTCACCGGATTTTTTTTACCGTCTAGTTTGCCGTCTGCTGACCGACGGCAAAGCCTTTGCCGTCCGTGGTTCCCCCGTTTGCCGTCTGCCATGGCAAACGGCAAATGTCTCAATTTCAATAGTGTGATGCATATGTTGTGATTAATTACCAAAACCACCTTAGGGAGCAATTGTGCTTTCAATCTCCCCCTTTTTGGTAATTGATGACAACATATAGATCAAAGCTTCAACAAAAATAATAATTAATGATTAGCATCGATGCTTTGATTAGTATGTGAAAAGCAAGATCTCCCGTTAATTTCTGCATTATTTTGAATTTGCATTTGAATGCAAATGCACAATCGATTAGGATCATGGATTACTCTTCCATGTCTGATAACAACTTGGTGGTGCGCATAAATGATATGAATGAATAGTAATGCTCATTACACCAAACGAACAAGTGAATGATCATCATGTAGATATCTCAAAGGTAATAATGTGGCACCATCAAACAACCATAGCGTATGATCAAACACACCTCCAAATGGATAAAGTCATACAAAAGACCAAAAGTTTTGAAAAAACAAATGAAAGCAAATAAAATGCAAAGCTCTCCCTCTCGAAGCCCTATTTGATCTATACACTTCTACCCCTTTGGCAACAAGTTATCAAAAAGTTCAAAGGTCTAGAACTAAGCATCTCTCTAGAACAGTCTCCTCCGGTAGCTGAAGATGGAGTGGACAATAGAGCATCGACGAAGGCTTCTGCAGATATTGCTTGAGATGGAGGTGTAGACACTGGAGGTGCAGGACCAGGAGTTGGAGCTTGAGCTGACGAAGATGGTCTTGCTTCTCGTACTAGCACAACCACTGACCTAGTCTGGGTCGTGAACCGAGTGGTAGTACGAAGAGGTGAATCATCATCATCATCATCATCATCATCAATGGAGCGTGGAATTTTCACTAAGTCAACTTCATGCTAAAGTTGCTGAAGAGTGGTGGTTAACTCCGTCACCTTACATCCAGGTCATAGAATTTTGTCTCCACGATCCTCTCTAGGCTCTTCTGATTTAGCAAGACTTCTGAAACTTTCTTCTCCATCCCTTGGATGGTGCTGACCAAGAAGGACATCCGCTCATCTCTGGTTCTAAGCGGTGGGGGTTGGGCTGCAGCATTCCTTGTAGCCTCTGTAGCTTCTGCCTCTGCTGCTTATCTAGTAGTAGCTTAGCTGGGATGGGTATCATCCATGACAACTTCACTATCCTCAAAATCAGGCTGGAGTAGCAGGTGGGAACGATCAAGTTGATACATGCTTGCCAATCTTGGCATTGATAAGCATATGAATGTATGGAGCATATCCACAAGGTCTCTCCTCATCAGCTACAGTCCTCTTGACGGTCTCAACTATCAAGTCCATCACTCGAAACGGGGTGTGGGTGTCTAGATGGTGCAGCATGTTAATGGAATAACCTCTAATCATCTTTTCAACTCCTGACTTGGGCATGAGGGTGTGTCTCATGATAGTGTTTGTAGTGGATATTCCAGCTTGCAGGAAAATAACATGTGGGGACCCCGACTTACCAGTCGAGATCGTCGAATGACCGTGCTCAGTGATCCCAGAGATCAATGCTCACCGAACACACATATACTGTATATTAAAAGTCTTACATCCAACATATCGTTTAATACAACAATGACCATCAAGGTCAATTTTCACATAGGTTGGGCCTAAGAGGTCACTCATACCGATACATCTACTAGCGGAAATCTTGGGAATACACAGGAGCCCATGCCATCAACCTTCACCAACAGGCATTATGACTGGGAAGCGTCCTAGTTCGCGTGTCCGTCTCCGAAGATGAATTCTTCTCCAAACTTCGGTCCTTCCATGTCTGGTCAATAACATAACCAGTGGCAAGCCAGTGAGTACTTTGAATGTACTCGCAAACAGCCCAGGATATGGATTATGCGGTTGTTATGAAAACAAGTGATATGCAGCATTGGTGGAAAGCATGGTCATGGATATGCATCGTAAGCTAGATGGTATTTAGAATAACAGGTTACAGATATCAACATATGTATTGAGGACTGAACACTTCGGGTTCACTCGATATGCCAAGTCACCGAACTTGGTCATATCAACTCTTACTCTGATAACACCTTTGAACACACACACACACACACACACACACTTGGTTTATGCGGAGACAACTAGACGTATTTTAAGCAGGATTACCCAACTGTCCTTGACCGTGGACACGACTATTCCAATAGTTTAACACTCTGCAGAGGTTGTACGTTGTACCCACGAGATCATGGAAACTTCCATGTCATCCACGACTTGCGGTATATAACATACCCGAGGTAAGTACCCAATCAATGTCTTTCCCTTGACGATACTAGACAAACAGTTCCACTCGATTGGTACCCAGCCCACATGTTCTATGTCTTACGAGCACCAACTCTGGACAATATCATCCATGCAGGGACCAACGGTGTGCCCGGAACACATAAACACGGCATTGTCGACCTACCTCGCACAACCCCGTCACGAGAGTGACCACATATCACTCCCGCCACTAGTAATGTGGCTCTTTGGTAGCACCGACCAAAGTAATCAACAAAGCCCCATCCCATAAAGGGGTAACGTGGTCGCACATGTAAGGTTGGGATGGTCGATGATACGTCTCCAACGTATCTATAATTTTTGAAGGTTTCATGCTATTATCTTGTCAAACTTTGGATGTTTTGTATGCCTTTTATATCTTTTTGGGACTAACTTATTAACTCAGTGCCAAGTGCCAGTTCCTGTTTTTTCATGTTTTTGACCCTTTTCAGAGGAGAATTTCAAACGGAGTCCAAACGGAACGAAACTTTGAAAAAGATTTTTTCCAAAACAAAAGAAGATCGAGAAGCCCAAAAATTCTAGAAAAAATCAGGAGATCATCGAAAGTACTTTTCCGCCGCCGCAAGCTTCTGTCTCCGCAAGATCCCATCTAGGGCACGTTCTGGTGCCCTGCCAAAGGGGGGGGGATTCGGATACGGAGGGCTTCTTCATCAACACCATGACCTCTCCGATGATGCGTGAGTAGTTCACCATAGACCTATGGGTCCATAGCTAGTAGCTATATGGCTTCTTCTCTCTCTTGCATCTTCAATACAAAGTTCTCCATGATCTTCATGGAGATCTATCCGATGTAATCTTCTTAGGCGGTGTGTTTGTCGAGATCCGATGAATTGTGGATTTATGATGAGACTATCTATGAATCTTATTTGAGTTCCTTCTGATCTCTTATATGCATGATTTCATATCCTCGTAATTCTCTTCGAGTTGTGGGTTTTGTTTGGCCAGCTTGATCTATGATTCTTGCAATGGGAGAAGTGCTAAGTTTTGGGTTCATACCGTGCAGTGACCTCACCCACTGACAAAAGGGGTAGCGAGGCACGCATCATGTTGTTGCCATCAAGGGTAAAAAGATGGGGTTTTCATCATTGGTTTGAGATTATCCCTCTACATCATGTCATCTTGCATAAGGCGTTACTCTGTTCGTCATGAAATCAATACACTAGATGCATGCTAGATAGTTGTCGATGTGTGGAGTAATAGTAGTAGATGTAGAAAGTATCGGTCTACTTGTCTCGGATGTGATGCCTATATGTATGATCATTGCCTTAGATACCGTCATGACTTTGCGCGGTTCTATCAATTGCTCGACGGTAATTTGTTGACCCATCATAATATTCGCTATTTTGAGAGAAGCCTCAAGTGAACACTATGGCCCCCGAGTCTACTCGACACCATATTTTCAGCCTTACTATTTTACTTCGTTGCACTTTTTGCCTTCAGATCTCACTTTGCAATCAATCTTGAAGGGATTGACAACCTCTTTATAGCGTTGGGTGCAAGCTCGTTTGTGTTTGCGCAGGTACTCTGGACTTGGCGAGATTCTCCTACTAGATTGATACCTTGGTTCTCAAACTAAGGGAAATACTTACTGCTCCTGTGCTGCATCACCCTTTCCTCTTCAAGGGAAAAACCGACGCAAGCAAGTCTCCATCAACGTGTCAATTTTTGGCGCTGTTGTTTGAGAAGTACCAAGAAGAATTTCTGGCGCCGTTGCCGGGGAAGGATTTTTGTTGTCGTAGCAGATAAATTTCTGGCGCCGTCGCCGGGGAGGATCAAGTCAAGAACTCATCCAAGTAAGTGTCCCAAACTCATCTCTTGCATTTACTTTTTTGCCTCTCGTTTTCCTCTCCCCCACTTCCGAAAAACAAAAATTTACAAAAATATTTGCCCTTTTCTTCGTTTTCCTTTTTTGTTTGCCTTTTTTGGTCGCCCTTTTCTCGCTTTCTCTTTGTTCGTTTGTGTGCTTGCTTGCTTGCTGAAGTCACCATGACTAAAAACACAAAACTTTGTGACTTCTCGAATACTAATAATAGTGAGTTTCTTAGTACTCCGATTGCTCCCGCCACTAGTGCGGAGTCATACGAAATCAATGCCGCTTTGCTGAATCTTGTTATGCAAGAGCAATTTTCCGGCCTTCCTAGTGAAGATGTCGCATCCCATCTTAATACCTTCATATAGCTTTGCGATATGCAAAAGAAGAAAGATGTGAATAATGATGTGATTAAATTGAAGCTTTTTCCTTTCTCGTTGCGAGATCGAGCAAAAACTTGGTTTTCGTCTTTGCCCAAAAATAGTATTGATTCTTGGGACAAGTGCAAAGATGCTTATATATCCAAGTATTTTCCGCCGGCTAAGATTATCTCTCTCCGTAATGATATCATGAATTTTAAGCGACTTGATCATGAATATGTTGCACAATCTTGGGAGAGAATGAAATTGATGATTAGAAATTTTCCCGCTCATTGCTTGAGTCTTTGGATGATTATACAAATCTTCTACGCTGGCTTGAATTTCGCTTCTAGAAATATCTTGGACTCCGCCTCCGGTGGAACGTTCATGGAAATCCTGTTAGGAGAAGCCACGAAACTCCTAGACAATATCATGACGAACTACTCTCAGTGGCACACTGAAAGGTCAACTACAAGTAATAAGGTACACGCTATAGAAGAAATTAACTCGTTGAGTGCTAAGATGGATGAGTTAATGAATTTGGTTGCTAGTAGAAGTGATCCTTTAGATCCTAATGATATGCCCTTGTCTTCATTGATTGAGAGTAGCAACGCTAGCTTGGACGATAATTTTGTTGGTAGGAATATTTTTGGCAACAACAATGCTTTTAGAGGAAACTATCTTCCTAGGCCTTTTCCTAGTAACCCCTCTAATAACGTTGGCAACTCCTACAACAATACTCATGGAAATTACAATAGATTACCCTCTGATCTAGAGAGTAATATCAAAGAGTTTACCAACTCGCGAAAGATTTTCAATGCGTCCATAGAGGAAAAACAACTCAAAATTGACGATTTGGCTAAGAGCGTTGATAGAATGTCTAGTGATATTGATGCTTTGAAAGTTAGATGTGCTCCTCCCAAGATCAGTATGGATGAAACTTTGAAAGCTATGTGTGTTTGCATGAGTGAGAGCAAAGAAAGAACCGCCCAAATTCGTGCTAGACATGAATGGCTTAAAAAGGCTTGTTCTCGTGATAAGAATGACGAAGATCTTAAAGTGCTTGGTGTGACTCGCATTTAATATTTGTTTTCTTGTGTCAAACCTAATGATGATGGGGCTGGATATGAATCCACTTTGGTTGAAAAACACCTCAATGATTCATAGTCCATCTATCTTGATGCTAAAAGCATTGAAAGTGGAGTAGAAGATATTAAAACTTTGAGTAGTAATGAAATTACTGCTTTTGATTTCAAGGAATTCAATTAGGTTAGTTGCTCCTTGATTGAATGCATTTCCTTGATGCAATCCATGCTAAACTTTCCACACGCTTATAGCCAAACCAAGGCCTTTACCGATCATATCGTTGAAGCTATGATAAAATCTATTGAAGAGAAACTTGAATTGGAAGTCTCTATACCTAGAAAGCTTCATGATGAGTGGGAACCTACTATCAAAATCAAAATCAAAAACTATGAATGCAATGCTTTGTGTGATTTGGGTGCTAGTGTTCCCGCGATTCCAAAGTCTTTATGTGATGTTCTGGGTTTTAATGAGATTGAAGAGTGTTCTCTTAATTTGCATCTTGCGGATTCTACCGTCAAGAAACCCATGGGAAGGATCAATGATGTTCTTATTATTGCAAATAGGAACTATGTACCCGTGGATTTCATTGTGCTTGACATTGATTGCAATCCTACATGCCCTATTATTCTTGGTAGACCTTTCCTAAGGACTATCGGTGCTATCATCGATATGAAGGAAGGGAATATTAGATTTAAATTTCCTTTAAAGAAGGGCATCGAGCATTTTCCTAGAAAGAAAATAAGATTTCCTTGTGAATCCATGATGAGGTCCACTTGTGGTTTGAGCACCAAAGACGACGATATGTGATTTTATCGCCTTATGCCTACCTAAGGGCATTAAACAATAGCGCTTGTTGGGAGGCAACCCAATGAATTTATCTTTTTTACTTTCTGTTTTGGTGCGTCCACACCATCATAATTCTGTTATGATTGTGTTTTTTGTGTTTCTTTTTGTGTTTGATCCAAGCAAAACCTTTATGACTAGTCTTGGTGATGGTTGTTTGATCCTGCTGGAAAAAGACAGAAACTTTTCGCTCACGAGATGATTTTTCATTTTTATTAAGAAAGAGATTTTGAGTTGATTCTTTATGATGCTGGTTGATATAACTTTTTCCCAGGCAGTCGTAATGTTTCAGAAGTTTTCAGGTATTAGAAGTATACGAAGTATACAGATTGCTACAGACTGGTCTGTTCTTGACAGATTCTGTTTTTGTTGAGTTGGTTGCTTGTTTTGATGAAACTATGGATAGTATCGGGGGGTACTAGCCATGGAAAAGTGTGAATACAGTAGCCTAACACCAATATAAATAAAAATCAAGATTGCTACAGTACCTAAAGAGGTGGTAGTTTGTTTTCTTGTGCTAATGTTATCACGAGTTTCTGTTTAAGTTTTGTGTTGTGAAGTTTTCAAGTTTTGGGTGATGTTCTCATGGACAAAGAGATAAAGAGTTGAAATAGCTAAATCTTGGGGATGCCCAAGGCATCCCAAGCCAAATTCAAGGACACCAAAAAGCTTAAGCTTGGGGATGCCCCGGGAAGGCATCCCCTCTTTCGTCTTTAATCCATCGGTAACATTACTTGGAGCTATATTTTTATTCACCACATGATATTTGTTTTGCTCGGAACGTCTTGTATCGTAGGAGTCTTTTCTTTTTGTTTTTTCACAATCATCCTTGCTGCACACCTTTTTGAGAGAGAGACATGCACTCATCGTGATTTGGCTAGAATGCTCATCATGCTTCACTTATATCTTTTGAGCTAGATAATTTTGCTCTATGTGCTTCACTTAGATCTTTTAGAGCATGGCGGTGCGTGACTTGGTAGTTGGCTTATGCTATGAAAGTAGTCCCAAAGGTGATAGGTACCCAAAGAGGAAACAAAAAACTTCCATCTTCATGTGTATTGAGTAGAAAGAGAAGTCTTGATTCCTCTCAATTAGTTTTGAGACATGGATTTGGTAATATTAAGAGTTATGTTAGTAGGGTTTTGTGAATCTATAAATACTTGTGTTGAAGTTAGTGATTCCCGTAGCATGCACGTATGGTGAACCGCTATGTTAGGAAGTCGGAGCATAATTGATCTATTGATTGTCATCCTTTGTGTTGAGGTCGGGATCGCGCGATGGTTAACACCTACCAACCCTTCCCCTAGGAGTATGCGTTTAGCACTTTGTTTCGATTACTAGTAAAAACTGTTGCAACAAGTATGTGAGTTCTTCATGACTAATGTGAGTCCATGGTATAGATTCACTTTCACCTTCCACCATTGCTAGCCTCTCTAGTGCCGCACAACTTTCGCCGGTACACAAACCCACCATATGCCTTCCTCAAAATAGCCACCATACCTACCTACTATGGTATTTTCATAGCCATTTCGAGATATATTGCCATGCAACTCCCACCGTTCTGCCTTATGATTTGTGTCGTCACTCTCATATTGCCTTTGCATGATCGTAAGATAGCTAGCAAGATGTTTCAACGTCATACGCCAAGCTAGATCATTGCAGATCCCGGTACACTGCCGGAGGCATTTCCTATTGAGTCAGCATCGTTCTGAGCTTTGAGCTGTGAGTAAATAAAAGTGTGATGATCATCATTATTGAAGCATTGTCCCATGTGAGGAAATAAAAAAATAGGCCAAAGAGCCCAAATAAAAAAAGGAAAAAAACAGGCCCAAGTGCCCAAATAAAAAAGGAGAGAAAAAGAGAGAAGGGACAATGCTACTATCTTTTTCCACACTTGTGCTTCATAATAGCACCATGTTCTTCATGATTGAGAGCTTCTTGCTTTGTCACTACCATATTCTAGTGGGAATCTTCATTATATAACTTGGCTTGTATATTCCAATGATGGGCTTCCTCAAATTGCCCTAGGTCTTCGTGAGCAAGCAAGTTGGATACACACCCACTAGTTCTCCTCTTGAGCTTTCACATGCTTATAGGTCTCGTGCATCCTTTGTATGGCAATCCCTACTCATTCACATTGATATCTATTAATGGGCATCTCCATAGCCTATTGATATGCCGAGTCAATGTGACCATCTTCTCCTTTTTTTCTCACTACCACCACCACACTCTATTCCACCTATAGTGCTATATCCATGGCTCGCGCTCATGTATTGCATGATAGTTATAAAAGGTTTGAGAAAGTAAGAGTGCGAAAACAATTACTTGGCCAATACCGGGGTTGTGCATGATTTACATTAGTTGTGTGAGGATGATGGAGCATAGCGAGACTATATGATTTTGTAGGGATAACTTTCCTTGGCCTTGTTATTTAGAAAGTTCATGATTACCTTGCTAGTTTTCTTGAAGTATTATTGTTTTCATGTCAATAGCAAACTACTGTTTTGAATCTTACGGATCTGAACATTCATGTCACATGAAAGAAGTTACAGAGGACAATTATATTAGGTAGCATTCCACATCAAAAATTCAGTCTTTATCACTTCCCTACTCGAGGACGAGCAGGAGTTAAGCTTGGGGATGCTTGATATGTCTCCAACGTATCTATAATTTTTTATGGCTTCATGCTATTATCTTGTCAAACTTTGGATGTTTTGTATGCCTTTTATATCTTTTTTGGGAGTAAATTATTAACTCAGTGCCAAGTGCCATTTCCTGTTTTTCCGTGTTTTTTGCCCTTTTCAGAGGAGGATTTTAAATGGAGTCCAAACCGAACGAAACTTCCAAAAAGATTTTTTCCATAACAGAAGAAGATCGGAAGCCTGAGAATCAGGGCAGGGGGCCACCAGGGACCCCACAAGCCCCCGAGCCGCGGCCAGGGCGACCCGCGCCTCCCAGGCATGTGGGCTCCCTCGGCCACCTCTGCCCTAGCTCTTTCGCCTATATATTCCCAAAAATTCCAGAAAAAATCAAGAGATCATCGAAAGTACTTTTCCACCGCCGCAAGCTTCTGTCTCTGCAAGATCCCATCTGGGGCATGTTATGGTGCCCTGCCGGAGGGGGGGTCGTATACGGAGGGCTTGTTCATCAACACCATGACCGCTCCGATGATGCGTGAGTAGTTCACCATAGACCTACGGGTCCATAGCTAGTAGCTAGAAGGCGTCTTCTCTCTCTTGGATCTTCAATACAAAGTTCTCCATGATCTTCATGGAGATCTATCCGATGTAATCTTCTTTTGCGGTGTGTTTGTCGAGATCCGATGAATTGTGGATTTATGATCAGACTATCTATGAATCTTATTTGAGTTTCTTCTGATCTCTTATATGCATGATTTCATATCTTTGTAATTCTCTTCGAGTTGTGGGTTTTGTTTGGCCAGCTTGATTTATGATTCTTGCAATGGGAGAAGTGCTTGGTTTTGGGTTCATACCACGCGGTGACCTCACCCAGTGACAGAAGGGGTAGCGAGGCACGCATCGTGTTGTTGCCATCAAGGGTAAAAAGATGGGGTTTTCATCATTGGTTTGAGATTATACCTCTACATCATGTCATCTTGCTTAAGGCGTTACTCTGTTCATCTTGAACTCAATACACTAGATGCATGCGTCTCCAACGTATCTATAATTTTTGATGGTTTCATGCTATTATCTTGTCAAACTTTGGATCTTTTGCATGCTTTTTATTTATTTTCTAGAACTAACTTATTAACTCAGTGCCAAGTGCCAGTTCCTATTTTTTCCATGTTTTTGACCCCTTTTAGAGGAGATTTTGAAACGGAGTCCAAACGGAAGAAAATCCCCTAAAAGATTTTTTCCTAAACAGAAGAAGATCGGAGAGCTTGGGAGCCAAGCCAGAAGAGCCCCAGGGGCCCCACAAGCCCCCACCCCGTGGCTAGGGGGTCGCGCCATCCAGGCTTGTGGGCCCCCTGGAGGTCCCCTGACCTAGATCTTGCGCCTATATATTCCCAAATATTCCCAAAAAATCAGGAGACGGTCGCAATCACTTTTCCGCCGCCGCAAGCTTCTGTCTCCGCAAGATCCCATCTGGGGCACATCCTGGTGCCCTGCCAGAGGGGGGATTCGGACACGGACGGCTTCTCCATCAACACCATGACCTCTCCGATGATGCGTGAGTAGTTCACCATAGACCTACGGGTCCATAGCTGGTAACTAGATGGCTTCTTCTCTCTCTTGGATCTTCAATACAAAGTTCTCCATGATCTTCATGGAGATCTATCCGATGTGATCTTTTTTTGCGGTGTGTTTGTCGAGATCTGATGAATTGTGGATTTATGATCAGATTATCAATGAATCTTATTTGAGTTTCTTTTGTTCTCTCTTGTGCATGATTTCATATCCTTGTAATTCTCTTCGAGTTGTGGGTTTTGTCTGGCCAACTAGATCTATGATTCTTGCAATGGGAGAAGTGCTTGGTTTTGGGTTCATACCGTGCGGTGACCTCACCCAGTGATAGAAGGGGTAGCGAGGCACGCATCGTGTTGTTGCCATCAAGGGTAAAAATATGGGGTTTTCATCATTGGTTTGAGATTATCCCTCTACATCATGTCATTTTGCTTAAAGCGTTACTCTGTTCGTCATGAACTCAATACACTAGATGCATGATCGATAGTGGTCGATGTGTGGAGTAATAGTAGTAGATGCATAAAGTATCGGTCTAGTTGTCTCGTACATGATGCCTATATGTATGATCATTGCCTTAGATATCATCATGACTTTACGCGGTTCTATCAATTGCTTGACAGTAATTTGTTCACCCGCCGTGATATTTGCTATTATGATAGAAGCCTCTAGTGAACACTATGGCCCCCAGGGTCTACTCCACACCATATTTTCAGCCTTACACTTTTTACTTCATTTCTCTTTCCGCCTTCAGATCTCACTTTGCAAACAATCTTGAAGGGATTGACAACCCCTTTGAAGCGTTGGGTGCAATCTTGTTTGTGTTTGCGCAGGTACTTTGGACTTGACGAGGCCCTCCTTATGGATCGATACCTTGGTTCTCAAACTGAGGGAAATATTGACTGCTCCTATGCTGCATCACCCTTTCCTCATCAAGGGAAAAACCGACGCAGACCAGAGAAGTAACAAGAAGAATTCCTGAGCTCCAGGGAAGGACTTTTGTTGCCGTAGCAGAAGAATTTCTGGCGCTGTTGCCGGGGAGGAAGATCAAGTCAAGAACTCATCCAAGTAGGTGTCGCAAACTCATCTCTTGCATTTACTTTGTTTGCGAGTTGCCTCTCGTTTTCCTCTCCCCCACTTCACCAATTTGCCTTTTTCGTTCGCCCTTTTCTCTCACTTGCTTTCTGCTCGTCTGTGTGGGATAGTTTATCCTGATGGCTAGATCCACCACTTCGAACGATAATCCCGAGAGAGAAGTTCTCAATTTCGAACAAATTGAGGGAGAAAACATAAAGGATGCTTGGTATAGTATTTGCAATGCTCACAGTAGATCTACTCATAAGCAATCCACTACTGTCTTGCTTCGTAGTTTTTATGTGGGTTTTTCTCCTTGGAATAGGTATATTCTTGACACCATTGTAGGTGAAAATTTCTTGGGTAGCCATACCATTGATTCTTATGGAGTTCTGATAAATTTGGTATAGGCTCACCCCCACTCATGGTTAATGGAACTACCTTAACTCTGGAACATGTGATGCATAGGTTGGCCGCTATTGAAAATAAAGTTGCTACAATTGAAGTCATTGAGAATTTGGATAAAAAGATCCACAATCAAATCACTTAGTACGGATCCAAGGTGGGAATGGTTTTGAAAAATTTAAAGGAGAAGGAACCCACAGTTAACGAAAAGCTAGGTCATGATTCCGCTAGGATTGGCAAACTAGAGGATGTTATAACCAACTTGGGTTCCGCTTTTGCCACTGTGTAGAATACTCCAAATTTTGCCCACAATAAAATCACCAAGTCTGTCTTTGTTCCTAAAAGTAGTGGTGAATCATCTAGCAAGAAAGATGAAAACCTCAAGATGATAAGTGATTACGCCACTTATGTTTTGAGCACCAAAGACGACGATACGTGATTCTATCGCTCATATGCCTAGCTAAGGGCGTTAAACAATAGTGCTTGTTGGGAGGCAAACCAATGAATTTATATTTTTATTTCTGTTTTGTTGCGTCCACACTTTCACGATTCTGTTGTGATTGTGTCTTTTGTGTTTGAGCCAAGCAAAACCTTTATGACTAGTCTCGGTAATGGTTGTTTGATCCTGCTGGAAAAAGACAGAAACTTTTCGCTCACGAGATGATTTTTCATTTTTATTCAGAAAGATCTTTTAAGTTGATTCTTTTTAATTTTGATTGATATGCTTTTCCACAGTCCGTCGTAATTATTCAGTTTTTTTGAGGTACCAGAAGTATACGAAGTATACAGATTGCTATCGACTGGTCTTTTTTGACAGATTCTGTTTTTGTTGAGTTGGTTGCTTGTTTTGATGAAACTATGGTTAGTATCGGGGGTACTAGCCATGGAAAAGTGAGAATAAAGTAGAGCATCATCAATATAGATGGAATTCAAGTTTGCTACGGTACCAAAAGAAGTGGTAGTTTGTTTTCTGGTACTAATGTTATCACAAGTTTCAGTTTAAGTTTTGAGTTGTGAAGTTTTCAAGTTTTGGGTGACGTTCTCATGGACAAAGAGATAAGGAGTGGAAAGAGCTCAAGACAAATTCAAGGACACCAAAAAGCCTAAGCTTGGGGATGCCCCGGGAAGGCATCCCCTCTTTCGTCTTCAATCCATTGGTAACATTACTTGGAGCTATATTTTTATTCACCATATGATATTTGTTTTGCTTGGAGCGTCTTGTATCTCAGGAGTATTTTCTTTTTGTTGTGTCACAATCATCCTTGTTGCACACCTTTTTGAGAGAAAGAGTCATGTACTCATCGTGATTTTGCTAGAATGCTCATAGTGCTTCACTTATATCTTTTGAGCTAGATACTTTTGCTCTTGTGCTTCACTTATATCTTCAGAGCACGGCGGTGCATGATTTGGTAGTTGGCTTATGCTATGAAAGTAGTCCCGAATGTGCTAGGTACCCAAAGAGGATGCAAAAACCTCCATCTTCATGTGCATTGAGTAGAAAGAGAAGTTTTGATTCCTCTCAATTAGTTTTGAGACGTGGATTCGGTAATATTGAGAGTTATGATTAGTAGGGTGTTGTGAATCTAGAGATACTTGTGTTGGAGTTAGTGATTCCCGTAGCATGCACGTATGGTGAACCGCTATGTTAGGAAGTCATTGCATAATTGATCTATTGATTGTCATCCTTTGTGTTGAGGTCGGAATCGTGCGATGGTTTACACCTAGCTACCCTTCCCCTCGGAGTATGCATTTAACACTTTGTTTCGATTACTAATAAAAACTTTCACAACAAGTATGTGAGTTCTTTATGACTAATGTGAGCCCATGGTAAAGATGCACTTTCACCTTCCACCATTGCTAGCCTCTCTAGTGCCGCGCAATTCTCGCCGGTGCACAAACCCACCAAATTCCTTCCTCAAAACAGCCACCATACCTACCTACTATGGCATTTTCATAGCCATTTCGAGATATATTGCCATGAAACTCCCATCGTTCTGTCTCATAACTTGTGGCGTCACTCTCACCTTGCCATTGCATGATCGTACTAGATCGTTGCACATCACGGTACACTGCCGAAGGCATTTCCTATGGAGTCATCATCATTGTGATCTTTGAGGTGTGAGTAAATAAAAGTGTGATGATCATCATTATTAGAGCATTGTCCCATGTGAGGAAATAAAAAAAAGGCCAAAGAGCCCAAAAACAAAAAAAATGGGAGAAAAGAAAAAAGAGGCCTAAGAGCCCAAAAAAAAGAAAAAGAAATGAGAGAAAAAGAGAGAAGGGACAATGCTACTATCTTTTTCCACACTTGAGCTTCATGTTAGCAACATGTTCTTCATGATTGAGAGCTTCTTGCTTTGTCACTACCATAAGCTAGTGGGAATCTTCGTTTTATAACTTGGCTTGTATATTCCAATGATGGGCTTCCTCAAAATTGTCCTATGTTTTCCTCTTGAGCTTTCACGTACTTATAGCTCTAGTGCATCTCTTGTATGGCAATCCCTACTCATTCACATTGATATCTACTAATGGGCATCTCCATAGCCTATTGATATGCCGAGTCAATGTGACCATCTTCTCCTTTTTTGTCTCACTACCACCACCACACTCTATTCCACCTATAGTGCTATATCCATGGCTCGCGCTCATGTATTGCGTGATAGTTATAAAAGGTTTGAGAAAGTAAGAGTGCGAAAACAATTACTTGGCCAATTCTGGGGTTATGCATGATTTACATTAGTTGTGTGAGGATGATGGAGCATAGCTAGACTATATGATTTTGTAGGGATAACTTTCGTTGGCCTTGTTATTTTGAAAGTTCATGATTACTTTGCTAGTTTGCTTGAAGTATTGCTGTTTTCATGTCAGTAGCAAACTATTGTTTTGAATCTTACGGATCTGAACATTCATGCCACGTGAAAGAAATCACAAACGACAACTATGCTAGGTAGCATTCCACATCAAAAATTTATTCTTTATCACTTCCCTACTCGAGGACGAGCAGGAGTTATGCTTGGGGATGCTTGATACGTCTCCAACGTATCTACAATTTTTTATGGTTTCATGCTATTATCTTGTCAAACTTTGGACGTTTTGCATGCTTTTCATTTATTTTCTGGGACTAACTTATTAACTCAGTGCCAAGTGCCAGTTCCTGTTTTTTCCATGTTTTTGACCCCTTTCAGAGGAGATTTTGAAACGGAGTCCAAACGGAAGAAAATCCCGAAAAAGTTTTTTTCTGGAACGGAAGAAGATCGGAGAACTTGGGAGACAGGCCAGAAGAGCCCCAGGGGCCCCACAAGCCCCCACCCCGCGGCCAGGGGGGTCGCGCCATCCAGGCTTGTGGGCCCCCTAGAGGTCCCCTGACCTAGATCTTGCGCCTATATATTCCCAAATATTCCCAAAAAAATCAGGAGACGATCACAATCACTTTTCAGCCGCCGCAAGCTTCTGTCTCCGCAAGATCCCATTTGGGGCACGTCCTGGTGCCCTGCCGGAGGGCGGATTCGGACACGGAGGGCTTCTCCATCAACACCATGACCTCTCCGATGATGCGTGAGTAGTTCACCATAGACCTACGTGTCCATAGCTAGTAACTAGATTGCTTCTTCTCTCTCTTGGCTCTTCAATACAAAGTTCTCCATGATCTTCATGGAGATCTATCCGATGTAATCTTCTTTTTCGGTGTGTTTGTCGAGATCCGATGAATTGTGGATTTATGATCAGATTATCTATGAATCTTATTTGAGTTTGTTCTGATCTCCCTATGCATGATTTCATATCCTTGTAATTCTCTTCGAGTTGTGGGTTTTGTCTCGCCAACTAGATCTACGATTCTTGCAATGGGAGAAGTGCTTGGTTTTGGGGTCATACCATGCGGTGACCTCACCCAGTGACAGAAGGGGTGGCGAGGCACGCATCATGTTGTTGCCATCAAGGGTAAATAGATGGGGTTTTCATCATTGGTTTGAGATTATCCCTCTACATCATGTCATCTTTCTTAAAGTGTTACTCTGTTCGTCATGAACTCAATACACTAGATGCATGCTGGATAGCGGTCGATGTGTGGAGTAATAGTAGTAGATGCAGAAAGTATTGTTCTAGTTGTCTCGGACGTGATGCCTATATGTATGATAATTGCCTTAGATATCGTCGTGACTTTGCGCGGTTCTATCAATTGCTCGACAGTAATTTGTTCACCCACCGTGATATCTGCAATTATGAGAGAAGCCTCTAGTGAAAACTATGGTCCCCAGGGTCTACTCCACACCTTATTTTCAGCCTTACACTTTTTACTTCGTTTCTCTTTCCGCCTTCAGATCTCACCTTGCAAACAATCTTGAAGGGATTGACAACCCCTTTGAAGCGTTGTGTGCAAGCTTGTTTGTGTTTGCGCAGGTACGTTGGACTTGACGAGGCCCTCCTTCTGGATCGATACCTTGGTTCTCAAACTGAGGGAAATACTTACTGCTCCTGTGTCGCATCACCCTTTCCTCTTCAAGGGAAAAACCGATGCAAACCAGAGAAGTAACAAGAAGAATTCCTAAGCGCCATGGAAGGACTTTTGTTGCGCTAGCAGATAGCGGTCGATGTGTGGAGTAATAGTAGTAGATGCAAAAAGTATTGGTCTACTTGTCTCGGACTCGATGCCTATATGTATGATCATTGCCTTAGTTATCGTCATGACTTTGCGTGCTTCTATCAATTGCTCGACAGTAATTTGTTCACCCACCGTAATATTCACTATTTTGAGAGGAGTCTTTAGTGAACACTATGGCCCCCGGGTCTACTCCACACCATATTTTTAGCCTTACTCTTTTACTTCGTTGCACTTTTTGCCTTCAGATCTCACTTTGCAATCAATCTTGAATGGATTGACAACCCCTTTATAGCGTTGGGTGCAAGCTCGTTTGTGTTTGTGCAAGTACTCTGGACTTGACGAGATTCTCCTACTGGATTGATACCTTGGTTCTCAAACTGACGGAAATACTTACTGCTCCTGTGCTGCATCACCCTTTTCTCTTCAAGGGAAAAACCGACGCAAGCAAGTCTCCGTCAACGTCGCAATTCTTGGCGATGTTGTTTGAGAAGTAGCAAGAAGAATTTCTGGCACCATTGCCGGGGAAGGATTTTTGTTGCCGTAGCCGTCGACACATCGGAAATCTAATCCTGTTTGTGAAACCACTCACACCAAATATACCCTATGCACCACTTCTTCACAAGTGGCCACCTAACTCATCATCACCCTCGAGCATTAGTGGCACCCGATGGGGTTTTCGTAAAACCTTAGATTTTTACCATCGTCATGCTCATGATTCTACTATGCTTAGCTCTATTGTCTACTTTTCAACACAATATTACCGTGACTCTCATTGGTGGTAGGATCATGCTCAAATGCAAGGACTCCGGAGGAGCCATCGGTGACACCTTATCAATTATTTACCGAATACTCATGATCATATGCAACGGGAATAATTGCTCTACTTAGGATGGAAATAATATTTTGCTCAAACATGGTCAAAGGGTTGCTTGCCTTGGTCAGCTAGGTATCCGGGGTCTTCGGGGTCTTTGAGTCCAACTCCTTCATCCAACGTGGAATCTATCGTCGTAATAATAGTAATAAAATAAGTAGCTCACTCAGAAACAGCACAAAAACTCACTTTAAAAATGTTATCCTATTCTAATTAATCTATATTATAGTTTTAATAATATTTGTCTCTGGTTTTGATGAAAAATATTATTTTTAAAATCAATTTAACAAGATCTAAAGTATTCAAAATAAGCATTTTAATTAAAACTATACACAAAAGTTGTCACAAAAATTTGTACAATAGCTCTATGAAATTCTACTCATTTGTAGAAGAATTGTGGTGGAAAAATAATTAAATTTTCTTAAAGTAGAAATTCTGTAGAAATATTTCAAAACAGAATAAAAACAAAAATGAAAAAAGGGGCTCAGCCCTGGCCTGGCTCGGCTAGTGGCTGGGCCGGCCCAATTGGCCAGCCAGCCAGCCCAGGCGCGCGCGCCGTCAGGTTCAAACCTAATGCGCGGGCCCGTGCGGTCAGCGGCTGAGAGAGGAGAGAGGGGGAGAGATGAGCCACCGATAGATGGGGCACGCCTGTCGGGGTCGTCTTCCTCCTCTAGACAAAGGGGAGGGGAGGCACGCCAGTAGCGACACCGACACCCTCATGCCTCAACGATGGCACGAATAGAACCAGCACGTCGCCGCCTACGTGTTGTTGATTGAAGGGACAACAGGGAGGCCCTGGGTCACCAACGACGAGGTGGCAGCGGTGGAGCCGATTCGGGATGTGGATGAAATGGGTGCTATGGGCAGAGATTAGCTCGGGGAAGAGGTGGAGAAGCTCCCTGAGCTCACTACGGTCACGGAGAAGGTGACATGAGCGCGAGAGATGGCCTGTATCCCGAGATCGATGAAGCTCCAAAGCGGTGGGGCCTCGGTCGATCTCGAGCACTGAAGCTCGTTGTGCTCGAATGGGGTGACTAGGTGCTCGATTTAGGCTCTGAAGGAGTGGGGTGAGGGTGCTCGAGCGAGGGGGGCCTATTTATAGGCCAGCGATGATGCATCGAGCGGGAAGCACCAGTTGTTTCACCGAGGCTCACATGAGAGGCAGAGAGAGCTCGTGGTCGAAACCACGGTATTGGAGACGTGGTTTAGGACCCAAGTGACTCACTAAGAGGGAGAGAGAGCGAGGAGCACGCATGTTGCGTGGCCGCGTTCTTCTGGCTGAATCTGGCACGCGTGGGCATGCATTGCTCTGGTGAACAGAGCGGGGGGGGAGGGGCCCTGAGGCTGCCCTGATGGAGGAGGGTTGTCAGGGACGTGGAGAGGCATCGAGGGGAGTCTTGAACCGGCCTGGGCTGGCCACCTTTTCCTTGGGTGCGCCCTATAGGGCGCCCAGAGCATAGTTTTGGCATGCCACGGCATGCTGGTGTGCTCTGGGGTGCTTTGGCTGTGTCTCGCGTGTCCTGGTGTTGGGTTAGATGATCCCTAGCCGTTTGAGAGCCGAGGGACTCACTTTTGGTCAAAGGGACTGGTTAAAGAGGTGATGCCAGACTTGAGCCAGAAACTAAAATGGAGATTTTGGCTCTTCTGATTGGAACCAGGGAGGGGCTACTCATCTGCAGTTGAGGTGTGGTGCTAGCTACTTGGACTACGAGTTTGGTGCAAAGGGTGTGGGTGTAGAGTGGGTTCAGAGCTGATTTACTAAGCTGGCAGAAGGTGTTCGATAGGTGTTTGGGGTAGCTACACTCCACCACTCGTGATTACAGTTAACATGATTGGGTTTGATGCAAAAATAGGATGCTCCACCAAATTTGAGCTTCATTGGACAAGTTTGGCACTGTAAACTTGAAATCACCCGCAAATGGACAGTTTTGTCCATTCCAAAGGGAATGTGGGTAAATTAATCCGTACAAATCCAATTTTTGGCAGGGACTCCTCATTTGGGGTGTTGAGCACTCCTGTAAAGTTTCAAGCCATCTGGATATTTTTTGCTATGTAGAGTTGCTTCAACTTGATTCCGGACCGTGAGGGTTTTATGATTATTTGGTCAACCAAACTACATTGGAATGAGGTGAAACTTGGCATGGCCACCAAATATATCTTGGGCAGCATGCTAGAATTTTCCGGGAAGTTATTGGCAATATTTCCTTTCAAAATATTTCAAAAGGTCAAAACAGAAAGAATAGGTTTTCAAGGATTTGCTCAAATATTTTGAACATAAATAGGGGTTGAAAATCTTATGTATGGAAAATATATGTCCTGTGAGTATCTCCAAATTTTCTCAGATTTTTCTAAGGGAGAAAAGTAATTTTTCATACAGAAATATCATTTCTGGCCTCACAAAAGGACATGCAAATAAAATAGGAAAATATTTTATGAAATAACTATTTTATGATTTTGGAGAGTTAAAATAGTGCTAAAACGAGATTACAATCTTTGGGTGAAGGCACACTCCCTTGGCATCACGGACTTGTAGTGCAAACCCAAAGCAAGGTTTTGGAATAGTCAAAAGTGAGAAAAAAGTTTTGATGAAAATATCATGTTATAAAAGCTGTTTTTGGATCCACTCATTCAAACATACACAAACAATGGCAATCATGGCACTCGTCGCACTTGCTTAAAAAGTTTTAATAAACTCAGATTTTGAAAAGACTACACTTGAAGTGAGCTAAAAACAGGGTGTGACAAGACAGAGCCAAGTGTGTGAGACCGCAGATAATCACTGGGCACAACTTTATACATGCTGGCCATGGAGTTATGATTCATTTTGAGGTGTGAATAAACATCCAATTCCTCTTCACGTGCTTTTGGAGCACCAATGATAGTGGCACACTCATCAATGGTCGACTCATACCGGTGAACCCCAGTCATCCAAACAATTCTTCCATCAAAATAGAAATGAGCGGTGGAATAGAATTGCATGATCATCTCATCATTTCATGCAGACATCTCTTTGCCACCAAAATCTTCAATGTTAACCATCCTAAAATTTTCTCTCACATGAGGAAAATAGTCTTCATTGGCCTTGACTTATTCCCAATCGACATATCTCATGCCGCTGACTTCAAAATTCTTATCAAGCAACACTATCTCACAGGAATCTTGTTGTTCCCTTGTGTGAAAGTGGGGATCAACAACAGTTCTTCTTCTCACAGCATATGGATCAATGGATCTTCACTTCCTCAACCCTGCATCTTTCCAATTCTTCATGTCCTCGGCAACAAGGTGAGATGCATCATGGATTGGAAGAGGTCTTAGCTTCATAAGCACATGAGCATCCTCATCTTCTTCAGCAGCAAAATCTTTGGATGCAGAGCCTTTGTTCTTCTCTGCTGCAGGAATATCCTTTGTAGTGCTCTTGGGAGCTACAGACTTTTGCGAGCAAAAGGCTTCTTTTGCATAGCATCATCCATCAGCTTAGACTTCTTTCGAGGAGGGACCTCAGCTGGATTTTCTTTCTCATCATCAGCTTCAACCTTTTCTGCTGGATCTTCATGCATGGAGGTTTGCCTTCCAACAACTTGGACTATCCTGTTCCTGGCTCTGTTCACACCTAGCTTCTCGTTAAGCCAAGCCTCAGAAGGTTTGGCATACACTTTCAATTCCTCATAGTCTTCCTGACTGTGGTCTTTCCCTTCTTCTTTGGGGGAGAAGATTCATCACGGGTTAAGTCAACATCTTCTTCATCAGAATTAAGCTTCCTTCTAGTCCTGGTGGCTGCCTTGGGCAAGCCATGAGAGCTGGGGGTACCTGGATCAGAAGGGGTCCTCTCACGACTAGTGCGTGAGTCAGATTCAGCATGGGGCTCAGTGAAGTTGTTCTGACAATCATTGAAACCTAACATCTTGCAAGACCAAGAAGACAAGCATACTGGCAGACTCGCAAACAAGCATATCCCATGAAAAGATATAGAAGAGGTATAAAAGATAAGCATCACAAAATTGCAGAAGTTTTGTCAAATTTGAACTCTGAAAAACTTAGTTTCAACTTTCAGTAAAATTGGATTTTGGTTCCACCGAGTCAGAAATTTTGGTGCCACGAAGACACATGTTTCTTTAATAGAAACTTGGCACCCGTTTAGGTTTCGCCGAAACGTAGAACTCAGTTCCACCGAGAACATTCCGAGTAACCCTATATCCAAATCGGTACTACCGACTTTTGCAACTCGGTAACAACGAGATTCAATCTGGCAGACTGTTAAACCTTTATTCTTCTTTGCTCGCTAATCTAAGGAGTTTTTTTGCTAGATTGAACTTGTAGTAATCGTGGACAGAAAATGGCATAACCTTTTGTGCCAGAATCAGATTGGAGCGCAAAAGAGAATTCGAATCCATACCCTAACTCATTATGGATCCGCTACGGCGGGGATGGTAGTGAAGATCACGTCGTCTGCGAGGACTCCTGGCAAAGGCGCGCGGGAGAAAATGAGTAGATGTCCGGAGACTGGGGCACGACAGCAAAGGGGTATGACAGATCGCCCTTTGAAGAAATTTCCAAGCGTCAGGTCCCCTGATATATATATCCCTTCACTGTTGGTGACACCGAGGTGAGATTTTTGGTGCCACCGAGTTTCACAACTGTGAGTTGACAGAGAAACTCAGTGAGGCCAAAAATCCAAACATGGTTAAACTGAGATGATACAACTGATCAACCCTAGGCTTTAATGCGACCAAGATTTTGAGGTTGGTCACACCGAGATGCACTTTGAGAGGTTTTGGAATTCAGCCCATGTTGGGACAGATCTCTGAGTTCTACTCACATAGAGTGCCCCTAACGTGCTTGCTGAAATTTTGTTATGAAGCATGAATAGAATATGAGAAGAGAAAGCATAGATAGCTAAAGAAGGGTACTTAGGCATTCTTGTATATCCAATTGGCCAAAAGAAATAGAAATCCAAGTAACAACAATTGGATATCCTCGAATGAGCAAAATATGCATACCAACATGCTCACACAGTAAGATGTCAAATAAAACATGGTGAACATGCACAATCACTCGAGAATCTATCAAGCACTTTGGCGATGACTAAGTCATCTATATATGAGTATATTGACTTAGCAGCTGTCGGGACCCTGATCCTAAGCCATAGGAATCCAGCCTGTAACACAACGCATCACTTTGCGGTCTCACGCACGGTTAATCCCACGGCTGCAGCCTTACCTTAGCCGGGACCGTTTGCGCCTTTTGACTCACGTATGCAATTGTGTCGCTAGCATTCCAATGTCAAAGAACCCGGATCGACAAGTCTAGTCATAAACCAAAGTGGCAGTACCGCACAAGGACAGGCATACATGACCCAACAAAGCAGGTGTCGGTCACCAGCGAATGTAGACGAGAAATAGCAAGCTACAAGGACTCCATTACATCGCGTGACATTTCCCCAAAGGGGACAGACACAGCAGCTAAGAAGGACACATGCCGGTCAACCAATGTGTTCGGAGCAGAAGCGAGCTACCATGGCTCGTTGGATCACAAAGGGGCATTTCCCTGTAAGGAGTGCTACTAAAGTTCACGGCTAGGTAATCGAACCCCATACATATCAAGTACGACACACGTACGCCTGGCATACCGATATGTATAGATACATCGATGGCATCACCACATAACCATAAACATACAAGCTTTATTTAAGAGGCTCGAAAGAGCCACACACATAATATTACACAGTAAGGGTCTCACGACCCATCATATCAGTCATTCAGTTACAAGCCAGCGGAAGTGTTTAAAACTGTCTGAGTACAGACAGGTGAAACTAGAAGGCACATGGCCTGACTATACTACAGACCCAACCTAGGGCCAGATCGTAGCTGGGACACCAGCTACTCGTCGTCGTCGAAGTCTATGAAGAACCCTCCATTTGGGTCATTAGCAACCTCTGCAACAGTTATTAAGAAAACATGAGTACGGAGGTACTCAGCAAGACTTTAGAATAACTATCTACTCATGCAATGTATCAATAAGGTATTGTGGGGTTTCAAGCGGAAAGCCAGCATTTGACTCGTGGCTAGACAACTTGCATTTTTAAATAATTTTGACAACTTGATTCCTCGCACACGAGTCCACTAACACCACAACAATACTCCATCGTGGAATCATTCCGTCTCCATACGGAAATGCCATCCACGACACTCACGCTTATCTTGACAATTTTATGAGTAGCCATTGAAGTTATCTATGAACAACATATGTCTCCAAGTAGTCCATATCCACGGACGCGGCTATTCGAATATATCATAACCCTGCAGGGTTGTACTTCGTCACACACGCTCTCGCCACTTATCGCCATGTGCACGTCATGCACCTCGGCAACCTTCAATCGGAAGCCCAGCGGGGGAGTCGGCCACGACCGTTAACAATGCTAATACCTAGTCCAGGTTTATCGCCTATCTGAGAGTAACCCATACGGATGTCCGGCCGAGGTTTCCACCACGGCCTCAAACGATGTGCACAGGGTTCCCAAGCCCACCATCTGGGTGCCACTTGGTACACCGTGCCACTGCCTACCGCATCATAGCCCACCTCTCAGGTCAGCGCTATGCACGGCCTCCAGCTTGACTATAAACACCAGAAACTACTTGCAACTCCCGGATCGAGTACTAAGCGATTAATCAGTCGAGAGGGTCAATTAAGTGTCCCAACGTGTGGTAGTATCTAGTCTTGGATTACATACATGGAAATCAGTTCCTAAGGACGGTTCCAATGAAACAACCTGCCTTGTACTCCTACACAGCCTTTCACCGGTACCTTTACCAAATCAGGCTCAACACACAACCTTTGCTTACCGAACACATTCTCACAATTCTGTTCATCTCCCAGATGACAGACCGTACACAACTCAAAGCATAGCATGCATAGCAGGATAAGGCACATCATGGCTCAAGCAACTACCAGGTATGCTAGGTTGCAAGGCTCAGCTATTTACTGTGACAAGGATAGGTCATGCAAAGGAAGTGGGTTCAACTAACGTGGCAAAAGCATTTGAAGCATTTGATCCTAATGCAATAAGTAAGTGCAGGAGCAAGAACATGGGATTTATCGGGATGATCAAAATGGTTGCTTGCCTTGTTGCTCAAAGGAATGACAATATCCGTCAGACGGATACTCGGTCGAATCCGCGGGAGCGGAGCCTACCGAAAGGAATGACAACAATCAATAACAAACATATGCAATCAAGATGATGCATGAGCATGGCATGAGGATACAAGGTGGTATTTTATTATAGCTAACATTTAGTAGGTTTGAAGTTGATTTGAATCAAATTCAAATATCACTTCAAACGAGGTATTATCGAATACCATTTTAATTGATTCGACCTGATGCTCAGATCAGCTTGCTTTTAACATGCATGGTATAACATGTTAGGTTGCTGGTTTGTAATTTGGACAGTGTTTGATCATATCATGTGAAGTGAAATTTAAATATTTTCCAAATTCCATCTACAAAGTATTTATAAAAATTAACTTATTCATTAATCTACATGTTTGGGTTCAGTAACATTTTCAAACATGTTTGAAAATGACATATTCAGATTCCTTGGATTTTTCTGATACTTTTTCATATATAAATTATTTTCATTGGAGTTACAGATTAATTTCTATGAATTTTAGAAGTTTTGGCATTTTCTGGAATTCTTTTAAATCAGAAAACTCATTATTGCATCAGCATGACATGAGCAGGTCCAACTGGCCGTTGAAAGTCAAACCTGACCAGTGGGACCCACTCGTTAGTGACTCTGGTTAGTTTTAGATTCGAATTAATCTTAATTAGCTAATTAACCTCACTGGACCCACATGTCAGTGACTTATTAGATTATTTGATTTTATTTTTATTGTTCCAGATTATCCACAGGCTGGCCCCACACGTCAGTGGCTCAGGCCAGCTGAGATCCACCGGCGGTGAGGTCGTCCTCGCCGGCGGGGAGCCTCCGGCGACCACCAATACGGTGGAGGGCATCGGAAACTCGCCTCCGATGACCAAACTCACGGCAGAGACCACGGGGAGAACGGTCACTCGACGGCGCGCACGATGGGACAAACCCCAGGGGCTGGGGTGGCCGGAATCGACGCCGGCGACGAGCTTGGCGGCAACCAAGTTTGGCCATCGTCGAAGCCACCGATCACAGGGTCAAAACGCGCGGGGCTGGGCTCCTAAAGCATCTACGTGATGTCCTGCGGCTGTTGGTGGCCTCAGACGGACCAACCCTTCACCGGAGGGCTACCGGCGACGAGCTACAACGGCGGTCCTTGTCGGGCTCCAGCGGAACTAGGCCTAGAGGAGGGTATCAACGAGGAGATCTTAGGGGAAAGTTGCGCAAGCTCACGAGGAGTGCAGAGGAGGGCTTAGACGGCTCGGGGAAGCACTAAGGGCGACGAATCGAGTAGAGCTCGCCGGCGGCCGAAGGTTGAAGACGACGGTGCCGTGGGCGTTGCAGGGCTCGGGGAGGCTTCGGCTTCTGCAGGGAGGACCAGCTCGTCGAGGCGAAGCTAATGGCACACTCGGGAGGAGGATCTTGTGGCTAGAGGCACGGGCAGCTCGAGCTCGAGCTCCTGTCAATGGCGGCAGTGGGGATCGGGAGAACTGAGAGGAGAGGGGGAAGAAGAAGCACGGGAATGGATAGCTACGTGCTCGGGGAGGTTATCCCCATGCTTGCCAGTGCGAAGCGGCGGCCAGGCAGGCAGAGAGCTACGTGGAGACGCGCGGCGACGCGGTGGCCACCTCCTGCTCCTACTGGCGAGGAGGAAGACGACAGCGCTGCTGGGCCTGGGCTGAGGTGAGCGACACGTAGTTCCTTCCTCTATTTTTTCTGTTTTGTTTCTGTTTTGCTAACTAACTGATTTGCTATTTATTTTAGCTCCAAAATAGTTTGTAAAAACAATTTTGGACACACCAGAATAATTGTTGGAATATATCCAACCATTCCTGGAGTTTTCAACATTTTTTAAAACTTAAAGTTTCTGATTTCAAATTTTAAACTTGAAACCAGTAGCTTTTTGCATTTATTTAAAATGCTTAAAGTATCAAGAAAAAGGTTTTCTTCATTGCTTATTTACTTCCATGATTTATCAGAAAGATTGAACTTTTCTTGAGGCCATTTTGGGTTTATTGATTTTAACTAGTTTGAAATTTCCTTTTTTTGAGAAGAGGCTAGGGTTTTTGAGTTTTCCTTCACCACTTACTTTGTTCTTGTTGAAAATTTCCTAGATGCAATGCAAAGAAAACATGAGCACAAAGCTAACTTGATTAAGGTGTCAGGGATGTGACAACTCACCCCCACTCAAAAGAATCTCGTCCCGAGATTTAGAAGTCGTTGGAAATAACGCAGGATACTCAAGTAGGAGACGATCCTCTCTTTCCCAAGTTGGCTCCTTTTCAGAATGATTTGACCATTAACTTTAAGAAACTTGAGGTTTCGACGTCGAGTGGTACGCTCAGCTTGATCAAGAATACGCACGGGGTATTCTCGGTATGAAAGGTTATCTTGGAGATCAAGTGTTTCGTGGTCCACTTCACGGATAGGATCCGAAAAGAAACGCCTGAGTTGCGAGACATGGAAGACATCACGAACCTTGGAAAGATGCGGAGGAAGTTCCAACTGGTAGGCAACTTCTCCTCGTTTGGCAAGAATGCGAAAAGGACCAATGTAACGAGGAGCCAACTTGCCCTTGATACTGAATCGATGGGTACCCTTCAAAGGTGTAACCCGAAGGTAAGCCTTCTCGTCAACTTCAAAGGTCACAGCCTTATGATGACGATCATATTGGCTCTTTTGACGAGACTGGGCTGTTTTCAACTTTTCACGAATAATGCGAACCTGGTCTTCTGCATCCTGGATCATATCCGGGCCAAAGAGTTGCCTCTCTCCGGTTTCTGACCAATTAAGAGGTGTTCGACATCTTCGTCCATAGAGAACTTCAAAAGGAGCTTTGCCCAAGCTTGATTGATAACTATTGTTATAAGAGAATTCGGTGAATGGAAGGCACTTCTCCCAATTCATACCGAAAGATATAACACAAGCTCGGAGCATATCTTCTGGGATTTGATTCACACTTTCTACTTGACCACTTGATTGAGGATGGAAAGCAGTGCTAAAAGATAGGTGAGTCCCCATGGCTTTCTGAAAACTTTCCCAGAAGCGAGAAGTAAAGATACTTCCACGGTCCGAGTTAATCTCCAGGGGAACACCATGAAGAGACACTATTCGAGAGATATATAACTCCGCTAGCTGGCTAGCTGTTATACTCTCACGAACGGGAAGAAAATGAGCTACTTTGGAAAGACGGTCAATGACCACAAAGATAGCATTATTTCCTTTATTGGTCTTGGGAAATCCGGTGATGAAATCCATACTAACTTTATCCCATTTTCCATTCAGGAATAGCTAGAGGTTGAAGGGTGCCAGCAGGCCTTTGATGTTCTGCCTTAACTCGACGACAAACGTCGCAGTTAGCAACGAACTCAACAATTTCTGTGTTCATCCTACTCCATCAGAACCTCTGGCGTAGGTCCTGATACATCTTAGCACTACCGGGATGAATGGTGAGAGGAGAATCATGAGCCTCCTTAAGGATCAATTGCTGCAGACGTTTGCTCTTAGGAACCACTAAACGGTTCTGAAGGAACACAACACCTTTCTCATTGATGGAGAAATCCCTAGCGTTACCGCTAGCAATATTCTCCTTGATCCGGGATATACCCTTATCATAAGCCTGCACGGCTATGACTTGATCCCTAAGAGTAGGCTTCGCCACCAGGGTAGAAGGGAATCCTTGAGGAACAATATGAAGATTCAACTTCCGAAATTCCTCATAGAGATGCGGTTGACCTTGTTGTAGCATCAAATTGTTACAATAAGATTTACGACTTAGTGCATCAGCCATAACATTGGCCTTCCCCGGGGTGTAAGTTATCCCTAAGTCGTAATCCGAGATCAACTCAACCCACCGTCTTTGCCTGAGATTCAAATCCGGCTGGGTGAAGATATATTTCAGACTTTGGTGATCGGTGAATATTTCGCAACGATTACCTAGAAGGTAATGTCGCCAGGTTTTTAGTGCATGGACCACAACTGCAAGCTCAAGGTCATGTGTGGGATAATTATCCTCATGTGGACGCAACTGTCGAGATGCGTATGCGATCACATGACGATCTTGCATGAGAATGCAACCTAATCCTTGTCGCGAGGCGTCGCAATAGATAACAAAGTCCTTAGAAAAATCTGGTGGTAGCAACACACGTGAGGAAGTCAGGCGTCTTTTCTGTTCCTGAAAACTATGCTCACACTATGGTGTCCACTCGAACTTTTAATCCTTCTTGAGGAGTTCAGTTAGAGGCTTTCCAACCTTGGAGACATTCTCGACAAAGCGGCGACAATAGCTCGCTAGACCAAGAAAACTCCTAACTTGCTTAACCGATTCAGGTTGAGTCCAATCAAGGACAGCTTGAACTCTCTCGGGATTGACAGCAATACCCTTACCAGAGATTACGTGACCTAGATAGGTCACTTCTGGTAACCAAAATTCACATTTTGAAAACTTGGTATAAAGGCGATGCTCTCGAAGTTTCATCAATACCAGCCTTAGATGCTCGGCATGTTCTTGTTCGTTCTTCGAGTAGATATGAATAACATCGAGGTATACCACGAAAAATTTATCCAAATACTCCATGAAGATTGAATTTATCAAACGAGAGAAGGTGGCTGGGGCATTGGTTAAACCGAAGGACATGACGGTGTACTCGTATTGGCCATAACGAGTAACAAAAGCCGTTTTTGGAATGTCCCCGTTCTCACTACTGGAATTGAGAAATTTGCCATCTGCCATGCCTTTGCCGTCTGCTGACGCATGGCAAAGATCCTCTTTGCCGTGAGCTGGCACAAAGCAGACGACAAAGAGGTTGCTGATGGCAAAGGTTTTATTTGCCGTCGGCCACCTCTTTGCCGTCTGCTGACGCATGGCAAAGGCCCCCGGAGGCCGAGGTCAAAGAGAACCCGGACGGCAAAGGCGCGCCACCCTAACGGCCGAAGACCGCCCCACCCACCCACCCCTTTGCCGTCCGCCTCCCAGCTTCTGCAGACGGCAAAGGGGGGCTCGCCCTAACGGCACCCAGCCCCCACCCCCGCTCCCCTAACGGCACGCTCCCCCTCGATCTCCTGCCTCATCTCGCGTGCGCCCCTTGTTGGGGAACGTTGCATGGGAAACAAAATTTTTCCTACGCGCACGAAGACCTATCATGGTGATGTCCATCTATGAGAGGGGATGAGTGATCTACGTACCCCCTCCCTTCCCGAGGTTTGGACTTGGTTTGGTGGGAGGAGTCCCCCTCCCTTCCCACTTCTTCCCTCTTTTTTTTATCTTTTCCTTTGATTTCTTTCTCTTGGCGCATAGGCCCCGTTGGGGCTGTCCCACCAGCCCACTAAGGGCTGGTGTGTCTCCCCAAAGCCTATGGGCTTCCCCGGGGTGGGTTGCCCCCCCCCCCCCCGGTGAACTCCCGGAACCCATTCGTCATTCCCGGTACATTCCCGGTAACTCCGAAAACCTTCCGGTAATCAAATGAGGTCATCCTATATATCAATCTTTGTTTCCGGACCATTCCGGAAACCCTCATGACGTCCGTGATCTCATCCGGGACTCCGAACAACATTCGGTAACCAACCATATAACTCAAATACGCATAAAACAACGTCGAACCTTCAGTGTGCAGACCCTGCGGGTTCGAGAACTATGTAGACATGACCCGAGAGACTCCTCGGTCAATATCCAATAGCGGGACCTGGATGCCCATATTGGATCCTACATATTCTACGAAGATCTTATCGTTTGAACCTCTGTGCCAAGGATTCGTATAATCCCGTATGTCATTCCCTTTGTCCTTCGGTATGTTACTTGCCCGAGATTCGATCGTCAGTATCCGCATACCTATTTCAATCTCGTTTACCGGCAAGTCTCTTTACTCGTTCCATCACACAAGATCCCGCAACTTACACTAAGTTACATTGCTTGCAAGGCTTGTGTGTGATGTTGTATTACCGAGTGGGCCCCGAGATACCTCTCCGTCACACGGAGTGACAAATCCCAGTCTTGATCCATACTAACTCAACTAACACCTTCGGAGATACCTGTAGAGCATCTTTATTGTCACCCAGTTACGTTGCGACGTTTGATACACACAAAGCATTCCTCCGGTGTCAGTGAGTTATATGATCTCATGGTCATAGGAATAAATACTTGACACGCAGAAAACAGTAGCAACAAAATGACACGATCAACATGCTACGTCTATTAGTTTGGGTCTAGTCCATCACGTGATTCTCCCAATGACGTGATCCAGTTATCAAGCAACAACACCTTGTTCATAATCAGAACACACTGACTATCATCGATCAACTGGCTAGCCAACTAGAGGCATGCTAGGGACGGTGTTTTGTCTATGTATCCACACATGTAAATGAGTCTTCATTCAATACAATTATAGCATGGATAATAAACTATTATCTTGATACAGGAATTATAATAATAACTATACATTTATTATTGCCTCTAGGGCATAATTCCAACAGTCTCCCACTTGCACTAGAGTCAATAATCTAGCCCTCACATCACCATGTGAATTACATTGTAATAAATCTAACACCCATACAGTTCTGGTGTCGATCATGTTTTGGCCGTGGAAGAGGTTTAGTCAGCGGGTCTGCTACATTCAGATCTGTGTGCACTTTGCATATATTTACATCCTCCTCCTCGACGTAGTCGCGGATGAGGTTGAAGCGTCGCTTGATGTGTCTGGTCTTCTTGTGAAACCTTGGTTCCTTTGCTAAGGCAATGGCACCAGTGTTGTCACAGAACAAGGTTATTGGATCCAGTGCACTTGGCACCACTCCAAGATCCGTCATGAACTGCTTCATCCAGACACCCTCCTTAGCCGCCTCTGAGGCAGCCATGTACTCCGCTTCACATGTAGAATCTGCTACGACGCTTTGCTTGGAACTGCACCAGCTTACTGCACCCCCATTAAGAATAAATACGTATCCGGTTTGCGACTTAGAGTCGTCCGGATCTGTGTCAAAGCTTGCATCGACGTAACCTTTTACGGCGAGCTCTTCGTCACCTCCATACACGAGAAACATCTCCTTAGTCCTTTTCAGGTACTTCAGGATATTCTTGACCGCCGTCCAGTGATCCACTCCTGGATTACTCTGGAACCTACCTGCCATACTTATGGCCAGGCTAACATCCGGTCTAGTGCACAGCATTGCATACATGATAGAGCCTATGGCTGAAGCATAGGGGACGGAGCGCATATGCTCTATATCTTCATCAGTTGCTGGGCACTGAGTTTTACTAAATCTCGTACCTTGTAACACTGGCAAGAACCCTTTCTTGGACTGTTCCATTTTGAACCTCTTCAAAACTTTATCAAGGTATGTGCTTTGTGAAAGTCCTATCAGGCGTTTTGATCTATCCCTATAGATCTTAATGCCTAGAATGTAAGCAGCTTCTCCTAGGTCCTTCATAGAGAAAGTTTTATTCAAGTAACCTTTTATGCTCTCCAAAAGCTCTACGTTGTTTCCAATCAGTAATATGTCATCCACATATAATATTAGAAACGCCACAGAGCTCCCACTCACTTTCTTGTAAATACAAGATTCTCCAACCACTTGTATAAACCCAAATGCTTTGATCACCTCATCAAAGCGTTTGTTCCAACTCCGAGATGCTTGCACCAGTCCATAAATGGATCGCTGGAGCTTGCACACCTTGTTAGCATTTTTAGGATCGACAAAACCTTCGGGTTGCATCATATACAACTCTTCCTTAAGGAAACCGTTAAGGAACGCCGTTTTGACATCCATCTGCCAGATTTCATAATCGAAAAATGCAGCTATTGCTAACATGATTCTGACGGACTTAAGCATCGCTACGGGTGAGAAGGTCTCATCGTAGTCAACTCCTGGAACTTGTGAAAAACCCTTTGCCACATGTCGAGCTTTATAAACGGTCACATTACCGTCAGCGTCCATCTTCTTCTTAAAGATCCATTTGTTCTGAATAGCCTTGCGGCCCTCAGGTAGTATCTCCAAAGTCCACACTTTGTTCTCATACATGGATCCTATCTCGGATTTCATGGCTTCTAGCCATTTGTTGGAATCTGGGCCCACCATTGCTTCTTCATAATTTGCAGGTTCATTGTTGTCTAACAACATGATTGACAAGACGGGATTACCGTACCACTCTGGAGCAGCGCGTGATCTCGTCGACCTGCGTGGTTCAACAGAAACTTGAACTGGAGTTTCATGATCATCATCATTAACTTCCTCCTCAACCGGCGTCGCAACGACAGAGGTTTCCCCTTGCCCTGCGCCACCATTCAGAGGGATGAGAGGTTCGACAACCTCGTCAAGTTCTATCTTCCTCCCACTCAATTCTCTCGAGAGAAACTCCTTCTCGAGAAAAGTTCCGTTCTTAGCAACAAACACTTTGCCCTCGGATTTGAGATAGAAGGTGTACCCAACTGTCTCTTTTGGGTAACCTATGAAGACGCACTTTTCCGCTTTGGGTTCCAGCTTTTCAGGCTGAAGCTTTTTGACATAAGCATCACATCCCCAAACTTTAAGAAACGACAACTTTGGCCTTTTGCCATACCACAGTTCGTATGGTGTCGTATCAACGGATTTCGATGGTGCCCTATTTAAAGTGAATGCAGCTGTTTCTAATGCATAACCCCAAAATGATAACGGCAAATCAGTAAGAGACATCATAGATCGCACCATCTCTAACAAAGTACGATTACGACGTTCGGACACACCATTACGCTGTGGTGTTCCAGGCGGTGTTAACTGTGAAACAATTCCACATTGTCTTAAGTGAGTACCAAACTCGAAACTCAGATATTCACCCCCACGATCAGACCGTAGGAACTTGATCTTTTTGTTACGATGATTTTCCACTTCACTCTGAAATTGCTTGAACTTTTCAAATGTTTCAGACTTGTGCTTCATCAAGTAGACATAACCATATCTACTTAAATCGTCAGTGAAGGTGAGAAAATAACGATATCCGCCGCGTGCCTCCACGCTCATTGGACCACACACATCGGTATGTATGATTTCCAACAAGTCACTTGCACGCTCCATTGTTCCGGAGAACAGAGTCTTAGTCATCTTGCCCATGAGGCATGGTTCGCACGTGTCAAGTGAATCAAAGTCAAGTGACTCCAAAAGTCCATCAGCATGGAGTTTCTTCATGCGCTTTACACCAATATGACCCAAGCGGCAGTGCCACAAAAATATGGCGCTATGATTGTTTACTCTAACTCTTTTGGTCTCAATGTTATGTATATGCGTATCGCTATCAAGATTCAATATGAACAATCCTCTCACATTCGGTGCATGACCATAAAAGATGTTACTCATAGAAATAGAACAACCATTATTCTCAGACTTAAAAGAGTAACCGTCTCGCAATAAACAAGATCCAGATATAATGTTCATGCTCAACGCAGGCACTAAATAACAATGATTTAAGTTCATCACTAATCCCGATGGTAGCTGAAGTGACACTGTGCCGACGGCGATTGCATCAACCTTGGAACCGTTTCCTACGCGCATCGTCACTTCGTCTTTCGCGAGCCTTCGTCTATTCCGCAGTTCCTGCTTCGAGTTGCAAATGTGAGCAACAGAACCGGTATCGAATACCCACGCACTACTACGAGAGCCGGTTAAGTACACATCAATAACATGTATATCAAATATACCTGATTTTTCTTTGCCCGCCTTCTTATCTGCCAGATACTTGGGGCAATTGCGCTTCCAGTGACCCATACCCTTGCAATAGAAGCACTCTGTTTCAGGCTTAGGTCCAGCCTTGGGTTTCTTCGGCGGATTGGCAACAGGCTTGCCGCTCTTCTTCGAATTTCCCTTCTTGCCTTTGCCGTTTCTCTTGAAACTAGTGGTCTTGCTCACCATCAACACTTGATGCTCTTTACGGAGTTCAGACTCTGGGACTTTCAGCATCGCAAACAACTCGCCGGGAGACTTGTTCATCCCTTGCATGTTGTAGTTCAACACAAAGCCTTTATAGCTTGGCGGCAATGATTGAAGGATTCTGTCAGTGATAGCTTCTTGCGGGAGTTCAATCCCCAGTTCAGCTAGACGGTTTGAGTACCCAGACATTTTGAGCACATGTTCACTGACAGACGAGTTTTCCTCCATCTTGCAAGCATAGAATTTATCGGAGGTCTCATACCTCTCGATCCGGGCGTTCTTCTGAAAGATAAACATCAACTCCTGGAACATCTCAAATGCCCCATGACGCTCAAAGCGACGTTGAAGTCCCGGTTCTAAGCCATACAAGACTGCACATTGAACTATTGAGTAGTCCTCCTTACGTGCTAACCAAGCGTTCTTAACATCCTGATCAGCCGTAGCGGGTGGTTCATCTCCTAGCGCAGCATTAAGGACATAATCCTTCTTTCCAGCTTGTAAGATTAGCTTAAGATTACGAGCCCAGTCTACAAAGTTGCTTCCATCATCTTTCAACTTAGCTTTCTCTAGGAACGTATTAAAATTCAGGATGACATTTGCGTGAGCCATGATCTACAACACAAATATATTCAAAGTGGACTTAGACTATGTTCAAGATAATTAGAGTTCAACTTAATCAAATTATATGCTAAACTCCCACTCAAAAAGTACATCTCTCTAGTCATTTGAGAGGTTCATGATCCACTTACACTATCCCAAGTCCGATCATCACGTGAGTTGAGTATAGTTTCAGTGGTAAGCATCCCTATGCTAATCATATCAACTATATGATTCATGATCGACCTTTCGGTCTCATGTGTTCCGAGGCCATGTCTGCACATGCTAGGCTCGTCAAGCTTAACCCGAGTGTTCCGCGTGCGCAACTGTTTTGCACCCGTTGTATGTGAACGTTGAGTCTATCACACCCGATCATCACGTGGTGTCTCGGAACGACAAAGTGTAGCAACGGTGCACAGTCGGGGAGAACACAATTTCGTCTTGAAATTTTAGTGAGAGATCACCTCATAATGCTACCGTCGTTCTAAGCAAAAAAAGGTGCATAAAAGGATTAACATCACATGCAATTCATAAGTGACATGATATGGCCATCATCACGTGCTTCTTGATCTCCATCACCAAAGCACCGGCACGATCTTCTTGTCACCGGCGCCACACCATGATCATCCATCAACGTGTTTCCATCGTGGTTGCCGTGCTACTTATGCTATTACTACTATAGCTACATCCTAGCAAAATAGTAAACACATCTGCAAGCACATATGTTAGTATAAAGACAACCCTATGGCTCCTGCCGGTTGCCGTACCATCGACGTGCAAGTCGATATTTCTATTACAACATGATCATCTCATACATCCAATATATCACAGCACATCGTTGGCCATATCACATCACAATCATACCCTGCAAAAACAAGTTAGACGTCCTCTAATTTTTTTGTTGCAAGTTTTACGTGGTGACCAAGGGTATCTAGTAGGATCGCATCTTACTTACGCAAACACCACAACGGAGATATATGAGTTGCTATTTAACCTCATCCAAGGACCTCCTCGGTCAAATCTGATTCAACTAAAGTTGGAGAAACCGACACTTGCCAGTCATCTTTGAGCAAAGGGGGTTTCTCGTAACGATGAAACCAGTCTCTCGTAAGCGTACGAGTAATGTCGGTCCAAGCCGCTTCAATCCAACAATACCGCGGAATCAAGAAAAGACTAAGGAGGGCAGCAAAACGCACATCACCGCCCACAAAACCTTTTGTGTTCTACTCGACAAGACATCTACGCATGAACCTAGCTCATGATGCCACTGTTGGGGAACGTTGCATGGGAAACAAAAAATTTCCTACGCGCACGAAGACCTATCATGGTGATGTCCATCTATGAGAGGGGATGAGTGATCTACGTACCCTTGTAGATCGTACAGTAGAAGCGTTAGAGAACGCGGTTGATGTAGTGAAACGTCCTCACGTCCCTCGATCCGCCCCGCGAACAATCCCGCGATCAGTCCCACGATCTAGTACCGAACGGACGACACCTCCGCGTTCAGCACACGTACAGCTCGACGATGATCTCGGCCTTCTTGTTCCAGCAAGAGAGACGGAGAGGTAGAGGATTTCTCCGGCAGCATGACGGCGCTCCGGAGGTTGGTGATGATCTCGTCTCAGCAGGGCTCCGCCCGAGCTCCGCAGAAACGCGATCTAGAGGAAAAACTATGGAGGTATGTGGTCGGGCAGCCGTGAGAAAGTCGTCTCAAATCTGCCCTAAAAGCCCCATATATATAGGAGGAGGTAGGGGGACCTTGCCTTGGGGTCCAAGGGACTCCCAAGGGGTCGGCCGAGCCAAGGGGGGGAGGACTCCCCCCCCAAACCGAGTTGGACTTGGTTTGGTGGGAGGAGTCCCCCTCCCTTCCCACTTCTTCCCTCTTTTTTTTTCTTTTCCTTTGATTTCTTTCTCTTGGCGCATAGGCCCCCTTGGGGCTGTCCCACCAGCCCACTAAGGGCTGGTGTGTCTCCCCAAAGCCTATGGGCTTCCCCGGGGTGGGTTGCCCCCCCCCCCCCCCGGTGAACTCCCGGAACCCATTCGTCATTCCCGGTACATTCCCGGTAACTCCAAAAACATTCCGGTAATCAAATGAGGTCATCCTATATATCAATCTTCGTTTCCGGACCATTCCGGAAACCCTCGTGACGTTCGTGATCTCATGCGGGACTCCGAACAACATTCGGTAACCAACCATATAACTCAAATACGCATAAAACAACGTCGAACCTTAAGTGTGCAGACCCTGCGGGTTCGAGAACTATGTAGACATGACCCGAGAGACTCCTCGGTCAATATCCAATAGCGGGACCTGGATGCCCATATTGGATCCTACATATTCTAAGAAGATCTTATCGTTTGAACCTCAGTGCCAAGGATTCGTATAATCCCGTATGTCATTCCCTTTGTCCTTCGGTATGTTACTTGCCCGAGATTCGATCGTCAGTATCCGCATACCTATTTCAATCTCGTTTACCGGCAAGTCTCTTTACTCGTTCCGTAACACAAGATCCCGCAACTTACACTAAGTTACATTGCTTGCAAGGCTTGTGTGTGATGTTGTATTACCGAGTGGGCCCCGAGATACCTCTCCGTCACACGGAGTGACAAATCCCAGTCTTGATCCATACTAACTCAACTAACACCTTCGGAGATACCTGTAGAGCATCTTTATAGTCACCCAGTTACGTTGCGACGTTTGATACACAAAAAGCATTCCTCCGGTGTCAGTGAGTTATATGATCTCATGGTCATAGGAATAAATACTTGACACGCAGAAAACAGTAGCAACAAAATGACACGATCAACATGCTACGTCTATTAGTTTGGGTCTAGTCCATCACGTGATTCTCCCAATGACGTGATCCAGTTATCAAGCAACAACACCTTGTTCATAATCAGAAGACACTGACTATCATCGATCAACTGGCTAGCCAACTAGAGGCATGCTAGGGACGGTGTTTTGTCTATGTATCCACACATGTAAATGAGTCTTCATTCAATACAATTATAGCATGGATAATAAACTATTATCTTGATACAGGAATTATAATAATAACTATACATTTATTATTGCCTCTAGGGCATAATTCCAACACCCCTGCCCACTACAGTGCCGCTGCCACCACCCCCTTCACTGCTCCGGCCCACCGCCGCGGCCCTCCTCCCTGCGGCCCTCCTCCATGCGGCCCTCCTACCCGCGGCCCTCCTCCCCGCCGCGGACGACCGGATCTCCCCGCTCCCCTCCTCCCCGCAAAGGGGCGCCACCCCCACGGCCGGAGCTCGCCCGCCCCTCCTCCCCGCACTATAGCGCCGCCGCCACCACCCCCTTCACTGCTCCGGCCCACCGCCGCCGCCCTCCTCCCTGTGGCCCTCCTCCCCGCTGCCGACGACCGGCTCTCCCCGCTCCCATCCTCCCAGCAAAGGGGCGCCACCCCCACGGCCGGAGCTCGCCCGCCCCTCCTCCCCGCGCACGTCATCCCCACGCCCCTCCTCCCCACCGCCCAGGACCGGAGCTCGCCCTCCCCTCCTCCCACTGCCCTCCTCCCACTGCAGGTAATTTTTTTTTCTTTTTTTCTTTATTTTCTGTTTTTTCTCAGCTTAAATTGTTCATAGGAGGCTGGATTTTATTTTGCTAGTGTACATTTTTTTCATAATCTTACATCAAGGTAAAGCCTTATTTTATTTTATTATTAAAGTCTTATTCATAGTGTAAGTAAGTTGATTCATGTTACTTGTGTATGTTTTAGAAAACAGTAAGAATCATCAATCATGTATCCCACAAGGAGGTGTGATCCGAGAGCTCAAAAGAGTTCGTATACGATAGTTATACATATATTATATTAAATACCACATGTTTGAAGTTATATAATAAAGTAGAAGTTTGCTTTACTTATAGGTTCTTTTTGGATATTTAGAGCCCCGTTTTTTATGTGAAATTAGATAGTTAGTTTATTAGGTAGAAAAAGTAGATAGAGAAGAAAACAATAGATAGAAAAAAACTTAGAAGAAAATAAGAGAATAATAAACTAGAAGAAAAAGGAAGAAGAAGAAGAAGAAGAAGAAAGAGGAAAGGAGGAGAAAGATAAAAGAAAGAAGAAGAGGAGGAGGAGGAGAAAGAAGAACAAGAATAATAATATGATGATCAAGAAGAAGAAGAAGAAGAGGAGAGAGAAGAAGAAGAAAGAAAAGGACCCCGACCCCCCCGACCCCGGCCCACGACCCCCGACGCCCGATGCCACCAACCCCCGACCCTCGACCCCCGACCTCCGACGCCACTGAGACCCGACTCCCGACCCCCGACGCCCGACACCACTGACCCCCAACCCCCGACTCCCGACCCCGACTCCACTAACCCCCGACCCCTGATGCCCGACGCCATTGACCCTCGACTACAGAAGCCACTGACCCTTGACCCTCGACCCCCGACGCCCGACGCCACTGACCCTCGACTCCCGACGGCACTGACCCTCGACGCCCGACCCCAGACGCCCCTGACCCTCGACCCCCGGCCCCCTACCCCGACCCCCGACACCATTGACCCCCAACCCTCGACCCCCGACACCTCTTCGGCCTCTTGTTGACCAAAGAGACCCCAACCCCCGACGCCAGTGATCCTCGACCCCAAACAACACTAACCCCCGACCACCGACACAACTATCCCCTACCGCCGACGCCACCGACACCCGACACCACCAACCATCGACGCCACCGACACCCGACACCACCGACCATCGACGCCACTAAGCCGACGGGGTCATAATTTTGTAAATTATGAGTTAGGTCACATATTTTTCGATTATGTTAATTATAAAAACATCATATTTGTGTTGATCGGGTGAATTTCAATGTGCAGTTGTTCGACGACCTCCACGTGCGTTGGACGAGCTCCGCCCTTGCGTTTGTTGGTGAGCACAAATGACTTCTCCTCCTACCCCCTTAATTTTCTCTGTCCCGGTCTTCGTGCCGATGAAACTTGCTAGCTATAGGTTTCTTCAATCATGAGTATGGGTGACCAGTATGTGTCTCCCGTTCGAAAGGGCGACATCTATAAATATGCATTTCTTTGCATATTTATAACCGCCATCCTTTCGAATTGTCCAACTTTATCCATGGACAGCGCGAGTATGTGTAGCTTGGGTTTGTTTTCTCGTATGCTGTGCTCCGGATCTGATGCGGAATTTCGTCAGTGCCTCCCCTGTTGTTCTCCGGGGTACACATCCTCTCGGCTTATTGCCGAGACGTGTATCAGGGAGGTGCTGCCAAAATTCTGCGTCGCATCTCGAGCAGAGCATGGGAAAACGAACCAAGTCTACACATACTCGGGTGGGATTAGGACCTATCTTTACCTATTAGCGTCTAGGTTGCATGGACGTAATAAAACTGACAAACTTGATTAGCGTATGAATATAGATGATGAATTATATATTTATTTCTTGTGCCCCCATAGGTAGCTAGGCAACATGAGTGATCGTGCTTTGATGTCCACTGGTCACCCTAGTCAGAAAGACATAATTAGCTCCAAAAAGGCATTCTTAGCCAATTTAGCCCGAAGAAGGGGACGAGAGGAGAAGAAAGAGGAAAAATGAAAGGAAGGAAGAAGAAGAAGAGGAGGAGAAGAAGAAGGAGGGGAGGAGGATAAGAAGAAGGAGAAGAAGGAGGAGAAGAAGGAGAAGGAGCTCCTCCTTCTCCTTCTTCTTCCTCCTTCTTCCTCCTTCTCCTTCGTCTTCTTTTCTTCTTCTTCTCCTCTTCCTTCTCCTCCTCCTCCTCCTCCTCCTCCTCCTTCTTTTACTTCTTATTCTCTTTCTCTTCTTCTACGTAGCTTAGACTCATCCAACAAAGCCTAAATTGGCTAATTATCCATCTAAATGACATAATTAGCTTAGTTAGCTCCAAAAAGACCTATTTAGTAAAAAATGACCTATACTTAGCTAATTATCCTTGAAATGATATAATTAGCTCCAAAAAGGCATTCTTAGCCAATTTAGCCCGAAGAAGGGGACGAGAGGAGAAGAAAGAGGAAAAATGAAAGGAAGGAAGAAGAAGAATAGGAGAAGAAGAAGAAGGAGAGGGAGGAGGATAAGAAGAAGGAGGAGAAGGAGGAGAAGAAGGAGAAGGAGCTCCTCCTTCTCCTTCTTCTTCCTCCTTCTCCTTCTCCTTCTTCTTTTCTTCTTCTTCTCCACTTCCTTCTCCTTCTCCTCCTCCTCCTCCTCTTCCTTCTTTTACTTCTTCTTCTATTTCTCTTCTTCTACGTAGCTTAGACTCATCCAACAAAGCCTAAATTAGCTAATTATCCATCTAAATGACATAATTAGCTTAGTTAGCTCCTAAATGGACTATTTAATAAAAAATGACCTAAACTTAGCTAATTATCCTCGAAATGACATAATTAGCTCCAAAAAGGCATTCTTAGCCAATTTAGCCCGAAGAAGGGGACGAGAGGAGAAGAAAGAGGGAAAATGAAAGGAAGGAAGAAGAAGAAGAGGAGAAGAAGAAGAAGGAGAGGGAGGAGGATAAGAAGAAGGAGGAGAAGGAGGAGAAGAAGGAGAAGGAGCTCCTCCTTCTCTTCTTCTCTTTCTCTTATTCTACGTAGCTTAGACTCATCCAACAAAGCCTAAATTGGCTAATTATCCATCTAAATGACATAATTAGCTTAGTTAGCTCCTAAATGGTCTATTTAATAAAAAATGACTTATACTTAGCTAATTATCCTCGAAATGACATAATTAGCTCCAAAAAGGCATTCTTAGCCAATTTAGCCCGAAGAAGGGGACGAAAGGAGAAGAAAGAGGAAAAATGAAAGGAAGGAAGAAGAAGAGGAGGAGGAGAAGAAGAAGGAGAGGGAGGACGATAAGAAGAAGGAGGAGAAGGAGGAGACGAAGGAGAAGGAGCTCCTCCTTCTCCTTCTTCTTCCTCATTCTTCCTCCTTCTCCTTCTCCTTCTTCTTCTCCTCTTCCTTCTCCTTCTCCTCCTCCTCCTCCTCCTTCTTTTACTTCTTCTTCTCTTTCTCTTATTCTACGTAGCTTAGGCTCATCCAACAAAGCCTAAATTGGCTAATTATCCATCTAAATGACATAATTAGCTTAGTTAGCTCCTAAATGGTCTATTTAATAAAAAATGACCTATACTTAGCTAATTATCCTCGAAATGACATAATTAGCTCCAAAAAGGCATTCTTAGCCAATTTAGCCCGAAGAAGGGGACGAGAGGAGAAGAAAGAGGAAAAATGAAAGGAAGGAAGAAGAAGAATAGGAGAAGAAGAAGAAGGAGAGGGAGGAGGATAAGAAGAAGGAGGAGAATGAGGAGAAGAAGGAGAAGGAGCTCCTCCTTCTCCTTCTTCTTCCTCATTTTTCCTCCTTCTCCTTCTCCTTCTTCTTTTCTTATTCTTCTCCTCTTCCTTCTCCTTCTCCTCCTCCTCCTCCTTCTTTTACTTCTTCTTCTCTTTCTCTTATTCTACGTAGCTTAGACTCATCCAACAAAGCCTAACTTGGCTAATTATCGATCTAAATGACATAATTAGCTTAGTTAGCTCCTAAATGGTCTATTTAATAAAAAATGACCTATACTTAGCTAATTATCCTCAAAATGACATAATTGGCTCCAAAAAGGCATTCTTAGTCAATTTAGCCTGAAGAAGGGGACGAGAGGGGAAGAAAGAGGAAAAATAAAAGGAAGGAAGAAGAAGAAGAGGAGAAGAAGAAGAAGGAGAGGGAGGAGGATAAGAAGAAGGAGGAGAAGAAGGAGAAGGAGCTCCTCCTTCCTCCTTCTTCCTCCTTCTCCTTCTCCTTCTTCTTTTCTTCTTCTTCTCCTCTTCCTTCTCCTTCTCCTCGTCCTCCTCGTCCTCCTCCTCCTTCTTTTACTTCTTCTTCTCTTTCTCTTATTCTACGTAGCTTAGACTCATCCGACAAAGCCTAAATTGGCTAATTATCCATCTAAATGACATAATTAGCTTAGTTAGCTCCTAAATGGTCTATTTAATAAAAATGACCTATACTTAGCTAATTATCCTCGAAATGACATAATTAGCTCCAAAAAGGCATTCTTAGCCAATTTAGCCCAAAGAAGGGGACGAGAGGAGAAGAAAGAGGAAAAATGAAAGGAAGGAAGAAGAAGAGGAGGAGAAGAAGAAGGAGAGGGAGGAGGATAAGAAGAACGAGGAGAAGAAGCAGAAGGAGCTCCTCCTTCTCCTTCTTCTTCCTCCTTCTTCCTCCTTCTCCTTCTCCGTCTTCTTTTCTTCTTCTTCTCCTCTTCCTTCTCCTTCTCCTCCTCCTCCTCCTCCTCCTCCTCCTTCTTTTACTTCTTCTTCTCTTTCTCTTATTCTACGTAGCTTAGACTAATGCAACAAAGCCTAAATTGGCTAATTATCCATCTAAATGACATAATTAGCTTAGTTAGCTCCTAAATGGTCTATTTAATAAAAAATGACCTATACTTAGCTAATTATCCTCGAAATGACATAATTAGCTCCGAAAAGGCATTCTTAGCCAATTTAGCCCGAAGAAGGGGACGAGAGAAGAAGAAAGAGGAAAAATGAAAGGAAGGAAGAAGAAGAAGAGGAGAATAAGAAGAAGGAGATGGAGGAGGATAAGAAGAAGGAGGAGAAGGAGGAGAAGAAGGAGAAGGAGCTCCTCCTGCTCCTTCTTCTTCCTCCTTCTTCCTCCTTCTCCTTCTCCTTCTTCTTTTCTTCTTCTTCTCCTCTTCCTTCTCCTTCTCCTGCTCCTCCTCCTCCTCCTCCTTCTTTTACTTCTTCTTCTCTTTCTCTTATTCTACGTAGCTTAGACTCATCCAACAAAGCTAGATCTAAATGACATAATTCGCTTAGTTAGCTCCTAAATGGTCTATTTAATAAAAAATGACGTATACTTAGCTAAGTTCTCTCCTAAATGACATACTAAGGCTTACGTAGCTGCAACATGACCTATTCCCCCTAACTTAGGTATTAAATGGCCTATAATTAGCCTAGCTAGATCAAAAATGGCTTAATAAGCATAGTTTGCTCCGGAATGACCTATTTGACCCAAGTTAGCTCCGAAACGACCTATAGTTAGCTAGGGTTCCACCTAAATGACATAATTGGCTTAGTTAGCTCCTAAATGGTCTATACTTAGCTAATTTCTCTCCGAAATAACCTATATATACACTACTTCATCTAGTATTATTCTTCTAACTTTCTTATTTGTCATTTTGCAGATTACCTTCACTTCACGGGAAGCTTGGAAAATATTTATGGAATGCTTGAAGATGATTTCTTGTACCATGGGTTGTATTGAAACTATTGTAGTATATGAATATATGAAACTTTGTATGCACGTGGATGAAACTGGTGTAATATATGAAACTTTGTATGCACGTGGATGGAACTTGAAAGCTGGATATAAGAGGTTATTTTACTATGGTTATGAGTATGGAAAGAAATTTATTTATGTCAAATATATATATATATATATATATCCTGATTATTGTTAAAAATGCTGGATATAACAAAAATAAATAAAAAAGGGGTTGGTTCCCCTCTTTGCCGTCTGCCCCCACATGGCAAAGAGGGGGAGGGAGACGGCAAAGGGGGGAATCTGCCCCCTCTCTCTCCCCTCTTTGTCGTCTGCCCCCACATGGCAAAGGGGGGAGGCAAACGGCAAAGGAGAGATCTGCCCCCTCTCTGTCCCCTCTTTGCCGTCTGCCCCCACATGGCAAAGGGGTGGAGGCAGACGGCAAAGGGCGAATCTGCCCCCTCTCTCTCCCCTCTTTGCCGTCTGCCCCCACATGGAAAAGGAGGGGAGGCAGGTGACAAAGGGAGGAGGCCTGCCGTTAACACTTAACGGGGACGTTGCACCCTTTGCCGTCCTAGTTAATTTTCCGTCTGCCCCCTCATGGCAAAGATTCTTTGCCGTCCGCCTTGGGAAAGCTGACGGCAAAGAACCTCTTCACCGGATTTTTTTTACCGTCTACTTTGCCGTCTGCTAACCGACGGCAAAGCCTTTGCCGTCCGTGGTTGCACCCTTTGCCGTCCGCTTTGGCAGACGGCAAATTTTTGAAATTCAGTAGTGTCTTGATCTTGATTTGATGGTATCCCAACCTCAAATCCATTTTGGAGAAGACTAAGGATCCAGCGAGCTGGTCGTACAAATCATTGATCCTGGGGAGCGGATACTTGTTCTTTATGGTGACCAGATTAACTGGTCGGTAATCTACAACCATCCGATCCGTTCCGTCTTTCTTCTTGACGAAGAGGATGGGGCAAGCCCAAGGAGAAGAGCTAGGACGAATGAAACCTTTATTCAAGGCCTCATCTAGTTGCTTCTTAAGTTCGGCTAGCTCCAGGGGTGCCATCTTATAAGGTCTTCTGGCTATTGGGACAGTTCCCGGAACAAGATCTATCACAAACTCTACATCTCTGTCAAGTGGAATTCCTGGCAGTTCCTCTGGAAAAACATCCGGGAAGTCACGGACTACTGGAATGTCTTCAAGTTCTGGAAGAGGGTTGGCATTTAAGGAATAGAGTTGGCATTTGGCAACTCGAGTAGAGACATTTACTACCACACCCGAGGGATGGGTAAGCTGGACATTTCTAGAATGAGTATCGATCTTGGCATAGTGAGCTGACATCCAGTCCATAACCAAGATGATATTAATATCCGAAGATTTCAAGGCTATCAATGAGGCTAGAAAAACTAACCTGTCTACTAGAATTTCATTGTCATAGGTTATCCTAGAGGTTTGCCATTTACTACCAGGAGTTTGGACAACCAATGGAATTGGCATATCACAAAAAGACATGTTATGCAACTGTACATAACTTTCTGAAATGAAGGAATGAGAAGACCCAGTGTCAAAGAGAACAGACGCTGGGTGATGATTAACAAGAAGCGTACCCAGTATGACGTCGGGATCCTCTGCAGCTTCTTCTGCTGAGACATAGTTCACTCGGCCACGTGCAGGAGTTGGCTTCACATAGTAAGCTTTCCCCGACTTGCCTTGCCCGACAGACTTTCCGGGTTTCTTGGCACCCACATTTTGAGGACACTCACGGGAATAGTGCCCTGGTTCTCCACACTTGTAGCATATCGCTTGGTTGGCACGTGGGGAAGCATTGGTAGCTGGACCACCATAAGTTTTTGCTGGAGGGTTGGTCTGATTCGTCTGAGGCGCCACGTAGGATGGCCTCGGAGTGTATCTTGGCGGCAAAGAACTGTTTGGAACCCACAGCCTGCGTTTTGGAAACCCGGAACCAGAAGACGAGCCAAAGTCACGGGAGTGCTTCCTTGTGGCTTCAAAGTCAGTATGACCAGTCTCGGCACTGATCGCCTTGTTGACCAGGGCTTGAAAGCTTGCACACTCATGAAGGCGCAGATCACGACGAAGCTCAGGGCTCAGACCCTTACGGAATCTTCCTTGCTTCTTTGCGTCAGTAGACACCTCCTCTGTTGCATAGCGGGTGAGGTTACCGAACTCGCGGCTATAGGCATCCACGGTCAACTTGCCCTGAGTGAAAGCACAAAACTCCTCTCTCTTTCTGTCCATCAGGCCCTCTGGAATATGGTGCAGACGAAAGGTTGCACTGAAGTCTGCCCATGTGGCTGCTGGTTCAGCAGGACGCATACCTTCAAAGTTCTCCCACCACAGATTGGCAGGTCCTTCCAGGAAATACGCCGCAAAGGTCACCTTGTCGGCCTCAGAAATATTTGCAGAGAGAATCTTGCGTGAAATGTTGCACAACCAGTCATCAGCGTCGAGGGGATCGACGAGTGATGAAACTTTGGAGGATTCAGCTTCACAAAGTCGTTGAGGGACACTGCAGCATTCCTAGGCTGACGAGCCGTATTCTGCTCAATACGCTCTAACAGTCGGTTGGTCTCCCTTTTGTTTCTCTCTGCCTCAAGCATAACTTCCGCCAAAGAGGGCGGGTGAGGCAGGTCTTCCTACGACGCTTGACTACCCTCGCCTTGCTCATGAGCAGGGGCACTGTTCAACCTAGTGAACACCATCCTGAAAAACAAACTCACAGCTTAGACCAATATCATATCAATACTAGCTATGGATTAAGAATGTACTGAACACACGGAATGCGGAAATGAATATCCGAACAACATGGTAACAAGCAACTGCTATCTATACACCATGGTTCATACACACCCTTACATAGTTCAGTACAACCTTACTCGAAGAGCAAACTACTGAAATTATGAAACTACTCATCAGAGGCTTACAAGCTTCCTATACATTATTTATCTAGGCCTCCGGAATTCATTTCACATCACATGCATACTTCACAAGTCACGCAGGACTGTGAACATACGGCTACTACCATATTATCCTTCCGCTCACAGCTCAGGCATCTGCATAGAACATCTCATAGAGATTACCTCCATGGCCTGGAAGCTCAACCTGCGGATCAGGAAACACTCTAGCCTCAGATCCCCTGGGATCCATAAGGACACGGATATGGCCTTGGTCCCATGACTGGTGGTAAGAGGGGTCCCCGAAGAGGGGTGACTCCTCCTATAGCTGGCCAGTCAACGTGGGCCGGAAGATGGGTCCTAACAGGATTCGGCATCTCCATATCTCCGTACCCTGTCTGGACTACCGGTGCCAGCTGCGTGAAAGCCATCCACAGACGGGCACGGGTAGCATAAAGCTCCATGCAGAGAGCACGAGCATCCCTGTCTCTGTTCTCTAGCATCTCAACAGTGGACTGCAGTAGTGGATCCTCCATAGAAGAATCAAAATAGATTCCGCTGAGGTATCCCTCTTCACCAGGTTGAGAGGCCGGAACATAGAAGAACTCTGAGTTCTGCAGCAGTGCATGTCTCGCCCTCAAAATGGTCAGCATTGAATAGGCAGCATCTTGTACTGCCATGTCAATAGTGACTCCCAACCCATAGGACCAATGGATTGGCTCCTCAGCTCCAGGGTAGTCTGGAAATACCCTAACAGTGCAGATATACTGGCTCTGGTTGAAGTCTCGGTACTGTTCCTCCACTGTGTACTCGGGGTACCAGCAGTAACCGCACACCGACATCACCCTGACCAGCATGGCCGTATGACCCGGCACATCAATGCACCTGGTCAGATGTACCACCTGACGAGAAGGACGGCCAGGCATCTGTAATTAGAGAGCAATGCAAAAGCATTAGAGCTCCGAATGCAAAATTGGGCAGCATAACGGCTGTAAATGCTCAAAAACAATTTTTGAGACAACCCAACAATGGAATAGAGTAACCACTCAATTATCAAGTTCAACTCTCTGATCATCAAACTTACTTCCTTTCCCTAGGAATGAAAGAAACCCAAATATCTCTTGACCTGTAGTCCTATAATCTACCTATCAGAAACACGAGCCTAGAAGAAGATGAGTAACCTAGTCCTTAATTCCCGCAGAAAAGACGAGGATGACCAGAATAGAATAACTTGAGAAGAGAACAAGAGTCTTACGTTCCCTTCCACAAACAATTCCCTTATATATAACTAAAGCAATTCTAGACTCAACTTCGACCAGTTTGGCTTAGTAATCCTACAGTCAGTCAAGCTCTGATACCAACGCTGTCGGGACCCCGATCCTAAGCCATAGGAATCCAGCCTGTAACACAACGCATCACTTTGCGGTCTCATGCACGGTTAATCCCACGGCTGCAGCCTTACCTTAGCCGGGACCGTTTGGGCCTTTTGACTCACGTATGCAATTGTGTCGCTAGCATTCCAATGTCAAAGAACCCAGATCGACAAGTCTAGTCATAAACCAAAGTGGCAGTACCACACAAGGACAGGCATACATGACCCAACAAAGCAGGTGTCGGTCACCAGCGAATGTAGACGAGTCATAGCAAGCTACAAGGACTCCATTACATCGCGTGACATTTCCCCAAAGGGGACAGACATAGTAGCTAAGAAGGACACATGCCGGTCAACCAATGTGTCCGGAGCAGTAGCGAGCTACCATGGCTCGTTGGATCACAAAGGGGCATTTCCTTGTAAGGAGTGCTACTAAAGTTCACGGCTAGGTAATCGAACCCCATACATATCAAGTACGACACACGTATGCATGGCATACCGATATGTATAGATACATCGATGGCATCACAACATAACCATAAACATACAAGCTTTATTTAAGAGGCTCGGAAGAGCCACACACATAATATTACACAGTAAGGGTCTCACGACCCATCATAGCAGTCATTCAGTTACAAGCCAGCGGAAGTGTTTAAAACTGTCTGAGTACAGACAGGTGAAACTAGAAGGCACATGGCCTGACTATACTACAGACCCAACCTAGGGCCAGATCGTAGCTGGGACACCAGCTACTCGTCGTCATCGATGTCTATGAAGAACCCTCCATTAGGGTCATTAGCAACCTCTGCAACATTTATTAAGAAAACATGAGTACGGAGGTACTCAGGAAGACTTTAGAATAACTATCTACTCATGCAATGTATCAATAAGGTATCAATCTTCTTGCCCTTACAAGCATCCTGGTTCAACTCCACAACACGAAGTAGGCTCCCAAGCGACACCTAACCAATCTAGGAGGCACCACCCTTCAAAAGGTAATAGATGTGGTAGAATGATGAACTCCTTGCTCTTGTGCTTCAAAAGATAGTCTCCTCAACACTCAATAACTCATTCTCAGATTTGGCAGGGGTAGGAAAGATTAATCTTGTGGAAAGCAACTTGGGGAGGCTAGAAATCAAGGTTCAAATGGTTGGAATGGAATCTCTTGATGGCATCACATGAGTAGGTGGCTCTCTCTTAGAAAAATGGATCTGGAAAGTGTAAGTGTGTTCTGAGTGCTTCCTCTACGAATGAGAGGTAGGTGGAGGGGTATATATAAGCATCTCCCAAAATCCAACCGTTACAACATTATTGTCCAACTCGGTGACATCAAAAAGAGTCTCGGTGGTACTCAGTTGCACTAAATGTGGCAACTTTAGAATTCTCGGTGAGGCCGATATAGGAATCTCGATGGTACCAATACGATAATCTAGACTTGTTTCCAAGTCTTGGTGAGACCGATTTCGAAATCAAAAATTCCGATTTGTGAAATCTCCCCAATAGGAACTTTGTCACACAATCTCGGTGGCACCAATAGGAATGTTGGTTGTACCGAGATGGTAGGGTTTGGCATAGGTTCTGTCAAGTGTAAAATGAGTAGGGCCGAATGGAAATTGTTGGTGGCACCGATTTTGCTGGTTTGGTTTTGGACAAAGATATTTTGTTGGAGAATGGCTGAGTATTTTTTGTGGCTATCTCTAAGAACTTTAGCAACCAATTCATCATAATAGCTCATCCCCTTTTAATAGTATTGGCTTTCCTATGGACTCAATGTGTTTTCTCACAAAGTATAAAATGAAGAGTCTTCTTCCTTTAAGCTTGAGCCAATCATATTCCTTCCTTGCCTCGAGGGGCATCTCCTCACAATCCTATAGCCAAAGCATCTTTGAACTTTTCTGAAATATACTTAGATAAAATAATTAGTGCAATGATGCATATGTTGTGATTAATTACCAAAACCACCTTAGGGAGCAATTGTTCTTTCATGTTTGCTAAGGTGTTTAGGCTTATTAGGGATGGTTCTACATCGACAACACCACTTCTCATCATCTCCTCAGCCTCGACATCAACAAAGAACACTTCGCCTTTTGGCACCTTAACCGTAAGCAAGGACGGTAATCTTGATGACATCATTGTCTATTTCCTTGTGAGTGCATTGATCACATGGAACCTAATGCATAGTTTACCCATTGAAACTAGTGAGTTGAGAATTGTTGAGCCACAATACTTGTGCATCGTAGTGATACACTTACGACGCATAAAAAATTTTAGCGTGCAAACATCGTAATGGTTGTCTACAAGCCGGCTGGCAACTGCGAGCCAGCGACATGATGTGAAACTACGTCGCGTTCCACATTACACGATGGTCGAACAGTCATTCACGATGATGCATAGAGAGTGGACGTGTGCTACTACCTCTGTTTTGGTCTATTTAGTCCCCTTTATATTCAGTGCCATAATTTTACCTTAAATTTAACTAAAAAATGTTAATGCATGTTATAGAAATAATATAATTGGAGACCATGTTCAAATACGAATCCAACGGTATAATCTTTGGTGACATGCAATCATATTTTATTAGTTAAATCTCTAGTCAAAATTTGGCACAAAAATACAAAGAGGACTTATAAACCAGTATGAAGGTAGTAGGTCATTAAATTGCAAACGTTGTTTTTTCATTAACCGTTTGTCTTGGTGCCGCTTTGTCCTCCTCTCGCTCGTCCTATCAATGGTCACCCCTCTCCCGTAGACGGCTTCAAGCGCAACCTTGAGCGCCGTGCATGCATTGGCCAAGAGGTGGCTCAAAGTGGCACCAATGAATCATCGGTGAGCCCGTTTCCGCGCAACCACACAAGTTCCCGCTTTTTGCCATGCATGTTTGCCGCCTAACTCTGCCAAATCCCAACGCTTACCGGCGTGCTATATAAACCCTCACGGTCCGCGAGTCCTGCGTCACATTTTGCTCTCCCTTCATGTCCCTGTAGCTTATCTGGTTAGCTTCTCACACAGTCGCCAAAGGAATTTGTCCGTCGTCATCGCTCAACCACTCCACCGTCATCAGCTGACAGCTCCAGCTGGGAGGCCACACGTGGCAGCGGTGTAGTCGCCGACATAGTGTAGTGCGTGTGGCGTCCATGTTGGGTGTATGTGCAACACACACCACACGCTCTGCCGCTACTGCCTGTCGGCACATGTTACTGGCCGCCATTGTTGCCACCCCACCTTTGAAAGCCAAGGCAATCGCCCGCTCCGCCAATGCGGCCCGAAGGCGGGAGGAGGCCGTCGTGGCCGCCACACCACTGTCAGCCATCGTTCCCAACACTCGCTCAGCTACCACGACCCGAAAGAGGGAGGTGACGATCGTGGCCGCCATAGAACCATCGGCTGCCGTGGCCCGCAGCCCAGTGTCGATCATCAGGGTCATCACCCGCTTGCCCACTGCCACCTGAAGGTAGGAGGTGGAGCCCCGCATGTGCGTCAGTGACCTTGTGTGCTACATCGAGTTCCTATTGGAGGAGGAGGAGTGCCTGGTCAAGCACGCAAAGTGTATTACTGCCGCCATGGCTGCAGCACACGCCGCTGCAGAGGCGCGGAATTTGGAGATCTACAAGGAGTCCCGCCACTTCGAGATGGGTCATTTGGAGCGAAAGAGGATGTTCGAGGTGAGCGTCGGTAAAGGTGCAGTAGCGACATGCACCATATTCTGGTTGTCCAGCTCGTCGGAATGCTCCTCCTCCTCTACCTCTTACTGAGCGTGCTCGGCACAGAAGAGGTTGCTGGAAGTAGTACAAAGCCCCTCTGTAGTAGTATTTAGGGGATATTTTATTCAGTTCATCTGAGTATAGATGTGGTTGAACTATAAAAGTTACTTAAAATTAGCTACTATATATAGTTGAACTAGCGATTTCAGTACGTGGTTGGCAACAATTGGGGAAAAATTTCATCGGTTTAGCTGCCGAGTTGAACTATTTGTATAAAGAATGATTTTTTTTAGCTGCAAAAATTAGATAGTCCTAGTGATTTTTAGGTGATAATTTTGACAAATGGAGTGTTACTAGATTAACAAAGGGCAATGTTACTAGATCGTCAAATGAAAATCTTTCCAGTTCACAAATGGCAATATATACCCAACATGACAGATGCAAATCCTGCCAAATTGTCTATACATACGTGGTTGCACACGGGTCATCCCAACAATTCTTTTGCGTCGAAAGGGTCTACCAATCCTGCATGCCAGATTTTCTCTTGGCTTGGTAGTGAAGAAACCATAGCTCTCACTTAGCTCCCCGGCCGGATATCCGGCTCCCACAACACGAATTTGATCAAGTTTTGAGACATCCGGCCCTGGATTTCCGGCCTACCCCCGGATGTACGACCCCGTGGGAATTTCAGCCACCAACGTTTCACTGTTTTGAACATAACTAATTCATTTGCAGTCCGATTTTGACGTTCTTTAGCTCATTGGAGAGACATTGACATCGCCCATCCACCAAAATTCATTCCAACACCATTTGAATCCATCAAGTGTTTCCCATTTGACATCCTTTCCTAAGCCTCCACCATAACTTCCACATAACCTTCTCACCATACACTTCCACCACCTTAACCAATTTTGTTTGTGATTTTGAGTTGCAGTTTGTATTTCCTAAGGTGTTTAGGCTTATTAGGGACGGTTCGACATTGAAAACACCGCTACTCATCATCTCCTCAGCCTCGACACCTACAACGGTAACTTCGCCTTTTATCACCTTAACCCTAAGCAAGGACGGTAATCTCGACTAAATCATTGTCTATTTCCTTGCCATTGAATTTCTGAGCCACATTACTTGTTCATCCTAGTGATACACTTACGCCGCATAACAAATTTTAGCGTGCAAACATCATGTTATCTGCATTGTGCCATAAGTCTCTCCCATGCACGTCCAACATACTTGTCTTATATCTTGGTTTGAGCATCAAGCATAGCCAAGAGAAAGAGAAATAAAGAAGAAAAAGCTCTTAATAAAATAAGGAGATACAACAGAGCTTGCAAACAATAGAAACAACATTGTGCCACTTTGCATAGTGCATACCCTTGGATCATACATACGTAGCATACTTGGGATTGAAGATGGCGCGCTTACTCTCATAGGTTAGTGCACAAGCATGTATCTAGCACATTTGAGTAATTGATCTATTTTCTCTCCAGAATCCATGCAACACGAGCTTTTCTCGGGTATCAGATTTTTTCCACATTCCTTGGTTGCATGGATCCCACTTATCTATTTGTGTGTGTGTGTTCCTAGTGCCACCATAGCTATTGATCTATTTGTGTTGCACTACAATTTTGTGAATCTTCCTCGACACTTTTGATATCTTGACTAACATTTGCTTGAATTTTGTGTCACTTGTACTAACCAAACTACTTGTAAGATTTACTTTATAGGTGTGAGTGAACAAGTCCGTTACCAATTCCACTATTATCTTAATTCACATTGAGGGAAACGGGATACATACTCAACTTTGGGAATGGTATCTTGGTATTGTTAATCTCACTTCTTACTCACCTTTGCTCGAGTATGGTGATGGCTAGGCAAAGCACACCATCTTCGGTGTACAACATGAATTGCAAGTTCGATGCCATCGACGCCAAGATGAATTCTCAAATGGAGGAGCTCAAGGTCCTCATCAACATCGGAAAAAGGTCTTCCTCATCATAGAGAAAATGCTTAAGTGCACATGTTTCTGGGCTACCATCTCCGGCAATATCACATCGGCATCGACAATATTATGTAACATGAAGAAATAACAACACCAACATGAAGGTGTCCAACGACGAACAAGCATGAAGGTCACGAGCTCGACACCAACCACCGCACAATGACTTTACCACCAACCATGGCATCTTCGCAAAGAAACTTCTAGGATCTTGGCCTTTGGAAATGTGCATCTTCGTTGCCAAGAACCTCAAGACTTCGCTCAAGAGAAGCTCCACAAGCTCAAGTCTGTGACTTCCTCGAGCTACTATGATTTTCACAACGAGTACGAGATTCCATTCTATGGGACTCATGACCATGAAGAGTGATACTTGTGATCTGTGTTGGGTTTACCTTGTGATCTGGAATGGATTATCACAGCACAATGTGGGTAAGTATTTCCCTCAATTATGAAACCAAGGTTTATCGAACAAATAGTAATATCAATCACAATCGTCTTCAGTGGCTGCACACACAAGAACAAACAAATTGCACCATACACCGACAAGAGGCTTGTCAATCCTCTTGTATTGTTATTTCCAAGAAAGTGAGGTGTGTACATAATTGTAGATAGCAAGATAAAATAAAAACAAGTAATTGGTAGCAAGGTAATGAAGGTTTTATCTATATGTTGTGACTAGACCCGGCGGCCATAGCTTTCCCTAATGGCATCTCTCATGAACACTAGCATACGATGGGTAAACAAATTACTGTTGGACAATTGACAAAAAAGCGGATAGTTATGCGATATTCACGGCAATGATCATGTGTATATAGGCATCACGTTCATAAACAAATAGGTCCACTCCTACCTACACCTATTACTATTACTCCACTCACTGACCGCTATCCACCATGCCTCTAGAGTATTAAGTAAAACAGAGTAATGCGTGGAGAACGATGACATGATGTAGACAAAGTAAACTCAAGCAATATGAATAAACCCCATCGTTTTATCCTTAATAGCAGCAACACAAAGACGCAACTTGTCCCCTTCTGTCACTGGGATATGGCAATTCGTCGGGTTGAACCTACCATGACACACCTCTCTCACCAAAGAAATGTCAATCTAGTTGGCCAAACTATTTCAATAGATCGGAGAAAATTACAAAGCTATCATAAGCATGCACATAAGAGTCATATAAGTATTTACAGGAGACTCAAATATTTATCATGAATAATCTGAACATAAACCCACAATTCATCGGATCCCAACAAACTCACCGCACAAAAGGAATTACATCATATGGATCAAAGAGAAGAAGCAATGATCATTCTATTGAAGAACAAAGAGAGAGTGATTGACATCTAGGTACTGACTATGGACCCGTAGGTGTGAGGTGAACTACTCACACATCATCGTGAGGGCAACAAGGTTGATGAAGAGCCCCTCCGTGATCGATCGCTCCTCCAGTAGGGTGCCGGAACGGACCACCAGAAGGCCTCCAGTTGGAACACAGACTTGAAGTACCGTAAAAAGTGTTTCAGGACTCTCTTCGGTGTTTTTATGGTAGATGAGACTTTACAAGACAAAGAACAGAGTCGGGAGGGCAATGAGGGAAGCACAAGCCATGTTGGATTTTGGGCCCCTCATAAGGCCTCCAACGTTCTTCCGATGCTCGTTGGTCTTCTTTTGGTCTAGAAAAAAAATCAACAAAACAATTCAGGGCAATTCGACTTTGTTTGGTATGGAAAACCTAAAAAGCAAAAAACACGAACAAAACAACATGTGACACTGGGCACTGGGTCAATAGGGTAGTTCTAAAAAATAATATAAAATGGTAAATAAATACTCCAGAAGTATTCTAGAATGATAATATATCAGCATGGAACAATAAAAAATTATAGATAATTTGGAGACGTGTCAATCATCCCCAAACTTAATACATGCTCATCGTCGAGTAGGTAAATGATAAAAATAGAATTTTTGATGTGACATGCTATCCATGATGTAACCTTATGCATGTATGCTCATTGAGAAACGATGAATTAACAAACACTAACATAGCAATGCTTATAGGTATAAGCAGCAAATCATTAATCTTTCAAAGTATACAATATTTAAAGATTGTTTTACCCCCCCATCCATATTTATTATATTAGCAAGGCATGGCTCCATATTCACCACATTAATACAAATGTCAAGCACCACGGTGTTCTAGTCAGACAATTGGATCGTACTTTTTCATTATGCATCAACTTTTTATTCTTCACCCAATACATGAGCGTCAACCATTGGACATAGCATAAAGGTGGAATAGAATATGGTGGTAGGTTTCAAAGGGGTAAAAGTGGAGAACATAGTGTCAGATCAACTAGGCATACCAACGAGCTATGGAGATGCCCATCGATATATATAGATGAGAGGAGTAGGGATTGACATGCAAATGATGCACAAGAGCTATAAGTGTATGAATGCTCCACTGAAGCTAAGTGGGGTGTGCATCAACTTGCTTTCTCATGAAGACCTCGGACATTTCAGGAAGCCCGTCATTAGAATATACAAGCAAGGTTTATGAAAAAGTGATTCCCACTAGCATATGAATGATATAACATGAGACTCTCTATATGAAGAAAAAGGTGCCACTTTGATGCACAAGTGTGGTAAAGGATAGTAGCGAAGTCCCTTATATCTTTTTCTCTCATTCATTTTTTATTATGGTGGGCTCATTTGCCCTCCCCAATTTTTATTTCCTAACTGGGACAGTGCTCTAATAATGATGATCATCACTTTTGTTTACTTACAACTCAATAAAAACTGATAGGACGATATGACTCTGAATGAATGCCTCTAGGGTAGTGTACCAGTATCTGCAAAGATCTAGTGTGACATTTATCAAAAATATGATGAACTTGGATTTGCCACAAATACTATGTTAGATCTATATAATCATGCAAAGGATTATGATGATGAACGAACTAGTCATGTGAAGTGACGATGGCATTCAGATGGCAATATTTGTCGGAATGGCTATGGAAATGCCATGATAGGTAGATATGGTGGCTGTTTTGAGGAGGATATGAAAAGGATTATGTGCAATAGAGCGTGTCATGTCACAGGGTTTGGATGCACCAGCGAAAGTTGCACCGATCCTCAACGGGCGATGCACGGTACCGAAGAGGCTAGCAAAATATGAGGAGATGGGAGTGTGTATGTCCATGGTGTCACATTAGTCATGAAGAAGTCATATACTTATTGAAAATTTTTGTTAGTTTTATCACAAATCAAAGTCCTACTCACATGCCCTAAGGGAGAGGGTTGGTAGGAATTAACCATCGCGTGACTCCAACTCAAAACAACACAAGGAATTCAATGAGGAATAGAAATGCTCACACATCATCACCATGCCTTTTTTAATTTTTTAGATGAACAAGAAGTTTAACATCTCTTAATATCAACACCAATCTGAATTAATAATAATGCACTCACACCTTTTTCATATCACCACATCAATATCAATAACCCACAATTTCTCTATAACTGCTACATGATGGTTTTATCATCGCTCATTGAATACTCTTTATTTTTCATCTAGTCTTATGACCCATGAAAATTACCGTCACTATTTTTCCAAATCTCGAACAAATATGAGTGAAGAGAAAATAATATTTCTATATAATCTACACGCCACCGTACTCAAGAAGATATAAGTGAACTACTAGAGCAACTTCTAAGCTCAAAATATATAAGTGAAGCATGTAGAGTATTCTAACAAATTGCGATGATGTGGTATCTCTCTAAAATAGGTTTTTACACCAAACAATGATTGTGGAAAAGTTAAAGTAAAATAAACAACAGCAAAAAACACTCCAAGCAAAACTCATATCAAGTGATGAATAAAAATATAGCTCCAAGTAACATACCGATGGATTGAGACAAAAAGAGAGGATGTCTTCCGAGGCATCCCCAAGGTTAGATGCTTGAGTATTCCTATTATATTACCTTAGGTTGCCTTGGGAATCCCCAATCTTAGGATTTTGATTCTCCTAAATCCTTTGTCCATCGGGACAATACCCAAAACTTGAAAACTTCAATCACATAAAACTCAACAAAACTTCGTGAGATCCGTTAGTATAAGCAATGTATCAAATACTTTCAGGTGCTTTTACAAATTTATTATTATTTTATTTTGGCATAGGTTACTATATATTAACTCCTCCATGGCTTACACCCTCCCCCCCCCCCCCCCCCGATACAATCCATAGCATGAGCAAAACAAGCAAACTACACATGCAAAAACAGAATTGGCTAAAAGGGAATATACTGTAGTAATGCGTAATGAACCTATACTTATGTAACTAAAAAACTTATGAATAATTTGGAAAACCTGAGGAGTTGTTATATAAATATTGTGTAAAAATTGATCTTAAAAAGTCATTCTAGTAACATCATAGAAATTCTCCACTAGACGTCAAAGTTTATATTTTTGCACCGTATCAATTCTACTTACCATGTGAATCATCCCAAAGGCTTTACTTGGCACAAACACTAATTAAGACATAAAAACACAATCATTATAGAGGCTATAATAATGTTATCACACACTAATTGAAAATAAAAAGCAGAAAATACGATAACTATTGGGTTGCCTCCCAACAAGCGCTATTGTTTTACACCCCTAGCTAGGCATATTGTATGGTTTCAAGTGTTGTCATCTTTGTAAGAATGACCCATCATAATATAATCATATTCCATTCTTTCAGCCGAACGATTCTTCAAAGGTAAGAAAAAATAATTGAAGGGACTAAATAGCACAACATTAGATCCAAAAGGTCAACTTCGGGAGGAACATAAGGCTCTTCCTCGGGTTTTTCATAAGTGATAGTTAGTTCCTCATTATATAAATTCCTATAGAGGTGTTTCCTTAATTTTGTTTGAAGCTCCTAATCCAATCTAGGTTTTTGTATAGCAAATTGGGCATTGTGTTCAGAAATCTTATCAACAAGGACATTAAGCAATACCTTCTTTCTAAGGTTCTCGTCATATAAAACATAGCATGTGGATCTTAGTTTTATTATTTCTTCCAACTCATAAAGAATTCCCTCTATGTGTGGGCACTCACCGTGTCGGTGCACTAAAGACTGGGGTCCCTAGTTCCCCAAACTTGTGCATGGGCGTGAAGAGCCCTTGCCGGCAGGGCATGGCAGGAACCAGTCAGGATTCAACTCCCAAGATTATCAAGGCCTCGGCAAGCCTGCCTTGCCAGGAAGATGACCAAGGCCGCACCCAATTGGTGGGCATGATGAATTCACCAAGTACAAGACCACGGCAAGCTCCCTTGTTGGGATGACGACTGAAGCCCCCGGCAAGCTCCCTTGTTGGGATGACGACTGAAGCCCCCGGCAAGCTCCCTTGCCGGGACGAATACTCAAGGCCCCGGCAAGCTCCTTGCCGGGATGACGGGCCTGGCCACTGGTCGGCAACCGCCCTTTCCACAGTGCCACCTCCCCAAGTGCCAGTGCATTCCACATGCGCGAGTGCAGCATCCAGGTGTCGAAACACCTGGATACGTGTCTTCACCAGCACATCGCTAACAAGGACAAGACGTGCATTATATGCACCTAACAGCGGTAGATGGATAAGCACCGCCCTAGGTTCACTATAGCTCCTCGTGAACCTACCACCAAGCAGTGTAGGTTCCCCTTTGCCTATAAAAGGAGGCCCTTAGCTCATTTCGAAGGGGTTAGACTCTTTGGACATTGACCCATAAGACAGTCATCAACGGTCACTTTAACAATTGGCAACAAAAACGCTTAATACAACTAGACAACTAGGATGTAGGGTTTTACGTGTAAGCGGCCCGAACCTGGGTAAAAAGGCTTGTCGGGTGTTGATTGTTAGCTCTGCTCTTCACATCACCTCTCCCCGCTCTACGATCACAAGGGTTTCGCATTGATTCCCATAGGTGTCGACCTCGCATCGCCGACATCTTCGGTGCGCCAGGTAGGGGGTGCGGAGTTTTGTGCGAATCTGAGCAAACTCAGCACCAGATTCTTGGAAGTTTGGGCGCTGCACCGTAGTTCCCCTGGACACAGGGTATCGCGGCGGATGCTCTGCTCTGCTACGGCTTCCCAAGGCATGCGCGAGAGCGTTGCTGTGCGAGCGTGAGGCAAGGAGGCGGACGCTCCAAAGGCGGCGCCATCGGGCCAATGCGTCGCTCGGGGCCAACGCGTAGCTGTCAAGTGCATACCTGGGAGCTTCACAGAGGCCTCGGTGCATACTCCCGCGGATGCACCTCTGCGGAGTGATGCATAGTCGTTGAGGATGCGTCAAACGGTCCCGAAGCCCCAGCGTGCACTCCAACATAAGTGTTGTACCCTCGAGAGCATCGTATAGTCGCCCAAGATGCGCTCGGGGGCTCCACAAGCACAACCTAGAAAGAGAAAAGTAAAGGTGTTACACCCTGGAAAACTTTTTCTCCAAGCGACGGTCGCGGACTGTCGGCAAGAAGTCTTTGCCAGAGAAAAAGCTGCCGGGAGCGGTAATTTCCTGCTTGCCGGGGACCCCGACGCCTCGGGAAAAGATTCAAGCGCCATGCAACCACGGCGTGAGCAGATAAGTTTCTAAGTTTAAGGTTTAGATCTGAAGTAGATAGATCCTCTGTTTTCCATTTAAAAATTTCCAATCTTTGTGTGTGGAGTCTGCGCATACTGGGACCTTTCCAAAGATCAGTGCACCTTGTCTTTGTTTCAAACTCGGTAAATGACCTGAACGGCCACAGAGCGCCTTCAAACTGTTTCGAACGTGATCAACAGAGAAGCGGCTACATAGCGCCTGATTTCGTCCCAAGCTGCATTTGGCGATACCTATGGTTGCAATGAACGCGGAAAGGAGCCTTGCCGGTAGTTGCCGGCAAGCTCCTAATGAATGCAAAAACGAATCATACAAAGAATAGAATCAGGAAAAGGGAAAACATTCTTTTCATTCATTTGAATGGATACATTTGGCTTCACTTACAAAGCGTCATTATCCTAACCTAAAGACTGTGTCTTTTGACGAGGATCGACCTACAAGGAGGAGTGAATTTCAAAAAGACAAAAAGCGGGCCATCCCCGGGCACAACCCACGCTGGCCACTCCTGGACCAGCATTGCATAGTGGAGAGCAGCGCCGGAGGACAGGGCAACAGGAGGAGAATGGGCCGGAGCCAATGGTCGCACCACCTCGAAGACGAGACGTCGGTGCGGGCTCCGGCAAGGAGGGGGAGAGGCGTGAACGGGCGCTGGCGGCAGGGCCAGCAGTCAGTCGGAGCTCGGGGAGTCGTACTCCAACTTGATCCCCCGGGATCCCGACCTACTATGGGCGCCACTGCGGACACCGTCCCCCTCATCGCTATCGCTCGGGAAGGGACGCTCACTGCTGCTCGAGCCCTCTTTGCAGCAGCCAAGAAGCACACGTGGGCGCCCATAAAGCTTGTCGGAGAGCATGTCCGCCTCCGCCAGCTTGAAGCGGAGGACATGCCAGTCCTCGAGGGGATGGGTGCGGACGAAGGTCATCCAGCCTCGCCCGGGCAGCATGGAGGACCGTCGGAGGATCAAGCCTCGGAGAAGGCGGAGGCGCTGGAATAGCGCTCCGCATCCCCCGGACTCGACCTCCACGACGACCGTGGCCCCTCGCCTTTCCTCCACCACGGGCTTTCGGGCCGTCTTCCGCCGCGGCGCTCCCAGAAGTTCTGGCATGATCTTAACGGGATCCTCTTGCCGCCCTAGCGGCCGACGGTGGCCGACCCCGTCCCCTAACCATGGTTAGGGGCGAGCGCCGCCTAGATACAAAAGAAGACTCTAAAGACCAAGGATGAGGAGTTGGTGGATTCGAAAGGATTTTGGTGAGAAAAACCCCTCGCAAACCCTCCCAATTTATAGGACGGGGCACGGGGGCTAGCCTCCCTTGTTCCGGAAGCCACCACACCTCTGGCCCAATTGCTCATGCTCACACACGAACAGGGAACCACCCTGCTGCACCAATGCATGCACGGGCGGGCCCAGCCACTACTACACCTTTTAAGGCCACGTCTGCCACCTGTCCATCCATAACTGCGCATGCCACGCACGTGGCAGAGGCGTTTCAGGAGGTGGAAAGGCCACTCTGCGCACGACCCCCAACTTCGCACGTCCAAGGCGCGACGTGGGGAAAAGCAACTGCCAGCGGATCCAACCACGAAGGCCCATGCACCTCTTTGGGCCTAGCCCAACAATGTTTCACATGCGTGTGTGGCCGAGACCCGGGGGGCTCCTGTCGGTGCACTAAATACTAGGGTCCCTAGTGCCCCAGACTCGTCCACTAGCGTGAAGAGCCCTTGCCGGCACGTCATGGCAGGACCCAGTCAGGATTCAACTCCCAAGATTATCGAGGCCTTGGCAAGCCTGCCTTACCGGGAAGATGACCAAGGCCGCGCCCATTTGGTGGGCGTGATGAACTCACCAAGTACAGGACTCCGGCAACCTCCCTTGCCGGGATGATGACTGAAGTCCCCGACAAGCTCCCTTGCCGGGACGAAGACTCAAGGCCCCAACAAGCTCCTTGCCGGGATGACGGGACTAGAGACTGGTGGGAAACCGCCCTTGCCACAGTGCCACCGCCTCCCAAGTGCCAGCGCATTCCGCATGCGCGAGCACAGCATACAGGTGTCAAAATACCTGGATATGTGTCTTCACCAGCACATCGCTGACAAGGACAAGACGTGCATTAAATGCACCTGACAACGGTAGATGGATAAGCACCGCCCTAGGTTCACTATAACTCCTCGTGAAGCTACCACCGAGCAATGTAGGGGTTAGACTCTTTGGACATTGACCCATAAGACGGTCATCAACGGTCACTGTAAAAATTGACAATAAAAACGCTTAATACAACCAGACAAGCAGGACGTAGGGTTTTACGCGTAAACGGCCTGAACCTGGGTAAAAATGCTTGCCGGGTGCTGATTGTTAGCTCTGCTCTTCACGTCACCTCTCCCCGCCCTACGATCACAAGGGTCTCACGTTGATTCCCATAGGTGTAGACCTCGCATCGCCGACACACCGTTAACCCTAAAATGAGAAAATATATCCCTAGCTTCTTGTATGATATTACTAAATTCTTGACAATGGGATATAGTGGAAGCTTCATGGTTATTAGAGAATTCTAGGAACAACCATTGTATAAAAGGATGCATGTGCAAAAATGGTCTTTCCAATTGTTGTGTAAGCAAAGATATTGCATCAACATAACTTTTAGTTCTAGCAAAAACAGAACCTCATATCAGAGGTAATGATCCCACACAAGTGAAAAAATCTTGGATCATACTCTTTCCAATAATATTACCACTTCCTATGCGGAATGTCTTAGTTTGCATAATAGTTTCCACCTTAGGTGGATCATCATTTGCAAGATTATCAGTTTTTTCATTAGAAACTTCATCGCAATTTCATATAGCATTCTCATCGCAAGGTGAAATTGGAAAATCATGGGTTTCCTTACTAACTTCAAACTCAGATAATATAGCAACTTTCAAGCAAACTGGAGAGTGAAGATGCAATCCAGTGACAAGCTAAACAAGCAAAGGTAAATATATTTTTATGACACAAACTAAATATATCACCAAATAAAAAGTGGAACAAGTGAATGGAATTTTTTGTAGAGTTACTTGGTAGTTGGTGATGATATTCCCAGCCACGGCGCCAGAAATTCTTCCTAATACTTGTGATCTGCGTTGGGTTTTTCGTGAAGAGGAATGGATTATCGCAGCACAATGTGGGTAAGTATTTCCCTCAGTTATGAAACCAAGGTTTATAGAACAAATAATCATATAAACTACACCCGTGTTCAGCGGCGACACACAAAAGAACAAACAACTTAAACCCAACACGGGCAAGAGTGTTGTCAATCCTCTTGTTTTGTTATTTGCAAGCAAGTGAGGTGTGTAGATAATTGTAGACAGAAAGATAAAAAAACAAGTAAATGCCATCAACTTAATGAAGTTTTTATCAATATGTTGTGAATAGACCTGGGGCCATAGCATCCCCTAATGGCATCTATGATGAAAAATAGCATACGGTGGGTAAACAAATTATTTTTGGGCAATTGATAGAAAAGCAGATAGTTATGCGATATTCACGGCAATGATCATTTGTATATAGGCATCGCGTCCATAAACAAATATGTCGACTCCTTCCTACAGCTATTACTATTACTCCACTCATCGACCGCTATCCATCATGCATCTAGAGTATTAAGTAAAATAGAGTAATGCATGGGAACGACGACATGATGTAGACAAAGCAAACTCAAGCAATATGAATAAACCCCATTGATTTATCCTTTGTAGCAGCAACACAAAGACACAACTTGTCCCCTTCTGTCACTAAGATATAGGAATTTACCAGGTTGAACCTACCATGACACACCTCTCTCACTGAAGAAATATTGTTCTAGTTGGCCAAACTATTTCAATAGATCGGAGAGAATTACGAAGCTATCATAATGATGCACATAAGAATCATATAAGTATTCAGAGGAGACTGAAATATTTATCATGAACAATCTGAACATAAACCCACAATTCATCGGATCCCAACAAACGCACCGCACAAAAGGAACTATATCATATGGATCAAAGCGAACATGCGATGATCATTGTATTGAAGATCAAAGAGAGAGAGATTGCCATCTAGGTACTGACTATGGACCTGTAGGTGTGTGGTGAACTACTCAAACATCATTGTGAGGGCAGCAAGGTTCATGAAGAGGCCCTCCATGATTGACCCCCCCCCCTCTAACAGGGTGACGGAATGGAGCTCCAGATGGCCTCCCGTCGGAACATAGACTTACGAACCCGTACAAAGTGTTTCAGGACTCTCTCTAGTGTTTTTATGGTAGATGAGAATTTATAAGCCAAAGAACAAAGTCGGGAGGGCCACGATGAAGGCACAAGCCATCAGCGCGCCCCCAGGTCATGCCCTATTGGATTGTGGGTCCCTCATGAGGCCTTGAGCCTTTTTTCGATGCTCGTCTCTCTTCTTTTGGTCTAGAAAAATCACCAAAAAATTTCAGGGCAACGGGACTTCGTTTGGTATGGAAAACCTAAAAAGTGAAAAACACACAGTAAATAGCAACTGACATTGGGCACTAGGTCAATAGGTTAGTGCTGAAATGTAATATAAAATCATAAATAAATACCCCAAAAGTATTCTAGAATTATAATATATCAGCATCGAACAATCAAAAATTATAGATACGTTAGAGATGGTTCAAAGAGTACCTTGAGTGGGAGCGCAAGATGAACACCTACGTCAAGCTATTTCAAGTGCATCCAGAAGATCAAATGAAGTGTGCCACAAGAAACTTCCATGACTATGCGTTGACAAGGTGGCTTCACACACCTTCGAAGAGCTTAGACATGAGTCAGTCCAAAACGAAGAAAGTGATGTGGCGAGAGTTTGTGCCTTCTACATACAAGGAATATCTTCTTCGTCAATTGGAGAATACCATAGAAGGATACCAGTCACTTGAGGAGTACTTCATGGAGATGAAGAATCTCTTGCGTCAAGCCGGAGTGGACGACCCCATTTGGCTGAAGTTTCACTCCATGATGGGATTGAACAACGGCATTGGCACAACTGTCTTCCTCAACAACTATGAGTCCCTCAACGACCTCTACTTTGGTGCTCTCAAGGAGAAACAAGAAATCAAGGCCATGGCTACTCGATCCCAAGCACAATTCGCGACGACCAAGCTCCACGATGACGAGCATGAGGATGGTACCACCAATATGGCCAAGCCCGACGAGTACCAATGCGACGCTCCAAAGTTTGACTTCACCGCCACCCTTTTTGTGCGATTGACGATGCCGAGTCAACCACGACTCTCTTTGAAGATGGCGCGGCAACGACTTCGGCTATGGAGAAACTCAAGGAACATGCTTTGGAGGTGAGAAAAAAGGTTGCGAGCAAGGATGATGTTTCCATATTTGGAGACGAGAGTGATTATGTGCCATATTCCACCTTAATCCATGGGGACACTGACGAGATGGTTGAGCATGGTATTTTCCCTTCGACCACGACAGTGTTTGGAGTTGAGTTGAGAGACTTGTGCCACCATACTTAGAGTGAGAGTGTCTTCACCACTAGCCCCATATAATATGTGATGTCTTAATTCCTATGTGAGGAGAGCCATAACCCCCGTCACTTGAGTGAGATAAGTGACTCCACCATATGTGACATTGAGTGCACCTATGTAGAGGGAGTTAGTGAGACACAACCACATACTGCGAGTGAGGTAGTTGATAGGGCATGTGAGAACATTTTGATTTCTAACAACTTAACGTGTACATGTACCTCTACTGTGTCTTCTCCATTGGTGCTAGGTCCAATATACGATGACGTGCCGATCCTCAACGACTTCGTCCTTCCTTTGGACAAGACGATGGCCATGGTAGATTATGATGCACCCCCACATGGTTCCCTCACGATGAAGTTGACCATGTGTTGGTACTTCCCACCTAACCTACATCTCCTGAGTGGAGCTCTAAAGGTAAGATAGGTGATGGTCCTTTGCTTGTCCCACTAGTGGACATTGATTGCTTCCATGATGTCGATCCACCTATTGTCACGCTTCATGATTATGCGACTTTATCATGTGATGACTTACCCATTTATGGTGAGTTCGACGATTCTCATGTGGAGTCTATTAATTGAGATGCCAACTTGCATAGGATTTCTTGTGAGAATTCTTTAGTTCAAATCATGATTGACAATCTGCTTGACTTGTCATATGCCTTGCATGAGATCAAGCATGTCGCATCTTTGCAATCTCATTGTAGTAAATATGCATATTCCATTAAAATAAACCCAATTAGCACATATGGCATAGATGAAAAGCCCATCGTTATTGGCATTTAATTTTCTTGTGATTATATTGTCATACTCCCTTTGCATCATTTGCGAAATTGTTCACATATGTCATGCCATGGACACCATGATTTGGAAATGCATTGTTTTGGATGTTTTTCATGTTATCCATATTATGCTACCGCTATTGCACATGAGGAGACCCCCATAGTTTCCTCATACATCTTAGGAGATTTTATTCCATCCCATACATTGCATGATTCCTACAATTGTGTACAAAATATACTTCTCATGAATAAAAATGGTATTGATGTTCCATATACTTGTATTCTCAGATTGTGCCCCATCAAGTTATACCTAACAACTATTCTTTCATGATGGATGACATGTTCCTATACCATGCATCAAATTTCTTTGAGCAGTGCATATCTTGTGCTAACTCTCTTGCACATACACATCATGATGGATGATGTGTACATTTACCACTCATACACTTTTTTTTATGTGTCTCCTTGTTGTGTAGGAACACATGATTCCTCGTCAACCTTGCAAGCGCATTAGTTGGTGAAACGAGGTATAGAGAGCAATGAAGTCGTGCGCCATCATGGAGTGCTTACCCTCCACCCGCCCACTTTGTGTAAATATTTCACGCATTTTTTCTACATGGCTCTTACATGGTTATGGGTTATTGCCCATATTTCCATGTTCACTTTGCATGATATGATCATTTCTATGCCCTTGCCATGCATTTTGGACCCATGCTTTGCATTACACATGAACGATGATTCACGTATCTTTATGTGTATTCGTAAGCTTGGTGGAGATATTACTTTTATTGTCATGTTTGCTTTCTGTCCCATGCCTATGCTGATACATTGATCTTGGAGTTTATAGCAAAAACCTACCAGATTACACGCGTTGACCATAGAAACTACCAGTTCCTATATATTTTTTCAAAAATCTTCTACAAACTTTTTTCATTGTTCCAAAAAACCCAAGTGTTCGAACCATTAACTTATAAGTGTGTTTATGACAAGGAGGTCCCACACGTCAGGTATGAGGTGCCATAAAAGTCAACACATTTATACTTGACCATTAGACAGACCGTCATGACCAATGGGGTCCAAAATAAAAAAGCAGTCAAATCCCTGTGACTTTTTTCAGAAAACAATCAGCTCCCTATGATGTTTTCAGAAAAATCAAATCCCTGTCGACGATGGTCATGGGTGTGATTTTGTGGCACTTCTGCCCGGTTGACTACGCCCCCTACAGTGATGGAGCATAACAGTTCTTGGGCCGATGCTGGTGAGTTCGTTGCTGACGCTGTAGGAGCTCCGCCCCACCGCACCCTTGTGAAGAAATCGCGCCGCCACCGAGCTCCTGGTAGTGTGCCGTGGTCCAGCATGCGGCTAAGGCGAGCTTGGGCAGAGATCGCGGTTGGGTGCCACCGCTGCTACTATATGCCATAGCCTCTGCTCACCGCTGTTGCTACTTATTGATGCCGCTACATGCCATCACCGCTGCTTGCTGCTGCCGTTTCTTGCCGCCGCGTGTGTTTCCCGTCGACGCTCTCCTACATGCCTCACTGTCATGCCTTGGTCATTCTTTCGATGCCGCCCACCTCCTGTGTAGCTCATGTCATTCCACCGCGGCTAGTGAAGGTCGAGAGATGAGGTCGCGCTCTTAGGAAGAAGATAAAAGTAGGAGTAAGAAGAGCTTACATGTGGGTCCCACATGTCAGTTAATGGTCAAATAAAAAGTCAACATACGGTTCAGTTAGGTGCAGGCCCGATCTTTAATAATTCAGATCAATTCTAAAAAACATGGTCATTTGGGTTTTGTGGAAGAGTGAAACATTTTGTGGTACATTTTTGAAAAAAATAAACAGTGGTATTTTTTTGTGGCCAACGTGTGTAATGTGGTAGTTTTTGGCTATATACTCTTGATCTTGCTATGTGTTCGTGCTCGTGATATGTCACGCGCATTAGTTATGCCTACTATTTTCTCACATGACATGACTGCCATGATTTCATCTAGTATGTTGCATCTTCGCACTAATAGTTTGCACGACATGATTATTATGCTTGTCTATATCTAAGTGAATTTAATGCCCCTTAGTGAATTTTGTGTATTTAAATCTTATAGGTTAAGGGACTAATGTGTTTGTGAGTGTACACATTTTCCATAAGTCCTTGAGGTGTTTAATATATCCGACGAATGTGGACCCCTAAAAATGTATGTCTTCATCGGAAGGCTTTGGCGCAATTCTTGAAGACTTTGAAATGAGGAAATCGTGCTAACCTTGAAGATATTGTTGCAAGGACTATGAAGCTTGAACACTTTGTTTTTGTAGTTTATTTTCCTATTTTTGAGTCATAGGAAACACTATACTGTTAAAGTGGGTCGAGGCAATACAAAGGAAAGTTTCCAAGTGATGCTTATCTCAAAACCTACACATACCCAATCCTTTGAGGGAAGCCTTTAGAAATCTCTTACAGTTCTGTTAAGTTCTTTAGTGATAGAGACAAAGTTCTTATGCTCTCTAAGGAATTTGGTCTGATTGAGGAGTTAGGATTTTGCCAGTGCGAATTGCCTATCGTGAGGAATATGATAGCTGTGAGGAATTTGAGAGTTCAAAATTCCGACCGTTATTGCACTTTGTGCCACCTATCCGAAGGATCTTGTCGTGTAACTAGTCATATCATTAGGGGTATTTATGTATTATCATGTCGGGTTGCACCCTGGCAATAAATAGCCCCCCCAACCACCACCACAACCACTAGTTGGTTGGCTGCCCCAAGAGAGATTGACAAGTGTTATTCAGAGAAACCCATCCTCCAAAGACTTTGAGAGAATCATTTGTGAGGAAAAACCAAAAACCCAAACACCTAAAACCAAAAGTGATTGAGCATCACTAAAGAGATTTTCGTGTGTGGAATCGACACTTTTTACCTTTGAATACTATGCATCTTCCAGACGGTTAGGTGTCATGGTATAGAGTATCCAAGAGGAAGTTGTGGATCACCGGTTGTGACGCCCCCAATTTTGACCGTACGCTAAACATACACGCAATGCATACGACAAAGATTAGGGACTCGCGGAAAGATATCACAACACAACTCTAGACACAAATAAAAGCATACAAGTTTCATATTACAAGCCAGGGGCCTCGAGGGCTCGAATACAAAAGCTTGAGAAACACACGAATCAGCGGAAGCAAGAAATATGTGAGTACAGACATAAAACAAGGAAATTCCTTAGAGAAGGCTAACAAAAAATATACATAGATCAAACGAGGCGAGGCCTCCTGCCTCGGAGCCTCCTAAACTACTCCTAGTCGTCAGCGGCCTCAACGTAGAAGTAGGCACTGTCGGCGTAGTAGGCACTGTCGTGGTTTTGTCATAGCAGATGTCCTCGTGAAAGGACTTAGTGGTGAGGCCATCGCAACTATGTGGAGACTGAAAGGGATTGATCGGGAATGAGAGATGAGTTTACCCAGGTTCGGCCCCTCTAATGGAGGTAAAAGCCTATGTCCTACTTTGTGTGTATTGATCATAAAATCGATTACAAGGGTGTGGTTTCGCGGGACCTAACTCTCGATTGATTGTAATTTAAGTCTACCAGTCCTAGAGACTCGCCTTTATATACAGGTCGAGGCCCTAGGTTTACAAGAGTCCGGGTGATGTTATGATTCGTGACCTGGTATGTCTCTAACTCTCCTTGATTGTTAAGCAAGGAAAATCCTGGCGACGCTTCTCCTGCATGGGCCATGAGTCGCTATCTTCGTGTCTTGGGCCACAGTCGGCTCTCGTTGGCTCTACCTTGTGCCTTGAGCTTCATAAGTCAGGGCCCATCTTGAATATGAACGTTGAGCCACCATCATCTTGACCCGGCCTCTTGGGACGGGTCTCATGGCGAGATAATATCCCCAACATTAGGCCCTAGATTGACTTGAATTTTTTCATGTCAATAAACCTTTATCGTAATCTTGGCAGCTCATACGCACCCTAAATTTTGTCTTCCAATGGAAGAAACGTCGGCTTCAAATGTCCTCTTAAGCTCATGCTCTGTTCATCAATGACATCACCCGCCCCAAGATTTTATGGGTCTTAATGAGGTGATTCTTACGGCTCTTTTGGCTTTTTTAGCCTGAAAATCAAGGCGCCATGAACTCTAAGATTTATTGCGCCTCCTGGATTCCCGCACCTGCCGTTTCCATTTCGGCTCCGGCCTTTAAATATCGAAGAGGATACCTGATATGTCTCAAACGTATCTATAATTTTTTATGGTTTCACCTTCTTATCTTGTGAACTTTGGATGTTTTGTTTACCTTTTATATCTTTTTGGGACTAACTTATTAACTTAGTGCCAAGTGCCAGTTCCTGTTTTTTCTGCGCTTTTGTCTCTTTTCAGATCTAATTTTGGAATGGAGTCCAAACGGAATAAAATCCCCAAAATGATTTTTTCCAGAACGGAAGAAGATCAGGAGGCTTGAGGGCCAAGCAAGTGGGCCCACAGGGAGCCCACAAGCCCTGTTGCCGCGACCAGGGGGGAAGTCTGGCAACCAAGCTTGTGGACTCCCTGGCGCTCCCTTGCCCTAGGTCTTTGGCCTATATATTCCCTAAAAATCCAGAAAAAATCAGGGCATCCACGAAAACACTTTTCCGCCGCCGCAAGCTTCCGTTTCTGCGAGATCTCATCTGGAGACCCTTCCCGGTGCCCTGCCGAAGGGGACTTTGGAGTTGGAGGGCTTCTTCATCAACATCATCGCCCCTCCTATGACTCGTGAGTAGTTCACTTCAGACCTACGGATCTGTAGTTAGTAGCTAGATGGCTTCTTCTCTCTCTTGGATCTTGAATACAAAGTTCTCCGTGATCTTCATGGAGATCTATCCGATGTAATTCTCGTTGGCGGTGTGTTTGTCGAGATCCGATGAATTGTGGATTTTTGATCAGATTATCTATGAGATATATTTGAGTCTTTGCTGATTTCTTATATGCATGATTTGATATCCTTGTAAGTCTCTCCGAGTCTTGGGTTTTGTTTGGCCAACTAGATCTATCATTCTTGCAATGGGAGAAGTGCTTGGTTTTGGGTTCTTACCGTGTGGTGACCTTTCCCAGTTACAGTAGGGTCAGCAAGGAACACATCGTGTAGTTGCCATCAAGGGTAACAAGGTGGGCTTTGTCGTAGATATGAGATTGTCCATCTAGATCATGTCATCTTGCTTAAGGCGTTACTCTGTTCTTTTGGACTTAATACACTAGATGCATGTTGGATAGCGGTCGACGTGTGGAGTAATATTAGTAGATGCAGAAAGTATCAGTCTACTTGTTTTGGACGTGATGCCTATAGATATAATCATTGCCATAGATGACGTCACGACTTTGTGCGGTTCTATCAATTGCTCGACAGTAATTCGTTCACCCACCGTCTACTTGCTTTCATGAGAGAAGCCACTAGTAAACACTACGGCCCCCGGGTCTATTCACACCTATCGTTTACACCTCCACTTTTACTTTGCTCTGTTACTTTGTTGCTTTCATTTCTCACTTGGCAAACAATCTATAAGGGATTGACAACCCCTTCATAGCGTTGGGAGCAAACTTTTTGTGTTTGTGCAGGCACTTGTGATACTCCTTCAGTAGATCGATACCTTGGTTCTCAAAATTGAGGGAAATACTTACCACCGCTGTGCTACATCACCCTTTTCGCTTTGAGGGAACACCAACGCTAGGCTCCAAGGCCACGGGGAAATCCTTTGCATATTTGTCTAGGAAGTCCCTAAAGGCATAGCCATAGCAGAAGGATTCCTGGTGTCGTTGCTGAGGAGAATCAAGACAAGAACAGTCTCCCGTCAGCACGTGTTTCCCGCGCCGTTGGAAGGTCTTTTGTTGCATCAGCAGAAGTATTTCTGGCGCCGTTGCCGGGGAAGGAGAGATCTATCCAAGTAGGTCTCACAAACTCATCTCTTGCATTTACTTTTTTGCTAGTTGCCTCTCGTTTTCCTCTCCCTCACTTCACCAATTTGCCTTTTTTTCGTTCGCCCTTTTTCGTTTGCCTTTCTCCTTTGCCTTTCCATTGCTTGTGTGCTATGTGCCCTCAATATGCTTGCATCTTCGCTTGCTGAAAATCTAGTGATATGGATCCTCATCCACTTGCTAATCTCTTTAAGAGATCCAATTATGTTGATCCAATTGCTAGTGAGTTGAGTGCACTTGACTATCTTTATGGAGTTTTGGTTGAGATGCGTGAATCTGAAAATTTTGAGGAAGAAATTTATGAAGTGATTCACGAGGGCTCCTTGGATGAAAAGCATGATTGCAATGGTTTTATTATAAATTCTATTAGTGAAAATCATGCTAAAAATATGCAAAACCCTAAGCTTGGGGATGCTAGTTTTGTTAACTACTTATTGCAATAATCATGATTCGGGTGATGATCTTTCTTATGATCTTGAAAATTTGTTTAAACCTCATGATGAATATGATATTTGCAACAATATTGAAAGTGGGTTTGGATAAGTCATGACTTTAGTTGATGATAATCCCACTATTTTTGAAGAGCGTCAACTTTGCATGCATGTGGATCATGAAAAGAATATCATATGTGATAGTTACATTGTTGAATTCGAATATGATCCCACATGTAATTATTATGAGAGAGGAAAATATGGTGGTAGAAACTTTCCTATCACTAAGTCACCTCTCGTTATGTTGAGATTGCTCTTGTCTCTTTCTTCTTCCTTGCATATGGCAACTATTGGTTGTCTTGACAATCTGTTTTCCTATAAAATGCCTATGCATAGGAAGTATGTTAGACTTAGATGTGATTTTCACATGCTTTATGATGCTCTTGTTGTGCTTCAATTCTTGTCTTTTGTGTGAGCATCATTGAATTATCAATGCCTAGCTAAGGGCGTTAAACAATAGCGCTTGTTGGGAGGCAACCCGACGAATCTATCCTTTTTTTTCTGTTTTGTGTTTTCCACACTTTCATAATTATGTTATGATTGTGTTTTTTGTGTTTCTTTTTGTGTTTGTGCCAAGCAAAACCGTTATGATTAGTCTTGGGGATGATCGTTTGGTCATGCTGAATCTTCATTTTTTTCTGTAAGAGCTTTTGAGTTGATTCTTTTTGCTGCTGATTGCTATGCAAATTCTTCAGACCATCGTAATTTTTCAGAATTTTTGAAGTACCAGAAGTATATGAAGTATACAGATTGCTACAGACTGGTCTGCTGTTAACAGATTCTCTTTTTGTTGTGTTGGTTGCTTATTTTGATGAAACTATGGATACTATCGGGGGGTATTAGCCATGGAAGATTGAAAATACAGTAAACCAACATCAGCATAAGTAGAATTCAAGTTTTCTACAGTACCTAAGGAAGTGGTGGTTTTCTTTCTTATACTAATGTTATCACGAGTTTCTGTTTAAGTTTCGTGTTGTGAAGTTTTCAAGTTTTGGGTGAAGTTCTTATGGACAAAAAGATAAAGAGTGGCAAGAGCTCAAGCTTGGGGATGCCCAAGGCACCCCAAGAGATTCAAGGATGTCGTAAAAGCCTAAGTTTGGGGATGCCCCGGGAAGGCATCCCCTCTTTCGTCTTCAATCCATCGGTAACGTTACTTGGGGCTATATTTTTATTCACCACATGTTATGTGTTTTGCTTGGAGCGTCTTGTATCGTAGGAGTCTTTTAATTTTGTTGTGTCACAATCATCCTTGATGCACACCTAGAGAGAGAGACATGCACTCACCGTGATTTTGTCGAGCTTCACTTATATCCTTTGGTAGACAATTCAGCTCACATATGCTTCGCTTATATCTTTTGAGCTAGTTGATTTTGCTCTATGTGCTTCACTTATATCTTTTAGAGCACGGCGGTGCATGGCTTGGTAGTTGATCTATGCTATGAAAGTAGTCTCAAAAGGGGTAGTTATCCAAAGGGATACGAAAACTTCCACCTTCATGTGCATTGAATAGTTAGAGAAGTTTGATTCATCTCAACTAGTTTTGAGTTGTGGTTATGGTAATATTGAAGTTATATTAATAAGGTGTTGTGAATCTAGAAATACTTGTGTTGAAGTTAGTGATTCCCGTAGCATGCACGTATGGTGAACCGCTATTAGATGAAGTCCAAGCATGATTAGTCTATTGATTGTCATCCTTTGTGTGGCGGTCGAGATCGCGCGATGGTTTATACCTACCAACCCTTCCCCTAGGAGTATGCGTTAAATGCTTTGTTTCGATTACTAATAAAACTTTTGCAACAAGTATATGAGTTCTTCATGACTAATGTTGAGTCCATTGTTTATATGCACTTTCACCTTCCACCATCATTATCTTCTTTAGTGTCGTGCAACTTTCGCCGGTGCACAAAACCCACCATTAGCCTCCCTCAAAACAGCCACCATACCTACCTACTATGGCCTTTTCAAAGTCATTCCGAGATATATTGCCATGCAACTACCACCATGACATGTGCCACCATGTCTACATTGCCATTGCATGATCATAATTAGCTAGCATGATGTTTCCATTTATGTCTATGCCATGCTAGATCATTGTCACGATACACTACCGAAGGCATCCCATATAGAGTCATCATTGCTCTAAGTTTTGAGTTGTAAGTGTGATGATCATCATTGATGGAGCATTGTCACCTGTGAGGAAATAAAAGAGGCCAAAGATGCCGACCAAAATAAATAAAAAATAAAAAAAGAGGCCAAAGAGCCCATCCAAAAAAATGAGAGAAAAAGAGAGAAGGGACAATGCTACCATTTTTCCACACTTGTGCATATTAAGCACCATGATCTTCATGATTGAGAGTCTCTCGTTTTGTCACCACCATATAGCTAGTGGGAAATTTTCATTATATAACTTGGCGTGTATATTCCAATGATAGGCTTCGTCAAAATTGCCTTAGGTCTTCGTGAGCAAGCAAGTTGGATGCACACCCACTAGTTTTCTTTAAGAGCTTTCACATACTCATAGCTCTAGTGCATCATTTGTATGGGAATCCCTAGTCATTCACATTGATATCTATTGATGAGCATCTCCACAGCTCATTGATATGCCTAGTTAATGTGATGATCTTCTCCTTGTTTGTCTTGCAACCTCCACCACACTCCACACCACTTATAGTGCTAAAACCATGGCTCACGCTCATGTATTGCGTGAGAGTTGAAAAGGTTTGAGAAAGTAAAGGTGTGAAAACAATTACTTTCCCAATACCGGGGTTGTGCATGATTTAAATTCGTTGTGCAATGATGATAGAGCATAGCCATACTATATGATTTTGTAGGGAAAACTTTCTTTTGGCCTTGTTATTTTGAAAGTTCATGATTACTTTGCTAGTTTGCTTGAAGTATTATTGTTTCCACATCAATAGCAAACTATTGTTTTGAATCTAATGGATCTGAACATTCACGTCACATAAGAGGAGTTACAAAGGACATCTATGCTAGGTAGCATGAAAGCATCAAAAATTCATTCTTTATCACTTCCCTACTCGAGGACGAGCAGGAGTTAAGCTTGGGATGCTTGATACGTCTCAAACATATCTATAATTTTTTATGGTTTCACGCTGTTATCTTGTCAACTTTGGATGTTTTTTTTACCTTTTATATCTTTTTTGGGACTAACTTATTAACTCAGTGCCAAGTACCACAAAAAGACCATGTACGGACGTTTTTATGTAGACGATTTCTACTACATCTCAACATGGTAGGCGATATGACACATAGAGACGTTTCTTTAAGACGTCCAAGGGTGCGACTCAAACTTGAAAATAAAAAAGAAATATGACAACTAAATGTTATATTTGTGACGTAACTTGAGACGAAAATGATGGCGTCTCAATCTCGTCTAGTGGCCCAACCCATTAGAAAACCTACCCCCACTTATTCCTTGTTACAAACAACTGTCGTATCCCTAACCCTCAAAGAAACAAAAAAAAGTTGCATCTATCTCCCTAGATCGGCGAACTTCCGATGGCTATCGGGGGCGTGTCCATGTCTCCCGGCGACGCGTCCATGGCCGATGGCTCCCGGCGGCTAGGATGGCTAACTTGCAACATCGATATATACTTCCTAGATGCTAGACATCTGGGAGGTGCGGCGCGTTGCCAAACCAAGTTACACCTGCTTCCATTGGAAGATGACGTAGATATCACTACCTTGCAGCCCTAAATCAATTCCTTCCTACGTTGGCAGGCTAGATGTTCAAGGGGATGGCAGAGGTGCGGCCGTGAGTCCATCCTCTCCCATGGAAGGCACTTGGTACTCCACGATCCTCTATTCAATCGATATTTTATAATCTCAGTTTGTCTTTGCCCCCAAATATTCGCCTTTTTCAATAGGTACAAATGCTATGAGCGATTGATGCTACGAGCTATAATTTGGGCGTAGGAAGAGTTCTCCTTGTTATGTATCACAACAAATAACAGGATTCACGTTTTTGTATAGGCCGGCATGGATCTGGTACGAGAATATTAGTACTTCTGGTACAGTATATATAACTCACCTTCCGTACCATTGTTCACCGGTGTCGTTCAACTATCAATGGTGGCACATTTATTTTGTTACTATGCCACGTAAGAGTATATACTCCTGATATATCCTAAAGTGTATCCAATGGATGTAGATTTAGTAGTAAGTTTAGGTGATCAACGTTTCTCTACACTACCTTTATACATGACAATATATTATAATTCTGACAAATTTATGTGGGCTATAACCAAACATAATATTTTAATTTCTTTCTGACCAAAATTTAGCTAGTCAATTTTATACAAATAATCATATCAAATTGATGAGGGCTGTAACCAAACAACATAGTAGCTTTTCTGTCCGCACATTAACTCGTCAATTTTATACATATTATAATATAGTCAAATGGATGTGGGCTATAACCAAACATCATTGATTTATCTCTAATCAGTTTTGCATTTCATCTGCATTATCATAAGAGACAATGTTTTCTTGCCATTTGCAGATATTGAAGGATTTGACATTAAGGAAATGTTCAGCAGTTGATCTTCTGCAAATAAAAATAATAGATGTTTATATGAAGCAATCAATGTGGGATCCATAGAAGGTATGTTATTTCATCCACAACCTTTTGTTACAGATAAGTTGTATTATCTCTAGATCAGCTGTCCGAAACTTCCTTTTTGTGTCATCCTCACACCAGTGTAGAGTTTCTATTAGACTGAAGATTACCAGTGCCAACAAGCATAACCAGTAAATCCTAAGAAATCTTTGTTCTATATAGAAGAACCACATATAATGATGTTAATTTTTCTCGGTGAAATCAACGTACATTTCTTATTGGAAATTGTCTAGATCTAGTTCTATATTTCCCTTCCCCTTTGCTCATGCTAATGTGGTTTTATTGCAGGATTTAGGGGACAAGACGGATGATATGGACATATTATAATAAGGTTTCTATGAAAAATAATTTTAAATGCCACACAAGCAAGTCATGCATGTTAGTACAATTTACACCTTGCGTATTTATTTTTGCATGCATGCAGGGTTGCTACATCACCAATACATATGCATGTTAGTCCTAAATTGTTATTTTTCATGCTATTTTATATTGAAAGTATATGCATTGAGAGATTCCATATACTAATGTAGTGTAGCCTTCACATTTGACATTATTTGACTACAACTTAAAAACATATTTCTTCATATTAGTCTTAGTTATTTTGTAGCAATTATTTACTTTTTTAGCAAAGTTCCTGCTGCAACGCACGGGGCATCATCTAGTTATCTCTAGATCAGCTGGCCGAAACTTCATTTTTGTGTCATCCCCACTGGTCTAGAGTTTCTATTGGACTGAAGATTACCAGTGTCAACAAGGCATAACCAGTAAATCGTAAGAAATATTTGTTCTATATAGAAGAACCACATATAATGATGTTAACTGTCCTTGGTGAAATCAATGTACATTTCTTATTGGAAATTATCTAGATCTAATTCTCTATATTTCCCTTCCCCTTTGCTCATGCTAATGTGGTTTTATTGCAGGCTTTAGGGGACAAGGCAGATGATATGGACATATTATAATAATGTTTCTATGGGAAATAATTTTGGAAAAGAAACGTACAAGGGAAATCTTCACTTTTTCTAGAAGCCATATCCATAAAAGCAGCAAAAGCAATGAAGCTAACGTACCAAATTAGCTATAGAGTTTTAGATAGATTACAACTAAGTACATCCATTTTTTCATATAGGTTTCAACTTTCATATAATTTGAGTTAGAAGTTTATTTTATAGTGATATACACATTATTGTATGAATGTATCGTTCACTTGTAAATTATCAATGCTCTTTATATACGATAAAAAATACTTACAATGGCTTGCATTTTGCTACTTGTTTTGTGATTGGTAGTGTGATTTTCTTTTGTGAAATGGGAGAATACGATGATTGCAAATGCGATCGATGATATTGAAGGATGACTTTATAACTATATTATCGGTTGATTTGCATATAGAAGTACCACGATAAAACACCTTTATTCAAAATGATGAAATACAGAATTGTAAGAGACACTAGACGATCATGTCAAACAGAACATCTTTGTTAAGACACGTTTCTTTGCGTGCCTATATAGCGCCGCAACTCTTGTAGACACACTTTTGAGCGTCCCTATATAGCGTCTCACCCCATGTAGATACGCCAAGGAAGCGTGTCTACATATTTTGAGACGGTCCGTGGGGAGACATTGCAAGGACGCTTTACTATAACGACTCTACAATTGCCTAGAGATGAAATAACACGTCACTAGCTTTGTAATTGGGCGTCTCTACCGGTGGTTTTTGTTGTAGTGGTGCCAGTTCCTGTTTTTTCTGTGTTTTTTACTCTTTTCAGATCTGATTTTGGAACGGAGTCCAAACGTAATAAAATCCCTAAAATGATTTTTTCCAGAACGGAAGAAGATTAGGAGGCTTGAGGGCCAAGCAAGTGGGCCCACAGGGAGCCCACAAGCCTTGTCGACGCGGCTAGGGGGAGGTCACGACAACCAAGCTTGTGGCCTCCCTGGCGCTCCCCTGCCCTAGGTCTTTGGCCTATATATTCCCTAAAAATCCAGAAAAAATCAGGGCGTCCACGAAAACACTTTTCCGCCGACGCAAGCTTCCGTTTCCGCGAGATCTCATATGGAGACCCTTCCTGGTGCCCTGCCGGAGGGGACTTTGGAGTTGGAGTGCTTCTTCATCAACATCATCGCCCCTCCTATCACTCGTGAGTACTTCACTTCAGACCCACGGTTCTGTAGTTAGTAGCTAGAGGGCTTCTTCTCTCTCTTGGATCTTCAATACAAAGTTCTCCATGATCTTCATGGAGATCTATCCGATGTAATCCTCTTTGGCGGTGTGTTTGTCAAGATCCGATGAATTGTGGATTTGTGATCAGATTATCTATGATATATATTTGAGTCTTTGCTGATTTCTTATAAGCATGATTTGATATCCTTATAAGTCTCTTCGAGTCTTGGGTTTTGTTTGGCCAACTAGATCTATGATTCTTGCAATGGGAGAAGTGCTTGGTTATGGGTTCTTACCGTGTGGTGACCTTTCCCAGTGACAGTAGGGGCAGCAAGACACACATCGTGTAGTTGCCATCAAGGGTAACAAGGTGGGCTTTGTCGTAGATATGAGATTGTCCATCTACATCATGTCATCTTGCTTAAGGCGTTACTCTGTTCTTTTGGACTTAATACATTAGATGCATGCTGGATAGCGGTCGGCGTGTGGAGTAATAGTAGTAGATGCAAAAAGTATCGGTCTACTTGTTTTGGACGTGATGCATATAGATATAATCATTGCCATAGATGACATCATGACTTTGCGCGGTTCTATCAATTGCTCGACAGTAATTCGTTCACCCACCGTCTACTTGCTTTCATGAGAGAAGCCACTAGTAAACACTACGGCCCCCGGGTCTATTCACACCTATCGTTTACACCTCGGCTTTTACTTTGCTTTGTTACTTTGTTGCTTTCAGTTCTCACTTGGCAAACAATCTATAAGGGATTGACAACCCCTTCATAACGTTGGGAGCAAGCTTTTTGTGTTTGTGCACGCACTTGTGATACTCCTTCACTGGATCGATACCTTGGTTCTCAAAACTGAGGGAAATACTTACCACCGCTGTGCTACATCACCCTTTTTGCTTCGAGGGAACACCAACGCAAGGCTCCAAGGCCACTGGGAAATCCTTTGCATATTTGCCTAGGAAGTCCCTAAAGGCGTAGCCGTAGCAGAAGGATTCCTGGTGCCGTTGCTGAGGAGAATCAAGACAAGAACAGTCTCCCGTCAGCACGTGTTTCTGGTGCCGTTGGAATGTCTTTTGTTGCATCAGCAATACCCTTTTTACTTTTACCTTTCTCCCTTCTTATTCTTCCACCTTGAGCCGAAACCTTGATCGTGCTGCCGCCGTGCGACCTATCATCAGGTGATCCAATCCAGGAATTCCTTGCCGCGCGACTTCTCCTTCGAACCGTGAATCTTTTCTGATGTTATGTAAGTTCTTTGTCTTGTCCAACATCTGTCTAGGTAGCCTACTATAGTTCAGTAAAGTTCATGGGGGTTCATCTCATATTCATCGCCATTGTAGATCTTCCTAGTTTTTTTTATGAAACTTCTTGCAATGATAGGTTGCGGTAGACGTAGGGTTCCGATTACTTGTATAACTTTTCCTAGATGCTTTTTGAGACCCATTTGATAATGAATTGTTATTGCTCCATATTTTACTGTCATCTAGGACTGTCGAGTTTCTCTCGTGAACCATTGGTAGTTCCATATTTTTGCACACTTCGGTAGAAAGCTATTTGTCCCATACTTAGTGGAATCTGAAATCATGGTTCCTCCGTAGCCGCTTCCACTTTCATACCAGCTTCTTTGATATAAATGTAATTCGCCATCTTGGTAAGTCGCCTTTACATTAAGGCGATTTGAACATTGTAGATTGCTTTATATTTATTTCTCGGGTCCATTTCTTCTTCAAACAAGTCCGTTCATCGAGATAACCCGCCAATGTATGCATGCACCTCTTTTCCTCCCCGAATCTGTCAGTATGTCAAAGCCATCCAAATATGATTGGCTGCCATCAGAAATTGGTGATGTCGCCCTTCAGCGATGTGTATCAGTAGGAGTCTTGTCTCCTAAGGAATTGATCAGATGGAGATCTGCACTGGATAAGTACGACTGCAACCCATCAAAGGAGAAGTTGTGGTCTTCACCGATCACCTTGAACGAGGTTTTTCTCCACCTGGATCAAAATTCTTTCGAGATGCCTTGCACTTCTTCAATCTTCATCCTCAAGACCTAGGCCCCAACTCAGTCAGCAACTTATGTCAATTTTAAGTCTTTTGTGAAGCATACTTGGAAGTGGAACCCATTGTTCTCTTGTTTAGGGAATTCTTCTATTTGAATTGCCAGACGGAATGGGACGATGGTCCCAACTTAGAACTTGGCGGGGTCACATGTAACGTCCATAATGCGGTCCTATCCTTATTTTGGCGCGAGGGCCTTGACAGGGAAATAAACGCATCTCGTCGTTTCGCAAGAATGGATATCATTACAAGTACATGTACTAAAAAGATACAACAATATCCAGTCATCATGAAGAAGTAGAAGGTACGACTACGGACAAAAACAAACGACAAAAGAATGACGTCCATTCTTTCCATCCCAGCCTGCCGGCCTGGAACCCATCCTAGATCAATGAAGAAGAAGAAGAGACTCCAAATAACATAATCAGCGAGCTCACTCAAAGTAACTCTTTACATGTACCTGCAACTGGTGTTGTAGTAATATGTGAGCCACAGGGGATTCAGCAATCTCATTTCCAAAGGTATCAAGACTAGCAAAGCTTAATGGGTGAGTTAAGTGGTGAGGCTGCAGCAAGCGACTAAGCATTTATTTGAGGTGGCTAACTTACGAGTACAAGAATAAGAGGGGAATGATCTACGCATAATCGTACGTGAACTACTGATGATCAAATGAATGATCCTGAACACCTACTTACGTCAGACATAACCCCACCGTGTCCTCGATCGAAGAAGGAGCTCATGAAAGAGACAATCACGGTTACACAGTCAATTGACATGTTTTAGTTAAGTTAACTTCAAGTTATCTAGAACCGTATGTTAAACAAAGTTTCCAAGTTGCTAGATAACTGCGGGCATGGCTTTCCGAAAGATTTAACCCTGTAGGGGTGCTCCAACTAGTCCATCACAAACTACCACACGCTCCGACGGAATGACCTTGATCAGGGAAACCCGTGATCTCCTCGGGTTCCTATTGGAAAACCTTGACCTCGAGATAGCCCAAAGTATCCTCGGAATGCCTCGCACGAGACGCTCAAGAAAGGTAAAACAAGTCCAGCAAGGTCGCCTGCCGTGCCGACGATCCCAATAGGAGCCACGTATCTCATTCTCAGGGCACAATAGGATGAGCGCAGTGTACAGTGGCCTGATAGAAATAACCCGAGTTGCCCCAGATTGGCCCCGCAAACGTCTCTGTTTAGGACCAGCAACATCAGCACTGGACCTTCGTGTATTATGTTGAATTACTCCTCGGGTTCATGACACCCTATGTTTTTTAGTATTAACAGTATTATTATGTTGAGCAAATATAGTACCAATGTTGGGCCTTGCAAGACGAGTTTTATCGCAAAGCGAGAATCTAGGGGGTCCCCATAACAACCCCAAGCATGTTTGGAACGCTCATTTATGGAACATAACACCGGTAGCCGAAACTAAGGAGGCAAAGGTGGAGCAAAACAACAGGCTAGAAGGCCAAGCCTTCCACCTTTTACGAAACTGAACCCATTTTATCCATGGAAGAAACTGCACCTGCAACTAGCAACGCTATCCGATGGCTCAGCAAGCAGTAACATAGCCAAACAGTGGTTTGCTAGGTTGTAGAAAGGTTAAAGGTTTTTCATGGCAATGTTGGGAGGCATATTAAACAGGTGGTAGGCAGCGAGACATAGTGAAAGAAATGAGACAACTAGCATGGCAATGATAGTAATGGCATCTCGAGAAATGATCATCTTGCCTGAGATCCCGCTTAGAAGAAGAATAACTCCGTGAAGCAGACGAACCGACGTAGTCGAACGGATCCTCACATCCCGACATGCTTGCGGAACTCTATCGAGACGGAGAAAACCGGAAACAAGAATCAACACACGATAACACCACACATATGCAGGACATGATGCACACCCTAATATGATGCATTTCCATTTCAATTATGCAAGGCATGGCATGGCAAATCACAACAATCCAACACTACACATTAAGTGAAACACAATATGCAACGAGTTGCATATTGATGGAACTCCATAACTGAATTATTTAGTTCACTCTCGTTTAGGTATAAGACAATATTAAATTTTGCTAAACAAGGAAAGGGGTGAAGCAAAAATAATCTACCTATCTAGGCATTTTAAATTAGGCCGGAAACAACATATATCATCTCTGAACTGACCCCACACGTTAACTTTGTAATCTATTTAGCTCTGTCCTAACCGTGTTTTATGCTTGTTAAACGGGAAAACAAAGTGGTTCACGTGATTCTACTCATCGTTCTAGTCCATTTACATATATGCATCATCTCCAACGGAGCTATAATTAATTAACTACAAACTAAACTGTTTTAACCCATTGTCACGCAAACCAATGCAAACAACATAGTTAACAGTTTTAAATATGCACGAGAGTTGAAAGATATTATTCTACGTGAAAATCTACACATTTTACATATCTAACTTATTCCGATCAGATGCACGGTTTAAAAATTACGTGTGTTTGAATATATGCTTGTTTTTTGAAAAAGAATTAAATTGCAGGTTAAAAGAAAAAAATTACTCGAGTTGAATTGTCCTAATGGGCCTAGTAGTGGCATGGGTACAAAATATCAACGCAGCACCGGGCGTGGGGAATTTAGGATCGGGGGGTGGCTCACCTTGGGCTGAAAAAGGCCTGCTCGAGGAGGCTGGCCACGGGGCCGGCTGGGCCTGGCTTGGCCTGCGTGGGGAGGGCTGGAGCAGGCTGTGCCTAGCTGGGTCGGCTCGGGGCAGGAGGCCCACGCGAGCGACTGCTGGAACGCCTCGTCTCCCTCCCATCACCCGCTCCAGCGAGGCCACGAGGCCATGACGGTGGCTCCAGTGAAGCACCAAAGGCCGGCGGGGATGGGGTAGTAGGGGAACATTGCCTGGAAAACAAAAAAATTCCTACACACACAAAGACCTATCATGGTGATGATCATCTACGAGAGGGAGTTAGATCCCCATACCCTTGTAGATTGCTAAGCGGCAAGCATTAAGAAATGCAGTTGATGTAGTGGAACGTCTTCCGCGATTCAAATCACCGTCATCCCATGATTCGTCCCGATCTAGCCCCGAACAGACGGCACCTCCGTGTTCAGCACACGTACATCTCGATGATGATCTCCACCTTATTGATCCAACAAGAGAGATGAAGAGGTAGTTGAATTCTCCAGCAACACGAGGGTGTGGCGGTGATGATGGTGGAACTACTCGAGCAGGGCTTCGCCGTGCCGTACCGATCTAGCTACGAGGTCTCACGAAGTAGTGGAGGGAGAGAGGCCTGCACAAAGGCTTGAGGTGCAAAAACCCTAAAACCCTCCACTATATATAGGAGGAACCAAGGGGTGGGTGGCTTGCCTCCTACTACAAGGAGGAGCCTTCGACAGAGGCAAGGAGGGAGGAGTCCTCCTCCAATTCGGTTTGGTGAAGGACTCCTTCCTATCTTGTCCATCTCCTTTTTTTTCTTTTTGTTATTTATTATTTCCTTGGCCGAAGTAGCCTTATTGAGCTGGCCTCACCAGCTCACTAAGGGCTGGTGCGCCACCCATGGGCCTATTTGGTTCCCTCCCGCGGAGGTGGCCCCTCCTGGTAAAACCCCGGAACCCATTTGTCACTCCCGGTACTTTACCTGTAATGCCCGAAATATTTCGAGAAGGAAAATGCAACAATCCTATATATCAATCTTCGTTTACGGACCATTCCAGAGACACTCGTGACGTCCAGGATCTCATACGGAACTCTGAACAACATTCGGTTACCAACTTCAGTAATTCAACTATACCTATGACGTCACCGATCCTTAAGTGTGCAGACCCTGCGGGTTCGAGAACTATGTAGACATGACCGAGACACTCTGCGGTCAATATCCAATAGCAGGACTTGGACGTCCATATTGGATCCTACATATTCTACGAAGATCTTATCGGTTGAACCTCTATATCTAGGATTCACATAATCCCGTATATCATTCCCTTTGTCCTCCGGTATGTTACTTGCCCGAGATTCGATCATCGGTATCTCCATACCTCTTTCAATCTCGTTACCGGCAAGTCTCTTTACTCGTTCTGTAATACAAGATCCCGTGACAAACTCTTTAGTCACATTGCTTGCAAGGCTTGTTTGTGATGTCGTACTACCGAGTAGGCCCCGAGATACCTCTTCGTCACAAGGAGTGACAAATCCCAGTTTTAATCCATGCTAACTCAACGAACACCTTTGGAGATACCTATAGAGTACCTTCATAGTGACCCAGTAACGTTGTGATGTTTGATACACACAAGGAATTCCTCCGGTGCGAGTGAGTTACATGATCTCACAGTCATAGGAATGTATACTTGACATGTAGAAATCAATAGCAACAAAATGACACGATCATATGCTATGTTTATAGTTTGGGTCTTGTCCATCACATCATTCTCCTAATGGTGTGATCCCGTCATCAAGTGACAACACTTGTCTATGGCTAGGAAACCTTAACCATCCTTGACCAACAGGCTAGTCAACTAGGGGCTCACTAGGGATATTGTTTTGTCTATATATCCAGACATGCATTTATGTTTCCGTTCAATACAATTATAGCATGGATAATAAATGATTATCTCAAAACAGGAAATATAATAATAACTATTTTATTATTGCCTCTAGGGCATATTTCCAATAGTCTCTCACTTCCACTAGAGTCAATAATTTAGTTTCCAATCTCTATTTGATTTACAATGTAATGAATCTAACACCCATATAGTTCTGATGTTTATCATGCTTTACTCGTGGAAGAGGTTTAGTCAATGGATCTGCAACATTCAGATCCATGTACACTTTGCAAATATTTATGTCCTCCTCCTTGATGTAATCACGGATGGCATTGAAGCGTCGCTTTATGTGTATGGTCCTCTTGTGAAACCTTGGTTCCTTGGCTAAAGCAATGGCATCCGTGTTGTCGCAGAAAAGATTGATTGGGTCGAGTGCACTTGGCACTACTCCAAGATCTGACATGAACTGCTTCGTCCAGACACCCTCCTTAGCCGCCTCTAAGGCAGCTATATACTGTGCTTCGCACGTAGAATCAACTACGACGCTTTGCTTGGAACTGCACCAGCTTACCGCACCCGCATTAAGAATAAATACGTATCCGGTTTGAGACTTAGAGTCACCCAGATCAGTGTCAAAGCTTGCAACGACGTTGAAAGGATCGATATGGTTGACTAGAGGGGGGTGAATAGGCAACTACCAATTTTTAGCTTATCTTAACAAATTAGCATTAGCAACAAAGGTTCTCTATGTGAACAACTAGGTGAGAAACCTATATGATGCTAACTACAAGGGTAACAAGTCCAAGCAAACAATACACCACAAAAACAATAAGTACGAAGTAAAGGTAAGAGATAACTGCAAGAGGAAACGGTGGAGACGAGGATGTGTTACGAAAGTTCCTTCCCTTTGACAGGAAGTATGTCTCCATTGGAGCGGTGTGGAGGCACAATGCTCCTCAAGAAGCCACTTGCGCCACCTTATTCTCGTCATGCCCTCACACAATGCGAGATGCCATGATTCCACTATTGGTGCCCTTGAAGGCGGGGACTGGACATTTACAAACAAGGTTGGGGATATCTCCACACAAAGCTTAGATGCTCCCAACAAGAGTGTCGGTGATGCTAGGTCGACACCTATGGGAATCAACGTGAAACCCTTGTGATCGTAGGGCAGGGAAAGGTGACGTCAAGAGCGGAGCTAACGATCAGCACTCTGTAAGCCTTTTTACCCAGGTTTGGGCCGCTTATGCGTAAAACCCTACGTCCTGCTTGTCTGGTTGTATTAAGTGTTTTTGTTGTTGATCGTTACAGTGACTGTTGATAACCTTCTTCTGGGCCAATGTCCAAAAAGGCTAACCCCTTGTGAATGAGCTAAGGGCCTCCTTTTATAGGCAAAGGGGTTACCTACAGTGCTCGGTGGTAGGTTCACGAGAAGTTACAGTGAACCTAGAGCGATGCTTATCCATCTACCGATGTTAGGTGCATTAAATGTACGTCATGTCCTTGTCAGCGATATGCTGGTCAAGACACGTATCTAGGTGTTTCGATACCTAGACGTTGTGCTGGCGCATGTGGAATGCGCTGGAACTTGGGGGCAGTGGCAATGTGGCAAGGGCGGTCGCCTTCTAGTGCCTAACCCCGTCATCCCGTCAAGGGAGCTTGCCGGGGCCTTGGGCCTTCGTCCCGGCAAGGGAGTTTTCCGGGGGCTTCGATCATCATCCCGGCAAAGGGAGGCTTGCTGAGGTATTGTACTTGGTGAGCTCATCACGCCCACCAAATGGGCGTGGCCTTGGTCATCCTCCCGGCAAGGCAGGCTTGCCGAGGCCTTGATTATCTTCCCGGCAAGGCAGGCTTGCTGAGGCCTTGATTATATTCGGAGATGCATCTTGTCTTGGTCCTTCCATGCCCTGCTGGGAGGGGTTCTTTGCACCCATGCACAAGTCTAGGGCACTAGGGACCCCAGTCTTTAGTGCACCGACAGGAGCCCCCGAGCCTGGGCCACTCATCCATGCGAAGCATTGTTGGGTGATGACCCACAAGTATAGGGGATCAATCGTAGTCCTTTCGATAAGTAAGAGTGTCGAACCCAATGAGGAGCAGAAGGCTCTGATAAACGGATTTGAGCAAGGTAATAACTACAAGCACTGAAAGTAGCGGTAACAAGTGATTGTGTAGCGAGGTGAAACGTAGCAAGCAAAGAGTAACAAGTAACAAGTAGTAGCAATGGTGCAGCAAGTGGCCCAATCCATTTTGTAGCAAGGGACAAGCCTGAACAAAGTCTTATTGGAGGAAAAATGCTCCTGAGGACACACGGGAATTTTTGTCATGCTAGTTTCATCATGTTCATATGATTCGCGTTCGTTACTTTGATAGTTTGATATGTGCGTGGACCGGCGCTTGGGTACTGCCCTTACTTGGACAAGCATCCCACTTATGATTAACCTCTCTCGCAAGCATCCTCAACTACAAAAGAAGAATTAAGACAAAGTCTAACCATAGCATTAAACTAGTGGATCCAAATCAGCCCCTCACGAAGCAACGCATAGACTGGGGTTTAAGCTTCTGTCACTCCAGCAACCCATCATCTACTTACTACTTCCCAATGCCTTCCTCTAGGCCCAAATATGGTGAAGTGTTATGTAGTTGCCGTTCACATAACACCACTAGAGGAAAAACAACATACAGCATATCAAAATACCGAACGAATATCAAATTCACATGACTATTATCAGCATGACTTATCCCATGTCCTCAGGAACAAAAGTAACTACTCACAAGACATAATCATAATCATGACCAGAGGTTTAATGAATAACATCAAGGATTTGAACATAAACTCTTCCACCAAGTAATCCAACTAGCATCAACTACAAAGAGTAATCAACACTACTAGCAACCTGACAAGTACCAATCGGAGTTGCGAGACGAAGATTGGTTACAAGAGATGAACTAGGGATTGGAGAGGAGATGGTGCTGATGAAGATGTTGATGAAGATGCCTCCCCTCCGATGAGAGGAGTGTTGGTGATGACGATGGCGACGATTTCCCCCTCCGGGAGGGAAGTTTCCTCGGTAGGATCGTCCTGCCGGAGCTCTAGGTTGAATCTGCTGAAGTTCCGCCTTGTGGCGGCGGCAAAACCAGGAAAAAGCTCCCCCTTGATTTTTTTTTTCCAGACCAGGATGCTTCATATAGCAAAAGAGGGGGGCTAGTGGGCCTTCAGGCAGTCCACAAGCCTGCCCTGCGCCACCAGGGGGTGTGGTGGTGGTGAGCAAGCTTGTGGGGCCCTGGTGGCCCCCCTCCGATAGTTCTTTCGCCCAGTATTTTTAATATATTCCAGAAAAAATCCACGTAAATTTTCAGGGCATTTGGAGATGTGCATAATAGTGGACTAGGATTTTCTCCTTTTCCAGTCCAGAATTCCAGCTGCCTGAATTATCCCTCTTCAAATAAACCTTGCAAAATAAGAGAGAAAAGGCATAAATATGGTACCACAAGTAATAAAATAGCCCAAAAAGCAATAAATATCAACATGAAAGCATGATGCAAAATGGACGTATCAACTCCCCCAAGCTTAGACCTTGCTTGTCCTCAAGCGAAAACCAAGTTCCATAAACATGTCCACATGTTGAGGGACGAAGGTGTCGATAAAACATAATACTGACATGAGGGCATCATGATCACACATAGAACATCAATACATCATAAAGATTCTTAAGGGAAAGTAACAATTCCTTCACAAAGCAAAGCATGAAGCAAAAACCTTAACGAGAAGTAACCAACAATAATCCATAGTCATTGAAGCAATTGCAATTTATCACAACAACAGAAAGAGTCAAATAAGGGCTTGTAAGGCAAACCCACATACTAAATCATCGCTTTTGTTTTCCACAATTGTTACAACTCACGTGGTACTCATGGTGTCAAAGTTTCAACTGGACACAGAGGAAGATAGGGGCTTATAGTTTGCCTCCCAACGGTATACCTCAAGGGTAAAGTCAACAACAATAAAGCATAAGTACTCAACTCCAAGTTGATATATGAATATAGATCTTTCCCAAGCATGTGACGGTAGCCAAGACAAAGGAAAAAAAGGGAATTGGTGAAGATCACCATGACTCTTACAAGGGTAAAAAGTAAAGGTACAAGATAGGCCCTTCGTAGAGGGAAGCAGAGGTTGGCATGCGCTTTTGTGGTTTGAATGTGTGTCCTCTTAGTGTGGAGGAACGTCACTTTATATTGCCTCCTGTGACAAAGAACTTTATTATGCAGTCTGTCGCTTTTATGTCTTCCTCATCACAGGTTCGTACAAAGCTTATTTTCCACACACTAATAGATCATACATATTAGAGAGCAATTTTTATTGCTTGCACCGATGACAACTTACTTGAAGGATCTTATTCAATCCATAGGTAGGTATGGTGGACTCTCATGGCAAAACTGGGTTGGAGGTTTATGGATGCACAAGTAGTATCTCTACTTGGTGCGGGGGTTTTGGCTAATATGAGGTGGAAGCAATCGTCACATGCTAAGGGATCTCTAATCATATAACATTGTTTGGAACCAAGCAAACACAATTCATTATGTTGTCTTCCTTGTCCAACATCTACTCCTAGGCATGTAATAGTTTGGTGAGTGCTCACAATTGTAAAAAGTGTCTAAGATGATATATTTATATGTGAACCTCTCTTTCCTTATTACTTCTTATTAATTGCAACAATGACTGAGGTCTATGTTGATTTATTCTCAACAAGTTTCAATCATCATACGTGTCATAAGTGAAGTTATTACTTTCCATAAGATCGTCTCATGATCTTTCATGCTATCGTTCTTTTCATAATATTGATCATGGCACAAAGCAAAGCCCTTTGACTAAGACACTCTTTATTATAAAGCTCGTAAGCTCGAATACAATGGGGGAGAGACAAAAGCAAAAGACTCAAACTAAAAACTAAAGACTTATTCCTCTAAAAGAAGAAATAAAAACTGAAAAGGAAAGAACTAAAACAAAGGTAAAAGCAAAAGATATAAAGGTGATACGATACCAGGGAAACTCCCCCAAGCTTGGCAGAAGCCAAGGGGATTGCCCATACCAATGCTTAGTTGTCTTCCTTTGGCGGTGATGATGGTGTTGTTGGAGCAGTCTTGAGCTTGTCTAATTTCCACTTGAGCAAAAAGTTTTGCTCCCTTAGATCGTCATTTTCCTCCTTAAGTTTCAACACTCTATGGCAAAGTTCCTGCTTACTCTCCTGCAAGAAACGAGAAGGGATAAACAAGGTCTTAGGCTTCTTCCTATGGTCAGGGAGGCTTGACTTCTTGAACTCCACATGGGTGTTTGCAGGTTGAGGTAGAGGAGCCTCCTCTTCATCGGAACTCGTTTGCTCCTTCCCCTTGGGCTCATAGTCCTCTTCCTCATCAGTGGTCCAGCCATATGGTTCCAAGTCCCCATTAATCCTAGAGTTAGCACGATCATCAGCCACATAGATCTCTTCTTCTGAATCTTGAGAAGACATCTTGATCAAAATCTGCAGCAGATAACAAGCTCGAAACAAAAACAGAGGAAAATTGCGCGATACGGAGATCAAAACCTTCGGGCAACTACATATTGATTTTTTCTGGGATAGAAGGAGTCCTCCACAAGAAAGCAGAGTCCGGGAGGCACACGAGGTGCCCACAAGCTTGCCCACCGCCACCAGGGGGTGGTGGCGGAGTGGGCCCTTGTGGCTGCCTCGTTCGCTCTCCGGACTGCTTTTTATTTTTCTAATTTTCCAAAAATTCCAAAACTGAGGAAATTTCCTATTGAAAAAGTATCGGAGTCCAATTTCTTGCCAAAACAGATACATCTTCGTTTTCAAGGTCTGAAACAGGCTGATAAACATCCCTTATGTACTCCTCTGGAGTGATGACATTGATGATATTGGTCTCAACATTTATGGGAGTACCAGAGATGTAATGCTTGATTCTTTGACCATTTACCACTCTAGGAAAATTTCCTTCCGGGTTATTGATTTTTATGGCACCGGAACGATATACTTCCTCGACAACATAGGGACCTTCCCATTTAGAGAGAAGCTTGACTGCAAAGAATCTCAAACAAGAATTGTATAGCAAGACATAATCACCTACATTGAACTCTCGTTTCTGTATTCGTTTGCCGTGCCATCTCTTAACCTTTTCCTTGAACAACCTGGCATTTTCATATGCCTGGGCTCTCCATTCATCTAACGAGCTAATATGAAACAACCGCTTCTCACCGGCAAGTTTGAAATCAAAGTTGAGCTCTTTGATTGCCCAATAAGCTTTGTGTTCCAACTCAAGAGGTAAATGACAAGCCTTACCGTAAACCATTTTATACGGTGACATGCCCATGGGATTATTATAAGCACTCCTATAAGCCCATAATGCATCGTCAAGTTTGCTAGACCAGTTCTTTCGAGATCTATTGATGGTCTTTTGTAGGATCAACTTGATCTCCCTATTACTCAACTCAACTTGACCACTAGACTGAGGATGATAAGGAGATGCAACTCTATGGTTGACATCATACTTAGCTAGCATCTTGCAGAAAACACCATTAATGAAGTGTGAACCGCCATCAGTCATCAAGTATCTAGGGACTCCAAATCTTGGGAATATGACTTCTTTAAGCATCTTAATAGAGGTGTGGTGATCAGCATTTTTAGTGGGGATAGATTCTACCCACTTAGTAACGTAATCCACAACAACTAAGATGTGAGTGTACCCATTGGAACTCGGGAAGGGTCCCATATAATCAAAGCCCCAGACATCAAATGGTTCAATGACAAGTGAATAGTTCATAGGCATCTCTTGACGCTTACTGATGTTCCCTATCCTTTGGCATTGGTCACAAGACAAGACAAGACAAACTTACGGGCATCCTTGAAGAGAGTGGGCCAATAGAAACCTGATTGCAATACCTTATGGGCAGTTCTATCTCCAGCATGGTGTCCTCCGTAGGCTTTGGAATGACACTTCTGTCGGATCCGTCCCTGTTCAAGTTCAGGCACACGATGTCTAATAACACCATCTACTCCTTCCTTATAAAGCTGAGGATCATCCCAAAAGTAGTGTCTCAAATCGAAGAAGAATTTCTTGTTTTGTTGATAGGTGAAACTGGGTGGTATGTATTTGGCTACGATATAGTTTGCATAATCGGCATACCATGGTGCACTATGTGAAGTGCGGATGACATTTAATTGCTCATCAGGAAAGCTGTCATCAATAGGTAGTGGGTCATCAAGGACATTCTCTAGCATAGACAAGTTATCTGCTACAGGGTTATCACCACCCTTTCTGTCAATGATGTGCAAATCAAATTCCTGTAGCAGGAGAACCCATCTGATCAGCCTAGGCTTAGCGTCCTTCTTCTGCATGATGTACTTAATAGCAGCATGATCAGAGTGAATAGTGACATTGGAGTCAACTATGTAAGATCTGAACTTTTCACATGCAAACACGACTGCTAGAAATTCCTTCTTCGTAGTGGCATAGTTTCTTTGGGCACTGTCTAGAGTTTTACTAGCGTAGTGAATGACATTCAACTTCTTGTCAACTCTTTGTCTTAGAACAGCACCAACAGCATAATCACTAGCGTCACACATGATTTCAAAAGGGCAAGTTCCAGTTAGGTGGTTGAACAATAGGTGCGGTTATCAAAGCCTTCTTAATTATTTCGAAGGCTTCCTCACAATCCTCATCAAAAACAAAAGGAACATCCTTCTACAAGAGGTTGGTAAGAGGCCTAGAAATCTTAGAGAAGTCTTTAATGAACCTTCTATAGAAACCAGCATGACCTAGGAAACTTCGTATACCTCTGATATCTGTGGGGCAAGGCATTTTCTCAATTGCATCAACCTTAGCCTTATCAACTTCAATGCCTCTTTCAGAAATTTTCTGTCCTAAGACGATACCTTCATTAACCATAAAGTGGCACTTCTCCCAATTCAAGACGAGGTTGGTTTCTTCGCATCTTTGTAAGATTCGATCAAGGTTGCTGAGGCAATCATCAAAGGAAGACCCATAAACGGAGAAGTCATCCATGAAAACCTCGATGATCTTTTCACAGAAGTCAGAGAATATAGTCATCATACATCTTTGGAAGGTGGCAGGTGCATTACATAAGCCAAAAGGCATACGTCTATAGGCAAAGGTACCAAAAGGGTAGGTGAAAGTGGTTTTCTCTTGATCAGATTGTGCAACAGGTATCTGCAAAAACCTGAATAACCGTCTAGAAAGCAAAAGTGTGTGTGCTTTGATAGCCTTTCTAGCATTTTGTCGATAAACAACAAAGGATAATGATCTTTCCTGGTTGCCTTGTTCAGTTTCCGGAAGTCTATCACCATTCTATAGCCGGTAATAATCCTTTGTGGGATTAGTTCATCCTTATCATTAGGAACGACGGTGATACCTCCCTTCTTAGGTACGCAATGTACTAGACTTACCCAATCACTATGAGCAACAGGATAAATGATTCCTGCTTCCAGAAGCTTGAATATTTCTTTTCTAACGACCTCTTTCATCTTAGGATTCAACCTCCTTTGATGATCAGCAACTAGTTTAAAGTCAGGATCGGTTTTAATCTTGTGCTGACATAGAGTAGGACTAATACCCTTAAGATCATCAAGAGTATATCCAATAGCAGCGCGGTGCTTCCTCGGAGTTTTTAGTAACTTCTTCTCTTCACGCTCTGAGAGGAGAGCACTAATAATGACAGGATATATCTCCTTCTCATCAAGATAGGCATACTTAAGAGTATCAGGCAACTGTTTAAGCTCGAACACAGGATCACCCTTTGGTGGGGGAGGATCCCCAAGCAGTTCAACAGGCAGATTATTCTTGAGAATAGGATATTGTTCTAAGACAATTTTATCTATCTCATCTCTCTCCTGCATATGCATATCATTTTGATGCTCAAGCAGATATTGCTCTAAAGGATCCGTAGGAGGTACGAGAATAGAGGCAAGAGCAATGATTTCATCTCTACCACACGACTCTCTTTCATGGGGTTGTCTTCCAAACTTGGAGAAGTTAAATTCATGAGACACACCCTCGAAACTTACTGTGACAGTCTGCTTAATGCAATCAATGTGAGCATTGACGGTGTTGAGAAAGGGTATACCGAATATGATGGGACAAAAGCCATCTTGTGCAGTACCAAGGACGAGGAAATCAGTAGGATACTTCGTCTTACCACACAGGACTTCTACGTCTCTCACAATTCCTAGAGGGTAGATAGTGTCTCTATTAGCTAGCGTAATAGTGACATCAATGGGTTCTAACTCAGCAGGTGCAATCTCATCTTTGATTTCATCATATAGAGAACGGGGTATTGCACTAACACTAGCTCCCATATCACATAAACCATGGTAATAGTGATCTCCTATCTTAATAGAAACAACGGGCAGGCCAACTACAGGTCTGTGCTTGTCTTCCGCGTGAGGTTTAGCAATTCTAGCGGAGTCCTCACAGGATTTGATAACATGCCCATCTATGTCTTCGGCTAAGAGATCTTTGATAATAGAAACACTAGGTTCAACTCTAATCTCCTCAGGGGGTGCAAGTGATCTAATGTAACCCCTACGTATCACAGTTGGAGCTTTAGAATAATCATTTATCCTAGCAGGGTATGGTGGTTTCTCAGTGTAAGCACAACGAACAACAGGATCACTAAAAGCTATGATTTTCTCCTCAACTAGATTGGTTTTGGCTATGTTGCTTTCTACAGGAGGATGATATTTAAACCACTTCTCTTTGGGAAGATCAACATGAGCGGCAAAAGATTCACATAGAGAATCTACTATCTCAGAGTCAAGTCCATACTTAGCGCTAAAATCTCTAGAAGTGTTTGTCTCAACAAAAGATTTAACGCAATCAAACTGGAAATTCATACCTGACTCCTTACCTTCCTCCAGCTCCCAATCTTCAGAGTTGCGTTTGATTCTCTCCAATAAATTCCATTTGTGATCAATATCCTTCTTCATAAAAGAACCGGCACAAGAAATGTCAAGCATGGTACGATCTTCATGAGAAAGCCGAGCATAAAACTTTTGAGTGATGATTTCTCTCTCGAGCTCATGATTGGGGCATGAATATAGCATTGATTTAAGCCTCCCCCAAGCTTGAGCTATGCTTTCCCTGTCACGAGGCCAAAAGTTCTAAATAAAGTTCCGATCATGATGTACTAAATGCGTAGGATAGAACTTTTGATGAAATTCCAATTTCAACCGATTGTAGCCCCATGATCCAGCATCATCACATAGCCTATACCATGGCAACGCCTTATCCTTCAAAGATAAAGGAAAGACTTTCTTCTTTACTTCATCCTCGGGCAAACCTGCAAGCTTAAATAAACCACAAACTTCATCTACATAGATTAGATGAAAGTCTGGATGTGAAGATCCATCTCATGTAAAAGGATTAGCCAGCAGTTTCTCAAGCATACCCAAAGGAATTTCATAAAAGATATTTTCAGTAGGTACCTCAGGTTGAGGAGCAACTCCTCATGCTTCCGTTCATGGTGAAGATACCCCGAACAAACTCCTCAAAGGAAGAGTTTCCATAGTGACAAGTGACAATAAATTTCATCACAGTATATAAATGTTTCCTTACCAATTTCCGCTTACCAAAGGCGCTTCGTTCCCCGGTAACGTGCCAGAAAAGAGTCTTGATGACCCACAAGTATAGGGGATCAATCGTAGTCCTTTCGATAAGTAAGGGTGTCGAACCCAACGAGGAGCAGAAGGCTCTGATAAACGGATTTGAGCAAGGTAATAACTGCAAGCACTGAAAGTAGCGGTAACAAGTGATTGTGTAGCGAGGTGAAACGTAGCAAGCAAAGAGTAACAAGTAACAAGTAGTAGCAACGGTGCAGCAAGTGTCCCAATCCCTTTTGTAGCAAGGGACAAGCCTGAACAAAGTCTTATAGGAGGAAAATCGCTCCCGAGGACACACGGGAATTTCTCTCATGCTAGTTTCATTATGTTCATATGATTCGCGTTCGTTACTTTGATAGTTTGATATGTGGGTGGACCGGCACTTGGGTACTTCCCTTACTTGGACAAGCATCCCACTTATGATTAACCTCTCTCGCTAGCATACGCAACTACAAAAGAAGAATTAAGACAAAGTCTAACCATAGAATTAAACTAGTGGATCCAAATCAGCCCCTCACGAAGCAACGCATAGACTGGGGTTTAAGCTTCTGTCACTCCAGCAACCCATCATCTACTTACTACTTCCCAATGCCTTCCTCTAGGCCCAAATATGGTGAAGTGTTATGTAGTTGACGTTCACATAACACCACTAGAGGAAAAACAACATACAGCATCTCAAAATACCGAACGAATATCAAATTCACATGACTATTATCAGCATGACTTATCCCATGTCCTCAGGAACAAAAGTAACTACTCACAAGACATAATCATAATCATGACCAGAGGTGTAATGAATAGCATCAAGGATCTGAACATAAACTCTCCCACCAAGTAATCCAACTAGCATCAAGTACAAAGAGTAATCAACACTACTAGCAGCCTTACAAGTACCAATCGGAGTTGCGAGACGAAGATTGGTTACAAGAGATGAACTAGGGATTGGAGAGGAGATGGTGCTAATGAAGATGTTGATGAAGATGCCTCCCCTCCAACAAGAGGAGTGTTGGTGATGACGATGGCGACGATTTCCCCCTCCGGGAGGGCAGTTTCCCCGGCAGGATCCTCCTACCGGAGCTCTAGATTGGATCTGCTCAAGTTCTGCCTCGTGGCGGCGGCGAAACCACGAAAAAGTTCCCCCTTGATTTTTTCCAGACCAGGACGCTTCATATAGCAAAAGAGGGGGCTAGTGGGCCTTCAGGAAGCCCACAAGCCTACCCTGCGCCACCTGGGGGGTGGTGGCGGTGGCCAAGCTTGTGGGGCCCTGGTGGCCCCCCTCCGGTAGATCTTTCGCCCAGTATTTTTAAAATATTCCAGAAAAAATCCATGCAAATTTTCAGGGCATTTGGAGATGTGCAGAATAGTGGACTAGGATTTGCTCCTTTTCCAGTCCAGAATTCCTTGCAAAATAAGAGAGAAAAGGCATAAATATGGTACCACAAGTAATATAACAGCTCAAAAAGCAATAAATATAAACATCAAAGCATGATGCAAAATGGACGTATCATTGGGCCAGGCCCAAAGAGGTGCACGGGCCTTCATGGCTGGATCCGTTGGCGGTTGCATTTCCCCACGTCGCGCATCGGATGCGCGAAATGGGAGGTCGTGCATGGAGTGGCCTCTCCGCCTCCTGAAACGCATCGGCCACGCGTGTGGCATGCACAGTTATGGGTGGATAGACGGGAGACGTGGCCTTAAAAGGCGCAGTAGTGGCTAGGCCCGCTCGTGCTTGCATTGGTGCAGCAGGGCGGTTCTCTGTTCGCCCGTGAGCTCGAGCGATTGGGCGAGAAGGGTGGTGGTTTCTGTAGTAAGGGAGGCTAGTCCCCTCGCCCCGTCCTATAAATTGGGAGGGTTTGCGAGGGGGTTTGCTCACCCAACTCCTTCTGAATCCACCAACTCCTCAGCCTTGGTCTTCAGAATTGTCTTTCGTTTGCAGGTGGCACTCGCCCCTAACAATGGTTAGGGAACGAGGTCGGCCACCGTCGTTCTCTAGGGCGGCGAGAGGATCCCGTCTTGATCATGCCACAACTTCTGGGGCCACCGCGGTGGAAGACGGCCCGAGCGCCTGTGGCGGAGGAAGGGCGAGGGGCCACGATCGTCGTGGAGGTCGAGGCCGGGGGAGGCGGAACACTACGCCGATGCCTCCGCCTTCCCCGGGGCTTGGCCTTGAGGCGGTCGTCCATGTTGCTTTAGGGGCACCCACGTGTGCTTCTCGGCTGCTAGGAAGAGAGCCTGAGCAACGTCGGCTTTCCTACCTCGAGTGATAGCGACGAGGAGGACAGAGGTGGTTGTGAGGTCCATGTTGGTTTAGGGCCACGGGGTGTCAAGTTGGTGGTCGACTCGCCGGGCCCCAACAGGACGTAGACAGCACCGTCGTGGCTAGCTCACGGCTTGCCCCTCCCCCCTTGCGGGGGCGTCTTGCCGGAGCTGGCGTCGGTGCCTCGTGTTTGAGGAGGAGGCACCTCCGCTAGCTCTGACTTCTCCAGGTCCTGTGCTTGGGCCAGCTCACCGGAGCGGGTATTGGCTCCCCAACTCCAGAAAGAGGCCGCGGACTCCGTATCCTTCGCCCCTTCCTGTGCCCTGTCCTCTGCTCCTCGGCCAAGGGGGGGCAAGTGGCGCTCGCCGGGGGCGACCTGTTCTCGTCGGCACAGTGCTGGCCCTGGGGGGGGGGCAGCACTGGCCGCACTGCGGGCTCCACCCTTTTGTCTTCTTGAACTTTGCTCCGACAAGCGTAGTTCCTTGCCAAAGACAAAAGTTCTGGGTTAGAGTAGATCATATCATCCATGTAATATGCTTGAGAATACCGCAATCAAATGAATGAAAAGACTGTTTTCCCCTTTTCCGATTCCGTTCTTTGTATGATTCGCCTTTGCATAATATGGGAGCTTGCCGGCAACTACCGGCAAGGCTCCTTACCGCGTTCAGTGCAACCATGGAAATCACCAAGCGCAGCTTGAGACGAAATCGGGTGCTACGTAGCCGCTTGCTCTGTTAATCAGGTTTGCAACTGTTTGAACGTGCTATGTGGCCGTTCAGGTTGTTTGAACGAGTTCAAAACAAAGACAAGGTGCACTGATCTTTGGAAAGGTCCCAGTATGCGCAAACTCCACACACAAAAATTGGAAACTTTCAAAGTGGAAGTAGAGAATATATCTACTTCAGATGTGAATCTTAAACTTAAAAACTTATCTGTTCACGCCGTGGTTGTGTGGCGCTTAAATCTTTTGCTGGGGTGTCGGAGCCCTCGGCAAGCAGGAAATCACTGCTCCAGGCAGCTAAGGAGGTGAGTCTAGAGAGTAACAAAATTTATTGATAATCCAACACAAGCATACAAGCAAGCAAGCAGACAATAGTCACTTCAAGCATCACAAGCATTCACAAAAATTCTAATTGGTCCTAGTTTTGGAAATAAGTTAATTAGTCGGGAAAGCTAAACATAGGGTGTTACAGGCCTTGATCTGGGCATGAGCTCAATGATGAACTCGATGTCTCGGTCAGGAGGCATCCGAGGCAGCTCATCAGGAAAGACGTCCGGGTATTCGCAGACTACTGGTACTCGGTCCAACTCTTCTTCTGAAAGACAATTAACCTGAGGGACTTGAGTGGATGTAGGTTCAGGGACATACTTGACTTTGACCCCTTGGTCACTTGTCATGGTAATGGCCCTTTTGGCATAGTCCAGTATGCTTTGGTTCCTGGCCAACCAATCCATACCAAGGATCATGTCCAAGCCTTGTGACTTAAGGACGATGAGTTCTGCTATGAAGCTTATCCCATTAATGTTTATCTCGACTCCTCTACATCCTAGGTTGGTCCTTAGCACTGCTCCGAGGGTATGTACTGCCATTTGTCCATTAAGGACAGTAGGCTTCAAACCACATTTTTCCACAAACTTTTGGGTGACAAAAGAATGTGAAGCACCACAATCAAACAATAATGTTGTTGGGGTGAAGTTGACCAGGAACGTACCCAGAATGCACTCCGGGTCCTCCTGGGCTTCTTGTGTGGAGATGTGATTCACGTGTCTCCTGTTGTGGTACTTTTGGTTGCGGGGAGCTTGGTTCCTGCTTGGCGCTCCATGACCTTGCCATTGATTAGGCGCATTGGGGCGCGGCGCATCATGCTTCTTGTTGGGGCACTGCCTGGAGTAGTGCCCAGTCTGACCACATCCAAAGCAGGTAACCTTCCCTGGAATGTTGGGCTTGACTCCACTGCTGTTGGGCGGATTGATCACTGGCTTGGGGTTGGCATGCTTCTGCGGTTGGTAGTTCTGGCGGAATGTTGGTGCCTAATACTGTTGTTGTTGATAGCTGGGTTTTGTCGGGGCGGATTGCCACGGACGTGCCTTTGGGTTATTAGAACCTCCATTGCCCATCAGCTTACGCTTGCGGGTGTCATCCATCGCATGACGCTTATCTTCCAGCATGAGGGCCTTGTCTACCAGATCGCAGAAGGTCCGGCATTCACAGACAACAAGCTGATACTGAAGCGACTGTTGGAGTCCTTCCATGAAGCGTTCCACCTTCGCAGCTTCAGTGTTGACATCTTGTGGTGCATACCTTGACAAAAGGTTAAACTTCTACAGGTACTCCTTGACTGTCCCGCTGCCTTGCCTCAGAGCCCATCATTACCGCTTCTTAATGGTCATCATTCCAGGGGGAATGTGAGAGGTGAAGACTCCTCCCTTGAAGTCAGTCCAGGAGATAGCCTATCCTTCCCGCATGATCTGGAACCCGTCCCACCAAGCCTTGGCCGTGCCTCCGAGACAGTGAGAGGCATAAAGGACTTTCTCGCGATCGTAGGTGCATTTAACCAGCGCGAGGAGATCTTCAATGGTAGGGATCCAATCATCGGCATCCAAGGGTTCAGTTGTCTTCGTGAATATGGGAGGTGTAGTCCTCATAAACTCAGACAGAGTGGAGCGACCGTTGCCATTTCCGTTTTGCGGCGGATTATTCACTAAGACTTGAGTCAACTGCTGGATGGCGGCATTGTTGGCTTGACGTTCCTCTCGGAGAGCTTGGAGGAACTGAGCCACGGTCATGCTCTCCAGAGGAGGTGGTGGCGGGGGAATGTCGATATGCTGCTGCTCGAGGTGATCTCCAGCTTGGGCAGACCCACCGGTTCCCGGCTGCTGGCCAGAAACGCCAGTGCTGGGGTTGCCGAAGGTGCTGGTGCGATTAGAAAGCACCATCCTATTTGGGAGCAGACATGTCAATATTCTGAAGTGTTTGGGGAATCATAAGGGATGAAGCTCCTAGATAAGGGGGCTTGGTACTGTGAAAGTGTGTGAGACAAACAAAAAGGTTTGAGGAACTTAATGCAAATACTCAACTAAAACACGTGATGTAGTCACTTACAAGTTGCCTAAGGTAGAAATTCGGCTTGCATCAAAACATGAACAGGAAGCACACAACACTTGTGGTTCTCATGAACCGATACACAGACTCGACTTCGCTGGGGAGAGTCCTAACTTGCCTAAGATGTTCCACTATGCGGCGGACTGCTCGATCTCATAACAAGGTTCTACAGGGTCTTCTTCCTTCAGAGGTGTGCGGGATGGAAGAAGTCCATCATGGCGTCGCTTTGTTGGCGGAGCAGTGAGGAGCTCGGTGTATTCTTCCGCGGTCAGACGACGACTCCAGGGATGGGTTGAATATCCAGCTCCCGTCAAACCCGTCCTTAACAAAAGGCACATGACGAGTTGCCGGCTCGTTGGCCATCTCGGATAGGACATCACGAAGGTGCACGAGCACCTCTCGTGTTGTGTCTCCACTGCCAACACTAGGTTCTCCATATGTGGTCCTTCAAAGAACCAACTAGTTGGGGAGTCGTTTGCCTTCACTATCACGTCTACGTGATATTCCTTTGTGTCGGCGTTGACCCAGTGCTCGTGGTAGAAGAAAATGGGTGTGCGGCGTACTTGACACTTCTCCATGCTATCTCCCAATACAAAGGGAAATCCAGTTTCCAGAAGCGTCTCATGTACGACGGCCAGCTACAAGGTTTTTTAGGAGAGGGTTTGAAATTTGTGGGTGGTATGAAATGTAGTAGGGTGTAGAAATCTCAAGTGTAAGGGATGAGTGTGCTAATCGTCTCGGCTATCGTCCATGCTACCTAAGGCTTCCTACAGTCATGATGGCTCTGATACCAGCTCTGTGGGGACCCCGACTTACGAGTCGATATCGTTGAATGAACATGCTCAGTGATCCCAGAGATCAATGTTCATCGAACACACAGATACTGAATATTAAGAGTCTTACATCCAACATACCATTTGATACAACAAATGACCATCATGGTCAAGTCTCACATGGATAGGGCCTATAAGGCCAATCAAAGTGATACATCTACTAGCGTAAATCTTGTTAATAAACGGGAGCCATGCCATCGGCCTTCACCAATAAGCATTTTGACTGGAAAGCGTCCTAGTCCGCGTGTCCGTCTCTGATGATGAATTCTTCTCCAAACTCCGGTTCCTCCATGTCTAGTCAATAACATAACCAGTGGCATGCTAGTGAGTACTTTGAATGTACTCGCAAACAGCCCATGATATGGATAATGTACTTGGTGCGATAATAAAGTAATATGCAGACTTTGTGGAAACAAGCTCTACTTAAGAATATGCATGGTCAATTACTTGTATGGATATGCATCATAAATTAGATGGTAATCATAAGAACATGTTGCAGATAACAACATATCTGCCAACGGCTAAACACTCGGGTTCACCCAATATGCCAAGTCACCAATCTTGACCATATCAACTCTTTCAGATAACACCTTTAAACAGACACAGACACTTCGTTTATGCGGAAATGACTAGACGTAGTTTAAGCAGGATTACCCAACTGTCCTTGACCGTGGATACGGCTATTCGAATAGTTTTCACTCTGTAGAGGTTGTACGCTGTACCCACGACATTCATGAAACTTCCATGTCATCCATGACTCGCGGTATATAACATACCCGAGGTAAGTACCCGATCATTGCCTTTCCCCTAACGACACTAGACAAAGAGTCCACTCGATTGGTACCCAACCCACATGACGTACGTCTTACGAGCACCGACTCTAGACCATATCATCCATGCGGGGACCAACGGTGTTCCTGAAACACGTAAAAATGGCATAGTCGACCTACCTGGTACGACTCCATCACGAGAGTGACCACATATCACACCCGCCAGTAGTAATGTGGCTCTTTGCTAGCACCGACCAATGTAATCAACAAAACCCCGTCCCATAAAGGGGTATCATGGTCGCACATATAAGGTTGTGACGGTCGACACATCATAAATCTAATCCCATTTCCGAAACCAGTCACAAAATATTCCCGGTGCACCACTTCTTAGAAGTGGTCACCTAACTCATGATCACCCTTGGGCATTAGTGGCACCCGACGGGGTTTTCCTAAAACCTTTGATATCAACTGTGTGTTACCATCATCATGCATATGCTCATTCTATGTGTAGCACTACTGTCTACTTTCAACATACTATTAGCATGACCCTCATTGATGATAGGATCATGCTAAATGCAAGTGCTCCAGAGGAGCTATCCGAAACACCATGCCGGGGTGCACAATCATTCTTAACTATATGCATCAGAGTAGAGTAACTAATGTGTCATGCATAGAAGTATTTCTTAGTCATGGTCAAAGGGATGCTTGCCTTGATCAGCTAGGTATCCGGGGTCTTCGAGGTCTTCGAGTCGAACTCCTCCGTCAAATGCGGAATCTATCCTCGTAATAATAGTAATAAAATAACAACCTCACTCAAAAATAGAGCACAAACTCACTATAAAAACGTTATCCTATTCTGATACATCTATATTATAGTTTTAAAAATTTTGTCTCAGGTTTTGATGCAAAAAGGTATTTTTAAATCCTAAATAACACGGGCTAAAATATTTGAACTAGGCATTTTAATCAAAGCTATGTATAAAAGTTTTTACGAAAATTGGTGCAACAACACTTATAAATTCTACACATTTTTATAAGAATTGTGGTGCAAAAATATTTAAATTTGATTAAATATTTAATTCTACAAAAAACATTTACAACTAGAAACAAAGGAAGAAGAAAAAGGGGCTCGACCCAGACAGGCATGCCCCGCCTATCGATGGCCAGCAGCCGAGGTGCGCGCGCGCCGTCAGGTTTAAACCTGATGCGCGGGCACCTGCGGTCAGCGGCACAGAAAGGAGCGAGGCGTAGAGACTGTCCACTGACAGGTGGGACATGCCTGTCGGGGTCGTCTTCCTCCTCTGGACAGAGGAAGGGGAGGCACGCCGGCGGCGATACCGACACCCTTGAGGCTAGGTGACGACAGGAATGACACCGTTGCATCGTCGCCTACCTTATAGTGGTCGAATGAACGACCGGGAGGTCTTGGGTCACCGGCGACGAGGTGGTTGCGGCGGAGGTGCTTCGGGTGGTGGTGGAGTTGGGTGCTACAGGCAGCGAAACGCTCGGGGAAGAGGTAGAGTAGCTCCCTGAGCTCACTATGGTCATGGAGGAGGTGAGAGGAGCGCGAGAGCTGGCCTGTAGCCCGAGATCGATGGAGCTCCGAAGCGGCCGGGCCTAGGTTGATCTCGAGCACCAGAGCTCTCTGTGCTCGAATGGGGTGGCTAGGGCCTCAATTGAGGGTCTGGAGGAGTGGTGTGTGGTGTTGAAGTGAGGGGGGAGGGCCTATTTATACGCCAGCAACAATGCACCCAGCGGGGGAGTGCTGGTGGTTTCACCGCGGCTGCAGGAGAGGGAGAGAGGACTCGGGGTCGATACCACGGTGTCGCGGACGTGGTTTGAGAGCCAGAGACTCAATGAGACAGAGAGGATGCTCAGTGCACGCGTGCTGCGGGGAGGCGCTCTTCTGGCTAAATCTGGTGCGCACGGGCACGCATCACCCTGGTCAGCAGAGAGGGGGAGAAGGGGCCCTAAGGCTGCCCTGAGTCAGAAGGTTTGTCGGAGACGCGGGGAGACACCGAGGGGAGGTGAGAACCGGTCGGGGCTGGCCTCCTTTGCCTCGGGTGCACCCTGTAGCGTGCCTAGAGCGCAGATTTTGCATGCCATGGCATGCTCGCATGCTCTGGGGTGCTTTGCCACTGTCTTGCGTGTACGAGGGTTGGCTTAGATGCCCCTTAGCCGTTTGGGAGCCGAGGGTCTCACTAATGGTCAAAGGAAGAGCTTGGAGACGAGCTCTCAGCCTTGATTCAAAAACTAAAATGGAGATTTTGGCGTACCTGCTTGGAACTAGAGAGGGGCCACTCGTCTGCAGTTGAGGAGTGGTGCTGGTAGCTTTCTCTAAGAGTTTAGTGGAAAAGTAGTGGGTGTAGAGGGTGTTAAGTGTTGTATGACCATGCTGGCAAAAGGTGTTTGACAGGTGTTTGGGGTAGTTAACCAGCACCACTGATGTTGAAAGTTAATAGGATTGGGTTTTATGCAGAAGTAGGATGCTCCACCAATTTTGAGCTCCATCGGACAAGTTTGATAGTGCAAACTTGAAATCACCCCCAAATGGGCAGTTCTATCCTTTTAAAAAAGAATGTGGGTAAATTAATCCCCAGATATCTAATATTTTGCAGGGTCTCCTCATTCGGGGTGTTGAGCACTCCTGCAAAGTTTCAAGCCATTTGGACAAACTTTGCTATGTGGAATTGCTTCAACTTGATTCTTGACACGGAAGGTTTTAGGAATATTTGGTGAACCAAACCACCTTGGAATGAGGTGAAACTTGGCATGACAACCAAATATAACTTGGAAACCATGCTAGAATTTTCTAGGAATTTATGGAAAATATTTCCTTTGGAAATATTTCAAAAGGTCAAAATGAGACAGAATAGGTTTTCAAGGATTTTCTCAATTATTTTGAACATAAATAGGGGTTGAAAATCTTATGTATGGAAAACATATGTCCTCTGAGTATCTCCAAATTTTCTCAGATTTTCATAAGGCAGAAAAATAAATTTTCCATCTAGATCTATCATTTCTGGCCTCAGAAAAAGACATGCAAATAAAATAGAAAATATTTTATAAAAGAATTCTTTTATGATTATGGAGAGTTATAATAGTGCCAAAATAAAAATACAATCTTTGGGTGGAGGCACTCCCTTGGAATCAGGGACTTGCAGTGTAAACCCTAAGCAATGTTTTGAAATAGTCAAAAATAAGAAAAGGTTCTTTTTGGAAATATCAGGTTATAAAAATATTGAATTGTTTTTGTATCCACTCACTCAAGCATACACACAAACAATGGAAATCATGGCACTCATAGCAGTTTCTTAAAAAGTTTTTAATGAACTCAGGTTTTTGAAGTGCTACCGTTGAAGTAAGGTAAAAACAGGGTGTGACACGTTCTCAGCAAAATTCATCCGCCGGAAGGTATCGTAGTACGAGATATTGATGCTGCTACCTCCATTGATGAGGACCATAGAGAGGGTGTATCCTCCAACATGGGGTGCCACCACCAATGCCAAGTCGCCAGGATTATAACCTGAGGCGGGTGATCAGCTCTACTCCACGTGATGGGTTGTTCAGACCAATTAAGATATCTGGGAACCGCTGGCTCAGCCATGTTGATCGCCCTTTGTTTGATTTTCTTGTATCTTTTACACATGTTAGTGGTGAAAACATGATACTGACTATTGTGCAGCTCCTTAGGGTTGCTTTGAAAACCGCCCTAGTTATTTGGCTGATGAAACCCGTCGTGGTTGTTTTGCTGCTGAAAGCCGCCCTGGTTGTTGTACTGCTGATTACCCCGACCAGACTGCTGTCCATCGTTATTATTTGAGCCGCCTTGCCCCTGAGGACCAGAACTAGGGAAACCAACGAATGAACCCCCTTGTGATTCGTCAGGACCAAACTGACCCGAATGTCCGCCGTCATTTCCCCCTTGATGATTTCTGGATGCTTGAATACGAAATTCCTGCATCACGAAGCAGTTTTCCAAAGAGTGGTTAGATGGGGCATCCGTGGTATTGTGCTTAGGACAAGGCCCCTTGAGCAATTCCTCATAAGTGCGTGGCTTTTTCCCACTAAAGCCCCCGATCTTGATCAGTGTTCCGACGCTGGTTTCTTGGCCCAGTGCTGGTGTTGGCAACAAAATTAGATGCACCGTCTTGCTGCCTTCTCTTTCCTGGATCTCCCTTGAGCTTGGAGGTGACCCTTGGTCCCATATCCTTTCTTGACTTCACTGGCCTTATCATCACTGGAGCCAGCATCCTTCGTGCCATCTAACTCAACATACCTAGTGAGGGTGTCCATCAAGTCGCCCATATCCTGCACCTTCCGCTTAAGACGACCGAGCTTCAATACCAGGGGTTGAAAGTGGTAGTTCTTTCCCAAGATCAACATAGCCTGAGCCGCCGTGATGCCATCAGATGAATGGATAATCTCCGCAACCCACAGTGTCCAATGGTGTGCCGACTCATACATCCACTAAATGCAATGTTGTAGATCTACAATCGTCATTGGGCGTTTGCAAGTTCCCCAGAAGTTCTTAATGAACCGCTCCTTCAATTCTGCCCACATGTTGATGGAGTTGGCTCGTACATGTTTAAACCACGTACGAGCCAGCCCTTCCAAAATGATAGTGAAGTACTTGGTGCAAACTGCATCACCGGCATCAAACATATCCATAGCCAGCTCGTAACTATCTCAATCCACGCACCTTCCTCAAGATCGGTTGTGTAATTGGGCACCTTGCGAGGGCCTTTGAAATCTCAGGGCATGTGCTCGTTGTGAAGAGCAAATGACAAGCAGGGGACGCCTACGTTCTATCCTCCCGATCCACTGTCCGCACGCGCCGGCTGGGCATAAGTCAGAACTACCTGACCCGCCATCACCGCCACCGCCTCTTCCTCTGCATGTCGAGCAACTCGGGCTGCATTCACAAGCGCGTGAGAATTTAACGTTGGCATCTCGAGTAGGTTGGCTTGAGGCTGTTGTCGTCGACCAGTGCTGGAAACCGCCGGGGGATCGTCTTGGCGGCTCCTGGTGTGACTAGCATGAGGTGTGGAGTGCAATCGATCATGACTGTAAGAAAATAGCGTCTGCTGAACCACCACCGTCTTTAGCATATCAATGGCGTTCCTTGCTTCCACCTCAAGTGGTGTGTAGCAGACAGCATATTATCTATCGGGTTGGAGAAGTGGCCCTGCGTCATTTGAAAACGCTGAACCCCCTGTTGGATCAGTGGAGGCTGAGCCGACTGCTGAACAAACTCGACCTATTGATTAGTCTGACGAGGCGGGTTATACTCCGCACCAGGCGTATGTGGACTGTCAAATAAGGGAGTGGGATTAAGATTGGCCGAAATACGACTCTGATGCCTCCTGTGGCGCACCGCATCAGATGCGACTCGCTGACGCTCAAGCCGCCATGCATCATCCTTCAAGTGTTCCACCTCTTCGTTAATTTGAACATGGTGACCCGCCATCCGAGTGTTCTCAGCGTCAATCTTACGTTGTATCTTAGCCATCCCCTCGTGCAGTTTTACCAGTTCAACATTGATTTCCTCCTGATTTTCAGCCGTCATGGCGACTGCCATGAGTTTTGAAATCTCGGCCTTCACATCCGTCATGGCGTGGGCCAGCGTTTTTCCACACACGCTGGCTCCATTGGCGGTCGCTGCATATGGCTGATATTGAGCGGTCGCCGCTCCCACCATGTAGATGGCGACTTGGAAAGGTGGTTCCTATGGACCTTCAGAAAAAGCCATCTCAGGAAAGCCCCCAAGCCTTCCCTCATAGAGGGGTCATATCAAATCTGTGTCCCTCGTGGCTGATGATGACCCACAAGTATAGGGGATCAATCGTAGTCCTTTCGATAAGTAAGAGTGTCGAACCCAACGAGGAGTAGAAGGATCTCACAAGTGGTTTTCAGCAAGGTAAAATCTGCATGCACTGAAATTGTCGGTAACAAGTGATTGTGTGGTGAGATGATTCATAGCAAGCAACAAGTAACAAAAGTAGCAACGGTGCAGAAAAGTGGCCCAATATCTTTCATAGCAAGGGACAAGCCTGGACAAAGTATTATACGAGGAAAAACGCTCCCGAGGACACACGGGAATTTCTGTCATGCTAGTTTTCATCATGTTCATATGATTCGCGTTCGTTACTTTGATAGTTTGATATGTGGGTGGACCGGCGCTTGGGTACTGCCCTTACTTGGACGAGCATCCAACTTATGATTAACCCCTCTCGCAAGCATCTGCAACTACGAAAGAAGAATTAAGACAAAGTCTAACCATAGCACTAAACTAGTAGATCCAAATCAGCCCCTTACGAAGTAACGCATAAACTAGGGTTTAAGCGTCTGTCACTCTAGCAACCCATCATCTACTTACTACATCCCAATGCCTTCCTCTAGGCCCAGATAATGGTGAAGTGTTATGTATTCGACGTTCACATAAAACCACTAGAGGAAAAACAACATACACCATATCAAATTACCGAACGAATACCAAATTCACATGACTACTATTAGCATGATCTATCCCATGTCCTCAGGAACAAAACTAACTACTCACAAAGCATAATCATATTCATGACCAGAGAGGTAATGAGTAGCATCAAGGATCTGAACATAAACTCTTCCACCAAGTAATCGAACTAGCATCAACTACAGAGAGTAATCAACACTACTAGCAACCTTACAAGTACCAACCGGAGTCGCGAGACAGAGATTGGTTACAAGTGATGAACTAGGGTTTGGAGATGAGATGGTGCTGATGAAGATGTTGATGGTGACGAGTCCCCTACGATGAGAGGAGTGTTGGTGATGACGATGGCGACGATTTCCCCCTCCGGGAGGGAAGTTTCCCCGACAGGATCATCCTGCCAGAACTCTAGATTTGTTCTGCTCAAGTTCCGCCTCGTGGCGGCGGTGAATCCACGAAAAAGCTCCTCCCTGATTTTTTTCCTGGACGAAACCCTTCATATAGCAGAAGAGGGGGGCCAGTGGGCCAGCAGGCTACCCACAAGCCCTCTTGGCGCTGCTTGGGAGGTGGCCGCGTCGTGCAGGCTTGTGGCCACCTGCTGGCGCCCCTCTAGAGCTTCTTCGGCCCAGTATTTTTTATAAATCCGGAAAAAAAATCCTTGTTGATTTTTACGGTGTTTGGAGTTCGCAGAATAGGTATCTCAACTTTGCTCCACTTTCAGGCCAGAATTCCAGTTGCCGGCATTCTCCCTCTTCATGTAAACCTTGCAAAATAAGAGAGAAAAGGCAGAAGAATTGTACTGTGAAGTGAAATAACAGCCCAAGAAGCGATAAATATCAACATGAAAACATGATGCAAAATGGACGTATCAACTCCCCCAAGCTTAGACCTCGCTTGTCCTCAAGCGAAAGCCTAGCTCAATAAATATGTCCACATGTTTAGTGAGACAGGTGTCGACCAAACAAGATACGAACATGCATGCATCATGATCATGATCAGAACAGCAATACCAACATATAATCTCTCATGCTAAAGTGACAATTCCTTCACAAAGTAAAGCATGCATCAAGAACCTTACCGAGAAGTAACAACCGATAGCCTTTAGTCATTGAAGCAATTGCAATTTATCACAACATCAGAAAGAGTCAAATAAGAGCTTGTAAAGCGAATCCACATAGTCAATCATTCTTTCGTTCTCTACAATTGCTACAACTAACGTGGTACTCATGAGATCAAAGTTTCAGCTCGAGTAGGTTGGCTTCAGGCTGTTGTCGTCGACCAGTGCTCGAAACCGCCGGGGGATTGTCTTGGCGGCTCCTGGTGTGACTAGCATGAGGTGTGGAGTGCAATCGATCATGACTGTAAGAAAATAGCGCCTGCTGAACCACCACCGTCTTCAGCATATCGATGGCGTTCCTTGCTTCCACCTCAAGTGGCGTGTAGCAGCCATCACATTATCTATGGGGTTGGAGAAGTGGCCCTGCGTTATTTGAAAACGATGAGCCCCCTGTTGGATCGGTGGAGGCTGAGCCGACTGCTGTACAAACTCGACGTGTTGATTAGTCTGGCGAGGCGGGTTATACTCCGCACCAGGCGTATGTGAGCTGTCAAATAAGGGAGTGGGATTAAGATTGGCCGAAATACGACTCTGATGCCTCCTGTGGCGCACCGCATCAGATGCGACTCGCTAACGCTCAAGCCGGCATGCATCAGCCTTCAAGTGTTCCACCTCTTCGTTAATTTGAGCTTGCTGACCCGCCATCCGAGTGTTCTCAGTGTCAATCTTACGTTGTATCTTAGCCATCTCCTCATGCAGTTTTACCAGTTCAACATTGATTTCCTCCTGATTTTCAGCCGTCATGGCGACTGCCACGAGTTTTGAAATCTCGACCTTCACATCCGTCATGGCTTGGGCCGGTGTTTTTCCACACCCGCTAGCTCCATTGGCGGTTGCTGCATATGGCTGATACTGAGCGGTCGCCGCTCCCGCCATGTAGATGGCAACTTGGAAAGGTGGTTCCTATGGACCTTCAGAAAAAGCCATCTCAGGAAAGCCCCCAAGCCTTCCCTCATAGAGGGGTCATATCAAATCTATGTCCCTCGTGGCTGATGATGACCCACAAGTATAGGGGATCAATCATAGTCCTTTCGATAAGTAAGAGTGTCGAACCCAACGAGGAGCAGAAGGATCTGACAAGTGGTTTTCAGCAAGGTAAAATCTGCACGCACTGAAATTGTCGGTAACAAGTGATTGTGTTGTGAGATGATTCGTAGCAAGCAACAAGTAACAAAAGTAGCAACGGTGCAGCAAAGGGGCCCAATATCTTTTATAGCAAGGGACAAGCCTGGACAAAGTATTATACGAGGAAAAACGCTCCCGAGGACACACGGGAATTTCTGTCATGCTAGTTTTCATCATGTTCATATGATTCATGTTCGTTACTTTGATAGTTTGATATGTGGGTGGACCGGCGCTTGGGTACTGCCCGTACTTGGAGAAGCATCCAACTTATGATTAACCCCTCTCGCAAGCATCTGCAACTACGAAAGAAGAATTAAGACAAAGTCTAACCATAGCATTAAACTAGTAGATCCAAATCAGCCCCTTACGAAGTAACGCATAAACTAGGGTTTAAGCGTCTGTCACTCTAGCAACCCATCATCTACTTATTACTTCCCAATGCCTTCCTCTAGGCCCAAATAATGGTGAAGTGTTATGTAGTCGACGTTCACATAACACCACTAGAGGAAAAACAACATACACCATATCAAATTACCGAACGAATACCAAATTCACATGACTACTATTAGCATGACCTATCCCATGTCCTCAGGAACAAAACTAACTACTCACAAAGCATAATCATATTCATGACCAGAGAGGCAATGAGTAGCATCAGGGATCTGAACATAAACTCTTCCACCAAGTAATCCAACTAGCATCAACTATAGAGAGTAATCAACACTACTAGCAACCTTACAAGTACCAATCGGAGTCGCGAGACGGAGATTGGTTACAAGTGATGAACTAGGGTTTGGAGATGAGATGGTGTTGATGAAGATGTTGATGGTGACGAGTCCCCTACGATGAGAGGAGTGTTGGTGATGACGATGGCGACGATTTCCCCCTCCGGGAGGGAAGTTTACCCGGCAGGATCATCCTGCCGAAACTCTAGATTGGTTCTGCTCAAGTTCCGCCTCGCGGCGGCGGTGAATCCACGAAAAAGCTCCTCCCTGATTTTTTTTCCTGGACGAAACCCTTCATATAGCAGAAGAGGGGGCCAGTGGGCCAGCAGGCTACCCACAAGCCCTCATGGCGCTGCCTGGGGGTGGTCGCGTCGTGCAGGCTTGTGGCCACCTGCTGGCTCCCCTTTGGAGCTTCTTCGGCCCAGTATTTTTTATAAATCTGGAAAAAAATCCTTGTTGATTTTTACGGTGTTTGGAGTTCGCAGAATAGGTATCTCAACTTTGCTCCACTTTCAGGCCAGAATTCCAGTTGCCGACATTCTCCCTCTTCATGTAAACCTTGCAAAATAAGAGAGAAAAGGCATAAGAATTATACTGTGAAGTGAAATAACAGCCCAAGAAGCGATAAATATCAACATGAAAACATGATGCAAAATGGACGTATCAACTCCCCCAAACTTAGACCTCGCTTGTCCTCAAGCGAAAGCCTAGCTTAATAAATATGTCCACATGTTTAGTGAGAGAGGTGTCGACCAAACAAGATACGAACATGCATGCATCATGATCATGATCAGAACAGCAATACCAACATATAATCTCTCATGCTAAAGTGACAACTCCTTCACAAAGTAAAGCATGCATCAAGAACCTTACCGAGAAGTAACAACCGATAGCCTTTAGTCATTGAAGCAATTGCAATTTATCACAACATCAGAAAGAGTCAAATAAGAGCTTGTAAAGCAAATCCACATACTCAATCATTCTTTCGTTCTCTACAATTACTACAACTCACGTGGTACTCATGAGATCAAAGTTTCAGCTGGACACACTGAAAGATAGGGGCTTATAGTTTTGCCTCCCAACTGCTTAACTCAAGGGCAATGTCAATAATAATAATTCGTGAATACTTACCTCCAAGTTGACATATGAATATAGATCTTTCCCAAACATATGATGTTAGCCAAGATAAAGGTGAGATAAGGAATTGGTGAAGATCACTATGACTCTTTGAAGGGCAAAACGTAAAGATACAAGATAGGCCCTTCGCAGAGGGAAGCAGAGGTTGTTATGCGCTTTTGAGGTTTGGATGTGTTTCCCCTTAGTGCGGAGGAACGTCACTTTATATTTCCTCCTGTGATAAATAAATTTATTATGCGGTCTGTCGCTTTTATGTCTTCCTCATCGCAGGTTTGTACAAAGCTTATTTTCCACACACTAATAGATCATACATATTAATTAGCAATTTTTATTGCTTGCACCGATGACAACTTACTTGAGGGATCTTATTCAATCCATAGGTAGGTATGGTGGACACTCATGGCAAAACTGGGTTGATGGTTTATGGATGCGCAAGTAGTATCTCTACTTAGTGCGGGAGGTTTGGCTAATTGTGAGGTGGAAGCAATCGTCACATGCTAAGGGATCTCTAATAATATAACATTGTTCGGAGCCAAGCAAACACAATTCATTATGTTTTCTTCCTTTTTCAACATCTACTTCTAGGCATACAATAGTTTAGTGAGTGTTCACAATCATAGATGGTGTCAGAGATGATATATTTATATGTGAACCTCTCCTTCTTTATCACTTCCTATTAATTCCAACAATGACCAAGGTCTACGTTTGCCTACCCTCAACAATTTTCAATCCTCATTCTTTTTATATGTGAAGCCATCACTTCCTATAAGATCATTACATGATCTTTCATGATTTTGTTCTATTCACTCTTTTGATCATGGCAAGAGGCAAAGCCCTTCAACTAAGACACTCTTCATTATATGGCTCACGAGTTCGAATACATCGGGGGTGACAGAAAGCAAAACTCAAGACTAAAACACTAAGACTTTTAAATCTACTAGAGAAAGAGAAAACTGAAAAGAAAAACTAAAACAAAGGTAAAGGCAAAAGATGTGATGGTGATACGATACCGGGGCAACTCCCCCAAGCTTGGCACAAGCCAAGGGGATTGCCCATACCAATGCTCAGTTGTCTTCCTTTGGTGGTGGTGGAGAAGTTGTTGCAACATGGGTTTGATCCTCCGTCTTCCAAGGCATAGGTGCTCCATCATGGAAAGATGAACGAGTCTCCAGAATCCTCAAATCTGCAGCCAACTGTATTGATTTAAATCTATACTCATACTCACAGTTTTGGTGCTGCCGGTCATAGATTTGGGCCTGGAGTTGATCAATCCTGTCATAGAGCCTCGAGAGGTGCTTCCCAATGTCATTGGCATCAATCCTGTGCTTGTTGGTGAACTCCGTGATCAACATGTGGTTGCCGTTGAGTCCACGCTCCACCATCCCTTGGCACTTGAAGACTTATTGCTCCATTGCTTCGAGCCTCATCTCCACGCTTCCGGTCTTCTTGGGCCCCTCAACATCACAGATTTGCAACATCCCCTCATGCATCTCGATAGATTGAGGGTGTTGTAGTACTCCCGTGACATAGGGATTGATGACCTTCTCGAAGATCTTGTCCTTCGGAGCTTTTGGGGAAGTCATAGCGATCTAGATCTGCAACAGAAACAGGCTCGAAACGAAAAACAGAGGAAATCTGTGTGATATAGGGGTCAGACCAAACGGGAGTATATATAATGAGTTTTTTCACACCAGAAGGAGTACCCCCCCATGAAAACGGAGTCCGGGAGGCGCACAAGGTGGCCACAAGCCCTCACGACGCGGCCAGGGGGTGGGCCCGTGCCGTGTAGGCTTGTCGCCTCCTCGCGCACTTTCCGAACTACTTCCAATTTTTGTATTTTTTCAAATATTCCAAAACGGAGAAAATTTCCTACTGGAAAAGTTTTGGACTCTATTTTCTTACCGAATCACATACCTCTTTGTTTTAGGAGTCTAAAATAGGCTAATAAATATCCCTTAGGTATTCTTTCGGAGTTATGGTATTGATAATATTTCTTTCAACATTTATGGGAGTACCTGAGATATAATGCTTGATTCTCTGCCCATTTACAACTCTCGCACAATTACCTTCCGTGTTGTTGATCTTGATAGCACTGGAACGATATACTTCCTCAACAACATAGGTACCTTCCCATTTAGAGAGAAGCTTGCCTGCAAAGAATCTTAAACGAGAGTTATATAGCAAGACATAATCACCTACATTGAACTCACGCTTTTGTATCCTCTTATCATGCCACCTCTTAACCTTTTCCTTGAACAACTTGGCATTCTCATATGCGTGAGTTCTCCATTCATCAAGCGAGCTAATATCAAATAACCTCTTCTCACCAGCAAGTTTGAAATCAAAGTTGAGCTCTTTGATTGCCCAATAAGCTTTATGCTCTAGCTCAAGAGGTAAATGACATGCTTTACCGTACACCATTTTGTACGGACACATGCCCATGGGATTCTTATAGGCAGTTATATAAGCCCACAGTGCATCATCGAGCTTCTTAGACCAATTCTTTCTAGACCTGTTGATAGTCTTTTGCAGAATTAGTTTAATCACTCTATTGCTTAGCTCTACTTGACCACTAGACTGAGGGTAATAGGGAGACGCAATTCTATGGTTGACATCGTACTTAGCAAGCGTTTTACGGAAAGCACCATGAATGAAGTGTGAACCACGGTCAGTCATTAGATATCTAGGGACTCCAAATCTAGGGAAAATAACTTCTTTAAGCATCCTGATAGAGGTGTTGTGATCAACACTGCTAGTGGGGATAGCTTCTACCCACTTAGTGACGTAATCAACAGCAACCAGGATATGACTATACCCGTTGGATTTTGGAAAAGGTCCCATATAATCAAAGCCCCAGACATCAAATGGTTCAATGACAAGTGAATAGTTCATAGGCATTTCCTGACGTTTGCTAATATTACCTATTCTTTGACATTTGTCACAAGACAAGACAAACTTACGGGCATCCTTGAAGAGAGTGGGCCAATAGAAACATGATTGCAATACCTTGTGTGCAGTTCTATCTCCCGCATGGTGTCCTCCGTAGGCCTTGGAGTGACACTTCTGTAGGATCTTTCCCTGTTCATGCTCAGGTACACAACGTCTAATAACACCATCTAGTCCTTCCTTATAAAGGTGAGGATCATCCCAGAAGTAATGTCTCAAGTCAAAGAAGAATTTCTTCTTTTGTTGGTACGTGAAACTAGGTGGTATGTATTTGGCAACGATATAGTTTGCATAATCAGCATACAATGGTGCACTACGTGAAGCGTTGATGGCATTCAATTGCTCATCGGGAAAGCTATCATCAATAGGTTGTGGGTCATCAAGAACGTTCTCCAACCTAGTCAAGTTATCTGCTATTGGATTATCAGCACCCTGTTGGAATTATGCCCTAGAGGCAATAATAAATATAGTTATTATTATAATTCATGTATCAAGATAATCGTTTATTATCCATGCTATAATTGTATTGAATGAAGACTTATATACATGTGTGGATACATAGACAAAACACTGTCCCTAGCAAGCCTCTAGTTGGCTAGCCAGTTGATCAAAGATAGTCAGGGTCTTCTGATTATATACAAGGTGTTGTTGCTTGATAAGTGGATCACGTCATTAGGAGAATCACGTGATGGACTAGACCCAAACTAATAGACCTAGCATGTTGATCATGTCATTTTGTTGCTACTGTTTTCTGCGTGTCAAGTATTTGTTCCTATGACCATGAGATAATATAACTCATTGACACCGGAGGAATGCTTTTTGTGTATCAAAGGTCGCAACGTAACTGGGTGACTATAAAGATGCTCTACACGTATTTCTGAAGGTGTTCGTTGAGTTAGTATGGATCGAGACTGGGATTTGTCACTCCGTGTAACGGAGAGGTATCTCGGGGCCCACTCGGTAATACAACATCACACACAAGCCTTGCAAGCAATGTGACTTAGTGTAAGTTGCGGGATCTTGTATTACGGAACGAGTAAAGATACTTTCCGGTAAACGAGATTGAAATAGGTATGCGGATACTGACGATCGAATCTCGGGCAAGTAACATACCGAAGGACAAAGGGAATGACATACGGGATTATATGAATCCTTGGCACTGAGGTTCAAACGATAAGATCTTCGTAGAATATGTGGGATCCAATATGGGCATCCAGGTCCCGCTATTGGATATTGACCGAGGAGTCACTCAGGTCATGTCTACATAGTTCTCGAACCCGCAGGGTCTGCACACTTAAGGTTCGACGTTGTTTTATGCGTATTTGAGTTATATGGTTGCTTACCGAATGTTGTTCGGAGTCCCGGATGAGATCACGGACGTCACGAGGGTTTCCGGAATGGTCCGGAAATGAAGATTGATATATAGGATGACCTCATTTGATTACCGGAAGGTTTTCGGAGTTACCGGGAATGTACCGGGAATGACGAATGGGTTCCGGGTGTTCACCGGGGGGGCAACCCACCCCGGGGAAGCCCATAGGCCTTGGGAGTGGCGCACCAGCCCTTAGTGGGATGGTGGTACAGCCCAAGAAGGCCCTATGCGCCATGGATAGAAAATCAAAGAGAAAGAAAAAAAAAGGAGATGGGAAAGGAGAGAAGAACTCCACTTTCCAATCCTAGTTGGACTAGGATTGGAGGAGGACTCCTCCTCCCCTTGGTGCGCAGCCCTTGGGGCTCCTTGAGCCTCAAGGCAAGCCTCCCCTCCCTCCTCCTATATATATGGAGCAATTAGGGCTGATTTGAGACAACTTTTCCAAGGCAGCACGACCACATACCTCCACGGTTTTACCTATAGATCGCGTTTCTGCGGAGCTCGGGCGGAGCCATGCCGAGATTAGATCACCACCAACCTCCGAAGCACCGTCACACTGCCGGAGAACTCATCTACCTCTCCGTCTCTCTTGCTGGATCAAGAAGGCCGAGATCATCGTCGCGCTGTACGTGTGTTGAACGCGGAGGTGCCGTCCGTTCGGCACTAGATCGTGGGACGGATCGCGGGACGTTTCGTGGGACGGTTCGCGGGGCGGATCGAGGGACGTGAGGACGTTCCACTACATCAACCGCGTTCACTAACACTTCTGCTGTGCGATCTACAAGGGTACGTAGATCGGAAATCCCCTCTCGTAGATGGACATCACCATGATAGGTCTTCGTGCGCGTAGGAAAATTTTTGTTTCCCATGCGACGTTCTCCAACAGTGGCATCATGAGCTAGGTTCATGCGTAGATGTAGTCTCGAGTAGAACACAAAAGTTTCTGTGGGCGGTGATGTGCGTATTGCTGCCCTCCTTAGTCTTTTCTTGATTCCGCGGTATTGTTGGATTGAAGCGGCTTGGACCGACATTACTCGTACGCTTACGAGAGACTGTTTTCATCGCTACGAGTAACTCCATTGCTCAAAGATGACTCGCAAGTGTCGGTTTCTCCAAATTTAGTTGAATCGGATTTGACCGAGGAGGTCCTTGGATAAGGATAAATAGCAATTCATATATCTCCGTTGTGGTGTTTGCGTAAGTAAGATGCGATCCTACTAGATATCCATGGTCACCACGTAAAACATGCAACAACAAAATTAGAGGACGTCTAACTTGTTTTTGCAGGGTATGCTTGTGATGTGATATGTCCAACGATGTGATGTGATATATTGGATGTATGAGATGATCATGTTGTAATAGATAATATCGACTTGCACGTCGATGGTACGGCAACCAGCAGGAGCCATAGGGTTGTCTTTAAACTAACGTTTGTGCTTGCAGATGCGTTTACTATTTTTCTAGGATGTAGCTTTAGTAGTAATAGCATGAGTAGCACGACAACCCCGATGGCGACACGTTGATGGAGATCATGGTGTGGCGCCGGTGACAAGAAGATCGTGCCGGTGCTTTGGTGATGGAGATCAAGGACCAGGTGATGATGGCCATATCATGTCACTTATGAATTGCATGTGATGTTAATCCTTCTATGCACCTTATTTTGCTTAGAACGGCGGTAGCATTATGAGGTGATCTCCCACTAAAATTTCAAGACGAAATTGTGTTCTCCCCGACTGTGCACCGTTGCTACAGTTCGTCGTTTCGAGACACCACGTGATGATCGGGTGTGATAGACTCAATGTTCACATACAACGGGTGCAAAACAGTTGCACGCACGGAACACTCGGGTTAAGCTTGACGAGCCTAGCATGTGCAGACATGGCCTCGGAACACATGAGACCGAAAGGTCGATCATGAATCATATAGTTGATATGATTAGTGTAGGGATGCTTACGACCGAAACTATACTCAACTCACATGATGATCGGACTTGAGCTAGTGTAAGTGGGTCATGAACCACTCAAATGACTAGAGAGATGTACTTTTTGAGTGGGAGTTTAGCAAGTAATTTGATTAAGTTAAACTCTAATTATCTTGAACATAGTCTAAGTCCACTTTGAATATATTTGTGTTGTAGATCATGGCTCACGCGACAGTCACCCTGAATTTTAATACGTTCCTAGAGAAAGCTAAGTTGAAAGATGATGGAAGCAACTTTGTAGACTGGGCTCATAATCTTAAGTTGATACTACAAGCTGGGAAGAAGGATTATGTCTTTGATGCTGCGCTAGGAGATGAACCACCCGCTACGGCTGACTAAGATGTTAAGAACGCTTGGTTAACACGTAAGGAGGACTACTCACTAGTTCAATGTGCAGTCTTGTATGGCTTAGAACTGGGACTTCAACGTTGGTTTGAGCGTCATGGAGCATATGAGATGTTCCAGGAATTGAAGTTTATCTTTCAGAAGAACGCCCGGATCAAGAGGTATGAGACCTCCGGTAAATTCTATGCTTGCAAGATGGAGGAGAATTCGTCTGTCAGTGAACATGTGCTCAAAATGTCTGGGTACTCAAACCGTCTAGCTGAGCTGGGGATTGAACTCCCGCAAGAGGCTATCACTGACAGAATTCTTCAATCACTGCCGCCAAGCTATAAGGGCTTTGTGTCGAACTACAACATGCAAGGGATGAACAAATCACCCAGCGAGTTGTTTGCAATGCTGAAAGTCGCAGGGTCTGAACTCCGTAAAGAGCATCAAGTGTTGATGGTGAATAAGACCACTAGTTTCAAGAGAAATGGCAAAGGCAAGAAGGGTAATTCAAAGAAGAGCGGCAAGCCTGTTGCCAATCCGACGAAGAAACCCAAAGCTGGACCTAAGCCTGAAACAGAGTGCTACTATTGCAAGGGTATGGGTCACTGGAAGCGCAACTGCCCCAAGTATCTGGCTGATAAGAAGGCGGCCAAAGAAAAATCAGGTATATTTGATATATATGTTATTGATGTGTACTTAACCAACTCTCGTAGTAGTGCCTGGGTATTCGATACTGGTTCTGTTGCTCATATTTGCAACTCGAAACAGGAACTGCGGAATAGGCAAAGGCTGGCGAAAGATGAAGTGACGATGCGCGTAGGAAATGGTTCCAAGGTTGATGCAATCGCCGTCGGCACAGTTTCACTTCAGTTACCATCAGGATTAGCTATGAACTTGAATAATTGTTATTTAGTGCCTGCGTTGAGCATGAACATTATATCTAGATCTTGTTTATTGCGAGACGGTTACTCTTTTAAGTCAGAGAATAATGGTTGTTCTATTTCTATGAGTAACATATTTTATGGTCATGCACCCAATGTGAGAGGATTGTTCATGTTGAATCTTGATAGTGATGATACACATATACATAACATTGAGACCAAAAGAGTTAGAGTTAACAATGATAGCGCCATGTTTTTGTGGCACTGCCACTTAGGTCATATTGGTGTAAAGCGCATGAAGAAACTCCATACCGATGGACTTTTGGAGTCACTTGACTTTGATTCACTTGACACGTTTGAACCATGCCTCATGGGCAAGATGACTAAAACTCCGTTCTCTGGAACAATGGAGCGTGCCAGTGACTTGTTGGAAATCATACATATCGATGTGTGCGGTCCGATGAGTGTGGAGGCACGCGGCGGATATCGTTATTTTCTCACCTTCACTGACGATTTGAGTAGATATGGTTATGTCTGCTTAATGAAGCACAAGTCTGAAACATTTGAAAAGTTCAAGCAATTTCAGAGTGAAGTTGAAAATCATCGTAACAAGAAGATCAAGTTCCTACGGTCTGATCGTGGGGGTGAATATCTGAGTTTCGAGTTTGGTGCTCACGTAAGACAATGTGGAATTGTTTCACAGTTGACACCGCCTGGAACACCACAGCGTAATGGTGTGTCCGAACGTCGTAATCGTACTTTATTAGAGATGGTGCGATCTATGATGTCTCTTACCGATTTGCCGTTATCGTTTTGGAGTTATGCATTAGACACAGCTGCATTCACTTTAAATAGGGCACCATCAAAATCCGTTGAGACGACACCATACGAACTGTGGTATGGCAAAAGGCCAAAGTTGTCGTTTCTTAAAGTTTGGGGATGTGATGCTTATGTCAAAAAGCTTCAGCCTGAAAAGCTGGAACCCAAAGCGGAAAAGTGCATCTTCATAGGTTACCCAAAAGATACAGTTGGGTACACCTTCTATCTCAAATCCGAGGGCAAAGTGTTTGTTGCTAAAAACGGAGCTTTTCTTGAGAAGGAGTTTCTCTCGAGAGAATTGAGTGGGAGGAAGATAGAACTTGATGAGGTTGTCGAACATCTCATTCCTCTGGATGGTGGCGCAGGGCAAGGGGAAACCCCTGTCGTTGCGACGCCGGTTGAGGAGGAAGTTAATGATGATGATCATGAAACTCCGGTTCAAGTTCCTATCGAACCACGCAGGTCGACGAGACCACGTGCTGCTCCAGAGTGGTACGGTAATCCCGTTTTGTCAATCATGTTGTTAGACAACAATGAACCTGCAAATTAGGAGGAAGCAATGGTGGGCCCAGATTCCAACAAATGTCTGGAGGCCATGAAATCCGAGATAGGATCCATGTATGAAAACAAAGTGTGGACTTTGGAAGTACTACCTGAGGGCCGCAAGGCTATTCAGAACAAATGGATCTTTAAGAAGAAGACGGACGCTGACGGCAATGTGACCGTTTATAAAGCTCGACTTGTGGCAAGGGGTTTTTCACAAGCTCAAGGAGTTGACTACGATGAGACATTCTCACCCGTAGCGGTGCTTAAGTCCGTCAGAATCATGATAGCAATAGCTGCATTTTTCGATTATGAAATCTGGCAGATGGATGTCAAAACGGCGTTCCTTAACGGTTTCCTTAAGGAAGAGTTGTATATGATGCAATCCGAAGGTTTTGTCGATCCTAAGAATGCTAACAAGGTGTGCAAGCTCCAGCGATCCATTTATGGACTGGTGCAAGCATCTCGGAGTTGGAACAAACGCTTTGATGAGGTGATCAAAGCATTTGGGTTTATACAAGTGGTTGGTGAATCTTGTATTTACAAGAAAGTGAGTGCGAGCTCTGTGGCGTTTCTAATATTATATGTGGATGGCATATTGCTGATTGGAAACAACGTAGAGTTTTTGGAGAGCATAAAGGATTACTTGAATAAAAGTTTGTCTATGAAGGACCTAGGAGAAGCTTCTTACATTCTAGGCATTAAGATCTACAGGGATAGATCGAAACGCCTGATAGGACTTTCACAAAGCACATACCTTGATAAAGTTTTGAAGAGGTTCAAAATGGAACAGTCCAAGAAAGGGTTCTTGCCAGTTTTACAAGGTACGAGATTGAGTAAGACTCAGTGCCCAGAAACTGATAAAGATAGAGAGCATATGAGCACCGTCCCCTATGCTTCAGCCATAGGATCTATCATGTATGCAATGCTGTGCACTAGACCGGATGTTAGCCTGGCCATAAGTATGGCAGGCAGGTTCCAGAGTAATCCAGGAGTGGATCACTGGACGGCGGTCAAGAATATCCCGAAGTACCTGAAAAGGACTAAGGAGATGTTTCTCGTGTATGGAGGTGACGAAGAGCTCGTCGTAAAGGGTTACGTCGATGCAAGCTTTGACACAGATCCGGACGACTCTAAGTCGCAGACCGAATACGTATTTATTCTTAATGGGGGTGCGGTAAGCTGGTGCAGTTCCAAGCAAACCGTCGTAGCTGATTCTACATGTGAAGCGGAGTACATGGCTGCCTCGGAGGCGGCTAAGGAGGGTGTCTGGATGAAGCAGGTCATGACGGATCTTGGAGTGGTGCCAAGCGCACTGAATCCAATAACCTTGTTCTGTGACAACACGGGTGCCATTGCCTTAGCAAAGGAACAACGATTTCACAAGAAGACCAGACACATCAAACGACGCTTCAACCTCATCCGCGACTACGTCGAAGGGGAGGACGTAAATATATGCAAAGTGCACACGGATCTGAATATAGCAGACCCGCTCACTAAACCTCTTCCATGGGCAACGCATGATCAACAGCAGAACTGTATGGGTGTTAGATTTATTACAATGTAATTCGCATGATGATGTGAGGGCTAGATTATTGACTCTAGTGCAAGTGGGAGACTGTTGGAATTATGCCCTAGAGGCAATAATAAATATAGTTACTATTATAATTCCTGTATCAAGACAATCGTTTATTATTCATGCTATAATTGTATTGAATGAAGACTTATATACATGTGTGGATACATAGACAAAACACTGTCCCTAGCAAGCCTCTAGTTGGCTAGCCAGTTGATCAAAGATAGTCAGGGTCTTCTGATTATATACAAGGTGTTGTTGCTTGATAACTGGATCACGTCATTAGGAGAATCACGTGATGGACTAGACCCAAACTAATAGACGTAGCATGTTGATCGTGTCATTTTGTTGCTACTGTTTTCTGCGTGTCAAGTATTTGTTCCTATGACCATGAGATCATATAACTCACTGACACCGGAGGAATGCTTTGTGTGTATCAAAGGTCGCAACTTAACTGGGTGACTATAAAGATGCTCTACAGGTATTTCCAAAGGTGTTCGTTGAGTTAGTATGGATCGAGACTGGGATTTGTCACTCCGTGTGACGGAGAGGTATCTCGGGGCCCACTCGGTAATACAACATCACACACAAGCCTTGCAAGCAATGTGACTTAGTGTAAGTTGCGGGATCTTGTATTACGGAATGAGTAAAGAGACTTCCCGGTAAACGATATTGAAATAGGTATGCGGATACTGACCACCGAATCTCGGGCAAGTAACATACCGAAAGACAAAGGGAATGACATACGGGATTATATGAATCCTTGGCACTGAGGTTCAAACGATAAGATCTTCGTAGAATATGTGGGATCCAATATGGGCATCCAGGTCCCGCTATTGGATATTGACCGAGGAGTCACTCGGGTCATGTCTACATAGTTCTCGAACCCGCAGGGTCTGCACACTTAAGGTTCGACGTTGTTTTATGCGTATTTGAGTTATATGGTTGGTTACCGAATGTTGTTCGGAGTCCCGGATGAGATCAAGGACGTCATGAGGTTTTCCGGAATGGTCCAGAAACGAAGATTGATATATAGGATGACCTCATTTGATGACCGGAAGGTTTTCGGAGTTACCGGGAATGTACCGGGAATGACGAATGGGTTCCGGGTGTTCACCGGGGGGGCAACCCACCCCGGGGAAGCCCATAGGCCTTGGGGGTGGCGCACCAGCCCTTAGTGGGCTGGTGGGACAGCCCAAGAAGGCCCTGTGCGCCAAGGATAGAAAATCAAAGAAAAAGAAAAAAAAAGGAGGTGGGAAAGGAGAGAAGGACTCCACTTTCCAATCCTAGTTGGACTAGGATTGGAGGAGGACTCCTCCTCCCCTTGGTGCGCAGCCCTTGGGGCTCCTTGAGCCTCAAGGCAAGCCTCCCCTCCCTCCTCCTATATATATGGAGCAATTAGGGCTGATTTGAGACAACTTTTCCAAGGCAGCCCGACCACATACCTCCACGGTTTTACCTCTCGATCGCGTTTCTGCGGAGCTCGGGCGGAGCCCTGCCGAGATTAGATCACCACCAACCTCCGGAGCACCGTCACGCTGTCGGAGAACTCATCTACCTCTCCGTCTCTCTTGCTGGATCAAGAAGGCCGAGATCATCGTCGAGCTTTACGTGTGCTGAACGCGGAGGTGCCGTCCGTTCGGCACTAGATCGTGGGATGGATCGCGGGACGGTTCGTGGGACGGTTCGCATGGCGGATCGAGGGACGTGAGGACGTTCCACTACATCAACCGCATTCACTAATGCTTCTGTTGTGCGATCTACAAGGGTACGTAGATCGGAAATCCCCTCTCGTAGATGGACATCACCATGTAGGTCTTCGTGCGTGTAGGAAAAAAAATTTCCCATGCGACGTTCTCCAACACACCCTTCCTATCAACAACATGCAAATCAAATTCTTGTAGCAAGAGAACCCATCTGATAAGTCTAGGTTTAGCGTCTTTGTTCTCCATTAGGTACTTAATAGCAGCATGATCAGTGTGTATAGTGACTTTGGAATCAACTATGTAAGACCTGAACTTTTGACATGCAAACACGACTGCTAAAAATGCCTTCTCCGTAGTAGCATAGTTTGTCTGGGCACTGTCTAGAGTTTTACTAGCATAGTGAATAACATTCAACTTCTTATCGACTCTTTGCCCTAGGACAGCACCAACAGCATAATCACTAGCATCCCACGTGATCTCAAAAGGTAGGTTCCAATCAGGTGGTTGAACAATAGGTGTAGTTATCAAAGCCCTCTTAAGTATATCAAAGGCTTCCTCACAATCATCGTCAAAAACAAAAGGAATATCCTTTTGCAAGAGATTGGTAAGAGGCCTAGAAATCTTAGAGAAGTCTTTAATGAACCTTCTATAGAAACCAGCATGACCAAGGAAACTTCTTATACCTTTTATATCTTTGGGGTATGGCATTTTCTCGATTGCATCAACCTTAGCCTTATCGACTTCAATACCTCTTTCAGAAATTTTATGTCCTAAGACGATGCATTCATTAACCATAAAGTGGCACTTCTCCCAATTCAAGACAAGATTGGTGTCTTTACATCTCTGTAAGACTCGATTAAGGTTGCTGAGGCAATCATCAAAAGAAGACCCGTAAACGGAAAAGTCATCGATGAAAACCTCGACAATCTTTTCACAAAAGTCAGAGAATATAGCCATCATACATCTTTGAAAGGTGGCAGGTGCATTACATAAACCAAAGGCATACGTCTATAAGCAAAGGTACCGAAAGGGCAGGTGAAATTGGTTTTCTCCTGATAAGATTGTGCAACTGGTATTTGGGAGAAACTAGAATAACCGTCTAGAAAGCAGAAGTGTGTGTGTTTAGACAGCCTTTCTAGCATTTGGTCGATAAAAGGTAGAGGGTAATGATCTTTCCTAGTGGCTTTATTCAGTTTTCTGAAATCGATCACCATCCTATAGCTAGTAATAATCCTGTGTGGGATCAATTCATCCTTATCATTAGGGACAACGGTAATGCCTCCCTTCTTAGGAACGCAATGCACCGAACTCACCCAATCGCTATGAGCAACAGGATAGATAATACCCGCTTCTAGGAGCTTTAGTATTTCTTTTCTTACTGCTTCTTTCATCTTAGGATTCAATCTCCTTTGATGATCAGCAACTGGTTTGAAATCAGGATCGGTTTTAATCTTGTGCTGGCATAGGGTAGGACTAATGCCCTTAAGATCATCAAGAGTATATCCAATAGCAGCACGGTGTTTCCTCAGATTTTTTAGTAACTTCTTTTCTTCATGCTCTGAGAGGCTAGCACTAATTATGATAGGATATATCTCTTTTTCATCAAGATAAGCATACTTAAGAGTATCTGGCAACTGTTTAAGCTCGAACACAGGATCACCCTTTGGTGGGGGTGGATCCCCAAGCAGTTCAACAGGCAAGTTATTCTTAAGGATAGGATATTGTTCTAAGACAACTCTATCTATCTCATCCCTTTCATACATATGCATATCGTTTTCATGCTCAAGCAAGTATTGCTCTAAGGGACCAGTAGGAGGTACAAAAATAGAAGCTAAGGCAATAGTTTCATCCCTACTAGGCAACTCCTTTTCATGAGGTTGTCTACCAAACTCATGTGACACACCTTCAAAGCCAACAGTGACAGTTTGCTTCTCACAGTCAATATGAGCATTGACAGTATTGAGGAATGGTCTGCAAAAAATGCTGAGACAAAAGCTATCTTGAGCGGTAACAAGAACGAGGAAATCAGCAGGATACTTTGTTTTACCACACAAGACTTCAACATCCCTAACAATTCCCACAGGGCAGATAGTATCTCTATTGGCAAGCTGAATAGTGACATCTACAGGTTCTATCTCAACAGGTGCAATCTCGTCCTTAATTTCATCGTATAAGGATTGAGGTATTGCACTAACACTAGCACCCATGGTAACAATGATCTCCTATCTTAACAGAAATCACACGCATGCCAACAACAGGCCTATGTTTGTCTCTAACATGAGGTTTAGCAATTCTAGCAGCATCTTCACAGAAGTGAATATTATGTCCCACAACATCGTCGGACAGAAGATCTTTGATGATAGAAACACTAGGTTCAACTCAAATTTGCTCAGGGGGAGTAGGTGCTCTAATATAGCCTCTACGTATCACAGTTGAAGCTTTAGAATGACACTTTATCCTAACAGGAAAAGGTGGTTTCTCAATGTAAGTACTGGGAACCACACGATCATTATAGGCAATGACTTTCTCTTCAACTAGGGTGGGTTTAACTACATTGACTTCTAAAGGAGGATGATATTTAAACCACTTCTCTTTGGGGAGATCGATATGAGCAGCAAATGATTCACACAATGAAGCTACTATCTCAGAGTCAAGTCCATACTTAGCGCTAAAGTCACAAAAAGTATTTGTCTCAACAAAGGATTTAACACAATCAAACGTGAAATTCATACCTGACTCCTTACCTTCTTCAATCTCCCAATCTTCAGAGTTGCGTTTAATTCTCTCCAATAAATTCCATTTGAAGTCAATATCTCTCTTCATAAAAGAACCGGTACAAGAAGTGTCAAGCATGGTGTGATCATCATGAGAAAGCCGAGCATAGAAGTTCTGAATGATAATTTCTCTTGAGAGCTCATGATTGGGGCATGAATATAACATTGATTTAAGCCTCCCCCAAGCTTGAGCGATGCTTTCTCTGTCACGAGGCCAAAAATTATAAATATAATTCCGATCACGATGTACTAAATTCATAGGATAAAACTTTTGATGAAATTCCAATTTCAACCGATTGTAGTTCCATCTCCTGTAAAAGGATTAGCCAGCAGTTTCTCAAGCATACCCGAAGGAAATTCAAAGAAAATATTTTTAGTAGGTGCAGCGGGTTGAGGAGAAACTCTTTGCGCTTCCGTTCGAGGTGAAGATACCCCGAACAAGCCCCTCAAAGGACTAGTATCCATAGTGACAAGTGACAACAAATTTCAGCACACTACATGAATGTTTCCTTACCAAGTTCCACTTACCAAAAAAGAGTCTTGATGACCCACAAGTATAGGGGATCAATCATAGTCCTTTCGATAAGTAAGAGTGTCGAACCCAACGAGGAGCACAAGGATCTGATAAGTGGTTTTCAGCAAGGTAAAATCTCCAGGCACTGAAATTGTCGGTAACAAGTGATTGTGTGGTGAGATGATTCGTAGCAAGAAACAAGTAACAAAAGTAGCAACGGTGCAGCAAAGTGGCCCAATCCCTTTTGTAGCAAGGGACAAGCTTGGACAAAGTCTTACAGCAGGGAAAACGCTCCCGAGGACACACGGGAATTTTTGTCATGCTAGTTTTCATCATGTTCATATGATTTGCGTTCGTTACTTTGATAGTTTGATATGTGGGTGGACCGGCGCATGGGTACTGCCCTTACTTGGACAAGCATCCCACTTATGATTAACCCTTCTCGCAAGCATCCGCAACTACGAAATAAGAATTAAGATAAATTCTAACCATAGCATTAAACTAGTAGATCCAAATCAGCCCCTTACGAAGTAACGCATAAACTAGGGTTTAAGCGTCTGTCACTCTAGCAACCCATCATCTACTTACTACTTCCCAATGCCTTCCTCTAGACCCAAATAATGGGGAAGTGTTATGTAGTCGACGTTCACATAACACCACTAGAGGAAAAACAACATACAACATATCAAATTACCGAACGAATACCAAATTCACATGACTACTATTAGCATTACTTATCCCATGTCCTCAGGAACAAAAGTAACTACTCACAAAGCATAATCATATTCATGACCAGAGAGGTAATGAGTAGCATCAAGGATCTGAACATAAACTCTTCCACCAAGTAATCCAACTAGCATCAACTACAAAGAGTAATCAACACTACTAGCAACCTTACAAGTACCAATCGAAGTCGCGATACGGAGATTGGTTAGAAGTGATGAACTAGGGTTTGGAGATGAGATGGTGCTGATGAAGATGTTGATGGTGACGAGTCCCCTTCGGTGATAGGAGTGTTGGTGATGATGATGGCGATGATTTCCCCCTCCGGGAGGGAAGTTTCCCCGGCAGGATCGTCCTGCCGGAGCTCTAGATTGGTTCTGCTCAAGTTCCGCCTCGTGGCAGCGGCGAATCCACGAAAAAGCTCCTCCCTAATTTTTTCCTGGACGAAACCATTCATATAGCAGAAGAGGGGGGCCAGTGGGCCAGCAGGCTGCCCACAAGCCCTCATGGCGCGGCCTGGGGGTGGTCGCGCCGTGCAGGCTTGTGGCCACCTGCTGGCGCCCCTCTGGCGCTTCTTCGGCCCAGTATTTTTTATAAATACGGAAAAAAAATCCTCGTTGATTTTTACGGCGTTTGGAGTTGCGCAGAATAGGTATCTCAACTTTGCTCCACTTTCAGGCCAGAATTCCAGTTGTCGGCATTCTCCCTCTTCTTGTAAACCTTGCAAAATAAGAGAGAAAAGGCATAAGAATTGTACCCTGACGTGAAATAACAGCCCAAGAAGCGATAATTATCAACATGAAAACATGATGCAAAATGGATGTATCAGATGACTCGCCGTCTGATTTGACGGGGGTGTCTCCATCAATTGTTGGCTCATCCGGGAGGCTGACCCCCTGTGTAAAGCCAACAAAGACGCGGCGCCACCCGGTCTGATGCTTGGCGGGTTGGGCGAACCGGGCCAGCGCAACGATTTAGGTATATATGTCCGGCTCGGCGTCGGGCGCTCCGATCTTGCTGACGAAGACGTGAATCTTGCCAAAGTGGACCCGGTAACCTGGTTCGATTGAACCGACCTCGGGACCCCAGCTCGAATTGTCGATGTAGCACTTTCAAAGTGGCTCTTGGTCATGAGACCAACCGCGTGGCTCCCGAACCCTGGAAGGGCTCCCTTTGAGGTAAAAGCCTATGTCCTGCTTTGTGTGTATTAATGATCAAATCGATTAGAAAGGTGTGCTTTCGCCTGACCTAGCTCTCGATTGATTGCAACTGAAGTCTACCAGCACTAGAGACTCGCCTTTACATACAAGTTGAGGCCCTAGGTTTACAAGAGTCCAGGTCACATTATGATTCATGACTTGGTATATCTCTAAATCACCTTGCTTCTTAAGCAAGAAAACTCCTGGCTACCCTTCTCCCGCATTGGCCATGAGTCGCCATCTTCGTGTCGTGGGCCACAGCCGGCTCTCGTTGGCTCCGCCTTGTACCTTCTACTTCATAAGTCAGGGCCCATCTTGAATAAGAACGTTGAGCTGCCATCATCTTGACCCGACCTCTTGGGTTGGGTCTCATGGTGGGATAATATCCCCAATAGGCACCGTCGGGGTAGTAGTCATCGTCGGAGGGATACACCATCTCCCGCGCTCCATCGTCTGGTCACAGCAATCGTATCAATGGGGAAAAGGAGGAGCAAACCAATGGTGAGTACTCATCCAAATTACTCACAAGACTGACATCAAACTATAATAAGTATGCATCAGTATCAAATGAATAGGGTTATATGTGGAGTGACTGCAGCAATGCGAGAATAGAGGGAAGGAACTAGTCCTATCGAAGACTAGCATCTTCAGTGCCTTGCAGCAATAGACGAGAGTAGATCAAGTAACACAATTATATAGTTATATTGTTGTAGAAAATTTAGTTAAGTCCTGCCCAGACATTCTTCCTCGACTCCCTACGAGGAAGCAATCTCGGAGCAAACATTCCAGTTAAGTAACAATTGTAGTTGTATTAGATCAGGATACCATTCTGAGTGGTCCTCTAACCATGGACACGACTATTCGAATAGTTAATTTTCATCCCTGCAGGGGTGCACCATAGTATCCAACACGCATGATAAACTTTGGCAAGACACACTTTACTGGGTCATGCTCGGCCTTGGAACATCAACACGTCGCAACCCTACCTAGACTCAACGGAGAGGCGAGCCCGACAGTCTAAATTCTAAGTGCGTAGGGATCATGGGCCCATCACCCTTTGCACTCCTGCATGATGTGTGGGTGTCCGATGTCAGTCCTGACACCTCTGATACAAGACGATGCTTACGCAGACCAATAGGTCATGCGCCGCTCCATTACTGACGTATGATGAGCTTCGGTTGATACCACGACGTCGAGTACCCATAACTTCCCACACTTGAAGGTTAGTGCGACAAGGTATTTGACCAACTCACATCAAATACCCAAATCTCATTATCTTTTTAGTTAACACTGCAGCGACGATCAACAATCCACTATATGTGGTCCCGTCGCCCTGTCTCGAGGATGTGTGGCAAGGGCCAAGAATGCCCGGCCACGCCTCGTGACAACCACGCGGGAATCCACCCGCAACACACCTCATTTACTAAATGGAAAGGTCAAGTAACTGTGTCACTATAACATCAGAGGGTTCCGAGGTATCACCCTTGCTGAATTCTGATCGATGAAACTGTCAAGGCGACTAGGGCGGAATCACCCTCGATGGTCCACGCTTGAGGGGTTGTACGACAGAGTCATTCTCAAAAGCGGTGCATGCGGAATCACCCTCCATGAACCACCACTTGTTAACTACACTATAGAGCTAACATCAGGAGAATGTAACGAGGTGTCACCTTTGGTACTGGATAGTAGCTCCACAGCGTCATACAACAAGGGGATGTGAGTGATATGATGGGTTTTGGATAGTCGATCAGTAGATCGAGACTTTGATGAAAAAGTGGGGGACTGGACTAAGGAGTCAACGGGGATCACCAAGCCACCTATACTAAGCATTTGATATTGCAGTAGAGCATATAGCAGTGTAACAAAAATAGGCTATGCATGAGAATTGGAGCTATCTACAACAGTAGAAAATCAAAAGCAAGCATGAGGGAGTAGGAATAGGTGATATAGGAATGATCAAGGGGGTTGCTTGCCTTGTTGCTCTGCGGCAAAGGGCTGGTCGTCAGGAGGGTAGTCGTACCCGACAGATGCATCAGCGTCAGCGTCTACCGGAGAGAAGAAGGGGGGGAAACAATAAATATGAATCAGACGGATGCATCATGGTGCATGACATGGCAATATGAAGTGCTAGGCATGAGCTAACACAGTACTAATCGTCATGGACGGATCGAAAAAATATCTCAAGATATTTCTCGGGTGTGTGGCTACTACTGGACAGGAGAAAATGATGGAAAAGTTCCATGTTCATCATGTGACAGATGAACGAAGCATATTCGGATTCTTGGGATTTTTTTGACTAACTTTCATATATAAGTTAATTTCATCTGACTTACGGTTTATTTTCTATTAATATTCAAATTTTAAAGATTTTCAAAAACTAACATAATTGATATTAATTTGAAAAATAAGGGAATTTCTAGGTGCACCTTGTTGACTACACCCAATGGGGTGGCAGAGGCTGACCACGGGGCTGAGTTGACTGGTCAACTGTGTAGTCAACACTCGCTGACACGTGGGCCAACCTGTCGAGTGAGCATGCTTACTAGGCCGGCCCTATCCACTAGAATAGTGGATAGGCCCCACCTGTCATTGATTGTAACTTAATTAGGTTTATTTTCAAATCCTGGGTTAATTAATGAAGTGGGGCCCGATCATCACGGACTATTAATAGTTTAGTTAATTTATATTTTAACACTAATCTAATCACCTGACCGGCTGGACCCATGGGTTAGTGACCCAGCGCATCGTGGCCGGCCCCGGTGACCACACAGCACGGTGGAGGAACGTCGAAGTGCATTTCTGACGACCATTTGGTCGACCGTGAGCACAATCAAACCAGATCGTTGAGCCGCGGTTGTGGGTGGTGGTAGCGGGCCTGGAGTTGGTCGGAGTAGAGTGCAGCAGCGACGATGGTGACGGTGGTGTTCGTTGATTGCTCGGGCGCGTGCTTACGTCGGTCAATACGAGCGGGGCAACTGTGGGATGGACACATGGGAGCTCTAGGAGCTCGACTAACTATGCAACAGGTTCGAGCAGAGGTTCCCGCGAGCACGAGGCTCGTCGTCCTTGGCGGAGGTGAGCTCCTACTATGGTGGAGGTGACCTAGGGGGAGTGGGCCGGTGCAAAGAAAGGGGGAGGTCAAGGAGCTCACCTCGGAGGCGCACAAAGGCCCGGCGAGTAGCTAGGAGCGGCCGATTGATCATATTGACATGGTGAAGCTCCGTTGAGGAAGAGGAAGAAGACGCTCGTTGCTGACAATGTGGCCACTCTTGCCTTGATCTCGTGTGCGGGACAGGAGCGGCGGAGGTGTATGGAACTCGTGGACAAGGTGGTGGCACAAGGGATGGCCAGTGGTCGCGGAGTCGATGGCTTGCGGCGAAGGAGGCCCTTCGGGCATGGAGATAACAAGGGGGGAGTGAGCACGAGAGAGGGAAGAAACATGACTAGGGTTCAGGGGACAGAAGGGGGCACTAGGGTCGTTTTACATCTCTTGGAGCACCGGGATGGCCGGCGTGTGAGGCTCCTGCGCCATGGATGGCGCACGGGCGCCCACCGCGCCCATGGTGAACAAGGGGGAGAGGAAGGGGAAGGCCTGGCCAGGCCAGCTGGGCCAGGTGGGCCAGCACTGTGCACTAGGCCCAATGCATAGTGTCCCTTTCCCCCTTTTCCATCCTTTAATTTTTCTTTATTTTTATTTTCTGTTTTGCATTTTATTTTAATACCTAATGGTTTTGTTGCTCGTGAAAGTTAGCACCTAACTAGTAGTCAATATTTTGACTTAGCACACAAAGTTTCAATTTCTTTTGAAACACCAAACTATTTGCTTATTTTGAGAAGACTTAATTTAGTATTGTTGGATTTGTTTCAAAAAGGTAAGGGTGCTTAAATATTTTATAAAGAAGTTGATTTCTACCCCACCATTACTTAGGGAATATTTGTAACATTCTGAACATTTTTATTTTATGTTTGAACAAAAAAACATTGATTCTATTTTCAGTTGAATTTGGCTTTGATTTTATTAAGTGAAAATCTAGCTTAGTTAATTTCATGACCTGACATCATTAGTGTGTGGTTACTGTAGCTTAATTACCTTGATCATTGTAGCATAATTCGGGGATGTCACAACTCTCCACCACTAAAAGAAATTCTCGACCCGAGAATTAAGAGGTAGAAGTAAGGGGAAATGTTTGGTTGTGTAATTCTAACCAATCTGCTCGGTCTTATTTGCTCTCCCCGGAGAAATTGATCCGTTTCGTTGTTGTCTTCAATTCTCAGTGTTCATTCGGATGAAGCCGTCATCCTTCCTTCAGGATCTTCATCATCCTATGAATGCAATAATAGGGACAACTTTGGAAGAGCGTAGCTACACAAAGTTGGGCATCTGACGGTGAACTCGGGAAAAAGGACATCAATTATTAATCAAGTTATAACTCACGAAACTCATTGAGAGTAATATGTGATGCTACAAAGGTTTCAAATGGTTAGGGAATTGTTTGATTCCTAAACAAAGATGAAAGGGAGATTTAGAGCAATGAAAATAAGTATTTTGTCTGGTACTAGAATAGATCATCCCATTGGATGGTGGCTCTGGAATTTCACATGAAGCCAAGTGCAAAGGATACTTTGGAGTCAAATATATACAGGAGAGTCATATTTCGATCCTGGGGAACTTTGTGTTATTAACCCACTATCTAGGTTAAGAGTAGGCAGAACGATGACATCGTGCACAGTTTTGGTAGGAAGACATGTCAGAAAATAGGCTATTAGTTATGTTGGAAACAACGTCAGTAGCAAGGGCGGGGACGAATAGAACCATTTTCCTGCTCATTGAAACGAGGCGAACCAATAGGCAAAGTTCTCGTCCACCGGCATCTACCGGAATGTTACCCACAATATTAACAGGGTCTTACTGATAGAGTTGTACACCAAGGTTTTTACCTAAGCCGGGAATTACCACTACCCGGATAAATTAGAATACAAGAAATCTTAAATAGACCACTTGCGAAGGAAAATGTGTTCACACACAAGTAATAGAATATACCTTTTCCAAGGTATTCGGAGCATGGTATACATGATTGGTCATCAAGTACATATCCATTTAGATAAAGGGGCAAGGAGAATCATGATGCTTATCCATACAATACTGTTTGGATAATTGATCAAGAATATCTTAGCATTGAGCTTTCAATGTTCCTCTTGACATTCGAAGTACCACATTCATTCTACAAGGGAGCATCGATATGGTCATCAGGTAAAGGTAGGATGTTGGGTACACAAAGGATCCATCAAGAACAACTTATAAAGTAAGTCATACAATTTCCTCACGGGATGGTGCTAACCTTACACACCGAAGATAATATAACAATAGGTCCTTCAGCCAGGTGTGCTACACAGTACATCACCATACCACGTTACATAAAGACAAAAGTTATAATTATTGGTAAATGTGCCAGCCATCATATCTGCCCGAGATTCTGATCTGATAGGTTTCAGGACACCGCAGGCTCAGGATGCCAGAGAAGAAAGGGGAAAACATTTTTTTACGAGATGATGATGCAAGATTTTTGGGATATGAACTACGGAAGCAAGTATTGAATCATCAGTTGGATTTGAAGACTCATGAACACAATGCCAATACATGCACGCCCACATGGAATTCTTACAAAAAAATACAACCGAGTTCTGATTTGGGAACCATCATCGAGGATATCAAGGTCCTTGTGTAAGCCTGGATTAGCTCTTATGAAGGAACTTATTTTCCTTGATCAAATCAGTCAGTGGCTTCGGGTGCTAAGAAAAGTTATATGGAGTGAACATAGCAAATCTTAAAAACATAAAACACCTCACACATGCGTGAATGATTTGGGATAACCCTAGAGGTAGAGAAACAAAATTTCTTCTATTCATAGCAATAAGGATCCACGTGAACTTTGGAAAACACTTCTTCCATCAAACATATTCTTCATGAGCTAGGCACAAAGATAATGCTTCCAAGAGCTTCATCGTGGAACATGGAGAAGTTGAGGGTGCCGTTGATGGTCTCAGCAACAATCCGTCAAGATTTCGACAGGGATGAATTTTAAAAATTATAAGATCAAGGAGATAGCATTTGTCAATTCAAATGATATAATGACGTATGCTTGAGGGAATATCAACCATCAAATATTGGTCGAAGGATGCACTCAGAAATATGGACCGAGTAACACGACCAATGCTAAAATGATGAGTCAACAACCAACACACTAAAAATGAAACAATCAGTTGTTAACCTCAAAGCAATAGGGTTTCTAGAAGTATTGGAATCACACATGAGAGTTCAGTTGTCGGTATTCCGGTTAGAAACAACACGGGGACCAAGAAATTAATGGTGATGGCGAGAAGTATCACTATCTCAAGGATTCTTAAGACGTTTGCAACCCTCACGGCATTCTTGACATTAAGGATAGTAATACTCCAAGGAAGAACTTAACATAAGATGAATAGCAAGGGACTCAATGGACAACACAAAACATGAACACGTTTGTGTTGAGGGAAGGCAACAAGGATGTTGATGGTAATATAAATCATCGAGGGGAAAAGGACGGTATTTCTCATCATGAACTCGATCGATATCCTATAAGAGCTCAGAATACTGATGATGATCACAACACATTTGTCGAGAAGTTTCATGAATATGTAATCGATCACCGATGAAATCATGCAGGAATGGTGAAGCAAAGGGTTGTCGGAACCACAGATAATATTGCTAGCACAGAATCGAAATTGTCGTTCAACATAAGCAAAATAATGTTGAAATCTTGATGTAAGTGTATTGTACTACTGGAAATGCTTCCCGGGGATAAAGACAGGGAAAGCAGGGTCAAGCTCTAGCATGACGATGTTGATGTAGCCTAACATCTTGGAATGGCATGATCTAGTACAAACTCATAAGAAAAGAAGATTGCCTAGAGTTGTTGAATCGCAATCGTACGCGATTCAGTCATCATTGTCCTTAAGTGTCCAACAACTCAGAACACGAGGAAAGTGGAATCAGCAAAATATCATAACTGACGAGGAGCTCATAAGAAGTTATATAGCACCGTGATATTCTCAAGCTACCGGGGATAATACTCGGAGCTAGATGAATATTAAAGCTTGGACCGATGTATTGATCTGAAGAAGACAAGTTCTTTAACATTCCTACATATGGGATCAAAGAAGAACAATCATGGTCGGAACCACGGTTGCATAGTATCAAATCACTGATACAATATCAAATCATATAATGAATGATTATTGATACGAGAGGCTTCTATGATAGGATCAATCTCGTTTCCATGGGCATGAACTGAAAGTTGAAGGTTGACTCCCACTTCATCAATGCATCACCTGCCATTTACTCCTCGCCTTTGATGAAGTTGTAGCTTTGAAATATTATCTGATAAAACACGAGACGAGTAAGACTTGTGAAAACTCTTGGGTTCACACGGATTAGGGAAGGCATAGGTTCAACCCATGGGGGCATCTTATGAACATATACCACAAACTTAAAGAGTAACTAACACATGCTTGATGGGCATGGCTGTAGAAAGCATAGGATACAACTTATCAAAGGTAGAAGACACAATTTACCAATGGCATCATGTATCAAGGGATGAGTATCACAAGAATTTTGAATGTGAAGGATGCTATCGGATAATAGTCCAACAATGCGGTCTGCCGGTCCACAAAGGACCTGATGTGAGTACCGGTACTCAATCACAGGAAGATAGAATGCAAGGCATTGGGTTATAGAACATCTGAATAATTTTGTTGCTTAAATATCAAAGGAATTATGATTTCCCGGTTGGTGTATTAGAATCAAATGCTCCGAACAAATAAAAGAAGTTGAAAGGACTTAGGTTGGGCAATCAATCAAGGTTGATTTGTCGAGACCTAGCTCCTGCTGAAAAGACGTCTGAGTCGAAAAGATAATTTATGAGGATCAACTCATGATTGTGTGCATTCTCACAAAGGTTGAATCAATAAGATCAAAGGAAAATCACAAGGGATTTTACTAAATGTTGCTACACATATGGATTTAACCATCATGCAAGCAGGTGACAAAAGTCATGAATAATAGGCTACTAAGGATTTTCGGAAGATCGAATAGTAATCCGAGGGACTTGCAAAACCCATGAAAACTGAGGACATCCCCGATAAGATAATTTGATGTACCTTTTGATAAGAATAGCAACTGGAAACAAAGTATGACTGACATTTGTATGTAGCCGTCCATAGGGGTTGACGGAGTAAACGAATCACAAAAGTGATGAGCACAAGTTCTCAGAAAACATCAGAGAGTATCTTTGGACTCTTCTGATGAATCAAGCCATCTTCTGGCATGTGGGGCTCTCTGGGAGGAAATATTTACGAGAACCTAGAGTTAGATTTAGCAAAACCTTTTACCCAAAAGAGAAGAGAGATCAGAACCCACAGTATATAAGAGGAGTAAAATATACGAATACCACCCGATTGAGATGTGGGCCCGTAAGCCACACAACTATGTTAGTAAAAAAATCAAGTACTAGACTCAACTTCAGCCAAGTAGTTGGAAAGGGGGCTACCTACACGCAGTGGGCTCTGATAGCAACTTGTGACACCCCCAATTTTGGTCGTACGCTAAACATACACGCAATGCGTATGACTAAGATTAGGGACTCACGGGACAATATCACAACACAACTCCAGACACAAATAAAAGCATACAAGCTTCATATTAAAAGATAGGGGTCTCAAGGGCTCGAATATAGAATCTCGAGAAACACACGAGTCAGCGGAAGCAACAAATATCTGAGTACAAACAAAAAACAAGGAAATGCCTTAGAGAAGTCTAACACAAAAGATACATAGATCGAATGAAGTGAGGCCTCCTACGTGGGAGACTCCTGAACTACTCGTGGTCGTCAGCAGCCTCCACGTAGAAGTAGGCACCGTTGGGGCAGTAGTCGTCGTCGGCGGGATACACCATCTCCTGGGCTCCATCATTTAGTCGCGGCAATCGTATCCATGGTAAAAAGGGGGAGAAAAGCAACAGTGAGTATTCATCCAAAGTACTCGCAAGAATCACATCAGAACTATAATAAGTATGCATTAGTACCAAAGGAATGGGGTTATATGTAGACTGACTACAGCAATGCAAGAATAGAGGGAAGGAACTAGTCCTGTCGAAGACTAGCATCTTCAGTGTCTTGCAGCAATAGACGAGATTAGAGCAAGTAACACAATTATATAGTCATATTGTTGAAGAAAATTTAATTAAGCCCCACCCAGAGATTCTTCCTCGACTCCCCACAAGGAAGCAATCTCAGAGCAAACATTCCAGTTAAGTAACAATTGTAATTGTATTAGATCAGGATACCATTCCAAGTCATCCTGTAACTATGGACGCGGCTATTCGAATAGTTATTTTTTCATCCCTGCAGGGGTGCACCACAGTACCCAACACGCTTGATAAACTCTGGCCAGACATACTTTTGTGGATCATGCGCGTCCTAGGAACATCAACACGTCGCAACCCTGCCTATACTCAACAGAGAGGCCAAGCCACTAGTCAAAATCCTAAGTGTGCAGGGGTCATGGGCTCATCACCCTTTGCGCTCTGCATGATGCATGGGCGACCTATGTCAATCTTGAAACCTCTTATACAAGATGATGCTTACGCTGACCACTCGGGCGTACTATGCCCCATTGCTAGCGTCTGAAGAGCGTAGGTTGATACCACCAGGTCGAGTACCCATAACTTCTTCCACGTTAAGGTTAGTGTGAAAAGGTCACCTACCAACTCAGATCAAATACCCAAATCTCATTAGCATTTTGATTAACACTGCAGCGACGATCAGCAATCCATGATATGGGGTCCCGTTGCCTTGTCTCGAGGATGTGTAGCAAGGGCCAAGACAGCCCGACCACACCTCGTCACAGCCACACGGGAATCCACCCGCAACACACATCATGTACCCGGTGGAAAGGTCAAGTAATTGTGTGGATGTAACATCAGAGGGATCCAAGGTATCACCCTCGGTGGATTCCGATTGATGTAACCGTCAAGGCGACCAGGGAGGAATCACTCTCGATGGTTCAGGCTTGAGGGGTTTTAATACAGAGTCGTTATCACAAGTGGTGCAAGAGGAATCACCCTCCATGAACCACCATCGATTAACTACACTACAAAGCTAACATTAGGAGTATGTAACGAGGTGTCACCCTTGGTACTCGATAGTAGTTCTATAGCATCATACATCAAGGCGGTGTGAGTGATGTGATAGGTCTTGCCTTGTCCATCAGTAGATCGAGACTTTGATGAAAAAGCGGGGGCAACTGGACTAAGGGGTTAATGGGGATCACTGAGCCACCTACACTAAGGATTTTATATTGTAGTAGAGCATATTGCAGTGTAATGAAAACAGGCTATGCGTCTGAATAGGATCATTCTACAACAGTAGCAAGATATAATGCAAGCATGAGGGAGAAGGAATAAGCAATATAGGAATGATCAAGGGGGGTTGCTTGCCTTGTTGTTCTATGGAAAAGGGCTGGTCGTCAGGGGGGTAGTCGTACCCGGCAACTGCGTCAGCGTCAGCGTCTACTGGAATAAGAGGGGGAGAAATAATAAATATAAAGCACACAAATGCATCATGATGCATGACATGGCAATATGCGATGCTAGGCATGAGCTAAAGCAGTACTACTCGTCATAGACGCATGAGGAAAATATCTGACGATATTTCCTAGGTCTCTAGATACTATCAGACAAGCGAAAAATATGGAAAAGTTCCATGTTCATCATGCTAGGAGCATGTTACAGATGAACGGATAGCGTATTCAGATTCATGGGGTTTTTCTAATCAACTTTCATATATAAATTAATTTCATCTCACTTACACTTTATTTTCAATTAATATTCAAAGTTTTATACATTTTCTCAACTTAATAGAATTAATGTTAATTTGAAAAATAGGGGAAATTATTGAGTGCACCTGGTCCAGTGCACCCAAAGGGGTGGCACAGGCTGACTAGGGGGGCCAGTTGATTGGTCAACTGAACAGTCAACAGTGGCTGACAAGTGCTCCAACCTGCTGAGTCCGCAAGCTAACTGGGCCAGCCCTATCCACCAGAACGGTAGATAGGCTCCACCTGTGAGTGACTCTTACTTAATTAGGTTTATTTTTAAATTGTGGGTTAATTAATGAAGTGGGGCTCGGTTGTCACTGGCTATGAATAGTTTAGTTAATTACTATTTTAACATTAATCTAATCACCTGACCGGGTGGACCCACGGGTGAGTGACCGAGCTTACGGTGGCTGGGGCCGGCGACCACACAACATGGTGGAGGCACGCCGGAGTGTGTTTCTAGCGACCATTTGGTTGGTCGTGACCACAAATCGAACCAACTCGACGATCCGCAACTGTTGGTGGTGGTAGCTGCTACCTCTTGAGCTTGTGTTGGTTTTCCCTTGAAGAGGAAAGGGTGATGCAACAAAGTAGATAAGTATTTCCCTCAGCTTGTTGAGAACCAAGGTATCAGTCCAGTAGGAGGAACAGGCAAGGATCCAATAGTAGTACCTACACAAATAAACAAACACTTGCACCCAACGCTATAAAGGGGTTGTCAATCCCTTCAGAGTTATTTGCAAGGACGGGATATGATAGAGATAGATATAAAATAGTGATAGATGTGAAAGTAAAACAAAAGTAAATAAATTCCAGCAAACTATTTTTGGTATTTTTAGTTTGTAGATCTGAAAATATAATATGGAAAATAGACCCGGGCGCCATAGGTTTCACTAGAGGCTTCTATCATGTAGGAAAATAATACGATGGGTGAACAAATTATTGTCGAGCAATTGATAGAAAAGTGAATAATAATGAAGATATCCAAGGCAATGATTATGCATATAGGCATCAAGTCCGTATCAAGTAGACCAAAATGATTCTGCATCTACTACTATTAATCCACACATCGACCGACTCCTGTCGGCATCTAGAGTATTAAGTTCATGAAGAACAGAGTACCGCATTAAGTAAGATGACATGATGTAGAGGGATAAACTCAAGCAATATGATGAAAACCCCATATTTTTATCCTTGATGGCAGAAATAGAATACGTGCCTCGCTACCCCTACTATGTCACTGGGTGAGGACACCGCAAGATTGAACCCAAAACTAAGCACTTCTCCCATTGCAAGAATTACCAATCTAGTTGGCCAAACCAAACAAATAATTCCAAGAGACTTGCAAAGATATGAAATCATGCATACAAGAATTCAGAAGAGACTCAAATAATATTCATGGATAATCTGAACATAAACTCAAAATTGATCGGATCTCGACAAACACACCGCAAAAGAGTATTACATCGGATAGATCTCCATGAAGATCATGAAGAACATGGTATTGAAGATCAAAGAGAGAGAAGAAGCCATCTAGCTACTAGTTATGGACCCGTCGGTCTGTGGTGAACTACTCACACATCATCGGAGGGGCAATGGAGTTGATGTAGATGCCCTCCGTGATCAATTCCCTATCCGGCAGATTATCAGAAAAGGCTCCCAGATTGGATATCTAGGGAACAAAGGCTCCCGGTGGTGTCAACTTATTTTCGTGGCTCTTTTTCGCGGTACGGGAATATTTGGGAATTTATAGGCCAAGAATTAGGGTTAGGAGACATGTAGGGGCGCAAAATCCACGGGGCGCGGCCACCCGCCCCCCAGGGTGCGCCCTGCAAGCTTGTGGCCTCCCGGCAACTTCCTTGCCCCATACTCCAAGCCTGTTGTGTGTCTTTTGGTCCAAGAAAAATCTTTCCGGAGATTTTATTCCGTTTGGAATCTGTTTAATATTCCTTATCTCCAATATTCAAAAACATGGAAAAAAACATAAACTCGTGCTAGGCTCTAGATTAATAGGTTAGTCCCAAAAATAATATAAAACAACATATAAATGCATATAAAACATCCAAAACAGATAATATGATAGCATGGAACAATGAAAAATTATAGATACGATGTAGAAGTATCAAGCATCCCCAAGCTTAATCCATGCTCGTCCTCGAGTAGGTAAATGATAAAAACAGAATTTTTATGTGGAATGCTACCTAACATTTTTACCCTTGTAATGTTATCTATTGTGGCATGAATATTCAGATCCACAACACTCAAAACAAAAGTCTATATTGACATAAAAATATTAATACTTCAAGTATAGTAATAAGGTAATTGCTTCCTTTCGAAATAGCATGGTCTCAGAAAGTTATCCCTAGAAAATCATATGGTCTGGCTATGCTCCATATTCACCACACAAAGTATCTAAATCATGCACAACCCCGATGAAAATCAAGCAATTGTTTCACACATTTTATGTTCTCAAACCTTTTCAACTCTCACGAAATACATGAGTGTGAGCCATGGATATAGCACTATAGGTGAAATAGAATGTGGTGGAGGTTGCAAAAGAAAGAGGAGAAAATAGTCCCACATCAACTAGGTATATCAACAGGCTACAGAGATACCCATCAATAGATATTAATGTGAGTGAGTAGGGATTGCCATGCAACAAATGGACTACAGCTATAAGTGTATGAAAGCTCAAAAATAAAACTAAGTGGTCGTGCAAAAGATGTAATTCCACTAGTTATAAGAAAGTGACAAAGTAGGAGACTCCCTATGAAGAACATGGTGCTACTTTGAAGCACAAGTGTGGAAAAAGATAGTAGCATTGTCCCTTTTCTCTTTCTCTCATTTTTTATATTTTTTCTCATTTTTTTGGTGGGCTTCTCTGGCCTCTTTTATTTTTTATGGTCTTCGCTGGCCTCTTTTATTTTTTGTAAAGTCCGGATACTCATCCCAACTTGTGAGGGAATCATACCTTCCATCATCCATTTCTCACACGGGACAATGCTCTAATAATGAAAATCATCACACTTTTGTTTACTCACAGCTCAAATATTACAACTCGATAGTTAGAACAAAGTATGAATCTATAAGCAATATGGAAGTGATGGTGCGTGTCATAAAAAAAGGGACGGTGGCGTTGCATGGCAATATATCTCGGAATGGCTATGAAAATGCCATAATAGGTAGGTATGGTGGTTGTTTTGAGGAAAATATATGGTGGTTGTTTTGAGGAAGGTGGGTTTAATGTACCGGTGAAAGTTGCACGATACTATAGAGGCTAGCAAAGGTGGACGGGTGAGAGTGCGTATAATCCACGAACTCAACATTACTCATAAAGAACTCACATACTTATTGCGAAAGCCTATTAGTTATCGAAGCAAAGTATTAGACGCATGCTCCTAGGGTAAGGGTTGGTAGGAGTTAACCAACGCATGATCCCGATCTCCACACAAAGGTTGACAATCATTAAAGAAGTCATGCTCCGACTTCATCATATAACAGTTCACCATACGTGCATGCTATGGAAATCACAAGCTTCAGCACAAGTATTTTTTATAATTCACAATTACTTACTAGCATCATTCTCATATTACCATTTTCACATCTCAAAACTATATGCAAGGAATCAAACTTCTCATCATATTCAATGCACTTAATATGAAAGTTTTTATTATATCGCTCTTGGATGCCTATTATATTAGGACTATATTCATAACCTAAAACAATTAGCATGATTTTAAAGAACTCTCAAAAAAATATAATTGAGGTACGAGATTTTAATAATTCCACAACACCGCCGTGCTCTAAAAGATATAAGTGAAGTACTAGAACAACATTGCCTAGCTCAAAAGATATCAGTGAAGCATAAAGAGTATTCTAATAAATTTAAGATTCAGTGTGTGTCTATCTCTCTCAAAATATGTGTGTATAAAGGATGATTGTGGCAAACTAAAAATTAAAGACTCATATCATACAAAACGCTCCAAGCAAAACACATATCATGTGGTGAATAAAAATATAGCCTCAAGTAAATTTACCAATGGATTGAAGATGAAAGAAGGGATAACTTCCAAGGCATCCCCAAGCTTAGGCTCTTTGTTATCATTGAATATGACTTGGTGTGCCTTGGGCATCCCCAAGCTTAAGCTTTTTCCACTCCTTATTCATAGTCCATCAAGTCTTTACCCAAAACTTGAAAACTTCGCAACACAAAACTCAACAGAAAACTCATGAGATCCGTTAGTATAAGAAAAATAAATCACCACTTTAGGTAATGTTGTGAACTCATTATTTATTTATATTGATATAATATTTAATGTATTCCAACTTCTCCGTGGTTCAGACCCCACAATACAACCCATAGATTCATCAAAATAAGCAAACAACACAAAGAAAACAGAATCTGTCAAAAACAGAATAGTCTGTAGCAATTTGTTTACTTCGAATACTATGTAACTTCACAAAATCTGAAAAATTTGGAAAATCTTGGCAATTTGTAAAACATTCTTGTGTAAAAACTTCAGATCAAAATCACGTTTCAGTGAATTTATAAAATTCCTGGACTTAGAGCAAAAGTTTTTATTTTTCAGCAAAATCAACTTGCAAACACCATAGACTATCCCGAAGGTCTTACTTGGCTCAAACACTAATTAAAACAAGAAAACAAATTATTACATAGGTAATAATATGTGCAGCACTCAAAAACAAAAAAAACAAAATCAAAACAAATAAAATTGGGTTGCCTCTCAACAAGCGCTATTGTTTAATGCCCCTAGCTAGGCATAATGCAATAGATCTAGGTATTATCATCTTTGGTATGCAATCCATAGGTAGCTATCATAATAGATTCATAATGTTATATTATTTTATTACTATGAAAGTGCCCCGTGCCTTTCCTTAATGGAAATTGGAATCTAATATTACCTTCTTTCATGTCAATAATTGCACCAATCGTTCTAAGGAAGGGTCTACCAAGGATAATAGGACATGTAGGATTGCATTCTATATCAAGAACACTGAAATCTATGGGCACATAACTCCTATTAGCAACAATAAGAACATCATTAATCCTTCCCACAGGTTTCTTAATTGTAGAATCCACTAGATGCAAATTTATGGAACCATCATCAAATTCACGGAATCCTAATACATCACATAAAGTTTTTGGAATTGCGGAAATGCTAGCACCCAAATCACACAAAGCATGGCACTCATAATATTTAATTTTAATGTTAATGGTAGGTTCCCACTCATCATGTAGTTTTCTAGGTATAGAGACTTCCAACTCAAGTTTCTCTTCAAAATATTTCATCATGGCATCCACAATATGTTTAGTAAAGGCTTTATTTTGACTATAAGCATACGGAGAATTCAACATGGATTGAAACAAGGAAACACAATCAATTAAGGAGAAACTATCATAATTAAAATCCTTGAAATCCGAAAGAGTGGGCTCATTGCTATTTAAAGTTATAACCTCTTCCATCCCACTTTTATCAATCTTATCACTAAGATCTATGAACTCCGAATCATTGGGACGCCTTTTAGCTAAAGTTGACTCATCTCCAGTCCCGTATTTTTCAAGATTTATGATATAAAACAAAGATTCAATAGGTGTTACACCAATCACTTTTAGATCTTCATCCATATTATCACGAGAAAACACTTTTTCAAGCCATTCATGCTTAGCACGTATTCTAGCGGTTCTTTCCTTCCATTCATCAATAGAAATTCTCATAGCTTTTAAAGACTCGTTAATATCATGCATGGGTGGAATAGATCTAATTTTCAAAGAATCAATCTCAAGAGAAATTCTATCAACGTTCCTAGCCAAATCATCAATCTTGAGCAATTTTTCTTCAATCATAGCATTGAAATATTATTGAGAGCTAATTAATTATTTATTATTATTCTCAAGATCAGAGGGAATCTTATTATAATTTCTATAAAAACTTTTTTAGGAATTACCATTATTATTAGAGTAATTACTAGGAAACAGCCTAGGATTGAAATTACATCTATACGCGTTATTGCCAAAATTGTTCCTACCAACAAAATTCACATCCATAGATTCATTACTATTTCCAACCAAAGGAGACAAAGGAATATCATTAGGATCAATAGGAGCACTCTTATTAGCAAACAGTTTCACTAATTCATCCATCTTTCCACTCAAAGTATTTATTTCTTCCATAGCATGCACTTTTTTACTAGTAGGAGATCTTTCGGTATGCCATTGAGAGTAATTTGCCATAATATTATCTAGGAGTTTAGTATCTTCTCCTAATTTGATTTCCATAAAGGTACCACCCGCGGCTGAATCTAAAAAAGTTCTAAAAGAAAAATTCAATCCCGCATAAAAAATCGTATAATCATCCATAAGCTCAAACCATGCACGGGGCAATTCCTAATCATTAGTTTCATCCTCTCCAAAGATTGTGCAACATGTGCATGATCAAGTTGCTTAAAATTAATTATATCGTTCCTAAGGGAGATGATCTTAGCGGTCGTAAAGTACTTGGAAATACAAGCATCTTTACACTTATTCCATGAATCAATACTATTTTTAGGTAAAGATGAAAACCAAGTTCTGGCACGATCTCGTAATGAGAAAGGAAATAGCTTTAATTTAACAATTTCATTATCCACATTTTTCTTCTTTTGCATATCACACAACTCAATGAAAGTATTTAGATGGGATGCGGCATCTTCACTAGGAAGGCCAGAAAATTGTTCTTTCATAACAAGATTGAGCAAAGCTGCATTAATTTCACAAGCTTCTGCACTAGTGCCGGGAGCAATCAGAGTACTAATAAAATCATTATTAGTAGTAGTGAAAAAATCACATAACTTTGTATTCTCTTGAGTCATCATGACAAAGCAAGAAATCTAGCACACAAGCAAGCAAACAAAAAGACGAACGGAAAAAGGGCGAGTAAAAAGGCAAATCTTTTTGGTATTTTCTGAAAAATCGTTTTAGAAGTGGGGGAGAGGAAAATGAGAGGCAAATGGCAAATAAAGTAAGATGAGTTTGTGATGGGTACTTGGTAAGCTTGATCTTTCTGTGTATCCTCCCCGGTAACGGCGCCAGAAATCCTTCTTGCTACCTCTTGAGCTTGCGTTGGTTTTCCCTTGAAGAGGAAAGCGTGATGATGCAAAGTAGATAAGTATTTCCCTCGGTTTGTTGAGAACCAATGTATCAATCCTATAGGAGGAACAAGAAAGGCTCCAATAAGAGTACCTACAAAAATAAGGAAACACTTGCACCCAACGCTATAAAGGGGTTGTCAATCCCTTCAGAGTTATTTGCAAGGATGAGATCTGTAGCTTAATTACATTGATCACTATAGCATAATCTGATGATGGCACAATGGCTCACCGAGTTTGTGAAGGTTTTGATGTCTACCTTCAAGACTTACCACGAGTGATTGGGCAGAGTCTGTGTGACTCTAGCTCAAGGAGGATACTATAAGGACTGGGTGTCCTCGGACTGTGTGTCCTTTTGTTTAGATACCAAGCCGCTCCAAACTAGACTTACGACTATCGCAAGAGTTGGCACTGGTAGACCAAATCATTATATCCACCCAGTAACTAGTTCTATTTCCACAACCCTTCCATTTCTTCATTTACTTGTTGATGAAATTTATAGTTATTGTTGAAGATTTGGCTAAAAACTTTCTCAATTTTCTCGAATCCAAATTCTACAGTGGCCTTGTATTTCACCTGCTTATCATGATTACTGATACGTCAATTTTCATCATGTTTTGTTACTATTATTTATAGTGTTTGTATTCATTATACCACTTTATGGAGTAATTATAATGCCTTTTCTCATAATTTGCATGGTTTACACCAAGAGGGAGAATGCGGGGAGATGGAATTCTAGACCTGAAAAAGCTACATCTGAGATACCTATTCTTCACATCTCCAAACGGGCTTAAGTTTATTGAGGACTTTTTTATGGAATAAATAATAAATACTTGAGGAAAGAAGCACTAGGGGGGCTGTGAGGTGGCCACTCGACACGAGGGCGCGCCAGCCCCCCTAGCACAGCCCGGTGGGTAGTGGGCCACCCAGCCCACTTCTAACGACCATCTTCAGGTATATACTCTCTTTTGACTTGGAAAAATGAAGACAAAACTTTCAGGACGAAGCACCACCGTATCGAGGTGGAACCTGGGCAGGAGCACTTTGCCCTCTGGTAGTGCGATTCCGTCAAAGGAACTTCCCTCCCAAAGGGAGAAATTGAGGTCATCGTCATCACGAACAACCCTCTTATCTTGGGGAGGCCAATCTTCATCAATATATTCAACACCACCATCTCCTCTCAAAACCCCAGTTCATCTCTTGTGATCAATGTTGTACCAGAATCTCAGATTGGTACCTCGGGGGTGACTTGTCGATTACATCTTGTAGTTGATGCTTTATAGTTTATTTGATGGAAGATCATATGTTCATATCCAATATGCTATTTAATACCTCTATAATCATGAGCATGTTTATCACTTGTGAGTAGTTACTTTTGTTCTTGAGGCCACGGGAGAAGTCATGTTGTAAGTAGACATGTGAAGTAGATATTCGTTCGATATTTTGATGATATGAATGTTGTGATTCCCTTAATGGTGTTATGTGAATGTCGACTACATAACACTTCACCATCTTTGGGCCTAAGGGGATGCATTCTGGAGTATTTATTAGATGATGGGTTGCGAGAGTGACACAAACTTAAACCCTAGTTTAAGCGATATTCTGTAAGGGGCTGATTTGGATCCCTATGTTTAATGCTATGGTTAGAATTTATTCTTAATACTTTTCTCGTAGTTGCGGATTCTTGCGGGAGGGTTAATCATTAGTGGGAGGCTTGTTCAAATCAAAACAACACCCAATCACTGGTCCACGCACATATCAAATTATCAAAGTACCGAACGCGAATTAACCCGACGTGTCAAAAGTGACTAGATAAATTCCCGTGCGCCCTCAAGAACGCTTTTCCTATTATAAGAAACTGTTCCGGCCTGTCCTTTCCCACGAAAGTATTGGGCTACCTTGCGTCACTTATTGTTACTATTTCTACTCATTACTTGTTACAATTATCTTCATATCAAACAACTTGTTACCGCTATTTCAGTGCTTGCAGAAATTACCTTGCTGAAAACCGCTTTTCATTTCCTTCTGCTCCTCACTGGGTTCGACATTCTTATTTATCAAAAGGACTATGATTGATCCCCTATACTTGTGGGTCATGAATACTCTTTTATGGTGCCATCGTCGGGGAGTGAAACGCCTTTGGTAAGGAGAATTTGGTAAGGGAAATTTATATTATGTGTTGTAATTTACTGTTACTTGTCATTATGGAAAGTAATCCTTTGAGGGGTTTGTTTGGTGTATCTTCACCTTGACTGGAAACACCAAGAGTTGTCCTCAACCTGCTGAATCTACTGAAAATGTTTGTTATGAAATTCCTTCGGGTATGATAGAGAAACTTCTGGCTAATCCTTGTGCGGGAGATGGAACAAAAATTCCCGATATGCACCTAATCTATGTGGATGAAGTTTGTGGATTATTTAAGCTTGCAGGTTTATCCGGAGATGAAGTCAAGAAGAAGGTTTTCCCTTTATCTTTAGGGGGAAAACAATGACATGGTATAGGCTATGTGATGATACAAGATCTTGGAACTCGAATCGACTGCAATTGGAGTTTAACCAAAATAATTGTCGTGTGCATCTTGTTCATCGTGATTGGAATTATATATATATATTTTTTTTTTGGCCTCGTGAAGGAGAAAGTATCGCTCTAGCTTGGGGGAGGCTTAAGTCAATGTTATATTCATGCCCCAACCATGAGCTCCCGAGGGAAATTATTATTAAGAATTTTTTATGCTCAGCTTTCTCGTAATGATAAAACCATGCTTGATACTTCTTGTTGTGGTTCTTTTATGAAGAAGACTATTGAATTCAGGTGGGGTCTTTTGGAAAGAATTAAATGCAGCTTTGAAGATTGGGAACTTGTCGAAGGTAAAGAGTCACGCATAAAATTAAGATTGATTGTGTTAAATATTTTATGAATACCGATGTTTTCAATGATTTTTGGACTAAATATGGACTTGACTTTGAGATAGTAGCCTCATTTTGTGAAACCTTTGCTACTCATGTTGATATCCTTAAAGAGAAATGGTTTAAATAGCATCCAGCTATTAAAGGAAAAGTTTAAAAACCAATTAAATTTGAGGATGGATCTATCATTTGTAGTGTTGACCCAGTTGTGCCTACTTGTTATATTGAGAAACCACATTTCTGTGTAAGGATAAAGGAACATGCTAAAGCTTCAACCGTCGTTAACAAAAATTTTGTTTAAACAACCAAACCCTATGAGAAAATCAAGGTAGAACCTAGCATTGCTATGTTTAAAGATGTCTTGGTCGATAATATTGATGGGCATGTCATTTATTTCTATGATGAAGCTGCTAGAATTACCAAACCTGATACTAAGGATAAAAGTAGACTCGTTGTTTGCATGCCTATCATCTCAGTAAAAATAGGAGATCATTATTATCATGGTTGTCACATCCCTGGAACCCTAACCAAGGTTTAGCATTGTGCTCATATCTTCTTTGCATTGCATCCAAGAGAATTGCAACAAGAACAAGCAAGTGGTGAAGGAACACTCAAAAACCCTAGCCACTTCTCAAATTCAAAGGAATTATAAACTTGTTCAAATCAATGAACTCAAAATGGCCTCAAGAAAAGTTCAACTTTTCTGATAAATCATGGAAGCAAATAAGCAATGAAGAAAACCATTTTCATAACACTATTGGCATTTTAAATAAATGCAAAAAGCTACTGGTTTCATGTTTAAAATTTGAGTTCAAAAACTTTAAGTTTTCAAAAATGTTGAAAACTCCAAGAATGGTTGGATATATTCCAACAAATATTCTGGTGTGTTCAAAATAGTTTTTACAAACTATTTTGGAGCTGAAATAAATAGCAACCAATTAGTTAGCAAAACAGAAACAAAACAGGAAAAAAAATAGGAAGGAATTACCTGTCGCTCACCTCAGCCCAGGCGCAGACGCGCTGTCGTCTTCCCCCTCGCCAGTAGGAGCAGGAGGTGGCCGCCGCGACGCCGCGCGCCTCCACGCAGCTCTCTGCCTGCCTGGACGCCGCTTCGCGCTGGCAAGCACGGGGATAACCTCCCCGAGCACGTAGCTATCCATTCCCGTTCTCCTTCTCCCCCCTCTCCTCTCGGTTCTTCCGATCCCCACTGCCGCCATTGACAGGAGCTCGAGCTCGAGCTGCCCGTGCCCCTAGCCACAGGATCTTCCTCCCGAGTGTGCCATTAGCTCCGCCTCGACGAGCTGGTCCTCCCTGCAGAAGCCGAAGCCTCCCCGAGCCCTGCAACGCCCATGGCACCGTCGTCTTCAACCTTCGGCCGCCGGCGAGCTCTACTCGATTCGTCGCCCTTAGTTCTTCCCCGAGCCGTCTAAGCCCTCCTCTGCACTCCTCGTGAGCTTGCGTAGCTTTCCCCTAAGTTTTCCCCGTCGATCCCCTCCTCTAGTCCTAGTTCCACCGGAGCCCGACGAGGACCGCCGCTGTAGCTCGTCGTCGGTAGCCCTCCGGTGAAGGGTTGGTCCGTCTGAGGACACCAGCAGCCTCAGGACGTCATGTAGATGCTTTAGGAGCCCAGCCCCGCGCGATTTGACCATGTGATCGATGGCTTCGACGATGGCCGACTTTGGTCGCTGCCAAGCTCGTCGCCGACGTCGATTCTGGCCACCCCAGCCCTTGGGGTTTGTCCCATCATGCGCGCCGTCGAGTGGTCGTTCTCCCCGATGCCCTCCACCGTACTAGTGGTCGCCGGAGGCTCCCCGCCGGTGAGGACGACCTCGCCGCCGGTGGATCTCAGCTGGCCTGAGCCACTGACGTGTGGGGCCAGCCTCTGGATAATCTGGAATAATAAAAATAAAACCAAATAATCTAATAAGTCACTGACATGTAGGTCAAGTGAGATTAATTAGCTAATTAAGATTAATTCTAATCTAAAACTGACCAGAGTCACTGACCAGTGGGTCCCATGGTCGGGTTTGACTTTCAACGGCCAGTTAGACCTGTTGATGTCATGATGATGCAGTAAAGAGTTTTCTGATTTAAAAGAATTCCAGAAAAATGCCAAAACTTCTAAAAATCATAGAAATTAATCTGTAACTCCAATGAAAATAATTTATATAAGAAAAAGTATCAGAAAAATCCAAGGAATCTGAATATGTCATTTTCAAACATGTTTGAAAATGTTACTGAAATCAAACATATAGATTAATGAATAAGTTAACTTCCATAAATACTTTGGAGATGGAATTTGGAAAATATTTAAATCTCACTACAAATGATATGATCAAACACTGTCCAAATTACAAACCAGCAACCTAACATGTCATTCCATGCATGTTAAAAACAAGTTGATTTGAGCATCAGGTCGAATCAATTAAAATGGTATTCGAGAATACCTCGTTTGAAGTGATATTTGAATTTGATTCAAATCAACTTCAAACCTACTAAATGTTAACTATAAAAATATACCACCTTGCATCCTCGTGTCATGCTCATGCATCATCTTGTTGCATATGTTTGTTATTGATTGTTGTCATTTCTTTCGGTAGGCTCCGCTCCTCCGGATTCCAGCGAATATCCGACTGGCGGATATTGTCCCTCCTCTGAGCAACAATGCAAGCAACCATTTTGATCATCCCGATAAATCCCATGTTCTCGCTCTTGCACTTACTTATTGCATTAGGATCAAATGCTTCAACTGCTTTTGCCACGTTAGTTCAACCCACTTCCTTTGCATGACCTATCCTTGTCACAGTAAATAGTTGAACCTTGCAACCTAGCATACCTGGTAGATGCTTGAGCCATGATGTGCCCTATCCTGTTATGCATGCTATGCTTAGAGTTGTGTATGGTCTGTCATCTGGGAGATGAACAGAATTGTGAGAATGTGTTCGGTAAGCAAAGGTCGTGTGGTTAACCTGATTTGGTAAAGGTGCCGGTGAAAGGCTGTGTAGGAGTACATGGCGGGTTGTTTCATTGCAACCATCCTTAGGAACTGAGTTCCGTGTATGTAATCCAAGACTAGATACTACCACACGTTGGGATACTTAATTGACCCTCTCGACTTATTAATCGCTTAGTACTCGGTCCAGGAGTTGCAAGTAGTTTATAGTCATGCTGGAGGCCGTGCATAGCGCTGACCTGAGAGGTGGGTTGTGATGCGGTAGGCAGTGGCATGGTGTATCAAGTGGCACCCGGATGGTGGGCTTGGGAACCCTGCGCACATCGTTTGAGGCCGTGGCGGAAACCTCGGCCGGACTTCCGTACGGGTTACTCTCAGATAGGCGATAAACCTGGACTAGGTATTAGCGTGGTTAACGGTCGTGGCCGACTCCCTCGCTGGGCTTCCGCTTGAAGGTTGCCGAGGTGCATGACGTGCACATGGCGATAAGTGGTGAGAGCGTGTGCGACGAAGTACACCCCTGCAGGGTTATAATCTATTCGAATAGCCGCGTCCGCGATATGGACTACTTGGAGACATATGTTGTTCATAGATAACTTCAATGGCTACTCATAAAATTGTCAAGATAAGCGTGAGTGTCGTGGACGGCATTTCCGTATGGAGACGGAATGATTCCACGATGGAGTATTGTTCTGGTGTTAGTGGACTCGTGTGCGAGGAATCAAGTTGTAAAAATTATTTAAAAATGCAAATTGTCTAGCCACGAGTCAAATGCTGGCTTTTCACATGAAACCCCACAATTCCTTATTGGTACATTGCATGAGTAGTTAGTTATCCTAAAGTCTTGCTGAGTACCTCCGTACTCATGTTTGCTTAATAAATGTTACAGAGGTTGCTAATGACCCTAATGGAGGGTTCTTCATAGACATCGACGACGACGAGTAGCTGGTGTCCCAGCTACGATATGGCCCTAGGTTGGGTCTGTAGTATAGTCAGGCCATGTGCCTTCTAGTTTCACCTGTGTTTACTCAGACAGTTTTAAACACTTCCGCTGGCTTGTAACTGAATGACTGCTATGATGGGTCGTGAGACCCTTACTGTGTAATATTATGTGTGTGGCTCTTCCGAGCCTCTTAAATAAAGCTTGTATGTTTATGGTTATGTTGTGATGCCATCGATGTCTCTATACATATCGGTATGTCATGCGTACGTGTGTCGTACTTGATATGTATGGGGTTCGATTACCTAGCCGTAAACTTTAGTAGCACTCCTTACAGGGAAATGCCCCTTTGTGATCCAACGAGCCATGGTAGCTCGCTACTGCTCCAGACACATTGGTTGACCGGCGTGTGTCCTTCTTAGCTGTTGTGTATGTCCCCTTTGGGGAAATGTCACGCGATGTAATGCAGTCCTTGTAGCTTGCTACGACTCGTCTACATTCGCTGGTGACCGACACCTGCTTTGTTGGGTCATGTATGCCTGTCCTTGTGCGGTACTGCCACTTTGGTTTATGACTAGACTTGTCGATCCGGGTTCTTTGACATTGGAATGCTAGCGACACAATTGCATACGTGAGTCAAAAGGCGCAAACGGTCCCAGCTAAGGTAAGGCTGCAGTCGTGGGGTTAACCGTGCGTGAGACCGCAAAGGGATGCGATGTGTTACAGGCTGGATTCCTATGGCTTAGGATCAGGGTCCCGACAATGGTTTATGTGACATGGGAGCTAGCGATAGTGCTATTCCTTTTACCCTATAACAAGAAATTAGGCATGAGATAGGACCAGCTGTAATAGACGACATAGATGTTACTATTAAACTTGCTAATAGAGACACCATCACACCACTTGGGATTGTTAGAGATGTTGATGCCTGATACGTTCATTTTGCATCATGTTTTCATGTTGATATTTATCGCTTCTTGGGCTGTTATTTCACTTCACGGTACAATACTTATGCCTTTTCTCTCTTGTTTTGCAAGGTTTACATGAAGAGGGAGAATGCCGGCAGCTGAAATTCTGGCCTGAAAAACTAGCAAAGTTGATATACACATTCTGCGCAACTCCAAACGCCATAAAAATCAACGAGGATTCTTTCCGGATTTATAAAAAATATTGGGCCGAAGAAGCGCCAAAGGGGTGCCAACAGGTGGCCACAAGCCTGCTAGGCGCGGTCACCCCCCTGGCCGCGCCTAGGGGGCTTGTGGGCAACCTGCTGGCCCATTGGCCCCCCCTCTTCTACTATATGAAGGGTTTCGTCCGGAAAAAAATTAGGGAGGACCTTTTTCGTGGATTCGCCGCCGCCACGAGGAGGAACTTGAGCAGAACCAATCTAGAGCTCCGGCAAGACGATCCTCTCGGGGAAACTTCCCTCCCAGAGGGGGAAATCATCGCCATCATCATCATCAACACTCCTTTCATCGGAGGGGACTCATCACCATCAACATCTTCATCAGCACCATCTCATCTCCAAACCCTAGTTCATCACTTGTAACCAATCTCCGTCTCGCGACTCCGATTGGTACTTGTAAGGTTGCTAGTAGTGTTAATTACTCTTTGTAGTTGATGCTAGTTGGATCACTTGGTGGAAGAGTTTATGTTCAGATCCTTGATGCTACTCATTAACTCTCTGGTCATGAATATTATTATGCTTTGTGAGTAGTTACTTTTGTTCATGAGGACATGGGAAAAGTCATGCTAATAGTAGTCATGTGAATTTGGTATTCGTTCAGTAATTTGATGTGTTGTATGTTGTTTTTCCTCTAGTGGTGTTATGTGAACGTCAACTACATAACACTTCACCATTATTTGGGCCTAGAGGAAGGCATTGGTAAGTAGTAATTAGATGATGGGTTGCTAGAGTGACAGAAGCTTAAACCCTAGTTTGTGCGTTACTTCGAAAGGGCTGATTTGGATCCACTAGTTTAATGCTATGGTTAGACATTTTCTTAATTCTTCTTTCATAGTTGAGGATGCTTGCAAGAGGGGTTAATCATAAGTGGGATGCTTGTCCAATTAAGGGCAGTACCCAAGCGCCAGTCCACCCACGTATCAAACTATCAAAGTAACCAACGTGAATCATATGAACATGATGAAAACTAGCTTGACAGAAATCCCGTGTGTCCTCGGGAGCGTTTTTCCTCCTATAAGACTTTGCTACAAAAGGGATTGGGCCACTTTGCTGCACCGTTGCTACTTTTGTTAATTGTTGCTTGCTACGAATCATCTCACCACACAATCACTTGTTACCGATAATTTCAACGCTTGCAGATTTTACCTTGCTCAAAACCACGTGTCAGACCCTTCTGCTCCTCGTTGGGTTCGACACTCTTACTTATCGAAAAGACTACGATTGATCCCCTATACTTGTGGGTCATCAAGACTCTTTTCTGGCGCCGTTGCCGGGGAGTGAAGCGCCTTTGGTAAGTGGAACTTGGTAAGGAAACATTCATATAGTGTGCTGAAATTTATTGTCACTTGTCACTATGGATACTAATCCTTTGAGGGGCTTGTTCGGGGTATCTTCACCTAGAACGGAAGCACGAAGAGTTGCTCCTCAACCTGCTTCACCTACTGAAAATATTTGCTTTGAATTTCCTTCGGGTATGCTTGAGAAACTGCTGGCTAATCCTTTTATAGGAGATGGAACATCACATCCAGACTTGCATCTAATCTATGTAGATGAAGTTTGTGGTTTATTTAAGCTTGCAGGTTTGCCCGAGGATGAGGTCAAGAAGAAGGTATTTCCTTTATCTTTGAAGGATAAGGCGTTGACATGGTATAGGCTATGTGATGATACTCGATCATGGGACTACAATCGGTAGAAATTGGAATTTCATCAAAACTTTTATCCAATGCATTTAGTACATCGTGATCGGAATTATATTTATAATTTTTGGCCTCATGACAGAGAAAGCATCGCTCAAGCTTGGGGGAGGCTTAAATCAATGCTATATTCATGCCCCAATCATGACCTCACGAGAGAACTTATCATTCAGAATGTCTATGCTCGGCTTTCTCATGATGATCGCACCATGCTTGACACTTCTTGTACCGGTTCTTTTATGAAGAGAGATATTGATTTCAAATGGAATTTATTGGAGAGAATTAAATGCAACTCTGAAGATTGGGAGCTTGAATAAGGTAAGGAGTCAGGTATGAATTTCACGTTTGATTGTGTTAAATCCTTTGTTGAGACAAATACTTTTTGTGACTTTAGCGCTAAGTATGGACTTGACCCTGAGATAGTAGCTTCACTGTGTGAATCCTTTGCTTCTCATATTGATCTCCCCAAAGAGAAGTGGTTTAAACATTATCCTCCTTTAGAAGTCAATGTAGTTAAACCCAATCCAGTTGAAGAGAGAGTCATTGCCTATAATGATCCTATTGTTCCCATTGCTTACATTGAGAAACCACCTTTCCCTGTTAGGATAAAGGATCATTCTAAAGCTTCAACTGTGATAGGTAGAGGCTATATTAGAACACCTATACCCCCTGAGAAAATTAGAGTTGAAACTAGCATTGCTATCATCAAAGATCTTCTGTCCGACGATGTTGAGGGACATAATATTGACTTCTGTGAAGATGCTGCTAGAATTGCTAAACCTCATGCTAGAGACAAACATAGGCCTGTTCTTGGCACGCATGTTGTTTCTGTTAAGATAGGAGATCATTGTTATCATGGTTTATGTGACGTGGGTGCTAGTGTTAGTGCAATACCTCGATCCTTATACGATGAAATTAAAGACGAGATTGCACCTATAGAGATAGAACTTATTGATGTCACTATTCAGCTTGCCAATAGAGATACTATCTGCCGTGTGGGAATTGTTAGGGATGTTGAAGTCTTGTGTGGTAAAATGAAGTATGCTGCTGATTTCCTCATTCTTGCTACCGTTCAAGATAGCTTTTGTCCCATCATATTTGGCAGACCCTTCCTCAATACCGTCAATGCTCATATTGACTGTGAGAAGCAAACTGTCACCGTTGGCTTTGAAGGTGTGTCACACGAGTTCAATTTCTCCAAGTTTGGTAGACAACCTCATGAAAAGGAGTTGCCTAGTAAGGATGAAACTATTGCCTTAGCTTCTACTGTGCCTCCTACTGATCCCTTAGAGCAATACTTGCTTGAGCATGAAAATGATATGCATATGGATGAAAGGGATGAGATAGATAGACTTGTCTTAGAACAATATCATATTCTTAAGAATAACTTGCCTGTTGAACTGCTTGGGGATCCACCCCCACCAAAGGGTGATCCCGTGTTCGAGCTTAAACAGTTGCATGATACTCTTAAGTATGCTTATCTAGATGAAAAGGGGATATATCCTGTCATTATTAGTGCTAGCCTCTCAGAGCATGAAGAAAAGAAGTTACTAAAAACTCTGAGGAAGCACCGTACTGCTATTGGATATACTCTTGATGATCTTAAGGGCATTAGTCCCACTCTATGTCAGCACAAGATTAAAACCGATCCTGATTTCAAACCAGTTGCTGATCATCAAAGGAGATTAAATCCTAAGATGAAAGAGGTAGTAAGAAAAGAAATACTAAAGCTCCTAGAAGCAGGTATTATCTATCCTCTTGCTCGTAGCGATTGGGTGATTCCGGTGCATTGCGTCCCTAAGAAGGGAAGCATTACCGTTGTCCCTAATAATAAGGATGATTGATCCCACACAGGATTATTATTGGCTATAGGATGGTGATCGATTTTAGGAAATTGAATAAGGCCACTAGGAAAGATCATTACCCTCTGCCTTTTATGGACCAAATGTTAGAAAGACTATCTAAACACACACACTTCTGCTTTCTAGACGGTTATTCTGGATTCTCCCAAATACCAATTGCACAAGCTTATCAGGAGAAAACCAATTTCACCTGCCCTTTCGGTACCTTTGCTTATAGACGTATGCCTTTTGGCTTATGTAATGCACCTGCCACCTTTCAAAGATGTATGATGGCTATATTTTCTGACTTTTTTGAAAAGATTGTTGAGGTTTTCATGGATGACTTCTCCGTCTACGGGTCTTCTTTTGATGATTGCCTCAACAACCTTGATCGAGTCTTGAAGAGATGTAAAGACACCAATCTTGTCTTGAATTGGTTGAAGAGCCACTTTATGGTTAATGAAGGCATCGTCTTAGGACATAAAACTTCTGAAAGAGGTATTGAAGTCGATCAGTCTAAGGTTGATGCAATCGAGAAAATGCCATACCCCACAGATATCAAAGGTATAAGAAGTTTCCTTTGTCATACTGGTTTCTATAGAAGGTTCATTAAAGACTTCTCTAAGATTTCTAGGCCTCTTACCAATCTCTTGCAAAAGGATATTCCTTTTGTTTTTGACGATGATTGTGAGGAAGCCTTCGAAATACTTAAGAGGGCTTTGATAATTGCACCTATTGTTCAACCACCTGATTGGAACTTACCTTTTGAAATCATGTGTGATGCTAGTGATTATGCTGTTGGTGATGTTCTAGGGCAAAGAGTTGATAAGAAGTTGAATGTTATTCACTATGCTAGTAAAACTCTAGACAGTGCCCAAAGAAACTATGCTACTACGGAAAAGGAATTTTTAGTAGTCGTGTTTGCATGTGAAAAGTTCAGGTCTTACATAGTTGATTCCAAAGTCACTATTCACACTGATCATCCTGCTATTAAGTACCTTAAGGAGAAGAAAGACGCTAAACCTAGACTTATCAGATGGGTTCTCTTGCCATAAGAGTTTTGATTTGCACGTTGTCGACAGAAAGGGTGTTGATAACCCCGTAGCAGATAACTTGTCTAGGTTGGAGAACATTCTTGATGACCCACAACCTATTGATGATAGCTTTCCTGGTGAGCAACTGAATGTCATCAATGCTTCACATAGTGCACCGTGGTATGCTGATTATGCAAACTATATCGTTGCCAAATATATACCACCTAGTTTCACGTACCAGCAAAAGAAGAAATTCTTCTTTGACTTGAGACATTACTTCTGGGATGATCCTCACCTTTATAAGGAAGGACTAGATGGTGTTATTAGACGTTGTGTACCTGAGCATGAACAGGGACAGATCCTACAGAAGTGTCACTCCGAGGCCTACGGAGGACACCATGCGGGAGATAGAACTGCACACAAGGTATTGCAATCATGTTTCTATTGGCCCACTCTCTTCAAGGATGCCCGTAAGTTTGTCTTGTCTTGTGACAAATGTCAAAGAATAGGTAATATTAGCAAACGTCAGGAAATGCCTATGAACTATTCACTTGTCATTGAACCATTTGATGTCTGGGGCTTTGATTATATGGGACCTTTTCCAAAATCCAACGGGTATAGTCATATCCTGGTTGCTGTTGATTATGTCACTAAGTGGGTAGAAGCTATCCCCACTAGCAGTGTTGATCACAACACCTCTATCAGGATGCTTAAAGAAGTTATTTTCCCTAGATTTGGAGTCCCTAGATATCTAATGACTGACCGTGGTTCACACTTCATTCATGGTGCTTTCCGTAAAACGCTTGCTAAGTACGATGTCAACCATAGAATTGCGTCTCCCTACCACCCTCAGTCTAGTGGTCAAGTAGAGCTAAGCAATAGAGTGATTAAACTAATTCTGCAAAAGACTGTCAACAGGTCTAGAAAGAATTGGTCTAAGAAGCTCGATGATGCACTGTGGGCTTATATAACTGCCTATAAGAATCCCATGGGCATGTGTCCGTACAAAATGGTGTACGGTAAAGCATGTCATTTACCTCTTGAGCTAGAGCATAAAGCTTATTGGGAAATCAAAGAGCTCAACTTTGATTTCAAACTTGCTGGTGAGAAGAGGTTATTTGATATTAGCTCGCTTGATGAATGGAGAACTCACGCATATGAGAATGCCAAGTTGTTCAAGGAAAAGGTTAAGAGGTGGCATGATAAGAGGATACAAAAGCGTGAGTTCAATGTAGGTGATTATGTCTTGCTATATAACTCTCGTTTAAGATTCTTTGCAGGCAAGCTTCTCTCTAAATGGGAAGGTCCCTATGTTGTTGAGGAAGTATATCGTTCCGGTGCTATCAAGATCAACAACACGGAAGGTAATTGTCTGAGAGTTGTAAATGGGCAGAGAATCAAGCATTATATCTCTGGTACTCCCATAAATGTTGAAAGCAATATTATCAATACCATAACTCCGGAAGAATACCTAAGGGATATTTATCATCTTGTTTCACACTCCGAAAACGAAGAGGTATGTGATTCGGTAAGAAAACAGAGTCCAAAACTTTTCCAGTAGGAAATTTTCTCCGTTTTCGAATATTTGAAAAAATACAAAAATTGGAAATAGTTCAGAAAGCGCGCGAGGAGGCGACAAGCCTGCCAGGCGCGGGCCCACCCCATGGCCGCGCCTGGAGGGCTTTTGGCCACCTCGTACGCCTCCGGGACTCCGTTTTCGTGAGGAGTACTCCTTCTGGTCTGGAAAAAATCATTATATATTCTCCCGTTTGTTCTGACCCTCGTATCACGCAGATTTTCTTTGTTTTTGTTTCGAGCCTGTTTCCGTTGCAGATCTAGATCGCTATGACTTCCCCAAAAGCTCCTAAGAACAAGATCTTTGAGAAGGTCATCAATCCCTACCTCACGGGAGTGCTCCAACACCCTCAATCCATCGAGATGCGTGAGGGGATGTTGCACATCCGTGATGTTGAGGGCCCCAAGAAGACCGGAAGCGTGGCGACAAGGCTCGAAGCAATGGAGCAACAAGTCTTCAAGTGCCAAGGGATGGTGGAGCGTGGACTCAAAGCCAACCACATGATGATCACGGAGTTCACCAACAAGCACAGGATTGATGCCAATGACATTGGGAAGCACCTCTCCAGGCTCTATGACAGGATTGATCAACTCCAGGCCCAGATCTATGACCTGCAGAACCAAAACTGTGAGTATGAGTATAGATTTAAATCAATATGGTTGGCTGCTGATTTGAGGATTCCGGAGACTCATTCATCTTTCCATGATGGAGCACCTATGCCTTGGAAGACGGAGGATCAAGCCCATGTTGCAACAACTCCACCACCATCACCTCCAAAGGAAGACAACTGAGCATGGGTATCGGCAATCCCCTTGGCTTGTGCCAAGGTTGGGGGAGTTGCCCCGGTATCGTATCACCATCACATCTTTTTCCTTTAATTTGTTTTAGTTTTCCTTTTCAGTTTTCTTTTTCTCTAGTTGATTAAATATCTTAGTGTTTTAGTCTTGAGTTTTTCTTTGAGTCACCCCCGATGTATTCGAGCTCGTGAGCCATATGATAAAGAGTGTCTTAGTTGAAGGGCTTTGCCTCATGCCATGATCAATAGATTGAGAAAGAACAAAAACATGAAAGATCATGTAATGATATTATGGGAAGTGATGGCTTCACATATAAAAAGAATGATGATTGAGACTTGTTGAGGGTAGACAAACGTAGCCCTTGGTCATTGTTGCAATTAATAGGAAGTGATCAAGAAGGAGAGGTTCACATATAAATATATCATCTCTGAACCCATCTATAATTGTGAACACTCACTAAACTATTGCATGCCTAGAAGTAGATGTTGGACAAGGAAGACAACATAATGAATTGTGTTTGCTTGGTTCCTAACAATGTTATATGATTAGAGATCCCTTTAGCATGTGACGATTTCTTCCACCTCATATTAGCCAAAACTCCCGCACTAAGTAGAGATACTACTTGTGCATCCATAAACCTTCAACCCAGTTTTTCCATGAGAGTCCACCATACCTACCTATGGATTGAATAAGATCCCTTAAGTAAGTTGTCATCGGTGCAAGCAATAAAAATTGCTCTCTAATATGTATGATCTATTAGTGTGTGGAAAATAAGCTTTGTACGAACTTGTGACGAGGAAGACATAAAAGCGACAGACTGCATAATAAAGTTCTTTATCACAGGAGGCAATATAAAGTGACGTTCCTCCGCACTAAGAGGACACGCATCCAAACCTCAAAAGCGCATGACAACCTCTACTTCCCTCTACGAAGGGCCTATCTTGTACCATTACTTTTTGCCCCTGAAAGAGTCATGGTGATCTTCACCAATTCCTGATTTCGCTTTAATCTTGGCTAACGTCATATGCTTGGGAAAGATCTATATTCATATGTCAACTTGGAAATAAGTATTCATGAATTATTATTGTTAACATTACCTTTGAGGTAAGCAGTTGGGAGGCAAAACTATAAGCCCCTATCTTTCTCTGTGTCCAGCTGAAACTTTGATCTCATGAGTACCGCGTGAGTTGTAGCAATTGTAGAGAACGAAAGAATGATTGAGTATGTGGATTTGCTTTACAAGCTCTTATTTGACTCTTTCTGATGTTGTGATAAATTGCAATTGCTTCAATGACTAAAGGCTATCGGTTGTTACTTCTCGGTAAGGTTCTTGATCCATGCTTTACTTTGTGAAGGAATTATCACTTTAGCATGAGAGATTATATGTTGGTATTGCAATTCTGATCATGATCATGATGCATGCATGTTCGTATCTTGTTTTGTCGACACCTCCCTCCCTAAACATCTGGACATATTTATTGACCTAGGCTTTCGCTTGAGGACAAGCGAGGTCTAAGCTTGGGGGAGTTGATAAGTCCATTTTGCATCATGTTTTCATGTTGATATTTATCGCTTCTTGGGCTGTTATTTCACTTCACAATACAATACTTATGCCTTTTCCTCATATTTTGCAAGGTTTACATGAAGAGGGAGAATGTCGGCAGCTGGAATTCTGGCCTAAAAAGGAGCAAAGTTGAGATACCTATTCTGCGCAACTCCGAGCGCCGTAAAAATCAACGAGGATTTTTTTACGGATTTTTAAAAAATACTGGGCCGAAGAAGCGCCAGAGGGGCGCCAGCAGGTGGCCACAAGCCTGCTAGGCGCGGCCACCCCCCTGGCCGTGCCTAGGGGGCTTGTGGGCAACCTGCTAGCCCATTGGCCCCCCTCTTCTACTATATGAAGGGTTTCGTCCGGAAAAAAATCAGGGAGGAGCTTTTTCGTGGATTCGCCGCGGCCACGATGCAGAACTTGAGCAGAACCAATGTAGAGCTCCGGCAGGACGATCCTGCGAGGGAAACTTCCCTCCCGGAGGGGGAAATTGTCGCCATCGTCATCACCAAAACTCCTCTCATCGGAGGGGACTCTTCACCATCAACATCTTCATCAGCACCATCTCATCTCCAAACCCTAGTTCATCACTTGTAACCAATCTCCGTCTCGCGACTCCGATTGGTACTTGTAAGGTTGCTAGTAGTGTTAATTACTCTTTGTAGTTGATGCTAGTTGGATCACTTGGTGGAAGATTTTATGTTCAGATCCTTGATGCTACTCATTACCTCTCTGGTCATGAATATGATTATGCTTTGTGAGTAGTTACTTTTGTTCCTGAGGACATGGGAGAAGTCATGCTAATGGTAGTCATGTGAATTTGGTATTCGTTCGGTAATTTGATGTGTTGTATGTTGTTTTTCCTCTAGTGGTGTTATGTGAACGTCGAATACGTAACACTTCACCATTATTTGGGCCTAGAGGAAGGCATTGGGAAGTAGTAAGTAGATAATGGGTTGCTAGAGTGACAGAAGCTTAAACCCTAGTTTATGTGTTTCTTCGTAAGGGGCTGATTTGGATCCACTAGTTTAATGCTATGGTTAGACTTTGTCTCAATTCTTCTTTCGTAGTTGCGGATGCTTGCGAGAGGGGTTAATAATAAGTGGGATGCTTGTACAAGTAAGGTCAGTACCCAAGCACCGGTTCACCCACATATCAAACTATCAAAGTAACGAACGTGAATCATATGAACATGATGAAAACTAGCATGACAGAAATTCCCGTGTGTCCTCGGGAGCATTTTCCCTCGTGTAAGACTTCGCCCAGGCTTGTCCCTTGCTACAAAAGGGATTGGGCCACTTTGCTGCATCGTTGCTACTTTTGCTACTTGTTGCTTGCTACGAATCATCTCACCACACAATCACTTGTTACCGATAATTTCAGTGCTTGCAGATTTTACCTTGCTGAAAACCACTTGTCAGATCCTTCTGCTCCTCGTTGGGTTCGACACTCTTACTTATCGAAAGGACTATGATTGATCCCTTATACTTGTGGGTCATCAATGCCTTGTGTGGAAAACTAAAATACCCTACCAATTTTCTAGTACTTGGCACATCACAAGATGATTTTTGTACCATAATATTTGGTAGACACTTCTTGAACACTCGCAATGCTCAAATAGATTGCAAAAGGGAAAGTGTTAGTGTTAATTTTAGTGGTATGTCTCATGAGTTTGATTTCTCCAAGTTCAGTAAGCAAACCCATGATAAAGAGTTGCCTAGTAAATATGAAGTAATTGGTTTTTCTTCTATTTCCATTCCTCCCACTGCTCCATTAGAACAATATTTGCTAGACCATGAAAATGATTTGCATATAAGTGAAAGAAATGAACTAGATAAAATGTTCTTTGAGCAAAATCCTATCCTTAAACACAACTTGCTTGTTGAAACTCTAGGAGGTCCTCCTCCACCCAAAGGTGGTCCCATGTTTGCATTAAAGCAATTACCTGACAATTTGAAATATGCTTATCTTGATGAAAAGAAGATATATCATGTTATTATTATTGCTAACCTTACAGAGCATGAAGAAGAAATATTGTTAAAAACTTTTAGGAAGCACCAAGCTTCTATTGGGTATACTCTTGATGATCTTAACGGCATTAGCCCCACTCTTTGCCAACACAAGATTAATATGGAACCACATGCTAAACCTGTTGTTGATCACCAACGGAGACTAAATCCCAAAATGAAAGAAGTGGTAAGAAATGAAAAATTAAAGCTTCTGGAAGTAGGTATAATTTATCCCATAGCTGATTGTAGATGGGTAAATCCTATTCATTGTGTTCCTAAGAAAGGAGGTATTACTGTTGTCCCTAATGATAAAAATGAACTCAGTCCACAAAGAATTGTGATTGCCTATAGAATTGTAATTTATTTTAGAAAAATAAACAAAGCTACTAGAAAAGATAATTATCCTTTTTCTTTCATAGACCAAATGCTAGAAAGATTATCGAAGCACACACATTTTTGCTTTCTAGATAGTTACTCTGTTTTTTCTCAAATACGTGTGTCACAACCTGGTCAAGAGAAAACCACCCATACTTGCCCTTTTGGAACCTATGCTTACAGATGTATGCCTTTTGTATTATGCAATGCACCTGCTACCTTTCAAAAATGCATGACTGGTATATTCTCTGATTTTTGTGAAAATATTGTTGAGGTTTTCATGGATGATTTTTTGTTTATGGAACTTCTTTTGATGATTGCTTAAGCAACCTTGATGGAGTTTTGCGGAGATGTGAGAAAACTAACCTTGTCTTGAATTGGGAGAAGTACCACTTTATGGTAAATGAAGGTATTGTCTTGGGTCATAAAATTTATGAACGAGCTATTGAGGTGGATAAGGCTAAAGTTGATGCAATTTAGAAGATGGCATGTCCTAAAGGTATCAAAGGTATTCGTAATTTCCTTGGTCATGCTGGTTCCTATAGGTGGTTTATTAAAGACTTCTATAAAACTTCTAGGCCTCTTACCAATTTATTACAAAAGGTTGTTCCTTTCGTTTTTTATGATGACTGTGTAGAAGCCTTTGAAACACTTAAGAAAGCCTTAACTTCTACACCTATTGTTCAACCACTTGATTGGAATTTGCATTTTGAAAATATGTGTGATGCTAGTGATTATGTTGTTGGTGATGTTCTAGGACAAAGAGTTGATAAGAACTTAAATGTTATCCATTATGCTAGTAAAACTCTAGACAGTGTCGAGAGAAATTATGCTACCACTGAAAAAGAATTCTTAGCAGTTGTATTTGCTTGTGATCAATTCAGATCTTACATTGTCGATTCTAAAGTAATTGTTCACACTGATCATGCTGATATTAACAATCTTATGGAAAAGAAAGATACTAAGCCTAGACTTATTAGGTGGGTTCTTTTGCTACAAGAATTTGATTTGCATGTCACTGATAGGAAAAGAGATGAGAACCCCATAGATGATAACTTGTTTGGGTTCGAAAATGTTCTTGATGACCCACTACCTATTGATGATAGCTTCCCTGATGAACAACTAGCGATGGTCAATGTTCCTCATAACACACAGTGGTTTGGTGATTATGCTAATTACATTGTTGTTAAATACATACCACCTAGTTTCACCTATCAGAAAAAGAAAAAATATCTTCTTTGATTTAAGACATTGATTGTGGGACGACCCACATCTTTATAAAGAGGGAGTAGATGGTATTATTAGACATTGTATACCTGAGCATGAACGGGGACAAATCCTTCGGAAGTGTCACTCCGAGGCTTATGTAGGACACCATGCGGGAGATAGAACTGCACACAAGGTATAACAGTCAGGATTTTTTTGGCCTACTCTTTTCAAACATGCCCGTACGTTTGTTCTCTCTTGCTATGAATGTTAAAGAATTGGTAATATTAGTAGACATCAAGAAATGCCTATGAATTATTCACTTGTTACTGAACCATTTGATGTTTGGGCATTTCATTATATGGGACCTTTTCCTTCCTCCAATGGGTATACACATCTTTTGGTTGCTATTGATTATGTCACTAAATAGGTAGAAGTTATTCCGACCAATAGTGATAATCATAACACCTCTACTAAAATGCTTAAGGAAGTTATTTTCCCATGTTTTGGAGTCCCTGGATACTTAATGACTGATGGTGGTTCACATTTTATTCATGATGCTTTTCGTAAGTTGCTTGCTAGATATGATGTTAACCATAGAATTGCAACCCCCTATCATCCTTAATCTAGTGGTCAAGAAGAATTAACCAATAGAAATAAAATTAATATTGCAAAAGACTGTCAATAGGTCCTGAAAGAATTGGTCTAAGAAATTAGACGATGCATTGTGGGCCTATAAAACAACTTACAAAAATCCTACGAGTATGTCTCCTTATAAAATGGTTTATGGAAAATCATGTCATTTACCTCTTGAGTTAGAACATAAAGCTTATTGGGCAATTAAAGAACTCAACTACGATCTCAAACTTGTTGGTGAAAATAGCTTATTTGATATTAGCTCATTAGATGAATAGAGAACCCAAGCTTATGAAATTGCCAAACTGTTCGAAGAAAAAATTAAAAGATGACATTAGAAAAGAATCCAAAAGCGATAATTCAAAGTTGGTGAATATGTTCTATTGTAGAATTCTTGTCTTAGATTTTTTATAGGAGAACTTCTCTCCAAATGGGAAGGACCAGATATCATTAGAGAAGTTTATCGGTTTGGAGCCATTAAGATCAATAATCTAGAAGGCACTAACCCGAAGCTGGTCAATGGACAAATAATAAAGCGCTATATTTTAGGTACACCTATTAATGTTGAAACAAATATTTTTCAAACCACGACACAGGAGGAACACATAAAGGAGACTTTCGAGAACACTTGATAACCCTTAAAAGGAAGACGTATGTGATACGGTAAGTAAACGGACTCCAAAAAATCTGCAAAAATATTTTATGTTAGTTTTGGAATATTAGAAAAATAGGAAACTGGTAAATACACGGGAAGGCAACCCAGGTGCCCACTAGGCACGAGGGCTCCTTCCTGGCTCCGTTTTCTTGTAGGACAAGTATTTCCTTGTATAAAACCTTTATATATATCTCCTGATGATTTGACCCCGGTACCATGGAGAAATCATGTGCTCTTGTTTCGTGTTGTTTTTCTGTCACACTATCAAGTCGGGCATCATGGCTTCTACCTCCTCCAACCGCGTATAAGAGGATGCTTGGCTAATGAAAATGGAAATGAAGAAGGAGGAACCAGTAGAAGCCACCAAGGAGAACAAGGGCAAGGAAGTCCAGCGGGATCAAGCTCGAGAAGAAGGGAAGGCCATGCCGGCATAGAAAGAGAAGGAACAAGATTACCTCCAACCCTACTATGAGGATCTCACCCTACTGAAATTGAAGCCTTTGGAGCCTTTGAAACGGTTCGTGTTCAGAATAAATATCTTACTCATGAAAATATTTTGTTGAAGGACCAAATCATTGGCCTTCGGAGCATTATTCAACAACTGCAGAACCTCTCGAGGCTACATTGTGACACTACTTCATCATCTACACAACCACCTTCACCTATATCACCTGACGGTGGGATAACACCGGGGTAGGCTCACCAAGCCTACTCCACCATACTTCGGTATAGAGTGGGACGAAAGCCTCCTCAGATGTCGGCTCCTCCTGGCCGGTTGCGTGGCCCGTGCCGGCTAGGAGCGTAAACGTCTACCCTCTGGCCGGATGGCTAGCCGCCAGCCGGCTGGAGAGCACCCATCGCATCAATCCCCATGATGTGATGGGTGCCTTTGATTAAAGGTGAAAGTACCTCAGCTCGGGTACGATGGAGAAGCATACGCATGGCTACAGTGGTGGTAGCCGTACCGCTGACCGGTGTCGGCTGCGACCCGTCAACCGTGTACAGTACCCGCACGCCACCACCCACTCCATTACCTAGCTCTGTGTGGCTACAGTGGAGGCGGCCGTACCGCTAACCGGTGCCGGATCCCGCAAGACGGCGACCATCATACCACTTGCACCCTGCATGGGGAGCACGCACCAATCCCATAGGTCAGTCGGCGGGTCACACAGCCTGATGGGACCCTGCAGCCGGCGGGCCCCTCTAGCAACAAGACTGATCAACACCGGGCCCCTTGGCCCCCCTCCATGTAGAGGGTCGACCACATTGTACCTTGCCAGTCGGCCTCCCACATTGTACCTTATATCAATTTTGCAGGTCGGGGGTCATCTACAAAACCCCCTGCCCCCCTCCATGCATAGGGTCGGCCGTTCTTACACACACACACTCATACAGGAGAGGCACATTGCACCCCGGCTGCTCCATCTTCCTCCTCCGCCAAACAACTCAAGGATCACATTGTAGTTCTCTTGGTTCATCAACCACTCCGGCAGGACTAGGGGTATTATCTCCCACGGAGAGCCCCGAACCTGGGTACATCATGTGACTTGCATCACTAGTTACAAATCTCGTTACCGGAGCCCGCAGGTGTCACTTTGGTCCCAACCACTCTCGATAATCCTACACATGGCATCTGTCGTGAGAAAACTACGACAGTTGGCGCCCACCATGGGGCCGTCCGCGGCACCGGTCGAAGTTACGCTCCGGGAGGGACCCTCCGCCAACCCCACCGGACACCTCGCGTCTGGAGTAATCACCACACCCGTGGAGCCTTCCCCTACGGAGGTTTCCGCGGTGTTGATCGTCGGCTTTGCTTGCCCTGCAGGATCCGCCATCGAGTTCACCAGCGACCGCTGCGGCAGCGGCATCGCTCCTGACGTTGTTCACATCTGCGCCCTCTTCGACAACCTGTGCCTCGACGACGAGCCTCGCCACCTTAGCGGGGACGCCGACATCAACGCCCTCTTCGCGCACTTCAGCACAATCACTCTTCAGGATGCGCCTGCACCCGACGAGTACCCCAGGGACGTACTCGACTACAGCTATCCACCAGCATTCGCGGGGTCTCTCACCCCATGCGATGTCGCCATCTCCTCCGATCTTATGGAGGTGATGGTTTGATGTCTGCTAGAACTACTTCAGTATTTCCCCAAAGAGGACGGGATGATGCAGTATAGCGACGGTAGGTATTTCCCTCAGTTATGAGACCAAGGTTATCGAACCAGTAGGAGAACCTCCTCACACCACGTAAACAGAACCTGCACACAAATAAAAAAATACTCGCAACCCGACGTGTTAAAGGGATTGTCAATCCCTTTCGGGTATGGCGCCTCAAGATAGGCAAATAACGTGAGGTAAAAGTGATAGATAGGATAAATAGATCGCGTAACAAATAAATTGCAGCAAGGTATTTTTGTAATTTTTGGTTTAATAGATCTGAAAATAAAAGCAAAAGAAAATAGATCGCAAAGGCAAATATGATGAAAAGAGACCCGGGAGCCGTAGGTTTCACTAGTGGCTTCTCTCGAAAAAAAGCAAACAGTGGGAAAATAATTACTGTTGGGAAACTGATAGAACTTCAAATAATCATGATGATATCCAGGCAATGATCATTAATAGGAACGATACATACGTGTTGTTTCCCTTTGTGTCACTGGGATCAAGCACCGTAAGAATGAACCCATCACAAAGCACCTCTACCCATTACAAGATAAATAGATCAAGTTGGTCAAACAAAACCCAAATATCGGAGAAGAAATACGAGGCTATAATCAGTCACGCATATAAGAGATCAAAGAATACTCAAATAACTTTCATGGATAAAAACATAGATCTGATAATAAACTCAAAGTTCATCGGATCCCAACAAACATACCGCAAAAAGACTTACAACATATGTATCTCCAAGAGACCATTGTATTGATAATCAAGAGAGAGGAGAGAGGAAGCCATCTAGCTACTAATTACGGACCCGTAGGTCTACAAAGAACTACTCATGCATCATCGGAGAGGCACCAATGGACATGATGAACCCCTCCGTGATGGTGTCTAGATTGGATATGGTGTTTATGGACTCTGAAGTGGCTGGAATTGATTTTCGTCCCCCCCCCCTCCTAGGGTTTCTGGAATATTGGGGTATTTATAGAGCAAAGAGGCAGTGCAGGAGGCTAACGAGGAGGGAACAACCCACCAGGGCGTGCGTGGGCCCCTAGGCGCGCCCTGGTGGGTTGTGCTCCCATCGAAGTTCCCCTCAAGTGCGTTCCTGACCCACTAGATGTCTTCTGGCCCCAAAAATCCACAAAAATTTTCGTTGCGTTTGGACTACGTTTGGTATTGATTTCATGCGATGTAAAAAACATGTAGAAAAGAGCAACTGGCATTGGCACTATGTCAATAGGTTAGTACCAAAAATGATATAAAATGACTATAAAATGATTGTAGAACATCCAAGAATGATAATATAACAGCATGGAACAATCAAAAATTATAGATACGTTGGAGACGTATCATGGTTGCAGACTCCAGCACTAGCTCAGGTCGTGCCAAGGCCACGGCGGACGCGGCTACGCTCCGCCCGGGCCCTTCCAATCCACTTCATGCTACCCTTGTCGGGCTGACTACTCCTATCGCCCCGACGGCTAATACGGCATTGGCTAGAACCGAGCTGGAGGACGCTCGCAAACAGCTGCTGGTGGAGCGCACCGCTCTCGCAACCGTCAAGCGCCGGATGGAGGCCGTGCAATGAGAGTACAACTCCGCCTATGGCTTCACCCCAGCTGCTGAGGGACCCAGCTGGCATGGTGACATCCGCGGCCGCGATCGGGTTGTTGCCAAAATCCTAGGCGGCAAGATGCCCATCCATGAAACTCCTGCAGCCAAAATGCGGGCCGCCAAGGCGGACCTTGATGAGATGGATGTCGTGGAGGGGGAGGAGCGTGCGTGCCAAGAAACACATGTCAAGGACCTCCTTGTTGCTGCCAACGGGCAACAGGGTCGCCTTGACCCTGACCATACTTTCTATGTATCCTCGGGTTTCAACTACGAGGGTTACCAGATTCCAAGCGGCTGTCAGCACGCTCAGCATTCCTCCTCCCCTCACGGCTCCGGTCGAAGGGCTGAGGGGAGGCGCGGTCGACGTTCCCAGCGCCGGAGCAAGCATCAGGCAGTATCCAGCCGTCTCCACGAGCTGGCTGGAGATGAAGGCAGCTCAGTCCACGAAGTTCCCCCGCATGAGAGACAGGAGAAGGCTCGCACGCCCATGCCTCCTGTCCGACCCGAGCTCGCGGCTTGGCTCGGTCCTCGCGTCCCCTATAGCGAGAACGACGCTCGCACTCACGTGGACCGTCTGGGGCAGTCGGCCCTCCTGGAGGAGGAGGGTCCCATCGGTCCGGCGTGCTTTGGCCCCCGGATCTGTGGGGAGCCATTTCCTTCGGGATTCACCCTTCCCTGTGACAATCCAAAATTCTACGGCTCCACCAAGCCGGAGGACTCGTTGATTGACTACACACCACAGTCGGCATTGCCCGGGGCAACAAGCGCGTAGCCGTCCGCTATGTGCCACTTATGCTGACCGGCTCGGCTCACACCTGGCTTAACAACCTGCAAGCCGACAACATCAACACCTGGGTTGACTTCGAAGAGGCTTTTGTTCGCAACTTCACTGGCACCTACAAACGCCCTGGCCAAACTACGAGATGGCCATGTGCATTCAGAAGCCCGACGAGCCCCTCCGTGATTATGTCATGCGCTGGACAGAGTTGCGCAACTCCTGCGAAGGAGTGCATGAAGTACAGGCCATTCAGTATTTCATCGAAGGTTACCGAGACGGAACCCTTCTCAAGCACAAGCTCATGTGCTCCGAGCCTACCTCCTTGGCGGCACTCATGTCCAAGGCGGACAAGTATGCCACGACCAACTCCGTGATGTGGATCAAGGTCAGGGTGACGCACAAACCTGTCCCGCCGCATGCTACAACTCGGCCGGCTGGCGACAACTGAGGTGGGCAGAACAACAAGCACAAGGCGGATCACCAAGACCCGCGACCTAGGAGCAAGCAGGTGGCTAACATGGAGGGAGAGCAGCCGGTTGCGCAAGCCGGCGCTCACTGACAACAAACTGGCAACAACACCTGGCAGCCCAAACTCACCTTCGAGCAGATGCTTGACACACCCTGCAAGATGCACACCGGGGCGAAGCCGGCCACCCACATGCTCCGGCAGTGCAACTTCTCGCAGTGCCTGGCCCGGGGCGAGGGTATGATGGCTCCCCCGGGGCCGGTTCCTCGAGCTTCGGTTCCTGGGCCGGGTCCGGCTCCAGCTCCACCGCCACCCAATGATGGTCGTCTCCACGATCAATTCCCCGACCAAGACGGGGCTTACGTCGTCTTCACCAGCGAAGGTGACAACAAGCACAGCCAGCGTCGGCACCGGCATGAGGTGAATGCCACAGTCCCCTCGGTTCCTCAATACATGCATTGGTCCGAAAAGCCAATTACATGGAGCCGGGCGGACCATGCTGCAGTGATGCCGAACCCTGGCACATACGCGCTCGTCCTCGAACCCATCATTGCTTCCAAGAGACTCACGTGCCGGTTCTCATAGGTGCTGGTTTATGGCGCTAGCAGCATCAACATCCTCTACTGCGTCACCCTACTCAAGCTCAGGCTAGAGGAGAAGGACCTGCAGCCGATCAGGAATGTTTTCCACGGCATTGTGTCGGGGCAGTCTTGCTCGCCTATCGAAAAAATCCAACTGGGCGTCCTCTTTGGAGACAAGGCGCGCTTCCGTCGTGATCCGGTCTGGTTCGAGGTGGTGGACCTCAACAGTCCCTACCATGCATTGTTGGGCAGGCCGGCGCTTGCCAAGTTGATGGCAATCCCCCATTGCGCCTACCTCAAGATCAAGATGTCAGGGCCCAAGGGCATTATCACTCTTGCCTGCAACTACAAGAAATCGGTCGAGTGCGCGCACGACAGAAGCCGGTTGCCGAGGCGCTGGTGATTGCAGAGGAGTAGAAACAACTCGACCGGCTCATGGCTCAGGCCATCTAACAGCCGGCCCTGCCAACTCCCCCGTCCCAGTCGGCCAGCGAGGCCTCGTTCGAGCCATCCAAGGAAACCAAGCAAGTGCCACTCGACCCGGCAAACCCCAAGAAGTGTGTCACCATCGTTGCCAACCTCAACCCCAAATAAGAAGGGGGGCTCTTTGACTTCCTCCTTGAGAATCGAGATATCTTTGCATGGTCCCCAAAGGACATGTGAGGAGTCCAGAGGACGTACGCCAAGCACAAGCTTCATGCACGACCGGATGCAAAGCCGGTCAAACAACCTTTGCACCGCTTCGCTGAGGGGAAGAAGCGCACCATCGGAGAAGAGACCTACTGGCTGCTTGCAGCCGGCTTTATCATGGAAGTTTTCCACCCGGACTGGCTATCCAACCCATTCCTGGTGCTGAAGAAAAACAAAACATGGCGCATGTGCATTGACTACACAAGTCTGAATAAGGCATGTCCGAAGGACCCTTTCGCCCTACCACGGATAGATCAAGTGACTGACTCCACGGCCGGGTGCGATTTGTTGTCCTTTCTAGACGCCTATTCCAGCTACCACCATATCAAGCTGGACCCAGCCGACCGGCTCAAGACCTCCTTCATCACCCCCTTCGGAGCTTACTGCCACATGACGATGACGTTCGGCCTGAACAACGCTGGCGCCATCTTCCAACGCTGCATCCAACAATGCCTCCTGTCGCAAATTGGAAGGAATATACATGTCTAAGTCGATGACATCATCATCAAAACCAAGAAGCATTTCAGTTTCCTTGACGATTTGCGGGAGACCTTCGCCAACCTGCGCGCATACAAGATCCATATCAATCCGGAGAAGTGCGTCTTCGAAGTACCAGCCGGCAAACTCGCGGGTTTCTTTGTGTCGGCATGTAGCATTGAAGCCAACCCTGAGAAGATCAGAACCATCGAGCGCATGGCCAAGCCGACTTAACGACTTGACATTCAAAAGTTTGCCAGCTGCCAGGCATCCCTCAGCCAGTTCGTCAGCCAGTTGGGTGAGAAGGCGCTGCCACTCTACCAGCTGATGAAGAACTCCACCAAATTCGAGTGGAACGATCAGGAGGATGAAGCATTCCGGGACCTCAAGCGCGTGATCTCCATCACGCCCATCTTGGTCGCACCGCCTAAGAGGGAACTTATACTCGTCTACATTGCGACAACCACGCGTGTGGTCAGTGTCGTCTTGTTGGTGGAGCGAAAGGAGGAGGGCAGGGTGTTGTTGGTTCAGCGCCCTGTCTACTATCTGAGCAAAGTCTTGGCTGCCTCCAAGCAAAACGACCCCCACTACCGAAAGATGTGCTATGCCATGTACTTTTCCTCCAAGAAGCTGAAGCAATAGTTCCAGGAGCACACCATTACGGCGGTGAGCACAGCTCCACTTTCAAAAATCATATGCAACCGTGATGCTACAGGCCGGATTGCCAAGTGGTCCCTCGCCATGGCCGACCACGACATCCGCTACGAGCCGTGCACCGCCATAAAGTCTTAGGTGGTGGACGACTTCCTCGTCGATTGGGCCGAGACCCAGTTCCTGCCGCCGCCTCCTGACTCCATGCATTGGCGGATGCACTTCGACGGCTCCAAAATGCGAACCGGTTTGGGAGGCGGCATTGTCCTGACATCCCCGAAAGGGGACCATCTCAAATAGGCTCTCCAAATACACTTTGCCTCCTCCAACAATGTCCCCGAGTACGATGCGCTCGCACACGGCCTCCGGCTTGCTAGAGAGATCGGCATCCGGAGGACTCTTTGCTTTGTCCGACCTCGTGGTGCAGCAAGTCGCTGGCGAGTGGGACGTCAGGGACGCCAACATGGCGAGCTACCGCTTCCTCATCCAGCAGCTTAGTGTCCCTTTTGAGCGCTGTGAATTCCATCATGTACCCCGAGCAGACAATGAGGCGGCGGACACGCTGGCAAACATCGGCTCCACCAGGCAGGCAATCTTAGCCGGCGTTTCCCTTGAGAAGCTGCACAAGCCTTCCATCAAGTCGTATCTGGAGTCGTCATCAATCTTCATTCCTGTAGACCCGATCAGCCCAATGACGACGGGTCCGAAGAACCTTCCGGCTTCATCAACTCCGTCGACTCCACCCGCTCTGCCAGCTCTGGCTACTCTGTCGGCTACGAGGAACCTCAAACCCAGTCGGCTCAACACCGAGTGGGTGGCCATCATGGAGGTCGATAGTATGCCGGCTGCCACGACGGCACCAGAGACAGGAGGTCTCGTATCCGGGACTACAACGACAAACTCGGGGGCTTCAGCTGCTCTTGGCCATCAGGTCGAGCCAGAGTTGGCTCATGTGTCGGCTTCCACATGGGCACAGCCCATCCTGGCTTTCCTCCTTCACGGCGAGTTCCCTCTCGACGAGGCGGAAGCGCGGCAGATACAACGCCGATCTCCTGCTTACACCATCACCAACTGGTTCGATGCAGTGTAACTGGCGTATTTCAATGCTGCGTCGAATCGGAAAAAGGGCAAGAAATTCTCAAGGACATACATCAGGGCGAGTGCGGTCAACATTCCGCCTCCACAACCCTGGTGGCCAAGGCGTTTCGCCATGGATTCTACTGGCCCACGGCCCTGGAAGAGGCCACAGCCCTGGTCGACAAGTGTGAAGGATGCCAACGCTTCAGCACACAACGCCACTTGCCGGCCATGGCTCTTAAGACCATTCCCCTCTCGTTGCCTTTTGTCGTATGGGGGTTGGACATGGTAGGGCCATTCAAGACCGCTCTAGGCGGCATGAGCATCTTCTGGTAGCCTTAGACAAGTTCACCAAGTGGATTGAGGCTAGGCCTATTAAGAAGCTTGATGGTCCCACGACCGTCAGGTTCATCAAGGACATCACCATCCGCTACGGCGTTCCCCACAGCATCATCACTCAGAACAGCACCAACTTCGCCAAAGGTGTGATGGCATTCTTCTATGCCAAGGAGGTCAACCGGCTCGACCTAGCATCGGTCGCGCACCCACAATCATAAGGCCAGGTGGAAAGGGAAAATGGCCTAATCTTGGCCGGCATCAAGCCAAGGCTTGTGGCGCCGCTCATCAAACCAGTCGGCTGCTCGATTGAAGAGTTGTTGGCTATGATGTAGAGCCTCCGCACCAAGCCTAACCAATCAACCGGCTTCAGAGCATTCTTCCTCGTCTACGGGTCTGAGGTGGTCATCCCCGCGGATGTTGAATTTGACTCGCCACACGTCACCCTGTACACGAAGGCACATGCAAGGGTGGCAAGAGAAGACGGTGTCAATTTTCTCGAGGAGGCACGGGAGTTGGCCCTGAGCCGGACAGCCATCTACCAGCAGAAGCTGAGGCGCTACCACAACAAAAGGATTAGGCCCCTCTCTTTCCGTGAGGGGGACCTCGTACTTAGAAGAATCCAGCGAATGGTCGGCCAGCAAAAGCTCTCTTCCCCATGGGAGGGACCCTTTATCATCAGCAAGACGTTGCACAACAATGCATACTATCTAATAGATGCTTAGAAGCCGCATAAGCGCAAGAGAGATGCCTCCGGCGAGGAAACGGAGTGTCCATGGAATGTGGCACTCCTTCGCCCGTTCCACTGCTAGAACAAGAGAGATAAATGTGTACATATGTATCCTTTACCCTTTTGTCCGGCTCCCGATTCTCGGCTCCCGGCTGTCAGGCTAGCGGGACTCTGGAACGAAAGGCCGGTTGCATTCAAAATTCGACAATGAAGGGGTCGCCGGCTCGGGTTGGTCTGATCATTCCCAATCTTCATTTCTAGCCGGCCTCTACTAACTCGTTCCAAGTCTAACTATCCTCGCGGCTTCAAGAAATCCAAGACTGACACCTTCGAAGGCAGAAGTGTGAGGACCCCGACTTACGAGTTGAGATCGCCGAATGAACGTGCTCAGTCATCCCAGAGATCAATGCTCATTGAACACACAGATACTAAATATTAAGAGCCTTACATCCAAATACCGAATTATTACATCACATGACCGAATGGTCGGGCTCACAAGGTAGGGCATATAAGGCCAAATCACACTGATACAACTAGTAGCAGAAATCTTAGGGCTAAGCGGGTGCCCATGCCACCAGCTTACACCAACAGGCATTTTGACTGGGAAGCGTCCTAGTTCGCAGGGCCGTCTCCGAAGACGTACTGTTCTCCAAACTCCGGTCCTTCCATGTCTGGTCAATAATATAACCAGTGACAAGCCAATGAGTACTTTTGAATGTACTCGGAAACAGCCCATGATATGAACAATGCAATTGTTAGTATAACAAGTAATATGCAACTTTGATGGATAACATATTATCTACGAATAAACTTGTTCATGGATGAGCAACATAAACTAGATGTTGATTTGAAGAACAGGTTACATATATCAATATATCTGCCAAGGGTCGAACACTCTTGGTTCACCCTATATGCCAAGTCACCAAACTTGGTCATATCAACACTTTCATATTAACACCACACACTCACACACACTTGGTTTATTAAGAAACGATTGGACGTAGTTTAAGCAGGATTACCCAACTGTCCTTAACCGTGGACACAACTATTCGAATAGTTTGACACTCTGCAGAGGTAGTACGCTAGACCCATGAGATATGGGAAACTTCCATGTCATCCACGACTTGCGGTATACAACATACCCGAGGTAAGTACCCGATCAATGCCTTTCCCCTCACGATACTAGACAAAGAGGTCCACTCGATTTCTACCCAACCCACATGTTGTACGTCTTACGAGCACCGACTTGGATAGTAGCAACCATGCGGGGACCAACGGTGTGCCTGGAGCACGTAAAATGGCATAGTCACCCTACCTGGCATGACCCCATCACGAGAGTGACCACACATCACTCCCGCCACTAGTAATGTGGTTATTGCTAGCACCGACCAGAGTAATCAACAAAGCCCCGTCCCATAAAGGGTTAACGTGGTCGTACATGTAAGGTTGGGACGGTCGACAGATCATAAATCTATTCCCATTTCCGAAACCATGCTCACACAAATACCCGGTGCACCACTTCACCAAAAGTGGCCACCTAACTCATCATCACCCTCGAGCATTAGTGGCACCCGACGGGGTTTTTATAAACCTTTGATTTATACCAACAATGCTCATGCTATTATGGTTAGCTCTACTTGTCAACATGATATTAGCGTGACCCTCATATAGGTGGTAGGATCATGCTCAAAATGCAAATGTTCCGAGGAGCCATCAGTAACATCACTTCAATGATTTACCGATACTTATGATCACATGCAACGGAAATATTTGATTAAGTAGCATGCAATATAACATATGCTCAGACATGGTCAAAGGGTTGCTTGCCTTGGTCAGCTAGGTATCCGGGGTCTTCGGGGTCTTCAAGTCCAGCTCCTTCGTCACACGGGTTGTCTATCGTCATTTTAAATAAAAAGCAATAAGTAGCTCACTCCAAAACATATCACAAACTCACTTTAAAAATGTTGTTTAATTCTGATAAATCCACATTGTAATTTTAAAAATATTTGTCTCTGGTTTTGGTGAAAGAATATTTTTAAAATCAATTTAACAGAAGCAAAACTATTCCAAATTAACCCTTTCATCCAAGGGTTCTGTTAAATACTACACATTTTTAGAAAAATATCAGTGGAAGAATCATAATTTTTCATTGGATAAATCTTTTTACAAAAATTATTTAAAACCTGGTTTTAAATAAAAAGAAAAAGGGCTACAGCCCCGGCTTGGCTTGTCCTCAGACTGGGCCGACCTAGAGGCCAGCCAAACAACCTGCCCACGCGCGCGCTGTTAGGTTTGAACCTGACGCACGGGCCCCTGCGGTCAGTGGTTGTGGGCAGTGAGGGAGAGAGAGATGGGCCACCGATAGGTGGGGCACACCTGTCGGGGTTGTCTCCTACCTCTAGCCAGAGAGGAGGAGGAGCACGCCGGCGTGGCTACCGACGTCCTCAGGCCCTAACAACGGCAGGAATGGTCCGGCTCGTCGTCACGTACGTGCTGGTGGTCGAGTTGATGACGGAGAGGCTCTGTTTCACCGGCGACGATGTTGCCGCGGGGAGGGGTTTTGGGTGAAGGTGGAGGTGGCAGCTACGGGCACAGATTCGCTCGGGGAAGAGAGGGGAAAGCTTCCTGGGGTCACGGGGAGTGCTTTGGTGGGCAGGGGGATGCGAGAACCGACGTGTAGCCGGAGATCGACTGGAGCTCCGAGGCGGAGGGGCCTCAGCCGATCTCGAGCACCGGGGCTCTGCTTGCTCAATGGGGTGGCTAGGGACATGATTGAGGTCTTGGTGACGTGGAGTGAGGGGTTCTAGAGTGAGGGGTTCTACAGCGAGGGGAGGGGCTATATATAGGCCCACGATAGTGAGCCGACTCGGGAGCGCCGGTGATCCACCATGGCGTGCATGGGGGTGTAGAGAGAGGCTGTAGTTTAAACCACGGTCCCACGATGTGGTTTTGGACATCCAGGACTCACTGCGAGAAAGAGGGAGAGAGGAGTGGCGCACATTTATGGCCGCGCTCCTCTGGCCACTTCTGGTGCACGCGGGCACGTGTCGCACCGGCTCTTAGCGCGGGAAAGGAGGGGCCCTAAGGGCTGCCTGATGCAGAGGGGTTATCATGGGAGAGGAGAGGCACCGTGGGGAGGCTTGATCTGGTCGTGGGAGGTCGCCCCCACCTTGGTTGCTATCTGTAGCATGCCCAGAGCGCAGCTTTGGCATGCCACGGCATGATGTCACGCTCTGAGGTGTGTTGGACGTGTCTAGCATGTCCTAGGCACTGGCTTGGAGATGCCTAGCCATTGGAGTCCCGTGGGAGCCTCGGTTGGTCAAAGGAAGAGAGGGAAACAGGTGCTGTCAGCCTTGGGCTGAAGCTTAAATTGAAGATTTTGGATTATCTACTTTGAACTAGAGAGGGGCCACTTGACTGGAGTTAGGTATTGATGTGAGCTACCTAATCTATGAGTTTGAGAGAAAGGTATTGGGTTTAGCTGGGGTTACGAGGGTTTTACCCAACTGTCAGAAGGTGCTTGAAAGTGGTTTAGAGTGGTTGCACCCCACCACTGGCTATGCAACTTAACAGGACTGGGTTTGGTGCTAAAACATGGGGCTACACCAATTTTGAGCTCCATTGGACAAGTTTAGCTTTGTAAACTTGGAAACATCCCTAAATGACCAGATATGTTCCTTCCAAAGGGAGTGTGGGCAAAACAAGTCTCATAAATCCCATTTTTGGCATGGAGGCCTCATTTGAGGTATTAGGCACTCCTGCAAAGTTTCAGCTCCAATGGATAAACTTTGCTATGTAGAGTTGCTCTAACTTCATTGCGGAAAAACGGGTTTTGGGATTATTTGGTGACCTTAACCACCTTGGATCAAGGTGAAACTTTATATGGGCACCAAATATGGCTTAGGGAGACCACTAAAATTTTCTAGGAATTTATTGAGAATATTTCCTTTGGAAATATTTCAAAAGGTCAAAACAAACAGAATAGATTTTGAGGGTTTTACTCAAATATTTATAATATGAATAGGGGTTGAAAATCTTATGTATGGAAAATATATGTCCTTGTGAGTATCTCCAAATTTTCTTAGATATTTCTAAGGTAGAAAAGTATTTTTCCATATAGGAATATCATTTCTGGCCTCAGAAGTGGACATGCAAATAAAATAGGAAAATAATTCATAAAATAATTATTTTATGGTTTTAGTGAACTAAAATGGTGTTAGAACCAATTCACCAACTTTGGGTAAGAGCTCTTCGTGCCATCAAGGACTTGTAGTGCAACCCAAAGCAAGGTTTTGAATTTAACCATAATTAAGAAAAAGGGTTTTGAAAATAATTAGTTTAGGAGAAATATGGTTTTTGATATCACACAACCAAGCATACAAGCATACAATGACAACCATGACACTCGCAACATTAGTTTTGAAAAAGTTTTAATAAACTCGGATTTTTGAATTATAGAAGAAGTGATAGTGAAAACAGGGTGTGAGAAACATATCCCCCTTACAAGAATGTCGTCCCCGAGATTCCTAAGCTAGGTGCTAAAAAGGTACGGAAACTCAGATCGGAGATAGTCTTCACGTTCCCATGTTGCCTCTCCTTCGGTGTGGTTGCTCCAGTGAACCTTGAAATACCTTATGGTGCGGCTTCTGGTGCAACGCTCTGCTTCATCCAAGATGCGAATCGGCCTCTCACGATAAGTGAGATCTGGCTGAAGGTCGATGGCCTCATGGTCAATGTCCTTATAAAGATCTGGATGGTTTGGCGCTTGGAGACACTTCCGAAGTTGTGACACGTGGAAGATGTTGTGCACACCCGAAAGTTCCGGAGGTAGCTCCAATTGGTAAGCAACTTCTCCACGCCTTGTCGTGATCTTAAAAGGTCCAATGAACCTTGGAGCAAGTTTCCCCTTGACGTGGAAACGCTTGATTCCCTTGAGAGGCGTGACATGGAGGTACACCTGGTCTTCAAGGTTGAACTCCAATTCTCTGCGGTGAGAATCCGCATAGCTCTTCTGTCGCGACTTGGGTGTCTTCAAGTTTTCTCGGACAAGCTGCACCTTATCTTCTGCCTCTTGCAGAATTTCTGTCCCGAAAATCAACCCTTCACCGGTTACGGACCAGTTGAGCGGGGTGTGGCACTTCCGTCCATACAACACTTTGAATGAGGCCATCTGGAGACGGTACTGGTAGCTGTTGTTGTTTGAGAACTCAGCGAATGGCAGATAGTCTTCCCATTTGGCACCATGTGCCAAGACACAAGCGCAGAGCATATCCTCGAGTATCTGGTTTACTCTCTCCGTCTGTCCGCCCGTCTGCGGGTGGAAAGTGGTGCTGAAAGAGAGCTTGGTTCCGAGGGCTTCTTGGAACTTCTTCCAGAATCTTGAGGTGAACTACGTGCCTCGGTCAGATACAATCTTCTTGGGGACTCCGTGAAGGCTTACAATACGCTTATTGTATAGGCTAGCCAGCTTGTCGCCCTCATAGGTGGTACTGACCGGAATGAAGTGAGACACTCTGGTCAAATGGTCGACAACGACCCATATAGAGTCATGGCCTCTGCTGGACCTGGGTAAGCCGGTGACGAAGTCCATGCCTACTTTGTCCCACTTCCATTCAGGCACTTGGAGAGGTTGTAGCAGTCCAGCAGGTCGCTGATGCTCAGCCTTGACTCGCTGGCACACGTCTCACTTGGCAACATAAGACGCTATTTCCCTCTTCATGCCATGCCACCAAAATCTTTCCCGGAGATCTTGATACATCTTGGTACCACCGGGGTGAATAGAGTAGGGTGTGTCATGTGCTTCCTCCAGGATCAAATCCTTGATTTTTGCCTTGTTGGGTACGCATAAATGTTTCCCAAACCACACTACTCCTAGTTCATCCACCGAGAATTCTGGGGCCTTGCCTTCCTGGATCTTCTTCTTGATGCCTTCGATGCTCTTGTGCCCCATCTGTGCCTCCTTGATATCGTCTGCCAGCATTGGTTTGACTTCGACGTTAGCCAGGAATCCTGGTTCAACTAGCTCCAACCCGAAGCTTTCCATTTCTTCATATAAGACGGGTAGCCTTTCCTTGAGCATAATATTCAAGGTGCTGGCCTTCCGACTTAAGGCATCAACAACTACATTGGCCTTACCGGGGTGGTATTGAATGCTGAGGTTGTAGTCTTTTATTAACTCTAACCATCTTCGTTGCCTCATATTAAATTCCAGCTGAGTAAAGATATACTTCAGACCTCTGTGGTCGGTGTATATTTCACATCGCTTCCCGAGAAGGTAATGTCGCCATGTCTTCAAGGCATGCACTACTGCTGCCAACTCGAGATCATGGGTGGCATAATTCTCCTCATGCGGGCGCAGTTGCCGTGACAAATACGCCACAACCCTGCCGTCTTGCATTAGGACTCCATCGAGCCCGGTTCTGGAGGCCTCACAATATATCACAAACTCCGTGCTGATATCCGGAGTAGCCAACACCGGGGCAGTAGTCAATCTCTTCTTCAACTCCTGGAAGCTTGCTTCACACTCTGGCGTCCATTCGAACTTCTTGCCTTTCTTCAAGAGCTGAGTCATGGCTCGAGCGATGCAGGAGAATCCCTCTATGAACTTGCGGTAATATCCCGCGAGTCCAAGGAAGCTCCTCACTTCCTTCACATCGATTGGTGACTCCCAGTTAGTTACCGTAGTAATCTTGGAAGGATCGACCGCCAATCCACTTGCCGTCATGGTATGACCCAAGAATCCAACTTCATTCAACCAGAATTGGCATTTGCTGAATTTGGCATAAAGTTGGTGCTCTCGAAGCTTCTCCAACACTAACCTCAAGTGTTGCTCATGCTCTTCTTCGGACTTGGAGAAGATTAATATCTCATCGATAAATACGACGACAAACTTATCCAGGTATTCCATGAAGACCTTGCTCATGAGGTACATGAAGTAAGCTGGGGAATTTGTCAACCCGAAAGACACGACAGTGCACTCGTACAGACCGTACCGAATCACAAACGCAGTCTTGGGTATGTCTTCAGGTCGGATCTTCAGTTGGTAATATCCAGATCGGAGATCGATCTTGGAAAATACATTGGCCCCATGTAACTAGTCGAACAAGTCTTCAATCTTGGGGAGTGGGTACTTGTTCTTGATCGTGACTTCATTGAGAGAACGGTAATCGACGCAGAGTCTGATAGTCCCATCCTTCTTAGACACGAACAGAACAGGTGATCCCCAAGGTGATGCACTCGGACAAATGAATCCCTTCCTGAGTTGCTCATCCATCTGCTTCTTCAGCTCTGCTAGCTCTTAGGATCCCATCCTATAAGGCTTCTTATAGATAGGCCTCGATCCGGGCATGAGCTCAATGATGAACTCGATGTCTCAGTCGGGAGGCATCCTTGGCAGATCATCAGGAAAGACATCCGCGTACTCACAGACTATCGGCACTCGGTCAAACTCTTCTCCCGACAGGCTATTAACCTGTGGTACTCGAGTGGATACAGGCTCGGAGACATACTTGACTTTGACCCCTGGTCGCTTGTCATGGTAATAGCCCTGTTGGCACAGTCCAAGATGCTCTGGTGTTTGGCCAACCAATCCATACCAAGAATTACTTCTAAGCCTTGCGACTTAATGACGATGAGATCTGCTGAGAAGCTTATCCCATTGATAACGATCCCGACTCCTCTACACAATAGGTTGGTCCTTAACACTGCTCCCGAGGTATGTACTGCCATTTGCCCGTTAAGCAGGGCGGGCTTCAAACCACATTTTTCTGCAAACTTTTGACTAAATAAAAGAATGTGAAGCACCACAATCAAACAATATTGTTGCTGGGGTGGAGTTGACGAGGAACGTACCCAGAATGCAGTTCGGGTCTTCATGTGCCTCTTCTGCGGAGATATGGTTAATACGTCCCCTGTTGTGATACTGCTGATTGCGGGGTGCTTGGTTCCTGCCTGGTGCTCCTTGACCTTGGTTTGGCGCATTGGGGCGTGGTACGTCGGGCTTCTTGTTGGGACACTGCCTGGAATAGTGCCCAGTCTGTCCACATCCAAAACAGGTAACTTGTCCTGGAAGGTTGGTCTTGACTCCACTGTTGTTTGGTGGGTTGAATGTTGGCTTGGTGTTGACTTGCTGCTGAGGCTGGTAGTTCTGGCGAAATGTTGGAGCCTTATACTGTTGCTGCTGATAACTGGGTCTTGCTGGAGCTGACTACCATGGGAATGGCTTTGGATTACTGGGTCCCCCACTACCAATCAGCTTGCGCTTACGGGTGTCATCCATTGCACGATGCTTATCTTCCAGCATAAGGGCCTTATTAACCAGATTGCAGAAGGTCCGGCATTCAAAAACAACCAGTTGATACTGGAGTGACTGTTGTAGTCCTTCCATAAAGCATTCAACTTTTGCGGCCTCAGTGTTGACGTCCTCTGGTGCATATCTTGACAGGAGGTTAAACTTCTGCAAATACTCCTTGACGGTTTCACTGCCTTGCCTTAAGGCTCGGAATTCCCGCTTCTTAATGGTCATCATTCCGGGAGGAATGTGAGCAGCGCGAAATCCTTCCTTGAACATTGCCCAAGTGATGACTTGCCCTGCTCGCATGATCTGGAACCCATCCCACCAAGCTCTGGTCGTGCCTCCGAGATAGTGAGAAGCAGAAATGACTTTCTCGCGATCATCTGTGCACTTGACCAGCGCGAGGAGGTCTTCAATAGTACGGATCCAGTCATCGGCATCCAATGGTTCAGTCGTCTCCATGAACGTAGTCCGCATAAACTCAAATAGAGTAGAGCGACTGTTGCTATTCCCGTTCTACGGCGGGTTGTTCACCAAGACTTGAGCCATCTGCTGGATAGCGGCATTACTGGCTTGACGTTCCTCTGAGAGAGCTTGAAGGAACTGATCCATAGTCAAGCTTTCTAGAGGAGGAGGTGGCGGTGGAATATCGCCTTACTGCTGCTCGTGGTGATCTCCAGCTTGAGCGTCCCCTCCGGTTCCCTGCTGCTGGCCTAAAGAGGCAAAGCTGGGGTTGCCGAAGGTGCTGGTGCGAGTTGAAATCACCATCCTGTCAGGGGAGTAGACGGGTCAATATGCCGAATTGGCCGGAATCATAAGGGGTGATGCTCTATTAAGGGGGTTTGGTGTCGTGCTAGTGTGAGATTTGTAAACCAAAGATTTTTCGGATGCTAATGCATTAGATTTAAAAACAAGTGATGTAGTCTCTTACAAGCTACCTAAGGCAGAAATGCGGCTTGCATCATACATGCTCACACAACACTCATGGTTCACATGAACCGATACATGAACTCACTACGCTTGGGGAGACTCCTAATTGCCTAAGCCATAATCCTAAGCAACGGACTGCTCGGTCTCGTAGGCAGGTTTTGCAGGGTCTTCGTCTTCATCTTCATCGGTGCTTTCCTCCTTCATAGGAGTAGGAGAGGGAAGTGGTCCATCACGATGTCTCTTAGTTGGCGAAGCCGTGAGGAGCTCAGTATACTCTTTCGCGGTCAGGCAACGACTCTGAATAGGAGTGGCCTGAAGCGGTGCTACTCCTCCTCAAAGGCAATGGTTGATCGCCCTCCGGGTGCTCCTTCCTTCTTGACCTTTCGGGTCTTCATCTTCTCTAGGAGAAGTAGGTCCTTGACTTGGTACAGTTCTTGGCAAATCTTCGTCGACTCCTTGATAGAAAGGTGAGTCAAAGTGTCGGGGGAGAGACTGAAGTAGGTCAGAAACCTTAGTGGCGTCCCGTCCTCTGAAGATGGGATGAGTGTCCAACTCCCGTCGATCCCATCCTTAATAAAAAGTAGGTGACGAGTAGCTAGCTCGTTAGCCATCTTGGGAAGGATGTCGCGGAGATGCACGAGTGCCTGTCGTGCAGTTGTCTCCACTGCCAACATCAGATCCTCCATCTGTGGTCCTTCAAAGAACTAACTGGTTGGGGAGTCATTAGCCTTCACTATCATGTCCAAGTGATATTCCTTGGTGTCGGCATTGACCCAGTGCTCGTGGTAGAGGAAGATGGGTGTGCGGCGTACTTGACTCTTCTCGAGGCTATCTCCCAAAAGTAGGGGAAAGACCGTCTCCAGAAGCATCTCACGTATGACGGCCATCTACAAAGATGTAGGAGAGAGGGTTAGAAAGTTTGGTGTGTGTAGAAAATCTTAGGGGTAAAGGCTAGGTGTACTAATCGTCTCGGCTATCGTCCATGCTACCTAAGGCTTCCCATAGTCAGGATGGCTCTGATACCAGCTCTGTGGGGACCCCGACTTACAAGTCGAGATCGCCGAATGAACGTGCTTAGTGATCCCAGAGATCAATGCTCACTAAACACATAGATACTGAATATTAAGAGTCTTACATCCAAGTACCGTATTATTACATCACATGACCGAATGGTCAAGTTCACAAGGTAGGGCCTATAAGGCCAAATCACACAGATACAACTAGTAGAAGAAATCTTAGGGCTAAGCGGGTGCCCATGCCATCAGCCTACACCAACAAGCATTCTGACTAGGAAGCGTCCTAGTTCACAGGGTCGTCTCCGAAGACGTACTCTTCTCCAAACTCTGGTCCTTCCATGCCTGCTCAATAATATAACCAGTGGCAAGCCAATGAGTACTTTTGAATGTACTCGCAAACAGCCCATGATATGAAGAATCCAATAGGTAGTATAACAAGTAATATGCAACTTTGATGGATAACATCTTATCTATGAATAAACTTGTTCATGGGTATGCATCATAAACTAGATGTTGATTTGAAGAACAGGTTACAGATATCAATATATCTGCCAAGGGCTGAACACTCCGGGTTCACCCTATATGCCAAGTCACCAAACTTTGTCATATCAACACTTTCATATTAACACCACACACTCACACACACTTGGTTTATGCGGAAACGACTCGACGTAGTTTAACCAGGATTACCCAACTGTCCTTGACCGTGGACACGACTATTTGAATAGTTTGACACTCTGTAGAGGTACTACGCTGGACCCACGAGATCCGGGAAACTTCCATGTCATCCACGACTCGCGGTATACAACATACCCGAGGTAAGTACTCGATCAATGCCTTTCCCCTGACGATACTAGACAAAGAGGTCCACTCGATTGGTACCCAGCCACATGGTGTATGTCTTACGAGCACCGACTCTGCATAGTAGCAACCATGCGGGGACCAACGATGTGCCTGGAACACGTAAAAACGGCATAGTCGCCCTACCTGGCATGACCCCATCACGAGAGTGACCACACATCACTCCCGCCACTAGTAATGTGGTTCTTTGCTAGCACCGACCAGAGTAATCAAGAAAGCCCAGTCCCATAAAGGGGTAACGTGGTCGTACATGTAAGGTTGGGACGGTCGACACATCATAAATCTATTCCCATTTCCGAAACCATACTCACAAAAATACCCGATCCACCACTTCACCAAAAGTGGCCACCTAACTCATCATCTCGCTCAGGCATTAGTGGCACCCGACGACGTTTTTATAAACCTTTGATGTATACCAACAATGCTCATGCTACTATGCTTAGCTCTACTTTGTCAATATGATATTAGCGTGACCCTCATAGGTGGTACGATCATGCTCAAAATGCAAATGCTCTAGAGGAGCCATCGGTAACATCACTTCAATGATTTACCGATACTTATGATCACATGCAACGGAAATATTTTCTTAACTAGCATGCAATATAACATATGCTCAGACATGGTCAAAGGGCTACTTGCCTTGGTCAGCTACGTATCTGGGGTCTTCAAGTCCAACTCCTTCGTCACACGGGTTTTCTATCATCATTTTAAATAAAAAGCAATAAGTAGCTCACTCCAAAACAGATCACAAAGTCGATTTAAAAATGTTGTATAATTCTGATAAATCCACATTGTTATTTTAAAATATTTGTCTCTGGTTTTGGTGAAAGAATATTAAAAAAAAAAGAACAGAAGCAAAACTATTCTTAATTAAACCTTTTATTATTATAAAACAGAATAGTTGTTGCAAAAATTCATCCAAGGGTTCTGTTAAATACTACATATTTTTAAAAAAATATCAATGAAAGAATATAATTTTTCACTAGATAAATCTTTTTATAAAAATCATTTAAAACCAGATTTTTAATAAAAAAGAAAAAGGGCTACAGCCCCGGCCTGGCTTGGCCTGGAATTGGGCCGGGCCAAAGGCCAGCCAAACAGCCTGTCCAGGCGCGCGCTGTCAGTTTTGATCCTGACACGCGGGCCACTAAGAGGATGCCGCCCCGGGTGCCGATGGCCGGACGGTGAGCGCAGGAGTGAAGTCTAAGACCGCCGATATACGAAGCCATTTGTTGATCGATGTAGTCGAGCTTGGTCTTCTGGATGCAAGCAATATGACAGCAGGTATCGGCGAGGAAGGTGTGGACGGTGTCTTTGCGACCTTGGTCGTTTAGCCCGCGGGTGTTCGAGTCAGCGATGGAGAGATCAGCTCCGATCATAGTGACAACAACAGGGTGAGGTGATAACTTAAAAGACGAACACAGAGACTTGTCTACAAAGTGATACAGACGATGAAACGTAGCAGGAAAGCAAGGAACTAAACAGTCACGTCCTGGGCATCTGGCTCGCACCCTCCTGGACCTCCCATGGCAATGAGCGACTCATCCGCTTCGGCCATGCTGCGGATGCTGAGCTTGAAGAGCTTCAAGCGCCTTGTCCGGAAGCGGGGTGCTGAACTTGTCGACGTAAGCCTTCCTCGCATCCAGCAGAGGGACTCCTTCAGGCCGGTCACAATGGGGAGGAACTTAGCAGTAACATCACACACTCCAATACAACTTTGCTTATGTGGCACATATTTAATGAAGAGAGAGGTGCTTGTGGTAACTAGCTAAGTTACCGGAACATCACACACTCCAACAAACAATGAGTCTATAGCCTAATAAATGCATTGTTGCATGACACTACATATATGTTACTTCCCATTGTGGAGGTAGGAACATAGTCTAGAAAAGTGTGTAGGTTCTTACCTTATGTTACTCCCCATTGTGACCAGCCTCAGCAGCAACACCCATCTTGGTGTTCAGGACATGGACGGCCTTATCCATGGCGTGCATTTTTGGTTTGTTGATCAAACGGGCACTGCGCCTGGTTTCAGAAGTGGGCTGCACCTCGGGCAGCTTAGGCATTAGCAGTGCAGGCGCAGGGGCACGACAAGAGAGGTGCCTGAGGGCGCACAAAAAGGTTGCTGTCGGGGGTTGGAGCGCGTTCTTCAGCCACGGGGTCGCCAAGGACCTGCCTGGCCTCGTCCTCGGTGGCGTCCCCGGTGGCGTCTTCCCAAGAGTCCAACACCACAGCCGGTGAGAGCAGCGGAGACAGAGCTGCGTGTAGGAGTGGCGAGGCAGGGGGCGTTGCCGAGTCGTCCAGCACGTCGTCCAGCCAAACGCTGGGGAGGGCATGGTGAAGGCCGGCGGCGGCACCTTGATAGCGGACGTCCAGTCCGTGCAAGCCGCATCACATGCAATGACGGAGGAGAGTTTCTTCCGCGCCAGGGAGTCACCGGCCAGGCTGCTAGGAGAAGAATTGCGCTACTCGGTGATGTGGCGATGGTGTGACCATCATGGTGGCCAGAGGAACGACCCGAACTGCGGCCATAGGAGCGACCCCTCTCTCCGTCACGGTGATGGCCCGCAGACTTGGCGAGGGAGGAGCGAGAGGAGTTGCGACGTGAGGACTCGCGGCGAGGTCCCCGACGTTCCTCGTTGTCGTCGTTGTCTTCCCGGCGGTGGCGTTTGCGCGTCACCCTGTCATCGCAGCGAGAGTCGTGGCGTCAACGGTTGCGACGACGATCCTTCGTCTCCACATAGTGTGAACGACGCCAGTCCGTGGCCCTCGAGAGGGAGCGATGAGATGCGCGTCGTTCTTCCTCCCGCAGCCATGCGCGAGGCGGGTCGTCGTGCTCGCCATGAACGACAGAGAGGCCCCCCCTAAGTCAATCTTCGTCGTCGTGGCGTTGATGGTAGGCCGGGCCGAGCTCGCCCAAAGCTGGGATGGGGGCCGAAAGGATGGAGCCCGAGCCCTCACCAACGGGTCGGCCATCAATGGTTCCCAGGCTACATTGCGGCACGAAGCGCGAAACGGGCCTGAAGTTGGTGAGCGGCTCGCCGCCGTCCAAGACCGGAGCTCCAGTGAAATCCTCCACGCGGTCGACGTGGAGTAGGACACGGAACGAGACGCCTCTCTTCCATTGATCAGGGCGATCCTCCTCGATGTGGACCTTGGAGGAGAGGCCACCCGCACCCGCACCCTTGTTCACCAGCATGCACCACAACACCTTGGGGATGCGATGAGGATAAGGCGTCCATGCCCATATGCCGAAGGAGGAGGTATCCTCCATGGTGGTAAAGTCGTCGATGAGGCATTGGACCGTGCACTTGCGGCCAACGAGCTGGTCCACCACTTTCGGCCTCCAAGCGAAAGGAGGGAGGTCGTCGACAACCACGTGGACACGAAATTGGAGGTCGGCGTTGTAGGCGTGAGAGATGGCGCGCCACGGCCGAAAGTGGATGTCGAGGCCGTCGAGCTTGAAGTTGCAACGCTCCATACGCATGACCTCGTTGCACAGCTCGGCGCGGAGGAGAACTTCACGAGATACTTCTCCCGAAAGTGAGAGCTCACCATGAGCTCCGACGCCCGCAGGCGGTACTTGCGGCGGAAGACGTCGTCGACATCGGTGCGGTTCGTCCCCGACCGCGTAGCGATAACCCACGCCACGATGGTGGTATTCTCCCAGTCCACGCGCTCGCGATCGAGGTCGTATGAAGTCGCGATGAAGCAAGTGTCCTCCTCCTCGCGCGCGGATGGGTGGCTGAGGAAGGACATGGTCGCCGAAGGTGGAGAGGACATGCACGGCTGCCGCGTCCTGCTAGCTTGAGGAGGGTGCTGCTGGGAGCGACGGCTTCATGGGCGGGAGCAAAAGGCAACCAGGTGGCTAGAAGGGCCCTAGCCCCAACCTTTGAAGACGAAGGAGATGGAGGGCCGACGCCTTGGGTAGAGGAGAAGAGACGACGTCGGCTCCCGCTGAGTGGGGGAGCGACCCTTCGGGCTTTACGTCGCGTGCGGCGGGACATAGTAGCGGTCGGGTCCATGTACGCCGAAAAACGTGAAGGAAACGAAGTGTCTTGGCGGCCCCCAGGGAACTGTCGGACGTCGATGGGGGCAGGTTGAACCGCACAGCTTTGTGCGGGCCTTGCCGCGCCAGAGCCCCTGGAGCAGAAGGGGCACGGAGGATCCCCACCGGAGCGGTAGACGACGCCGGGGTGGGCGAAGAGACGCGCGGCGCCAAGCGGACACGGGCACAGATGGCATCGCGCTCCCTGGGCGACGACTCGTCGAGAGGGGTGCGCCCGACGACCACACTCCGGAGCCCTTCCATTGCCCGCCAACGGTCGGAGGCCAATTGAGGAGGAGACGCAACAGATCTTGGACCGGGGTGACTCGAGGTCGAAGAAGACGAGGGACCCAAAAAAGTTGGAGAGAAACATGGTGGGAGGAAGGGTGAAGGAGGAGGGAGGTGGTGTGGCATAGGAGCAGAGCTGGGAGAGGCGCCGTGGGAGAGCAGCAGCGGGGCACCGCCACGCGGGGCAAGTGCGTCCCAGGAGGGTCGAGCTCCAACGGTCATTTTTTCACCCTCTTTACCATTTGGTTTGTTAGAGTTGTGTTGAATATTGTATATAAGGTAGGTTATACTTGGACTTGTAGTTGTATTGTGTTTAGACAAGATATGGAGTCGTGTTCAAGTAGGACACTTGTATTCTAGACCTCTCATATATAGCGGGGCTAGACACACGATATAACCTATGCCAAGATAATAGCACAGGTACGCGGGGGCAGCCGGCGCCCGGACGGCCGGTATGCGGTATTGTGACAGTGTCACGGAGAGGAGCGCCCGTAGTCAAGCCCCGGGGATGTAGCCATGATGGTGAACCTCGTTAACAAATCTCGGTGTCGTGCTTGTGTGATTGCTTGATCCTTACTAGATCAACTATGTGCCTCGGATTATTCTAACATGGTCATCACATCTAATGCGAACGGTTCTCGAAAGATTCTCAAAGCTTTTCGACTTGTTTTTCTCTTCTTATGTTTGTTTTTTTTTTTTTTTTGGTATTTCCTTTTTGGAATTTTAATTCACAAACTTTTTTGTGAATTTTTTCCTTAAATTCCTCAAACTTTCCCCCTTGAATATGTGTACATTTTCAAATCCGTGAACATAATTCCAAAAATTGTGAAGTTTTGACAAACATCTGGACTTTTTTCAGATTCGTGAAGTTTTTTCGAAATTTATGAATTTTTAAAATTCAATAACTTTTTCTCAAATTCATGAACTTTATTCTGTTTCAAAACCTTCTTAAAAATATTTGTGAACTTTTAAAATTTAGCAAAAAAATTAAATGCTGATTTTTAAGATTTTGGGAATTAACTTTTTGCAAATATTCCTCTGTTTGATTGGATTAAGCGTGTGGGTTAGGCCCATCCACCCTGAAATTCAGAGGTGGATTAATAGTACATTAAGAGAAAGGGGGAGTTAGTATGTAAGATTTTGTAGGACTTTTTCATAACTCTAGCATTATTAGGAGGCGGCCCGTCCGGGAACACGTGAGCGTCATCCTACCTTTCCTAACACTGAAGGCGGGTGCAGGTGGTGTCCTTAGGCCTTGTTTGGTTACTTCAAATTCGAAAGGGTTTGGAGGGGATTGAAAGGAATTAAATCCCTTACAAGTCAAATTCTATCTCAATCCCCTTCAATCCTCTCTAATCCCCTGGTGGAAGGGATTAATCAAACAAGCTCTTAAATTTATCTCAAGTAAACAGGGAGGTCTCCTTAAGATGCCGATAGGAGGTCTCAAACTCTTCCAGGGCATACCTATGTCTTGACTTTGACAAGAGGGGAGAAACCCCCGCTGAAGATGAGACCTGCCAGACCAGCAGTGCGGGAGGTCACGACCTACTTTTTTTTTATCTTTTTTTTACTTTTGTTATACTTCCACCATCTCAAAATAAGTGTGACTGTTTTAGTACTAAATTTGTATTAACTTGGTATAAAATTTGCGACACTTATTTTAAAACAGAGGGAGTACTTTAAAATATTATAAATGTATATATTACAAGAAACACTCTATTAAAACAGTTTAAAAATATAGAACAAGTATTCTAAAACAGTTGAACAAGTATTTGAAAAATATTGAATAAGTATTTGAAAAATATTGAATAAGTATTTAAAAAATGTTGATCACGTATATAAAAAATGTTAACCAAGCATTTGAAAAAGAAGTTAAATAAGTGTGTATATATATACACATATATATACATATTTATATATATCTATGTATGTATATGCTAATCAAGCATTTAAAAGAAAATGTTGAACAAGCATTTTTTAAATGTTAATCAAACATTTAAAAAATGTTAAATGTGTATATAAAAAATGTTGATCATGTATTAAAAAAGATGATTTTTTCTTATCATGTATATGAAAATATTAATCAAGCATTTTAAAAAAATGTTAAACAAGTGTTTCATAAATATTAATCCAGCCTTTGGAAAATGGTAAATGTGTATATTAAAAAGTTGACCATGTATTCAGAAAATGTTAATCTTTTATTTGAAAATTGTTAATAAAGCAATTAAAAAATGTTGAAAATGTATATACGGAATAATGATCGTGTATTAAAAATTGTTAGTGTCGCATTTGAAAGAGGATTGAAGAGGTTTAGAGGGGATTGAGGAGAAATTTGACTTGTAGGAGATTTAATCCTCTCCAATCAATTTCAATCCCCTTCAAACCCCTTGCAACCGAACAAGCCCTCAAGTAGGTCGTGTCCCTGCAACGAGTACAAACTAACGTGATTTGGCTCGGATGCCACGAAAAAGAAAAGAAAAAAGCAGAAGAGCAATCCTCAGCGGATAAGAGTCACCCTGAATTCTGAGCGAACAGCCCACCTTGTGCCAGCTGCTGTCCGTGGTTTCATTTTCAGGGAACAACTCTAGGACATGGTACAGCAGCGGGACATCGATCTCCGACCTCGAGTCGAGCTGGGATTGATTCCTGGAGAATGATGGGACTGGATTTTGCTTGCTTCGGGGCACGGCAATGCTCCTTCCTTGCTTGGAAGCACCGGCGAAGGGAGAGGTACTCATTTCTCAGCGCTGCAGACAGCCAAGATGACAGTACAAGGGAAAAAGATGGCATGCCTGTCAGAACAAAAGTCTCGGGCGTGAGAAAGACATGATCATTCTGTGAGGTCATTGCCTCTTCTATACTGCCAACACCCGCAGAGGATTTCACCTTTTCAGTGCTGTGATGTAGGTAGATTTATTTTCAGAAATCATGAACTCCTATGAACTAGTATGATTTGCTTCTGCATCTGTTTTTTGTATCAGGATAGAATTCAAAAGTAAACTGATGCTGCTGTTGGCGGAATGTTGATAACCAAATCTTGGACCAAAGAAATCCACATTCATAAATTATTACTATCATGTAAGGAAATGCTCTTTCCGTAAAGAAATATAAGGGCATTTTAGTACGCCCTTATATTTGTTTACATAGGGAGTAGCTGGGAGTGAAATCGCTATGTTCTCCATTATTGCTTGAAACCTTGTACAAGCACACAATCAGCAGATGATGTTGTACAATGCATAACTCATAACTGAGTAGTTAGTGCGCAGTCATGAAAACCATATACATCAACATAAATAAACTCAAGCCTCAGTAACCACAATCATCGACTTTAGTGAAGCTATATACACTCTTCAAAACAGGGAACACTTACTCACACACAAGATTCTCAAATTCTATCCACCAGATCAGTCATGGGGACCCTCCCAACTTTGGTGGAGTCATGAGACTTTTCGTCAGCCATATCGCCGTCTCTCTAGATGACACAGCTCCTTCGCCAAACGGTCGAAGAACACCTGCCAGCTCATCAAGCCTCTCCTGCTCCAGGAGCTTTGCACAGATCTCAAGAAGTGACTCTAGAGCATCAGCTCTCTGCTGCACTATGTTCAGGTGATCAAACTCGGCAGGTGAGCTGCCTGCATTTCCCAATTTCAGCGTGCTCACTGGTGATGATTCCTCCGTAACAACATCTGCATCTCCCATGCCTTGTTTTATTCCTTGACAAGACTCTGTCTTCAAACCCTTCCTGTGCTCTTGCACCACCCCAATCGTCATTTCCTCATTCGGTGTTGGTGCCTCATTAAGCTTTTGACTTGCACTGTTAACCGGGGCAGCCTCTACTGGACTCCGGGTTCTGATGGTTTTAAGACGTATTGTCTCATCAATCTGTCCATCAGTTGTTGCTGCCGATTTCTCCTCTGTATGTTGAGGTGATAAAACATTAGCTGTTAGCTCTTCTTTGTTTCTGGCTTCAGGATCCACTGACATTGGCAAAATGCAGGCATCCTGGGTACCAACAGTTGATAGATCTGAATAGTTTGTCGAGCTGTCTCTCGTTTCCGCAGCTTGCTCTGCTGCTGCTTGTAATGCTTCGCTGGGTCCGTTGGCTTTGCCGACTCTCTTTCTGCCGCCACTTGGTTTTTTAGATTGCTTGTCTCCCAGGTTACTCTTGTTGGGCTTTACTGGTAGGTAGATTGGAGAGCAGTTGATTGATTCAGCCAGATATGGCTGCAAATATGGGTGTCTCAATAGCTCCCCAGCCTGTAAAATATATTCATTTAATTTGCATGTTATTCATGTATCGACGGCTTTGGTTGAAACAGTTGAACAAAGCTTCTGCTACTTACAGTTGGTCTATGTTCCGGATTTTTCCTCAGCATACTCTTAACTATCTGCTTCCTGTGAAAGAATGCTCAATTTGGTAAAAATAGAGTTGATTCGCAGTACTGACTACTGAGCGAACATTTAAAATAAGGTACTCACAGTGACGATGAGTATATTGGGGGCATTGGGGATATTGACGATCTGTTTATTTTGTTGACTAATGTTGCCATGTCCTTCACACACACATGAAAGAGTATTTCATGAGTTGCCAACATATATAGAGAAAAACTGAAGCAGGTAATCAGAAAATTGTGTTGTGTAAGCACTAACTGTAGCTTTGAATGCAGAGCGGTGTGCTAAAATCTCAAACATACAGCAACCTGACAGTAAAAAAGAAGACATGCAAGCTTTTTGAGCAGCTGTTTAATTCTGTCAATCAATACCACATAAGACTAGAGTTAACTTCAACAGAAATAGTACTGCAAGCTCACCAAGCGACCATATATCAGATTTGTAACCATAAGGTATGTCGGCGAGTATTTCTGGGCACATGTAGTTTGGGGTTCCTACTACCTGAAAAACAAAAATTTCAAAATTAATAAGTGGAATCTGGTCAGTCGTTTATATATCTTGGTTGGGCCTCAATACATGTTTGAAACAGACTAAAATGCCACTCCCTCTGTCCCATAATATAAGAGCACTTTTGACACTGCACTAGCGTAACGAAAACGCTCTTATATTATGGGACGGAGGGAGTATTTACTTATTTTCATGAACATTTATAAATGTTATATAGTTTCTGCTTTCACGTTTAACTGTTGTTAATGAAGTGAGTGGAGATGGGAAACCATATTTGACGACTAAAAGATCAAAGTATTACATGATTTAATTTAATTTCTAAAAAGAAGTTTTCCATGAATGGTGGTTACGCTCATACATTCCGTACTTCATTGAGACTATAGGCAAGTAACCGATGGTTGTAAGTGACTGAACGTGTCCTGCCAGTTACATGTACATGAATAATAAGTTAGCAAAAGGTTGAGGCATACCGACGAGGCAAGGTCCTCCATGAGTAATTTTGCTAACCCGAAATCAGCTGTTTGGAGAGAGAATGAATACACACGTCATGATATTTCCATCTGAGCAATGAAGTTGTGTGGTAATTTGAAATCAGCTTACCAAGTCGTATGTTGTTATCCTTGGTTAACAAGATATTGGAACACTGCAATGCAACAGGTGGTGAGGAAAATGTTAGGAGATGCTGATGCCGTGGTAGAAATGATGAATCCATGGGGGGGCGGCAGTTCTACTTTACCTTGAGGTCACGGTGGAGCACACGGTTGCAGTGCAGGTAGTCAAGGGCCAAGAGCAATTGTGTGAACCACCGGCACACCCTCTTCACATCACACAACACAAGGAGCAAACATACAGTGAGTTTCTGAAGCCTGAACATGTAGGAGTAGCATTATTATTCATCAGATTACAGTAAGTAGTAGTGTTGGTACCTCTTCCGAGAAGAGGACGCCTCTTGCCTTCTTGATCCTCTGCGCCCTGTGAATTGGACGTGAGCGAAGCAGCGGGTAAGGTGACCGTAAAAACAAACGGAGGAGGCAAAGTGCAATGAGATCTTCTTACATGTCACCACCTTCGCAGTAACTTGTGACGATGCACACGGAGGTCCCCTGCAAGAAATTCAGTCCGAGACGAAGGCCCAACCCAATCAAAATCCTGCTCTGCTTTAGAATAGAAGAAGAAAAATGCGCAGTGCAGTGCAGTACCTCGTCGACCCATCCGTCCTTGTACTCGACGATGTAGGGGTTGCTGAGGCTGGCCATGAGGGACATCTGCAGGCCGACGGAGTGCTGAGGTGAGGGGTGGAATTTGCGAGGGCTTATCAAGGTTTGAGGTGATTGATTGTTACCTCCTGGTAGGCTGTCCGCTGGAACTTGTCGTTCTGCTTGGTCAGCCGAATCTTCTTCATCACGTACCTGCACCCAGAAAGATTAGATTGATTGGTTCAAGGGAAACGGCGGAGAAGAGAAATCTGAAGCGAGGCCGGCTGCAGTGACCTCTTCCTCTCGGCCTTGTGGTGGACGAGGTAGGCGGTGCCGTAGGCGCCCCGGCCGATCTGCTCCACGACCTCGTACTGCTCCATGGGATTCCTTGCCTTACCTAGCTCTTGCTCTTTTGCTCTTGCTCTTGCGTGCTCGTCTTGTGGCGCACTGTTGCTGGCGGTGGCGGCTGGGCGCGTATAAATGATTCGATGGTGCTCAGGTGAGGACACGGGCAGGGCACGGCGCTGGTGATGATGGTCGCGGAGAGGAGAGCGTGCATGCACTGCAGCTGCACGCGTGTGGAAGTGGCTCAATAATGGGCGGCGCGCTCGCTCTGTGTGTGTCGGGTCGGGTGTGGTCGAGGTCGACGAGGAGGAAGACGGAGATCAAGGAAGGAAGGAAGGAGTGATTTTTGGCGGTGGTTAGGGCGTGCTTTATGTGGAACTCAACCTAATTAATCCCTCGTCGGTTCATCATTCCACTCTCTAGCGGTCGCATAGAGTAGTGGAAGAAACGTTGCGCCTGCGGGTGGTGGAGTGGGCCCCGACTGACTCACGGTGGATGGAGTAGTATTCTCCTTTTCTCTCGCTTTTTTCTTGAAAGAATAATGTACTCGTAATATTTATTTATATTAATAACATCAGCAAATGTGGCATCTCTCTCAAGTCTGAAGAAGTCCATCCAGAGAGAAACGTGTGCGTGTGTGTTGGGGTCGGCTGCCGCTGCTCCTGCTTGCCTTTTCCCTGTGAAAACAGCACCGACTAGCATACCCTTTGCCCTTCGGTCTGTCTGCCTGGCTGGCTGGCTGGCATGCAGAAGAATCAACAAAGGTTCACTGTCCATGGCATGTGACAAACTGTAAATGCCGTCAGCACTAGATAATACCACTACTCCACCCACCCCACTGGTACGAGTATAGTGGTGTGTGTTTAATATAGATAGCCAGTGTCAGTAAATGGCGAGCAGTTTCACCTTGTGGCCATCCAGGCAGCAGCAGTATCGCGCATGTGCCTTTCCTTGGGAGGCGTGCAGGGATCGGCGCCAGTATGCAAGTCAATGTCCAGATTTTAGGACACTGCCGTCCGCACGCAGCACTGCCCTCTCAGGTCCGGTGAAAATGCTTACTGCGGCACAACCGGACAACTCAAACTCATCTCAACGTCCAAACGGACCACCACGAATCCATTCACACGAGCGTCTTGAACGGAATTCAAATGTCCACACGGACCGGCACTCCATATCTCCCCTAATAATAAAGCACCGATCGCTTCTGTCGTCTGCCGCGGCATTTTTGCAAAAAGGCCCTTCCGTTTTCAGTTAATAAACCCGCAGTCCTTTCTTAAGTGAAGAAAACGTTTCACTTTTATTATTAAGACCCTATGTTTTCTGAGGCGAGGAGGCATGGCGGCAGCACACGGCACGCTCGCCAGATCCAATCGGCGGCTGCGCGGGACGCTGCTGGCAACGGGCGGCGCGACGGCTGGGCGTGGGGGCTTCGGCTCGGCGTTTCTGGCCGGGGGAACGGGCGGTGCGCCGAGGTGGTCGCCTGGGGCGCCGCCGCGGGACGCAGCTGGCGACGGGCGGCGCGACGGCTGGGCGCGGGGGCTTCGGCTCGGCGTTTCTGGTCAGGGGAACGGGCGGCGCGGCGAGGTGGTCGCCTGGGCACGGCGTGCGGCGGGGCGGCGACGGCGGCGCGAGAGCTTGAATGACGGGGCGACGCTTGGGAGGAGGGATTAGGCGGAGCATCTGGCGGTGGAGGAGATCCTCACCGACGGGGGTCACCGGCGTCGAGGTGCGTCTCTCCCGGCCATGACTGCGACCACCCCTCTCCTTCACCATCCTGCGACCATGCTCGTGGCTGCGTGAAGTGTCGACCTTGTCACTGCCGCCGGCCGCCTCCTCGCCGCTGCGGCGAAGGCCTCGCGTCTAAAGTCACCCGTCGATGCGGCCCAGTGGCTACGCCGTAATTACGTGACCTCCTAGCCGCCGCTACGCAGCTCCTAAATGGTCTCCTCTCTGCCTTCTCCGAGCAGGTTCATGATTTGGTCTTCTTCTTCTTCTTCTTTGAGAATAACTTGGTGACTAGATCATCCAACGAATCATATTGCAGCAATGCCCAGTCGGTAAATATGTATATTTGTGTTTAGGGGCCGCTAAGGGAGGTGGTGTTGGATATGAAGTGGGAGGTGGAGGTGAAGGATTGCCTGCAGGTGGGAGCGAAAGATTTGGAGGGCTTGCTTATCATTGCCAAAGATCTCATGTTTGGTGCTTCAAGGGCTTCTTCAGGCCACAGTGAACTCTAAGGTTTGATGACACCTTGTGTTTCACTTATCTTTCCTTTGAACTATCATATTCCTGCTTATTTGCTTTCAATTTAGAATTTTGGATCTTATACCTGTTATACATCCTACCATGGAATCAATCAACATCCTGTTACTGATAAGCATTTGAGAGAGTGGATGTGCGAACAATGTAAGATGCATAGTCCATACATGACCTCTTGGCTGTTGGAAGTAAGTAATTGCAGAGTATTTTGGAGCATGTTCTGCTTGCTCTTAAAGAAATTTTGTAGTTGAAAATAGGTCTTTGGAAGATCCAGCAGATTACTGGCTATAAATTATAAGCAGATAACCCTTCTTGCAGTAGCTCAACATATGTGATCTGTCTCGTACAAGAATCACTAACCATACTACCATATCCAAGCAGGTGAGTCCTGACCAAGAAAGTGCATCCAGTTCATTCTTTCCTCCATCGATGGAGAATGCTTCAGATCAAACAGTTCACCTACACAATTAAAACTGCTCCGGTTTGTCTACTCTGCATACAGCGCATCATGTTAAGCTATCTTATCTCTTTGGAAAAAGGTTAAGCTGCCTTATCATGTCCAATTCAGCTGGCGACGGGCTGCATCTGCGATCAATCAGAAGCAAAAGTGAGTTGAGGCAGTCGGTCAGAGAAAGGAGAGGCCGGATGTGGCAATCAAATGGCAATTCATGGGGTTTCCTTCTGCATCTGTTTTTGGGTGAGGATGGGCGTGTACCTCGACTTGCCGTTGCAACGATTGCACGTAGTTTATGATCTCGTCCAGCATCACGGCCTTGCCAACCACCTGAAACATGCAACATTTTCCCGGGTTTCATCTCTGGCTGAACCTAGCAACAATTGCGAAATGATGGGTGCAGAATTGCGGGAGCAGTACCTTATTGCAGCCGGGCACGAGGTCCTGCAGCAGCTTCATCCACTGGCTGATCTTCTCCCTTCTCACCTGAGCAAGCACGAGAAGAGAAAGCAGAGCATGAGAAATTCTACTCTGCCGTGAAAACGATCATCAGTCCAACTGAGTTCCTATCGACGTGGTGTAATATGCCTCCTAGCAACGTGCCTGAATTCTAAAATGCATTTCTGTCGCTGCTCTTATGGCCTGCCTGAATTCTGAAATGCATTGATATGTCTTTCCTTGAGCATAACTATTCGAAAGCAAAGTTCCATGTGCACCTGAAACGAAGGAATGGACGGGTGAAGCATCTGGTAAGGCTCTTGGTCATTTGCTAGGCAAAACTTCAACTTAATTCTAAATATACCACACCGTGAATAATATTTGATTGAAACTACTTCTGTAAATATGGAAGTGAACCAAAGTCTACTACCTAAGGTTAGTTCATACATCCCAACCTTTATATGAATAATATTACTAGCACATTTACCTTATTACTTGGTTTGGTTTCTGTAAAAAATACTGGTTATGAATTGTGATATGTTGGCAAACAGGTTCAGTTCAATCTCGAGCTGTCAGAAAAGGAACACAGTGACACCAATCCATATATATGATGGACGGCGATCTCTCTCGGAGGCTCGTAAAGATCTCAATTTTACTACGACAGCTCTCCTAGATGAAACAAAAGCTCTTAAATCTGTAGACACGAAAGGTGAAATTCATTACCTTCGTGATTCTGATGATGAGCGACCTGACTCGGATGAAGACCCCGATGATGATTTGGATATTAAGCCACAATGTGAGCTCTGTTTATCTTAGTGGTCAGCTATCAAGTCAAAGATAACACTTACTGAGAACTGTGGTCTTCTGTGGGAAATGTCAAATGAGTCCAGTTTGATGAGCTATTTGAAAAACACATAGGAAATTACATGTTGCTTTTAAAGCTCAAAAGAAACCGTTAGAACATCATGTGAGCTCCCGGTAGATAAAATTCATATAATTTTGTTTCTAGATGGTTTGCTGTGCTTCGCCTACTATCAGTAGAAAAGCAAGCTGCTAACTGTTTGGGACAATGACTACTCTGTGCACGACTAAGTTATGACCTGTGAGCACCATCCACCCAAAGCAGAGAGTCTCGCTCCTGCCTTTTGTTACAAAAGTGTGTTGGTGTGTTGAAAAAAGATCCAGCCAATAGCACACACACAAGAATGAAGGTTGCAACTGTTTGTGCTCTCCTACTTAGCACTGGATAGGAAGATGTGTATGTCCTTCCTTGATGTCCCGCACCAAACACCAATCCACCATCCTCCTCCACTTGCAGCAACCAAGGAGCCAAGAACGATGATCATGACGATCAGCACGACCTCAGCCATGCTACACCTCGCCCTGCCGAAGATTTTGAGATAGCAGATGCACGGGAGCAGCATCGACGCCATGACGCTCAGGAGCGAGCCGACGAGCGACAAAAGCTGAAAATTCAAAAACAATACTGCTTAGAAAGTATTACAATTTTTATGCATACATCAACTTTTTAAAACAATTTAACATTTAACCTTATCATCAACAATTATTAAAAATCCATATAAAAATGATGCATAATGACACATGAAGCAAGTTGTGCAAAAAACAATAATAAAATATTATTTGAAAAATATTTATGGAAATATGTTCTACACACAAATGCCATTACCCATCAAAAAACAAAACATTATTAGCCCACAATAAAAAGATCCATTTGAAAAAAATGATTACCAATTTATCTTTTACAAGAAATTTAAAAATTAAATAAAAAAATATAACTATTATAAAAAAATTCATCCATTTTTTATGTAAACAGTATCTAATATTTTAAAAGAAAACATTTAACATTATTATACATATTTATTACAATTAATGCCGCATAATGGTATAACAAAGAGGTTATGTATTTATTTTTTCTTGCCCGGTGCAACGCACGGGCATTTGTACTAGTCCAACCAAATATGAGACGTCCAAACGGTGTGTCCGTCACGGCGGATCCGATTTACATTGGCCCACCTGACTTAATATATATTTTTTCCATCCGTTCACCGACCAAACACTTGTCATTTCCCTCCACTTTCCTCCGCCATCCGAGCTTACCTTTGACGATCTCCCACATGGCGAGTACCGGATCTGACTCCGACCACCAATCTCGATCCCTCGACTAGGGTGTCACCCCGTGCGGGTTGGAGGAGGCAATGGTCGTTCGCATTGCACTTCGCTGTTTCCGGCTGCTTCCGGGAGGATAACACCCATCCGACATCATGATCTGTCTGGTATGACTCCATAGCATCGTCCCAACGGTCGCTCGGACCCTCCGGGGATGGATCATCACTGTCCCGGTAGCCTGCAAATCTTTCCTTCCCCGTGACTAATCGAGCGAAGTATGAGTCCACAGATACAGGTGTGCATGCCGTGGGAAGGAGGGGATAAGAGTCGCCCAGGCCCGCTCACCGCTAACATGACGAGGATGGAGGCGGCTCATAAGGCGGCGGTGGCTCATGCGCCGACGCATGCGGCCGCGAAGGAGGAAGCCATCCATGCCCGAGAGCAGAATCGGGCGTCCATGAAATGGCCGGACTACCACCAAAGAAGAACAACGATGGTGAGGACAGCTCCGGTGACAAGCAGATCTGGCTCGACCCGTAGTGCGTCTTCGATCGTTACTTCAACGAGAAGGACGACAATGACACCGGGAGGGCAAGGGGAGTCGGAGATGATCTTCTTCATCATAGCCAAACATGCCAAATTTTGATATTATGATGGCATGTTGTATATAGTAGCCGGATGATGTGTATGCATCATTTACGTAGTTGCATGAGTTTGTATTGATTTGAGGTATGTTAGTAGGGGTATCCGGTTGTGATAAGATAAATATGAGGCGTGGTCGGTTAGTGCCTGTGTGTTGGGTCCTATCATAGATGCATCGCATGCAAACTAAAAATTTCCTACGCGCGGAACAACCAAGAACATGCTACGGAGATGGATCACAGGCCATTACCACTAGACGCGCAATACCGTGTAGCGGAAGTAGAGTTGAGGCAGCGCGCCTGCATGGTCCGTCTCCTCCTCGTCCGATCACCCTCGAACAGCCGGTCACCGAATCCTCTTCCCCGAACAGTCGGTCGTCGGATGCCACGTACAGGTTTGCCGGAGCGGCGCAAGTGCACTGGCTCTAACGGTATCCGTGCGTGCAGGAGGAACACCGTGCGACGGACTTCTAGGTTCGATCACACAGTCGACGATGACGAGTGGATGTGGCTAGTTGCAACACATGCAAAGCCCTAACGACGGCGTCAAATTGGTCAACTGTATTGTGACATCCCTAGATTTGTACTACAGTAATCCATGTAATCGAGCTACAGTAATCTTTGGGTTGTGATAAGCCATTTTTGCTAATCTTCATTGACCTAAATCGAAATTCAAATTCAAATGCAATCTAATGTCAAGATTTAAAATTTGTCACACACGAGGTCTAAAATGTCCCTACTACAGCAAATAATGTCAGTTAATTGGGTTGGATAAATCAACAATTTTAAAATTATTTAAATCCACTAAATAATAATAATAATAATAATAAACCCAAAACTTGGGCCGGCCCAGCCAGCCCCATATCCCCTAGGCCATCTAACACCAGGGGGTATAAGACCCCCTGGAACCCTAGCCCAAATCACCCTCATCCCCACTCCTCCACCCCGCCGCCAGGGAAGCCACGAGGGCTGGCTCCCTCGTCACCTCCCACCCTATCGCTCCTCTGGCCCGATCCCCAGCCAGATCCCCCCACGAGCGCTCGCTCTCCCTGGTTCGCTCCCTCCCTTCGCTCACCTCATTCCACCTCGCGCGCAACAGCCCCAACAGGCCGAGCCCCCTGCCACCGGCTCTCTTCTTCTCCTCCTTGGGCCGCCTCCACCGGCCACCGGCGCTTCCCCTCGTTCCCATCTCCCCCACGAGCCCCCAGCTGCATCTCGTGCCGAAGCTCCCCGCCTCGGCTACCACCTGCGGCTCGGGCCTCCTCCGGCCAGCCCTCCATAGCCGGACCCTGCCCCGACCTCCTCCAACACCGGCCGTCGCCTCGGCCCTCCTTCCCCTTCTCACCGGCCGCCCATCACCGGCGCCCCCTTCGGCCACTTCCTCCGGGAGGCCGAAGCTCCACCGCCACCTTGTGAGTCGCCACCGGTCTGCACCACCCCGTCCCGCTCCCCGCCAGATCCGCCACGCTGGCGCCCTCCGACGTCCCTGCCGGCCTTCTACTACCTCGCCGGACTGCTCCACCGGCCATCCTCGACGCCGACGCCAACCTCCATCGATCCCGCCCTCGAGCACACGTTGCACACCTACATGTCTCGGTGAGAACACCCCCTTCCTTCTTTCCCCGTTCCGCTTCCGTTCCGACGCCCCGCACCATGGCCTCCGATGAACTCCACCTCGCCCGAGTGATTTTCCTCTCGTGTAAGTTGTGATGGGAGGAGGTGGAGTAGTAGTAGTTTCTTCTTGTAAGTTGAGAGAGAGAGAAGTGAAAGAAAAGAAAATAAAACAATGGGATGAATATGTATGTAGTTGTGCTTATGTATAAATAGGAGTGTATATGTATGAATATGTATGTATGCATGTGAATATGACTATGTATGTAGTATAATAGTGATTACAATATGTGTGTTGTGTATGTGTGTGTGTTAGACCGATGGGCCACTTCCATGCGGGGCCAATCCCCCCACTCCCACTGATAGGGAGGCCCCACACTCTTTGTTGAAATAATAATAAAAGATATATATATATATAATATTTAATAAATAGTTTAACTAATTAAATAATTAATTCATGCATTAATTAATTAATGAATTTATTAGTTAATATATGATTATGAGTAATTAAAATAATTAAGTAAATCTGTTAATTAGATAATTAAATTATCCTATCATCGTATGACAAGTGGGGCCGTTACCTTTAATTAACCGGATTAATATTTAGTTGACCCTAATAAAAAAAAGTGACAATCACATGTAGGACCCGCTGGGCAGTTTGACTAGTCAACCCCCTGTTGACTCACGATGTCACGCTCACACCACCGCGATGTCATATTTAATTATCTAATATAATTAAATCCGTTAATTCCTAAATAACTAATAAAACATTAAAAATTAATATAAATTAAACCGTAGCTCATATCGAAATATTTTCAACATGAAAATTGATCAGCAGGACGAGATGTACCAGGATACGCGGTCCACTTGTGTGTCACGCGTTCCTAGCATAGAAAACGTGGAACTTTTTCATCGTTTTTATTTGACCGGTAGTAGCCAGAGACCCGGGAAATATCATTTGATATTTTTTTGACCCGTCTATGACGGATGTTACTGCGTTAGCTCATGCCTAGCCTGCATTTTTCCATGTCATGCTTAGTGTTGCACTCTTGTTATTATTTATTGTTTCCTCCCTCCTCTTCTTACCGGTAGACCCTCAGACTGACACTGCTACCGGGTACATCTACCCTCCCGACAACCAGCCCTTTGCCGCAGAGCAACAAGGCAAGCAACCCCCCCCCCCTTGATCATTCCTATATCGCCCATTTCTTTCTCCCTCATGCTTGCATTAGTATTTTGCTACTGTTGTAGTTAGCTCCTATATCTGATGCATAGCCTAATTTTAATGAATTGCTACTTTCAGTACCGCACTTTAAACTGTTTAGTATAGGTGGAGCAGTCATCCCCTCTGACCCCTTATCCCAGTTGCCCCGCTTTATTGTCGAGTCTCGATCCCTGATCGACGAGCCAGATCCGACACAACACTCACATCCCCTTAGTTGTACGACGCTGCAGAGCTACTATCGGGTACCGAGGATGACACCTCACGAAGTACTCCTCATGATACCTCTGCAGTGCAGCTAGTCGGTCATGGTTATCGAGGGTGATTCCTCCTTCACCACTCCCGACGATGTCTCTGTCGTGCAACCCCTCAGGTGTGAGACCCTTGAGGGTGATTCCTCTAGGACCACCTTGACTGATACATCATTCGGAATCCAACAAGGGTGATACCTCGCATTCCCCCCGATGTTACAACCACACAGTAACCCGACCATGTTACTAGGATCTTTGATGAATAGATGTTAGGCGGTGGATTCCCGCATGGATGTGTCGACGACTTAACTAAAATGATAATGGATTTGGGTATTTGATTTGGGTTGGTCGGAATGCCTTATTACGCACTAACCGTCAACGTGGGAAGAATTATCGTGTCACGCCCAAGATGCGACCCTATCCTTAATTTGGCACGAGGGCCTCGTCAGCGATAGACGCGCATCTCGTCGTGTCGCAAGAATGGATATCGTTACAAGTACATGTACTGAAAAGAAGAGATATATAAAGAGTTTGCTTACACTCGGCACAAGCTACATCAGAGTCACATCAGTACATTACATAATCATCAAGAGTAAGAGCAGGGTCCGACTACGGACGAAATCAAACGAGAAAAAAATAAGAACGACGTCCATCCTTGCTATCCCAGGCTGCCGGCCTGGAACCCATCCTAGATCGATGATGAAGAAGAAGAAGAAGCAACTCCAAATGAACAATCAACGGGCTCGCGTCAAGTAACCTTTACCTGTACCTGCAACTGGTGTTGTAGTAATCTGTGAGCCACAAGGGACTCAGCAATCTCATTTCCAAAGGTATCAAGACTAGCAAAGCTTACTGGGTGAGGTATGGTTAAGTGGTGAGGTTGAAGCAGCGACTAAGCATATATTTGGTGGCTAAACTTACGAGTACAAGAAATAAGAGGGGGAAGATCTACGCATAGCGGACGTGACTACTGATGATCAAATGAATGATCCTGAACACCTACCTACGTCAGACATGACCCCACCGTGTCCTCGATCGGAGTAAGAACTCACGAAAGAGACAGTCACGGTTACGCACACAGTTGGCAAGTTTTTTAATTAATTAACTTCAAGTTATCTAGAACCAGTGTTAAACAAAGTTTCCACGTTGCCACATAACCGCGGGCACGGCTTTCCGAAAGATTTAACCCTGCAGGGGTGCTCCAACTAGTCCATCACAAATTACCGCAAGCCACATAGAAATCCTCAATCACGAAGCTCGCGATCTCGTCGAATTCCCTAGTGGAAAACCTCAACTCTGAGATTACCCAAAGCATCACCGGAATCCCGATGCACAAGATATCTCGCCAAAGGTAAAACTAATCCAGCAAGGCCGCCCGGCGTGTCGACAATCCCGATAGGAGCCGCGTATCTCGTTCTCAGGACACGGCGGATGGAACTAGCTACGAGTGCCAAACCTCGAGTTTCCTCGCGGTGGCCCCGCAAGCAGACCGTTTGGGACCAACACCATCAGCACTGGCCCCTCCTGTTTCTGTAAAATTACTCCTCGGGTAGCGCTAACTCCCTATGCATTCTAGTATTATCAAATTATTTTGTTGGGCAAATGTAAAACCAATGTTGGGCCTTTCCAGACCAGCTTTAATCTAAAAAGAATTATCAAGGGGGTCCCCATAACAACCCCGATCGTGTTAGGAGCGCTCATTTATGGAACATAACACCGGTAGCCGAAACTAAGGGGGCAAAGGTGGAACAAAACACCAGGCTAGAAAGGCCGAGCCTTCCACCTTTTACCAAGTATATAGGTGCATTAAATTAAATAGCATTAATATGGTGATATAACAAGGAACCCCTGTTTTCACATGGAAGCAACTGCACCTGCAACTAGCAACGCTAACAACATGGATAAGCAAGCGGTAACATAGCCAATCAGTGGTTTGCTAGGTCGAACAGGTTGAAGGTTATCATGGCATTGTTGAGACGCTGGTATTTAACATGTGGTAGGCAACGAGACTTAATCGATAGAAGCGATAAAACTAGCATGGCAATGATAGTAATGGTATCTGGGGAAATGATCATCTTGCGTGAGATCCCGCTTGGAAGAAGAATGACTCCGTGAAGTAGACGAACCGACGTAGTCGAACGGGTCCTCACAATCCGGCACGCTGCGGAACTCTAACGAGACGAAGCAAATCGGAAACACAATCAACACACGAAAATCACCACACGATGCACAACAAAAATCATGCATGAGCAGCTGAATACATGCAAGTCACGGCATGACAATTCAAACAATCAAACACTACACATTAAGTGAAGTTCAATATGCAACGAGTTGCATATTGGCGAAACTCCACGTTTAATTATTTAGTTCTATCCCGACTAGATACATGGCAATATTAAATGTGGTTAAACATGGCAAGAGGTGAAGCGTAATTAAACTACCTATCTAGGCATTTTAAATGAGGTCGGAAATGACATATAGCACCTCCGAAACGAACTCACATGTTAATTTACAATTCTGTCCAGATCTGAATTAATAGATTTAATTAGTTGTTAACCAGCAAAACAAATAGGTTCACGTGATTCTACGCGTCATTTCAAGCAATTTACACATCAAGAACATCTCCAACGGAGCTACGGTTCAAAAGATACAAGCATCGCAAGATATGATGGCATGAATGCAATATGTGTGCAACGACGGTAACGAGCACTTCAAATCAAACAACCAGCAAGAGAAAATGAAACTAAACGAGACTCTAAGAAAGTTTCATGTAGGACACTGTCAAATCGGAACTACGGTTCAACAACTACGAGCAAAACAAGAACTGACTACAATCTGCCAAAATCAGCCACATAGCACTTTCTACACCGCACAACTACGGCTACACAACTCCGATATGCTCAAGCAAGGCATGACACGGAAGAGGGCAAGAAGAACTACTACAAACAACTAACAACAATTAGCATGGCATCATGGATCACTAGGGTAAGAAGACACAAAATGGCATCTCACACACTATTTCAGACTTAGTGAAAATTACACCTCATGAAAGTGCAGTTTTCGATCTGAAGCTATATTGACAGTAGCAAAACCTACAGCTACAGGACTCCAAATGTCATGAAAATTTACAACATGCTAGAGAAACACAAGGGGAACAACTAGCTCCATTGGACCAACCTCAAAAGAGCTACAGATCACAAGATACAAGCAAGACAAGACAGTAACAAAACATAACAGATTCCAGACTTAGAAATATTTCAGCTCCTCCAAAACAGCACTATTTCTGGCAACTTGAGGGCAATCAAAACACACCTAAACATGCATTTCTATTGCAACCAAAAATACCAGGGGCTAGTCTAAACACCCAAGATCAACTCTCTAGTTGACAACTCCGTCAAACGAAGCACGGAATAAATCCTACAAAAAAGACAAGAGGGCAACATGGCAAAATATCACGCAAACTAATTTTCTCTAATGCTAAAACTAATTGCACAGAAAAATCCCATGGATTTTTCTACCCTGGAAACATATAAAATATGTGGGGTTTGCAACACAAAATAATGCCACACGAAAATGCGGGAAAGATAACCTATACACGGGAAAATAAACTACCGGCAATCCATACATGCAAAAATACCTATGACCGCTCTAAAATACATGGAAAAAATGATTCCTAAAACATGGGCATTTTACCTAAGGCACTCGAGCAATCCGGACCGCAAGGAAAAAATAAATACGGGACGAAACAATAGAGGACAACATGTTAAACTAGGCGTTCGGCACGTAAAACTACGTCAAATAATTATGCAAGACATGAAATCGAGTTCTACTCGCAAAACTACCCCAAAACCATATAAAATACGCCTCGATCTGACTTACGGATAAAAAGTTACGGGGGTTTTAATATAACTATATTCCTGAAATTATTAAATCGCGGAAAAAAATCTCTAAATTCTAATCGGGCCGAACTGGGCCAAAAGGGAAGCGCAATATAGCAAACGTTCGCCTCGGGCGAGGGAAAAGAGGCTCACCTCGCTCTGGGCCGGCGTGGAGATGGGCCGCAGCATGGGGGAAGCAGCTCGGGCTGGCAACTCGGTCGGTGGGCCGCTGGGCTGGGGAAGGCCCAAGATGCCAGACGGGCGAGGCAGCCCCTCGTTCCGTCGGTCAACGCGCGAGGGCGAGGCGCTCCCGAACCGACGAGGCGAGGGCTGGCGGCGGTGAGCTCCAGGGCAGCGGAACCGACGGGACCCGGCGAGGACGAGGAGTGGCGCTGGCCGGAGAAGGTTCCCCGGACCGGATCTGGCCGACGACACCCTTGGGCGACCGCGCAGCTACAGGGAGGGCGGCGCGACGGCTGCTGGCAGCAAGAGGCGGCGCGGCTGCCGACGGGATGAGTTGCGGCGGCCGGCGGCGGCACAGCGGAGGCTCCGGCGAGCTGCGGGGTGGCCCGGGAACCGGTTCCGGCAGTTCGCGGCGCAAGGCGGGGCTGCGGCTCGGTGGCGGCGCGGCGACGGGGAAGGCGCGGGTGGAGGAGGCGGCACGGAGCTCGGGAGAGGGAGAGCTACAACCACCAACGGGCTCGTCCGGGCCCAGATGGGCTCGGGCGGGCCCCGATCTGGGCCGGGAGGGCCTGGCGCGAGGAGGGAGACAGGGGCGTTGGGGTGGCGTTTGCCCCCTGATTCACATGGGAATCGAGGTGGGGAGGGGCTAGGGCCAGATTAGGAAGGGGTGGCTGAGGCTGCCTATTTATAGACACGGGGCTAGGGTTATCCGAATCCGGCCCCGTTTCCGCCCACGCGATCGTAAACGAATGAACTCGAACGCGGGGTCGGCTAAATGACCGCGTAGAGTGGATATCCGGAGACGAGAGGAAGAACGTGCGGCGCGGCAACACAATTTTAAAACACCGGAACACGTCCGACGGTAGACCGAATACTGTGCCGCTACGGTCGACGGTTCGGGTACCAGACGGACTCCGATTGCGACGAAACTTGACAGGCGACCTGGCTATATTAAAATAACACCGCACGTCAAATCTCAACCCAATCAGAGAAAGTTTGACGCACACTTTTAAAACAGGGTTTCGAACGATGCCGCGGGCGCGTGCGAGTGCGGTCAGGCTCAGAACGGACAACGACGAGAACCGGCAACTAACAACGGATGCAAGTTTTTGAAAACTGGCGGCAACGGAGATGCCGATGCAATACAGATGATGCGAATGATGCCATGACGACGCGACAAAAGAAAAATAGACACACGACGAAAACGGAAAGAAGGGGGAATCTTCTGGAACGTCGGCATCGGGCTGTCACATATCGGTACTCGACGTCGTGGTATCAGTCGAAGCTTTTCAGACATCAGCAATGGAGCGGCACGCGTCCGAGTGGTCCCGAGATGCATCGTGCTCGTATTAAGGGGTGCTAGGACTAACGACGGCCGCCCACACATCATGCAGGAGCGCAGAGGGCAAGTGGGCCCACGAACCCTTTGTGCTTAGGAGTTAGACCAGCGGGCTGGCCTCTTTGTTGAGCTTAGGTGGGGCTGCGACGTGTCGATATTCCAAGGCCGGGCATGACCCAGAAAAGTGTGTCCGGCCAAAGTGTTATCGAGCGTGACGGGGAATATGTTGTGCACCCCTGCAGGGAAGAAATTAACTATTCGGATAGCCGTGTCCACGGTTACAGGACGACTTGGAGTTGTGCCTTGATCTTATATAACTACAACAGTTACTTAACTGGAATTAGTTGCCCCGGGATTGCTTCCTCGCAGGGAGTCGAGGGAGGATCTCTGGGCGTGACCTCATATTAATATTGCTGACTATTATTTTGTGTTACCCCTGTTCTACTCTCGTCTATTACTGCAAGACCCTGAAGATGCTAGTCTTCGATAGGACTAGGCCTTCTCTCTCTATTCTTGCATTGCAGCAGTGAGTCCATATATAAACCCCTTCTTTGATACTGATGCATACTTAGTATAGTTCTGACATAAGTCTTGCGAATACTTTGGATGAGTACTCACTGTTGCTTTGCTCCCCCTTTTCCCCTTGATCCGTTGCTGCGTCCAGATGATGGAGCCCAGGAGATGGAGTTTCCTGCCGACGCCTGCCACCCCGATGGTGACTTCTTCGTGGAGGCCGCTGAAGACCAGGAGTAGTTTAGGAGATTCCTAGGTAGGAGGCCTTGCCTCGTTCGATCGTGTTTCTTTTGTGCTAGCCTTCTCTAAGGCACCCCATGTTTAATGTCTGTACTCAGATATTTGTTGTTTCCGCTGACTCGTGTGTTTATCGAGCTTCTGCATTCTAGCCCTCGAGGCCCCTGGCTTGTAATATGAAGCTTATATGTTTTATTTGTGTCTAGAGTTGTGTTGTGGTATCTTCCCATGAGTCTTTGAGTTTGATCGTACGCATTTGCGTGTATGTTTATCGTACGATTACATCAGGGGCGACACAAGTTGGTATCAGAGCTGACTGCCTGTAGGTAGCCCCCTTTCCAACTCCTTGGCCGAAGTTGAGTCTAGTGTTTGAAAAACTTACTAACTTTGATGATGTGGCTTACGGGCCCACATCTCAATTGGGTGGTATTAGTATCTTTTACTCCTTTTCTATACTCTGGGTTCTACTCTCTCTTCTCTTTCGGGTTAAAGATTTTGCTAACTCTAACTCTAGGTTCTCGTAAATACTTCCTCTCGGAGAACCCCGCAATTAGAGACGATGTCTTGATTCCTCAAAAGACTCCGAATATACTCTCCGATGTTCTCTCGAGATCTGGTACTCATCGCTTCTACGATTTCCCTTCCTCCGCCAACCCTTATGTAGGACTGCATACAAATGTCGTTCATATTTTTCTTTTCCAATTGCTCTTGTTTTATGAGATGCAATGAATTATCTTATCGGGGATTCGGCCATCATGTGTTGTCATGGGTTTTGAAAGTCCTTCGAATTACTATTCGATATTTTGGAATCCCTAGTAGCCTATTTCTCTTGACCTTTCTCACCAGCTTGCATTATGGTTAAAATCCATATGTCTAGCCGAATTCATTAAAATCCTTTGTGATTTTCCTGTGATCTTATTGATTTTACCTGTGTGTGAATGCACTCAATCATGTGTTGATACTCATAATTGTCTTTCCAGCTCATACGTCCTTCGAGACAGAGCTGGTTCTCGACAAATCAACTTTGGTTGGTTGTCCATCTAAGTCCGTTCATCTTACTTGTATTTGATAGGAGCATCTGATTCTGATACATCAACCTGGAAACCATAATTCATTTGGTATTCAAGTATCGATATTTTTCAGTTGTTCTATAATCCGATGTCTTGTATTCTATATCCCTCTGATTGAGTACCGATACTCACATGATGTCCTTTGTGGACTTCCGGACCCATTGCTGGGTTATTTTCCGACGGCATCGTTTACATTCAAAAAATTCTTGTGATATTGTTCCCTTGATACATAATCACATTGGTAAATTGTGTTTTCTTCCTCTGATAAGTTATATACTATGCTTTTGTCAGCCATGCTCTTCACGCATGTGTTAATTACTCTTGAAGTTTGTGTTACATGTTCCTAAGATGCCCCGATGGGTTGAACCTATGCCTTCCTAAATCAATATGATCCGAAGAGTTTTCACGAGTCTTACTCTTCTGGTGTTTTGCGGATATTCTCTCAAAGCTACAACCTGATCAAAGGCGATGAGTAAATGGCAGGTGATGCATTGATGAAGTGGGAGTCGACCTTGAACTTTGTGTTCATGGCCATGGAAACGACGTTGATCTTACCATAGAAACTTCTCGTATCAATAATCATTAATTGTATGATTTAATCTGGTATCTGTGATCTTGTCCTTTGCAATCGTGGTTCTGACCATGTTGTCCTACTTTGATTCTTTCTCAGACAAAATTATAGAGCTTGTCTTCCACAAATCAATACAATAGTCTATTCTATATTCTGATCTACCTCCGAGTATTATCGTTGGAATATCGTGGAGCTATATAACTTCTTGTGAGCTCCTCATCAACTATGATATTTCCATTGATTCCAGATTTCCTCGTGTTTTGAGTTATTGGACACTCAAGGATATCAATAACTGAATCGAGTACGCATAGCGATCCAACAATTCTTAGTAATCTTCTTTGCTTACGAGTTTGTACTCGATCATGTCATTCCAAGCTGTTAAGCTACATCATCATCGTCATGTTGGAGCTTGACAATACTATCTCTGTCCTTCATCCCGGGAACACATTTCCAACTATGCATCAATGCATCAAATACAGGAGGAACACCGTGCGGCGGACTGCTAGGTCCGATCACACAGTCGACGGCGATGAGTGGATGTGGCTAGTTGCAACACATGCAAAGCCCTAATGACGGCGCCGAATTGGTCAACTATATAAGTGTGTCGCACCTCACTATTTATAGGCATCCAACATGGGATTAACTCTTATGCCTCACACAGATCCTAAAGCCCACGTGTTCCTTCCCTTAAGCGTGCGACCCTTTAGGTTCTCACTCACATGGTCGTGAGTCAGATCACATCCGACTTGACCAGTCGGTAGCGGATCTCGCAAAGCGTGCCAACTCCAAGTGTCCAATGAAGCTGGTTAGGCAAACCTATACTTCATACTTTTGTTTCCTTTGCCACACGGTATATGTTGTCATGCACAAGGCGACATGGTCATCCTTGTTGCAGCATGACCTCTTTCCTGTTCCGGTGAATCCGACCAACACTTCGGATTATTATCCTTTCCAACAGTCTCCCATTTGCACTAGAGTCAATCAAATAGACATCGAATGCCCATAGCTCTGACATACCCCTCATGCTTGGTTTGTGGAAGCGACTTAGTCAACGGATCTGCAACATTTGCATCTGTATGAATCTTGCATAAATTAGTATCACCATTCTACACGAGCTTTCATATCAAGTGATATTTTCGGTCTATGTGCCTGGTCTTGTGGTGTTGTCTCACCTCCTTGGCCTATGCGATGGCACCTGAGTTATCGCAATAAAGGTCCAACAGTTTTTACTAGCCCGGGAACACACCAAGATCATCCCGGAACTTTCGAATCCAAACACCCTCCCTTGCGGCCTCCAAATCCAAATACCCTCTTGTGTTGTGGTGTCGGCCATCGTATTTTGCTGGGAAATTGTCCAGCTCACTGCTCCTCCATTCATGACATACACAAATCCAGTTTGGATTGACAATCATCCTTGTCGGTTTGGAAACTAGAATCAGTGCATCCCTTTACATTGAGCTCCTCCTCACCTCCATAAACTAGGACCATCTCTTTAGTCCTTTTCAGGTACTTCAAGATAGTTTTCACTGCTGCCCAGCGACTTACACCTGGGTCAGCCTATATCTTCTTGTTAAGCTTATTGCATAGGCAACATTAGGACGAGTACATAGCATGTCATACGTTATGGATCCTATTGCCGAAGCATACGGAATCCTACTCATCTAGTTTCACTCATTAGAAGTTGTAGGACTATCAGTCTTGCTTAGCCTTATACCATGTGCGATGGGCAAGAACCCTTTCTTGGCCTCACTCATATTAAACTGCTTCAACACTTTGTCTATGTACGTGCTTTGTCTTAAGCCAAGCAGCCACCTCGATCTATCAGTATAGATCTTGATGCCTTAAATGTACACTGCCTCTCCAAGGTCTTTCATAAAAAACTTGCCATTCAATTATTCTTTGACCGAGTTCATCATCAAAACATCACTTCCAATCGGCACTATGTCATCCACATACAAGATCAAAAATACTAGCGATCTCCCACTAGACTTCTTTTATAAAAAATAGTCCTCTTCATCCTTGATGAAACCAAGGTCAACAATGACTTCATCAAAACGGATATTCCCACTCTGAGCTGCTTGCCTCAATCCATAAATGAATTTCTTGAGCTTGCATGTGTTTACTAGTGTTAGTTAGATCGAGAAAATCTTCGGGTTGTATCATGTATACATCCCCTTTTAAATTTCCATGAAGGAAAGCGTTTTGACATCCATCTATCATATCTCATAATCGAAATATGCAACTATTGCTAGTATGATCTTCACCAACCTTAGCATCGCTACCGACGTGTAGGTCTCGTCGTAGTCAATTCTTTGAACTTGTCCCTAACCTTTAGCGATAAGCCGATCTGTGTGGATATGAACATTTCCATCCACGTTGGTTTTCTTCTTAAAGACCCATTTGCAACCAATGGTTATTACGCTAGGCGGCAGATCAACCAAGTCCCAGACTTGATTATCATCCATTGACTTTTACTTGAGTCTCATGGCCTCCAGCTATGCCTTAGAATCTGGGCTCACCATCGCTTCCACATACGTGGTCGGCTCGTCGCTTTCTAGCAATAGCACATCACACACTCTGTGAAATATGTCTGACCTCTGTTGCTCTGGTGCCGTCTCCACTACGGGTTCTCTAACCGACTCCGGTATGATCTCATCACTAGTAGAATCGTCCCTGAGTGGCTCTTGAATTTCTTTGAATCGCACTATTCTCCCACTGTCTTCCCGATGAGAGACTCTTTCTCTAGGAAAACCCTGTTCCGAGCAACAAACACTTTGTTCTCTTCTCGGTTGTAGAAGTTGTATCACAAGGTTTCCCTCAGATATCCCACGAATATGCATTTATCTGACTTGGGTATAAGCTTGTCTGACATGAGTCGCTTGACAAATGCTTCACAACCCAATATATTTAGAAAAGGCAAACTAGGATTCTTCCGAGTCCACATCTCATGTGGTGTCTTGTCTACGGATTTTGATGTTAGCCTCTTAAGTGTGAAAGTCGTAGTTTCTAGAGCGTATCCCCAGAATGACAATGGTAAATCTGATTTGCTCATCATCGATCGGACCATGTCCAACAAGGTTCAATTTCTCTATTCTGACACATTGTTTCTCTGCGACGTACCCGGAGGTGTGAGCTAAGTTACTATACCTTGGCTTTTCAGATGATCATCAAACTCATGGCTCATGTAGTGACCTACATGGTTTGATCGTAAAAGCTTTATCGTCTTGTCGAGCTGATTTTCAACCTCATTTTGAAAATCTTTGAACTATTCAAAAGTTTTTGACTTGTGCCTCGTTAAATAGATATATCCATATCTACTCAAGTCGTCGGTAAAAGTTATTAAGTTCTGATAGCCACCTCTGGTCGTTGTGCCACTAGACCACACACATCACTATGTATTAGCTCCAATAGCTCAAACGCCCTCTCACAACTCTTTCCAAAAGGAGACTTAGTCATCTTGCCTAGCAAGCATCATTTGCATGTTTGAATGAATCGAAGTTGGACGAAGTTAGGAGTCCATCATCATGGAGCTTCTTCATGCATTTCAGACTAATGTGTCCAAGCCGGCAATGCCAGAAGTATGTCGGATTTATCTTATTAGGCTTATGCCTCTTGACATTCACTTTATAGATTAGTTCCATTTCTGGATTCAAAATAAATAGCCCATCTACAATGGGTGCATAGTCATGGAACATTCCATTCAAATAAAATGAACAACCATTGTCCTTTAAATTGAATTCATAACCCTCACTCATCAAGCATGAGGCAAAAATAATGTTCCGACTAAGTGCGAGAATGTAATAGCACTTAATCAGTTCCAAAATAAATCCATAAGGAAGTTGGAGCTCCATTTTGCCGACATCCAATGCAGAAACTCTTGCTTTGTTGCCGACCTTGATGTCAATCTCCCCTTGTGCCACAGACCTAGTTCTTACTAGCCCCTGCATAGAGTTGCAAATATGAACAATCTATCCGGTATCAAACACCCAAGAGATACTAGGTATGTCAGCAAGGTAAATGTTTATAACCTATGTAACAAGTGTACCTTTGCCTGAATAAGCATGTTCGTCCTTCTTGCCATGCTCAGTGACCACTTGCTACAGTTTCTCTTCCATTGACCAACTTCCTTACACTAAAAGAAAATGGCCATCCTTGTTGCAGCATGATCTCTTTCTTGTTCCGGTGAATCTGACCAACACTTCGGATTATTGTCCTTTCCAATAGTCTCCCACTTGCAGTAGAGTCAATCAAATATACATCGAATGCCCATAGCTCTAACATGCCCCTCATGTTTGGGTTCTGGAAGCGACTTAGTCAACAGATCTACAATATTTGCATCCGTATGAATCTTGCATAAATTAGTATCACCATTCTACACGAGCTTTCATATCAAGTGATATTTTCGGTCTACGTGCCTGGTCTTGTGGTGTTGTCTCAGCTCCTTGGCCTATGCGATGGCACCTGAATTATCGCAAGAAAGGTCCAACGGTTTTGACCAGCCTGGGAACACACCAAGATCATCCAAGAACTTTCGAATCTAAACACCCTCCTTTGCGACTGCCAAATCCAAATACCCTCCTCTGTTGTGGAGTCGGCCACCGTATTTTTCTTAGAACTTGTCCAACTCACTTCTCCTCCATTCATGACATACACGAATCCAGTTTGTGATTGACAATCATCCTTGTCGGTTTGGAAACTAGCATCAGCGCAGCCCTTTACGTAGAGCTCCTCCTCACCTCCATAAACTAGGAACATCTCTTTAATCCTTTTGAGGTACTTCAAGATAGTTTTCACTACTGCCCAGCGACTTTCACCTGGGTCGGCCTATATCTTTTTGTTAAGCTTCTTGCATAGGCAACATCAGGATGAGTACATAGCATGGCATACATGATGGATCCTATTGCCGAAGCATACAGAATCCTACTCATTTGGTTTCGCTCATCAGAAGTTGTAGGACTATCAGTCTAGCTTAGCCTTATACCATGTGAGATGGGCAAGAACCCTTTCTTGGCCTCACTCATGTTGAACCGCTTCAACACTTTGTCTATGTACGTGCTCTGGCTTAAGCCAAGCAGCCTCCTCGATCTATCACTATGGATCTTGATGCCTAAAATCTACGCTGCCTCTCCAAGGTCTTTCATCAAAGACTTGCCTTTCAATGATTCCTTGACTGAGTTCAGCATCAAAACATCACTTCCGGTCGGCACTATGTCATCCACATACAAGATCAAAAATACTACCGAGCTCCCACTAGACTTCCTGTATAAAAAAATCCTATTCGTCCTTAATGAAACCAAGGTCAACAATGACTTCATAAAAACGAATATTCCGACATCGAGCTGCTTGCCTCAATCCATAAATGGATCTCTTGAGATTGCATGTGTTTACCAGTGTTAGTTAGGTCGAGAAAACCTTAGGGTTGTATCATGTATACATCCTCTTTTAATTTTCCATGAAGGAAAGCATTTTGACATCCATCTATCATATCTCATAATCGAAATATGCAGCTATTGCTAGTATGATCGTCACCGACTTTAGCATCGCTACCGACGTGTAGGTCTCGTCGTAGTCAATTCCTTCAACTTGTCCATAACCTTTAGCATCAAGCTGGTCTGTGCGGATATGAACATTTACATCCACATCAGTTTTCTTCTTAAAGACCCCTTTGCAACCAATGGCTATTATGCTAGGCGGCAGATCAACCAAGTCCTAGACTTGATTGTCATCCATGGACTTTAACTCGGGTCTCATGGCCTCCAGCCATGCCTTAGAATCTGGGCTCACCATCGCTTCCGCGTACGTGGTCGGCTCGTTGCTTTCTAGCAATAACACATCGCACACTCTACGAAGTCTGTCTGACCTCTGTGGCTCCGGTGCCGTCTCCACTACGGGTTCTCTAACCGACTCTGGTATGATCTCATCACCAGCATAGTCGTCCCCGAGTGGCTCTCAAATTTCTTTGAATCGCACTGTTCTCCCACTGGCTTCCCGATGAGAAACTCTTTCTCTAGGAAACCCTCATTCCAAGCAACAAACACTTCGTTTTCTTCTCGGTTGTAGAAGTTGTATCCCAAGGTTTCCCTTGGATATCCCACGAATATGCATTTATCTGACTTGGGTATAAGCTTGTCCGACATGAGTCACTTGACAGATGCTTCACAACCAAATATCTATAGAAAAGGCAAACTAGGATTCTTCCGAGTCCACATCTCATGTGGTGTCTTGTCTATGGATTTTGATGGTAACCTCTTATGTGTGAAAGTCGTAGTTTCTAGAGCGTATCCCCAGAATGACAATGGTAAATCCGATTTGCTCATCATCGATCGGACCATGCCCAACAAGGTTCAATTTCTATGTTCTGACACATTGTTTCTCTGCGACGTACCCAGAGATGCGAGCTAAGGTACTACACCTCGGCTTTTTAGATGATCATCAAACTCATGGCTCATGTAGTGACCTCCATGTTCTGATCATAAAAGCTTTATCGTCTTGTCGAGCTGATTTTCAACCTCATTTTGAAAAATCTTTGAACTATTCAAAACTTTGTGACTTGTGCCTCATCAAATAGATATATCCATATCTACTCAAGTCGTCGGTAAAAGTCATGAAGTACTGATAGCCACCTTTGGCCGTTGTGCCATTAGACCACACACATCACTATGTATTAGCTCTAATAGCTCAGACACCCTCTCACAACTCTTTCCAAAAGGAGACTTAGTCATCTTGCCTAGCAAGCATGATTTGCATGTATGAATGACCTGAAGTTGAACGAAGTTAGGAGTCCATCATCATGGAGCTTCTTCATGCATTTCGGAATAATGTGTCCAAGCCGGCAATGCCATAAGTATGTCAGATTTATCTCATTAGGCTTATGCTTCTTGACATTCACGTTATAGATTAGTTTCGTTTCTGTATTCAAAATAAATAGCCCATCTACAATGGGTGCATAGTTGTGGAACATTCCATTCAAATAAATGAACAACCATTGTCCTTCAAATTGAATTCATAACCCTCACTCATCAAGCATGAGACATAAATAATGTTACGACTAAGTGCGAGAATGTAATAGCAATTATTTAGTTCCAAAATAAATCCAGAAGGAAGTTGGAGCTCCATTATGCCGACCTCCAATGCAACAAATCTTGCTTTGTTGCCGACGCTGATGTCAATCTTCCCTTGCGCCACACACCTAGTTCTTACTAGCCCCTGCATCGAGTTGCAAATGTGAACAATTGATCCGGTATCAAACACCCATGAGCTACTAGGTATGTCAGCAAGGTAAATGTTTATAACCTATGTAACAAGTGTACCTTTTCCTGAATAAGCATGTCCGTCCTTCTTGCCATGTTCAGCGACCACTTGCTACAGTTCCTCTTCCATTGACCAGCTTCCTTGCACTAAAAGCAAATGGTCTTTGAGTTCCATACGGACTTTGGCTCAGCGGTGGAGACAACCTTCGTCGTGCCCTTCACCTTACCCTTTTTCTTGGACCAACTCTTCTTGAACTTTGCCGAGTTCTACACCATCAACACTTGATGTGTGCCTTTCATAATATCCTGCTGTGACACCTCAAGCATCCCATGCAATTTAGTGAGCTTCTTATCCATGCCGTGCATATGATATTTCGAGCTGAACGTCCCATACCTAACTGGAAGAGAACCCAGAACTGCATGAGTCGGCAGCTCATCCAAGAGTGGGAAGCCCAACCGATCTAAAGCTTGCACGTAATCGATCATGTTGATCACAATGTCAAGGATTCAATCGTTCCTGTATGCAGTTCCCTTTGTCCATTGGTATGTTGTTGGAAATATGCCCTAGAGGCAATAATAAAGTTGTTATTATTATATTTCCAGCTCATGATAATTGTCTATTATTCATGCTATAATTGTAATAACCAGAAACCGTAATACATGTGTGAATATATAGATCACAATATGCCCCTAGTGAGCCTCTAGTTGGCTAGCTCGTTGATCAATATATGATCATGGTTTCTTGATCATGGACATTGGATGTCATTGATAACGGGATCACATCATTCGGGAATGATGTGATGGACAAGACCCAATCCTAAGCATAACACTAGATCGTGTTGTTTGTCTGCTAAAGCTTTTCTAATGTCAAGTATCATTTTCTTAGACCGTGAGATTGTGCAAATCCCGGATACCGCAGGAGTGCTTTGGGAGTACCAAACGTCACAACATAACTGGGTGATTATAAAGGTGCACTATGGGTATCTCCGAAAGTGTTTGTTGGGTTGTATGATTCGAGATCGGGATTTGTCACTCCGTGTGATGGAGAGGTATCTCTGGGCCCACTCGGTAATCCATCATCATATTGAGCTCAGTGTGACTAAGGATTTAGTCATGGTATGATGTGTTACGGAACGAGTAAAGAGACTTGCCGGTAACGAGATTGAACAAGGTATAGAGATACCGATGATCAAATCTCGGGCAAGTATCATACCGGTAGACAAAGGGGATTGCATACGGGATTGATCGAATCCTTGACATCGTGGTTCATCCGAAGAGATCATCGCGGAACATGTGGGAACCAACATGGATATCTAGACCCCTTTGTTGGTTATTGGCCGGAGAGATGTCTCGGTCATGTCTGCATGTCTCCCGAACTCGTAGGGTCTACACACTTAAGGTTCGATGATGCTAGAGTTGTAAAGGGAATCATATGTGGTTACCGAAGGTTGTTCGGAGTCCCGTATGAGATCCCGTATGTCACGAGGAGCTCCGAAATGGTCCGGAGGTAAAAATTGATATATAAGAAGTCCTGTTTTGGTCACCCGAAAAGTTTCAGGCTCATTGGTAGTGTACCGGGAGTGCCGGGAGGGTGCCGGAGGACCCCCGGGAGGGGTGTGACGACCAAAGAGGTGCATGGGCTGTTAGAGAATGTGGACCAGCCCTTATTGGGCTGGCCAAGGCCTTTCCTAAAGGCCTATGCGCATAGGGATAAAAGAGATAAGGCAATGAAGCTTAAAAGGAAAGGAGGAAGAGTCCTACTAAGGTAGTCCACCTGCCTTGTGGGAGGTGGACACCTCCCTAGCTCTGGACGAAGCTCCTCCTCCTTGGAGGAGGGGCCAAGGAAGCCTCCCTCTCCCTCCTCCTATATTTATTGAAGGGTTTTGGCCTTTTGGAGACACACAATTGATCTCCCACGACGCATCCCGACCTCTCTCTTCTTCCTCCTCTGCAGCGCTTGGCGAAGCCCTGCCGGAGAACCACATAGCTCCACCGCCACCACGCTGTCGTGCTACCGGAGCTCTCCCTCAACTTCTCATCTCTCCTTGCAGGATCAAGAAGGAGGAGACGTCACCGGGCTGTACGTGTGTTGAACATGGAGGTGCCGTGATTCGACACATAGATCGGAATCCACCGTGATCTGAATCACTGCGAGTACGACTCCATCAACCGCGTTCATAGTAACGCTTCCGCTTAGCGATCTTTAAAGGGATGAAGATGATGGAGAACGTCGCATGGGAAACAAAAAATTTCTTACGCGCACGAAGACCTATCATGGTGATGTCCTTCTACGAGAGGGGATGTGTGATCTACGTACCCTTGTAGACCGTACAGCAGAAGCGTTAGTGAACGCGGTTGATGTAGTGGAACGTCCTCACGTCCCTCGATCCGCCCCGCGAACCGTCCCGCGATCAGTCCCACGATCTAGTGCCGAACGGACGGCACCTCCGCGTTCAGCACACGTACAACTCGACGATGATCTCGGCCTTCTTGATCCAACAAGAGAGACAGAGAGGTAGAAGAGTTCTCCGGCAGCGTGACGGCGCTCCGGAGGTTGGTGGTGATCTTATCTCAACAGGGCTCCGCCCGAGCTCTGCAGAAACGCGATCTAGAGGAAAAACCGTGGAGGTATGTGGTCGGGCTGCCGTGGAAAAGTCGTCTCAAATCAGCCCTAAAACCTCCGTATATATAGGGGGAAGAGGGGGAGCCTTGCCTTGGGGTCCAAGGACCCCTAAGGGTTTCGGCCGAGCCAGGGGGGGCAGCCCTCCCCTTCCAAACCGAGTCCAACTAGGTTTGGAAGGAGGAGTCCTTCCCCCTTTTCCCACCTCCTCTTTTTTTTCTTTTCTCTATGATTTTCTTCCTATGGCGCATAGGGCCTTCTTGGGCTGTCCCACCAGCCCACTAAGGGTTGGTGTGCCACCCCCAAGGCCTATGGGCTTCCCCGGGGTGGGTTGCCCCCCCGGTGAACTCCCGGAACCCATTCGTCATTCCCGGTAACTCCAAAAACCTTCCGGTAATCAAATGAGGTCATCCTATATATCAATCTTCGTTTCCGGACCATTCCGGAAACCCTCGTGACGTCCGTGATCTCATCCGGGACTCTGAACAACATTCGGTAACCAACCATATAACTCAAATACGCATAAAACAACGTCGAACCTTAAGTGTGCAGACCCTGCGGGTTCGAGAACTATGTAGACATGACCCGAGAGACTCCTCGATCAATATCCAATAGTGGGACCTGGATGCCCATATTGGATCCTACATATTCCACGAAGATCTTATCGTTTGAACCTCAGTGCCAAGGATTCATATAATCCCGTATGTCATTCCCTTTGTCCATTCGGTATGTTACCTGCCCGAGATTCGATCGTCAGTATCCGTATACCTATTTCAATCTCGTTTACCGGAAAGTCTCTTTACTAGTTCCGTAATACAAGATCCCGCAACTTACACTAAGTCACATTGCTTGCAAGGCTTGTGTGTGATGTTGTATTACCGAGTGGGGCCCGAGATACCTCTCCGTCACACGGAGTGACAAATCCCAGTCTCGATCCATACTAACTCAACGAACACGTTCGGAGATACCTGTAGAGCATCTTTATAGTCACCCAGTTACGTTGCGACGTTTGATACACACAAAGTATTCCTCCGGTGTCAGTGAGTTATATGATCTCATGGTCATAGGAACAAATACTTGACAAGCAGAAAATAGTAGCAACAAAATGACACGATCAACATGCTACGTCTATTAGTTTGGGTCTAGTCCATCACGTGATTCTCCTAATGACGTGATCGAGTTATCAAGCAATAACACCTTGTTTATAATCAGAAGACACTGACTATCTTTGATCAACTGGCTAGCCAACTAGAGGCTTGCTAGGGACAGTGTTTTGTCTATGTATCCACACATGTATATAAGTCTTCATTCAATACAATTATAGCATGGATAATAAACGATTATCTTGATACAGGAATTATAATAATAACTATATTATTATTGCCTCTAGGGCATAATTCCAACAGTCTCCCACTTGCACTAGAGTCAATAATCTAGCCCTCATATCATCATGCGAATTACATTGTAATAAATCTAACACCCATACAGTTCTGGTGTTGATCATGCTTTGCCCGTGGAAGAGGTTTAGTCAGCGGGTCTGCTACATTCAGATCCGTGTGCACTTTGCATATATTCACATCCTCCCCTTCGACGTAGTCGCGGATGAGGTTGAAGCGTCGTTTGACATGTCTAGACTTCTTGTGAAACTGTGGTTCCTTTGCTAAGGCAATGGCACCCGTGTTGTCATAGAACAAGGTTATTGGATTCAGTGCACTTGGCACCACTCCAAGATCCGTCATGAACTGCTTCATCTAGACACCCTCCTTAGCTGCCTCCGAGGCAGCCATGTACTCCGCTTCACATGTAGAATCTGCTACGACGCTTTGCTTGGAACTGCACCAGCTTACCACACCCCCATTAAGAATAAATACGTATCCGGTCTGCGACTTAGAGTCGTCCGGATCTGTGTCGAAGCTTGCATCGACGTAACCTTTTACGGCGAGCTCTTCGTCACCTCCATACACGAGAAACATCTCCTTAGTCCTTTTCAGGTACTTCAGGATATTCTTGACTGCGGTCCAGTGATCCACTCCTGGATTACTCTAGAACCTACCTGCCATACTTATGGCCAGGCTAACGTCCGGTCTAGTGCACAACATTGCATACATGATAGAACCTATGGCTGAAGCATAGGGGACGGTGATCATATGCTCTCTATCCTCATCAGTTGCTGGGCACTGAGTCTTACTCAATCTCGTACCTTGTAAAACTGGCAAGAACCCTTTCTTGGACTGTTCCATTTTGAACCTCTTCAAAACTTTATCAAGGTATGTGCTTTGTGAAAGTCCTATCAGGCGTTTTGATCTATCCCTGTAGATCTTAATGCCTAGAATGTAAGAAGCTTCTCCTAGGTCCTTCATAGAGAAAATTTTATTCAAGTAATCCTTTATGCTCTCCAAAAACTCTAAGTTGTTTCCAATCAGCAATATGTCATCCACATATAATATTAGAAACGCCACAGAGCTCCCACTCACTTTCTTGTAAATACAAGATTCTCCAACCACTTGTATAAACCCAAATGCTTTGATCACCTCATCAAAGCGTTTGTTCCAACTCCGAGATGCTTGCACCAGTCCATAAATGGATCGCTGGAGCTTGCACACCTTGTTAGCATTCTTAGGATTGACAAAACCTTCGGGTTGCATCATATACAACTCTTCCTTAAGGAAACCGTTAAGGAACGCCGTTTTGACATCCATCTGCCAGATTTCATAATCGAAAAATGCAGCTATTGCTAACATGATTCTGACGGACTTAAGCATCGCTACGGGTGAGAATGTCTCATCGTAGTCAACTCCTTGAACTTGTGAAAAACCCTTTGCCACAAGTCGAGCTTTATAAACGGTCACATTGCCGTCAGCGTCCGTCTTCCTCTTAAAGATCCATTTGTTCTGAATAGCCTTACGGCCCTCAGGCAGTACTTCCAAAGTCCACACTTTGTTCTCATACATGGATCCTATCTCGGACTTCATGGCTTCTAGCCATTTGTTGGAATCTCGGCCCACCATTGCTTCTTCATAATTTGCAGGTTCATTGTTGTCTAACAACATGATTGACAAGACGGGATTACTGTACCACTCTGGAGCAGCACGTGGTCTCGTCGACCTGTGTGGTTTGACAGAAACTTGAACCGGAGTTTCATGATCATCATCATTAACTTCCTCCTCAACCGGTGTCGCAACGACAAAGGTTTCCCCTTGCCCTGCGCCACCATCCAGAGGGATGAGAGGTTCGACAACCTCATCAAGTTCTATCTTCCTCCCACTCAATTCTCTCGAGAGAAACTCCTTCTCGTGAAAAGCTCCGTTTTTAGCAACAAACACTTTGCCCTCGGATTTGAGATAGAAGGTGTACCCAACTGTCTCTTTTGGGTAACCTATGAAGATGCACTTTTCCGCTTTGGGTTCCAGCTTTTCAGGCTGAAGCTTTTTGACATAAGCATCACATCCCCAAACTTTAAGAAACGACAAGTTTGGCCTTTTGCCATACCACAGTTCGTATGGTGTCGTCTCAACGGATTTTGATGGTGCCCTATTTAAAGTGAATGCAGCTGTTTCTAATGCATAACCCCAAAACGATAACGGCAAATCGGTAAGAGACATCATAGATCGCACCATCTCTAATAAAGTACGATTACGACGTTCGGACACACCATTACGCTGTGGTGTTCCAGGCGGTGTCAACTGTGAAACAATTCCACATTGTCTTAAGTGAGCACCAAACTCGAAACTCAGATATTCACCCCCACGATCAGACCGTAGGAACTTGATCTTCTTGTTACGATGATTTTCAACTTCACTCTGAAATTGCTTGAACTTTTCAAATGTTTCAGACTTGTGCTTCATTAAGTAGACATGACCATATCTACTCAAATCATCAGTGAAGGTGAGAAAATAACGATATCCGCCGCGTGCCTCTACGCTCATCGGACCACACACATCGGTATGTATGATTCCCAACAAGTCACTTGCACGCTCCATTGTTCCGGAGAACGGCGTTTTAGTCATCTTGCCCATGAGGCATGGTTCGCACGTGTCAAGTGAATCAAAGTCAAGTGACTCCAAAAGTCCATCGACATGGAGTTTCTTCATGCGCTTTACACCAATATGACCTAAGCGGCAGTGCCACAAAAATATGGCGCTATCATTGTTAACTCTAACTCTTTTGGTCTCAATGTTATGCATGTGTGTATCGCTATCAAGATTCAATATGAACAATCCTCTCACATTGGGTGCATGACCATAAAAGATGTTACTCATAGAAATAGAACAACCATTATTCTCTGACTTAAAAGAGTAACCGTCTCGCAATAAACAAGATCCAGATATAATGTTCATGCTCAATGCAGGCACTAAATAACAATGATTCAAGTTCATAACTAATCCTGATGGTAACTGAAGTGAAACTGTGCCGACGGCGATTGCATCAACCTTGGAACCATTTCCTACGCGCATCGTCACTTCATCTTTCGCCAGCCTTCGTCTATTCCGTAGTTCCTGTTTCGAGTTGCAAATATGAGCAACAGAACCGGTATCGAATACCCAGGCACTACTACGAGAGCCGGTTAAGTACACATCAATAACATGTATATAAAATATACCTGATTTTTCTTTGGCCGCCTTCTTATCAGCCAGATACTTGGGGCAATTGCGCTTCCAGTGACCCATACCCTTGCAATAGTAACACTCTGTTTCAGGCTTAGGTCCAGCTTTGGGTTTCTTCGTCGGATTGGCAACAGGCTTGCCGATCTTCTTTGATTTACCCTTCTTGCCTTTGCCGTTTCTCTTGAAACTAGTGGTCTTATTCACCATCAACACTTGATGTTCTTTACGGAGTTCAGACTCTGCGACTTTCAGCATCGCAAACAACTCGCTGGGTGACTTGTTCATCCCTTGCATGTTGTAGTTCAACACAAAGCCTTTATAGCTTGGCGGCAGTGATTGAAGGATTCTGTCAGTGATAGCCTCTTGCGGGAGTTCAATCCCCAGCTCAGCTAGACGGTTTGAGTACCCAGACATTTTGAGCACATGTTCAGTGACAGACGAGTTCTCCTCCATCTTGCAAGCATAGAATTTATCAGAGGTCTCATACCTCTCGATCCGGGCGTTCTTCTGAAAGATAAACTTCAACTCTTGGAACATCTCAAATGCTCCATGACGCTCAAAGAGACGTTGAAGTCCCGGTTCTAAGCCATACAAGACTGCACCTTGAACTACCGAGTAGTCCTCCTTACGTGCTAACCAAGCGTTCTTAACATCCTGATCAGCCGTAGCGGGTGGTTCATCTCCTAGCGCAGCATTAAGGACATAATCCTTCTTCACAGCTTGTAAGATTAGCATAAGATTACGAGCCCAGTCTACAAAGTTGCTTCCATCATCTTTCAACTTAGGTTTCTCTAGGAATGTATTAAAATTCAGGGTGACTGTCGCGTGAGCCATGATCTACAACACAAATATATTCAAAGTAGACTTAGACTATGTTCAAGATAATTAGAGTTTAACTTAATCAAATTACCCGCTAAACTCCCACTCAAAAAGTACATCTCTCTAGTCATTTGAGTGGTTCATGATCCACTTACACTAGCTCAAGTCCGATCATCACGTGAGTTGAGCATAGTTTCAGTGGTAAACATCCCCATGCTAATCATATCATCTATATGATTCATGATCGACCTTTCGGTCTCATGTGTTCCGAGGCCATGTCTGCACATGCTAGGCTCGTCAAGCTTAACCCGAGTGTTCTGCGTGCGCAACTGTTTTGCACCCGTTGTATGTGAACGTTGAGTCTATCACACCCGATCATCACGTGGTGTCTCGAAACGACGAACTGTAGCAACGGTGCACAGTCGGGGAGAACACAATTTTGTCTTGAAATTTTAGTGAGAGATCACCTCATAATGCTACCATCGTTTTAGGCAAAATAAGGTGCATAAAAGGATTAACATCACATGCAATTCATAAGTGACATGATATGGCCATCATCACGTGCTCCTTGATCTCCATCACCAAGCACCGGCACGATCTTCTTGTCACCGGCGCCACACCATGATCTCCATCAACGTGTCGCCATCGGGGTTGTCGTGCTACTCATGCTATTACTACTAAAGCTACATCCTAGCAAAATAGTAAACGCATCTGCAAGCACAAACGTTAGTATAAAGACAACCCTATGGCTCCTGCCGGTTGCCGTACCATCGACGTGCAAGTCGATATTATCTATTACAACATGATCATCTCATACATCCAATATATCACATCACATTGTTGGCCATATCATATCACAAGCATACCCTGCAAAAACAAGTTAGACGTCCTCTAATTTTGTTGTTGCATGTTTTATGTGGTGACCATGGGTATCTAGTAGGATCGCATCTTACTTACGCAAACACCACAATGGAGATATATGAGTTGCTATTTAACCTCATCCAAGGACCTCCTCGGTCAAATTCGATTCAACTAAAGATGGAGAAACTGACACTCGTCAGTCATCTTTGAGCAACGGAGTTACTCGTAGCGATGAAACCAGTCTCTCGTAAGCGTACGAGTAATGTCGGTCCGAGCCGCTTCGATCCAACAATACCGCGGAATCAAGAAAAGACTAAGGAGGGCAGCAAAACGCACATCACCGCCCACAAAAACTTTTACGTTCTACTCGAGAAGACATCTACGCATGAACCTAGCTCATGATGCCATTGATGGGGAACGTCGCATGGGAAACAAAATTTTTCTTACGCGCACAAAGACCTATCATGGTGATGTCCATCTACGAGAGGGGATGTGTGATCTACATACCCTTGTAGACCGTATAGCAGAAGTGTTAGTGAACGCGGTTGATGTAGTGGAACGTCCTCACGTCCCTCGATCCGCCCCGCGAACCGTCCCGCGATCAGTCCCACGATCTAGTGCCGAACGGACGGCACCTCCGCGTTCAGCACACGTACAGCTCGACGATGATCTCGGACTTCTTGATCCAGCAAGAGAGACGGAGAGGTAGAAGAGTTCTCCGGCAGCGTGACGGCGCTCCGGAGGTTGGTGGTGATCTTATCTCAGCACGGCTCCGCCCGAGCTCCGCAGAAACGCGATCTAGAGGAAAAACCGTGGAGGTATGTGGTCGGGCTGCCGTGGAAAAGTCGTCTCAAATCAGCCCTAAAACCTCCGTACATATAGGGGGAAGAGGGGGAGCCTTGCCTTGGGGTCCAAGGACCCCTAAGGGTTTCGGCCGAGCCAAGGGGGGCAGCCCTCCCCTTCCAAACCGAGTCCAACTAGGTTTGGAAGGAGGAGTCCTTCCCCCTTTTCCCACCTCCTCTTTTTTTTATTTTCTCTTTGATTTTCTTCCAATGGCGCATAGGGCCTTCTTGGGCTGTCCCACCAGCCCACTAAGGGCTGGTGCGCCACCCCCAAGGCCTATGGGCTTCCCCGGGGTGGGTTGCCCCCCCGGTGAACTCCCGGAACCCATTCGTCATTCCCGGTACATTCCCGGTAACTCCGAAAACCTTCCGGTAATCAAATGAGGTCATCCTATATATCAATCTTCGTTTCCGGACCATTCCGGAAACCCTCGTGACGTCCGTGATCTCATCCGGGACTCCGAACAACATTCGGTAACCAACCATATAACTCAAATACGCATAAAACAACGTTGAACCTTAAGTGTGCAGACCCTGCGGGTTCGAGAACTATGTAGACATGACCCGAGAGACTCCTCGGTCAATATCCAATAGCGGGACCTGGATGCCCATATTGGATCCTACATATTCTATGAAGATATTATCGTTTGAACTTCAGTGCCAAGGATTCATATAATCCCGTATGTCATTCCCTTTGTCCTTCGGTATGTTACTTGCCCGAGATTCGATCGTCCGTATCCGTATACCTATTTCAATCTCGTTTACCGGCAAGTCTCTTTACTCGTTCCGTAATACAAGATCCCGCAACTTACACTAAGTCACATTGCTTGCAAGGCTTGTGTGTGATGTTGTATTACCGAGTGGGCACCGAGATACCTCTCCGTCACACGGAGTGACAAACCCCAGTCTCGATCCATACTAACTCAACGAACACCTTTGGAGATACCTGTAGAGCATATTTATAGTCACCCAGTTACGTTGCAACGTTTGATACACATAAAGTATTCCTCCGGTGTCAGTGATTTATATGATCTCATGGTCATAGGAATAAATAGTTGACACGCAGAAAACAGTAGCAACAAAATGACACGATCAACATGCTACGTCTATTAGTTTGGGTCTAGCCCATCACGTGATTCTCCTAATGACGTGATCCATTTATCAAGCAACAACACCTTGTTTGTAATCAGAAGACACTGACTATCTTTTATCAACTGGCTAGCCAACTAGAGGCTTGCTAGGGACAGTGTTTTGTCTATGTATCCACACATGTATATAAGTCTTCATTCAATACAATTATAGCATGGATAATAAACGATTATCTTGATACAGGAATTATAATAATAACTATATTATTATTGCCTCTAGGGCATAATTCCAACAGAAGATGCTCTACAACCTCTCTCGTTGCTGGTTTCTCCATAGATATATCCTTGTATGGCATAGGAAATTTTTTGAATCTACTACGATCCCCAAAAGCGGCATCCGAGCCAAGGTTCTATGCGTAGATTCTATGCACGAGTAGAATACAAAAGTTGTGGGCGCTGATTTGTCAACTTGCTTGCCGTTACTAGTCTTATCTTTTTTCTGCGGTATTGTGGGATGAAGCGGCCTGGACCGACCTTACACGTACGCTTATGTGAGACTGGTTCCACCGACAGACATGCACTTGGTGAGTAAGGTGGCTAGCGGGTGTCTGTCTCGCCCACTTTAGTAGAATTGGATTCGATGAAAAGGGTCCTTACGAAGGGTAAATAGCATTGGCATATCAATGTTGTGGCTGTAAGTAGGTGAGAAAGTTTCTTGCTAGAAACCCTAACCAGCCACGTAAAATGTGCAACAACAATTAGAGGACGTCTAACTTGTTTTTGCAGGGTATGCTATGTGATGTGATATGGCCAAAAGGATGCGATGTTACATATGTGATGTATGAGATTGATCATGTTCTTGTAATTGGATTCACGACTTGCATGTAGATGAGTATGACATCCGACAGGAGCCATAGGAGTTGTCTTAATTTATTGTATGAGATGCAATGCCATGTTGATTACTTTACTTTGTCGCTAACGGTTAGCTATAGTAGTAGAAGTAATAGTTGGCGTGATGACTTCACGGAGACACAATGATGGAGATCATGGTGTCATGCCGGTGACGATAATGATCGTGGTTCCTCGAAGATGGTGATCAAAGGAGCAAGATGATATTGGCCATATCATGTCACGATATGATTGCATGTGATGTTTATCATGTTTTTCATCTTATTGCTTAGATCGACGGTAGCAAAGATAAGATGATCCATCATTAAAATTTCGAGATAAGTATTCCCTTAAGTGTGCACTGTTGCGCAGGTTCGTTGTCTCGAAGCACCACATGATGATCGGGTGTGATAGATTCTAACATTCACATACAATGGGTGTAAACCAGTTTACACACGCAAAACAGTTAGGTTGACTCGAAGAGCCTAGCATGTATAGACATGACCTCGAATACGGGAGACCAAAATGTCGAAAATGAGTCATATGGTTGATACGATCAACATGGAGATGCTCACCATTGATGACTAGTCTGTCTCACGTGATGATCAGACACGGGCTAGTCAACGTGGATCATGTGTCACTTGGATGACAAGAGGGATGTCGATCTAAGTGGGAGTTTATTAATAATTTGATTAGATGAACTTAATTATCATGAACTTAGTCTGAAATTTTCTTTACAAATACTGTAGATCCAATGGCCAACACAAATGTCTCATTCAACTTCAACGCGTTCCTAGAGAAAACCAAGCTGAAAGACGATGGTAGCAATTATGCGGATTGGGATCGTAACTTGAAGCTCCTGCTCATGTCTTCCAAGAAGGCATATGTCCTTGATGCACCGCTAGGTGACCCTCCCGTTCCCACGACAGACCTGGACGCTAGAAACACCTGGCAGTCGTGGAGTGATGACTACTCTCTCGTTCAGTGCGGCATGCTTTACAGTTTAGAACCGGGGCTCCAAAGGCGTTTTGAGCAACACGGAGCATATGAGATGTTCGAGGAGCGTATGCCCAGGTCGAGAGATATGAAGTCTCCGGCAAGTTCTTTAGCTGTAAGATGGAGGAGAATAGTTTTGTCAGTGAGCACATACTCAGAACGTCTGGGTTGCACAACTGCTTGACTCAGCTGGGAGTTGAACTTCCGGATGATGCGGTCATTGACAGAATCCTCCAGTCGCTTCCACGTAGCTACAAAGGCTTTGTGATGAATTACAACTGCAAGGGATGGAAAAGACTATTCCCGAGTTGTATTCAATGCTGAAATCTATGGAAGTAGAAATCAAGAAAGAACATCAAGTGTTGATGGTCAATAAGGCCACCAGTTTCAAGAAGGGCAAGGGTAATAAAAGCTTCAAGAAAGACGACAAAGCTGTTGCTGCGCCCGGTAAGCCATTTGCCGGGAAGAAGTCAAAGAAAGGACTTAAGCCTGAGACTGAGTGCTACTATTGCAAGGGAACCGACACTGGAGGTGGAATTGCCCCAAGTACTTAGCGGACAAGAAGGTCGGCAACGTCAAAGGTATATGTGATATACTTGTTATTGATGTGTACCTTACCAGCAGCCGTAGTAGCTCCTGGGTATTTGATACCGGTGTTGTTGCTCACATTTGCAACTCTAAACAGGAACAAGCTTAGGCTGGCAAAGGACGAGGTGACGATGCGCGTCGGGAATGGTTCCAAGGTCGATGTGATCGCCGTCGGCACGCTACCTCTACATCTACTATCGGGATTAGTTATAAACCTTAATAATTGTTATTTAGTACCAGCTTTAAGCATGAATATTGTATCGGGATCTCGCTTGATGCAAGATGGCTACTCATTTAAATCAGAGAATAATGGTTGTTCTATTTATATGAGTGGTATGTTTTATGGTCATGTTCCGCTGGTAAATGGTTTATTCCTAATGAATCTCGATCATGATGATACACATACTCAAAGTGTGAGTGCTAAAAGATGTAAGGTTTATATTGATAGTCCCACATACTTGTGGCACTGCCGCCTTGGTCATATCGGCGTAAAGCGCATGAAGAAACTCCATACTGATGGACTTTTGGAGTCTCTTGATTTTGAACCATTTGACATGTGCGAACCGTGCCTCATGGGCAAGATGACCAAGACTCCGTTCTCCGAAACAATGGAGCGAGCAACTAACTTGTTGGAAATAATACATACCGATGTATGCAGTCCAATGAGCGTTGAAGCCCGCGGTGGTTATCGTTATGTTCTCACCCTCACTGATGATTTAAGTACATATGGGTATGTCTACTTAATGAAACACAAGTCTGAAACCTGTGAAAAGTTCAAGGAATTTCAGAGTGAGGTGGAGTATCAACGCGACAAGAAAATAAAGTTTCTACGATCTGATCATGGAGGAGAATATTTGAGTCATGAGTTTGGCACACACCTACGGAAATGTGGAATTGTTGCACAACTCATGCTGCCTGGTACACCGCAGCGTAACGGTGTGTCTGAACGTCGTAATCGCACTTTATTGGATATGGTGCGATCTATGATGTCTCTTACCTATTTACCGCTATCATTTTGGGAATATGCATTGGAAACTGTCGCATTCACTTTAAATAGGGCACCGTCTAAATCCGTTGAGACGACACCGTATGAATTATGGTTTGGCAAGAAACCTAAGCTGTCGTTTCTTAAAGTTTGGGGCTGTGATGCTTACGTGAAGAAACCTCAACCAAAGAAGCTCGAACCCAAAGAGGAAAAATGTGTCTTCATTGGATACCCTAAGGAAACTATTGGGTACACCTTCTATCTTAGATCCGAAGGCAAGATCTTTGTTGCTAAGAATGGGTGCTTTCTAGAGAAAGAGTTTCTCTCGAAAGAAGTAAGTAGGAGGAAAATAGAACTTGATGAGGAAATTGTACCTCCTCTCGAACCGGAGAGTAGCGCGACGCAAGAAATTGTTTCTGAGGCACCTGCACCGGCTAGAGATGAAGTTAATAATGATGATCATGATACTTTGGATCAAGTTGCTATTGAACCTCGAAGGTCGACAAGGGTACGCTCCGCACCAGAGTGGTACGGAAACCCTGTCATGGAAATCATGTTGTTAGACAACACTGAACCTTCAAACTATGAAGAAGCGATGGCGGGCCTGGATTCCAACAAATGGCTTGAGGCCATGAAATCTGAGATAGGATCCATGTATGAGAACAGAGTATAAACTTTGGTGGACTTGCCTGATGATCGGTGAGCCATAGAAAATAAATGGATCTTCAAGAAGAAGACTGACGCGGATGGTAATGTGACCACCTATAAGGATTGACTTTTTGCTAAGGGTTATCGACTTGTTCAAGGGATTGACTATGATGAGACATTCTCACCCGTAGCGATGCTGAAGTCGGTCCGAAACATGTTAGCAATTGCCGCATTTTATGATTATGAACTCTGGCAAATGGACGTCAAAACAACATTCCTGAACAGCTTTCTTAAAGAAGAATTGTATATGATACAACCGAAAGGTTTTGTCGATCCTAGCAATGCTAATAAAGTATGCAAGCTCCAGCGCTCCATCTATGGGCTGGTGCAAGCATCTCAGAGTTGGAACATTCGCTTTGATGAGGTGATCAAAGCGTTTGGGTTTATACAGACTTATGGAGAAGCCTGTATTTACAAGAAAGTGAGTGGGAGCTCTGTAGCATTTCTCATATTATATGTGGATGACATACTTTTGATGGGAAAAGATATAGAACTATTGGAAAGCATCAAGTCCTATTTGAATAAGAGTTTTTAAATGAAGTACCTTTTAGAAGCTGCTTACATATTAGGCATCAAGATCTATAGAGATAGATCGAGACGCCTCATAGGTGTTTCACAAAGCACATACCTTGACAAGATATTGAAGAAGTTCAATATGGAGAAGGCTAACAAGGGGTTCTTGCCTGTATTGCAAGGTGTGAGGTTGAGTGCGACTCAACGACCGACCACGGCGGAAGATAGAGAAAAGATGAGTATCGTCCCCTATGCTTCAGCCATAGGCTCTATCATGTATGCCATGATGTGTACGAGACCTGATGTGAACCTTGCCATAAGTTTGGTAGGGAGGTACCAGAGTGATCCAGGAGTGGATCACTGGACAACGGTCAAGAATATCCTTAAGTACGTGAAAAGGACTAAAGATATGTTTCTCGTTTATGAGGTGCCGAAGAGCTCGTCGTAAAGGTTACGTCGATGCTAGCTTTGACACAGATGCGGATGACTCCAAGTCACAAACCGGATACGTGTATGTTTTGAATAATGGGGCAGTTAGCTGGTGTAGTTGCAAGCAAAGCGTCGTGGCGGCATCTACATGTGAAGCGGAGTACATAGCTGCTTCGGAAGCAGCACATGAACGAGTCTAGATGAAGGAGTTCATCACCGACCTAGGAGTGATTCCAAGTGCATCGGGCCCGATGACTTTGTTCCGTGACACAACTGGAGCTATTGCTATTGCAAAGGAGCCCAGGTTTCACAAGAAGACCAAGCACATCAAGCGCCGCTTCAACTCCATTCGTGGATACATCCAGGATGGAGATATGGATATTTGTAAAATACATACGGATCTTAATGTCACAGATCCGTTGACTAAACCTCTTCCACGGGCAAAGCATGATCAACACCAGAACTATATGGGTGTTCGATTCATCACAATGTAAGTAGATTATTGACTCTAGTGCAAGTGGGAGACTGTTGGAAATATGCCCTAGAGGCAATAATAAAGTATTTATTATTATATTTCGAGTTCATGATAATTGTCTATTATTCATGCTATAATTGTATTAACCAGAAACCGTAATACATGTGTGAATATATAGATCACTATGTGTCCCTAGTGAGCCTCTAGTTGGCTAGCTCGTTGATCAATAGATGATCATGGTTTCTTGATCATGGACATTGGATGTCATTGATAACGTGATCACATCATTGGGGAATGATGTGATGGAGAAGACCCAATCCCAAGCATATCACTAGATCGTGTTGTTTGTGTGCTAAAGCTTTTCTAAGGTCAAGTATCATTTCCTTAGACCGTGAGATTGTGCAACTCCCAGATACCATAGGACTGATTTGGGTGTACCAAATGTGACAACATAACTGGGTGATTATAAAGGTGCACTACGGGTATCTCCAAAAGTGTTTGTTGGGTCGTACGAATCGAGACCGGGATTTGTCACTCCGTGTGACACAGAGGTATCTCTGGGCCCACTCGATAATCCATCATCATATTGAGGTCAGTGTGACTAAGGAGTTAGTCACGGGATGATGTGTTACGAAACGAGTAAAGAGACTTGCCGGTAACGAGATTGAACAAGGTAGAGGGATACCGACGATCGAATCTCGGGCAAGTATCATATCGGTAGACAAAGGGGATTGCATACGAGATTGATTGAATCCTTGACATTGTGGTTCATCCAATCAGATCATCATGGAACATGTGGGAACCAACATGGATATCCACACCCCGCTGTTGGTTATTGGCTGGAGAGATGTCTCGGTCATGTCTGCATGTCTCCCGAACCCGTAGGGTCTACACACTTAAGGTTCGATGACACTAGAGTTGCAAATGCAATGTTATGTGGTTACTGAAGGTGTTCGGAGTCCCGGATGATATCCCGGACATCACTAGGAGCTCCGGAATTGTCCGGGGGTAAAGATTGATATATAAGAACTCCTGTTTTGGTCAGCGTAAAAGTTTCGGGCTCATCGGTAGTGTACCGGGAGTGCCGGGAGGGTGCCTGAGGACCCCCGGGAGGGGTGTGACGACCAAAGAGGTGCATGGGATGTTAGAGGAGGTGGACTAGACCTTATTGGTTTGTCCAAGGCCTTCCCTAAAGGCATATGCGCATAGGGATAAAAGAGATAAGGCAAGGAAGCTTAAAAGGAAAGGAGGAAGAGTCCTACCAAGGTAGTCCACCTCCCTTGTGGGAGGTGGACACCTCCCTAGCTTCGGCCGAAGCTCCTCCTCCTTGGAGGAGGGGCCAAGGCAGCCTCCCTCTCCCTCCTCCTATATATATTGAAGTGTTTTGGACTTTTGGAGACACACAATTGATCTCCCACGGCGTAGCCCTACCTCTCTCTTCTTCCTCCTCCCCAGCGCTTGGCGAAGCCCTGCCGGAGAACCACATAGCTCCACCGCCACCACGCTGTCGTGCTGCCGGAGCTCTCCCTCAAATTCTCCTCTCTCCTTGCTGGATCAAGAAGGAGGAGACGTCACCGGGCCGTACGTGTGTTGAACGCCGATGTGCCGTGATTCGGCACATATATCGGAATCCACCGCGATCTGAATCGATGCGCGCGTTCATAGTAAAGCTTCTGCTTAGCGATATTCAAAGGTATGAAGATGCTCTACAACCTCTCTCGTTGCTGGTTTCTCCAAAGATAGATCCTTGTATGGCGTAGGAATTTTTTTGAATTTACTACGATCCCCAACATATGTTACTTGCTCAACATTCGATCGTAGGTATCTTCATACCTAGTTCAATCTCGTTACGAGCAAGTTTCTTTACTCGTTATGTAATACAACATCCCGCGACTAACTCCTTAGTCACATTGCTTGCAAGCTTGTTGTGATGTTGTATTACCGAGAGGGCCTGGAGATACCTCTCCATCATATGGAGTAACAGATCCCATTCTTGATCTATGCCAACCCTAGAGACACCATTAGAGATACGTGTAGAGCACCTTTATGATCACCCAGTCATGAAGTGATGTTTGATAGCACACAAGGTATTCCTCAGTTGTCAATGAGTTGCATGATCTCACGGTCTGAGAAACAAATACTTGACATGAAGAAAGAAGTAGCAATAAACTAAATGATACGATCAAATGATATGCTTAGGGCTGGGTCTTATCCATCACATCATTCTCCTAATGATGTGATCTCATTATCAATTGACAACTCATGTCTATGGTTAGTAAACCTTAACCATCTTTGATCAACGAGCTAGTTAAGTAGAGGCTCACTAGGGACACTACGTTGTTTATCCACACATGTATTTGAGTCCGGTCAATACAATTCTAGAATGGATAACAAATGATTATCATAAACAAGGAAATGCGATAATAATCAATTTATTATTGCCTCTAGGGCATATTTCCAACTGTCTCCCACTTGCACTAGTGTCAATAATCTAGCTTACGTTGTAATGTATCTAACACCCATAGAGTTCTGGTGTTGATCATGTTTTTCTCATGAGAGAGGTTTAGTCAAGTGTCTGCAACTTTAACATTCGTATGTACTTTGCAAATGTCTATGTCTTCCTCCTTGATGTAATCGCATATGGAATTGAAGTGGTGATTTATATGCTTGGTCTTCTTGTGAAACCTAGACTCCTTCGCAATGGCAATGGCACCAGTGTTGTCACAAAGGAGAGTCATCACATATGATGCACTAGGTATAACTCCTAGATTCGTCATGAACTACTTCATCCAGACTCCTTCTTTTTTTGCTTCCAAAGCACCTATATATTCTGCATCATATGTAAATGTTGCTAACACACTTTGCTTGGCTCTACACGAGTTGACAAATAAATATCTAGTTTGATACTTAGAGTCATCTAGATCAGTTCCAAAGTTAGCATCAACGTAATCCTTTGCAATGAGATCTTGATCACCTCCATAAATGAGAATCATTTCCTTAGTCCTCTTTAGGTACTTCAGGATATTCTTGACCGTTGTCCGGTGTTCCACTTCTGGATAACTTTGAAACCTTCTGGCCATACTTATGGCAAGTCACACATCTAGTCTTGTGCACAACTTCGCATACATGATAGAGCCTATGGTCGAGGCATAGGGGACGCATCTCATCTTTTCTCTATCTTGTGTTGTTGCTGGGCATTGAGTCCTACTCAACTTCACACCTTGTAAAACAGTATAAAACCTTCTTAGACTCATCCATTTTGAACTTCTTAAAAATATTATCAAGGTATGTGCTCTGTGAAAGTCACATTAAGCGTCTTGATCTATCTCTATAGATCTTGATGCCTAATAAGTAAGCAGCTTCTCCGAGGTCTTTCATTGAAATTTTTTTGTTCAAATATTTCTTCATGCTTTCCAAAAAATTATATATTGTTTTGAATCAACAATATGTCATCCACATATAATATAAGAAACACTATAGAGCTCCCACTCACTTTATTGTAAATACAAGCTTCTCCATAAACTTGTATGAACTCAAAAGCTTTGATCACCTCATCAAAGCAAAGATTCCAACTCGTAGATGCTTACACCTATCCATAAAGGGATCGTGGGATCCTGCATATGCTGTCAGCATTTTTAGGATAAAAAAAACTTCAGTTGCCTGATATACAACTCTTCCTTAAGGAAAACATTTAAGGAACATTGTTTTAACATCCATCTGCGAGGTTTCGTAATTAAAAAAATGCAACTATTGCTAACATAATCTTGACAGACTTAAGCATCACTACGAGTGAGAATGTCTCATCGTAGTCTACTCCTAGAACTTGCGAAAACCCTTTTGCGACAAATGGAGCTTTATAAATGGTGACATTACCTTCGGTGCCTATCCTTTTCTTAAAGATCCATTTGTTTCGAATGGTCTTACGATCATCACGTAAGACCTCCAGAGTCCATACTTGGTTTTCATACATGGATCCTATCTCGTATTTCATGGCCTCTAGCCATTTGTCGAAATCCCGGCTCACCATCACTTCTTCATAGCTCGTAGGTTCACTGTTGTCTAACAACACGATCTCCAAGACAGGGTGACCATACTAGTCAGGAGCAGTATGTGCCCTGTCGACCTACGGGGTTTCGTAGATACTTGATACACAGTCTCATGAGCTTATCAAGCTGAAACCTCTTGACATAAGCGTCCGCATCGCCAAACCTTAAGAAACTACATCTTAGGTTTCTTGCCAAACCATAATTCATACAGTGTTGTCTCAACGACTTAGATGGTGCCCTATTTAAAGTGAATGCAACTGTCTCTAATGCATAACACCAAAACAATAATGGAAAATCGGTAAGAGACATCATAGAAAACACCATATCCAATAGAGTACGATTGCGACATCCAGACACACAATTACTCTATTGTGTTCTAGGTGGCGTGAGTTGTGAAATGAATCCACATTATCTTAAGTGTGTGCCAAACTCCTAACTCAGATATTCACCCCTACGATGAGATCATAGAAATTTTTTCTTCTTTTTACGATGATTTCCATCTTCACTCTGAAATTTCTTGAACTATTCAAAAGTTTCAGTCTTGTGTTTCATCAAGTAAATATACCTGTGTCTATTTAAATCATCACTGAAGGTAAGCAAATAACGATATCCTCCACATCCCTCAACACTCATTACACCACATACATAAGTATGTATAAGTCACATGCCTGCTCCATCGTGCTAGAAAACATGTTTTAGTCATCTTGACTATGAGGCATGGTTCGCACGTATCAATCAATTCAACATCGGGTGATTCCCGAAGTCCATTAGCATGGAGTTTCTTAATGCATTTTTCTCCAATATGACCTAAGAGGAAGTGCTACAAGTGGTACTATCATCATTAAATTTGTGTATTTTGGCATCAATGTTGTGAACATGTGTATCACTACGATCACATCAACCATGGGACCATTTCAAATAAGAATAAACGTTTCACAATGGGTGCCTGAGCATAGAACATATTACTCATATAAATAGAACAACCTTTATTATCTGATTTAAATGAATAACCGTCTCACAATAAACAAGATCGAGATATAATGTTCAAGATCAAAGCACGCACCAAATAAAAATTATTTAGGTTCAAAACTAACCGCGAAAGTAATCGAAGAGGGGGCGTGTCGACGGTGATCATATTAACCATGGAACCATTTCCGACGTGCATCATTGCTACTTGTAAACTGCGCTGGGGTTTTCCCCGAAGAAGAGAGGAGATGCAACACAGTAGAGAAAAGTATTTCCCTCAGTGAGAACCAAGGTTATCAAACCAAGAGGAGAACCACGCAAATTCCTGTCTTTAGCACGTACACACAAAAGAGCAAACATTGCACCCAACACGCGCAAGAGGGTTGTCAAGCCCCTTGAACTCGTTACTTGCAAGTACTAAATAGTGATAGATAGATAATATAAATATAAAAATATAAAATAACATAAGATAAAGGGCAACAATATTTTTGGTGTTTTGTAATAATATTTCTGAAAACCCGGGGCCATAGTTTTCGCTTGAGGCTTCTCTCTTGAAGAAAGCATACGGTGGGTAGAAAAATTATTGTTGGGCAATTGATAGAAAAGTGCATAGTTATGAAATATGTATTCATGGCAATGATCATATATATATATATAGGCATCACATCCATAAGCAAGTAGACCGAATCTTGCCTGCATGTACTACTATTACTCCACTCATCGACCGTTATCCAACATGCATCTAGAGTATTTTGTAAAAACAGAGTAATGCTTGGAGCAAGATGACATGATGTAGACAAAGTAAACTCAACCAATATGAATAAACCCTAGCCCATATTTTCATCCTTAATATCAGCAATACACATACATGTCATGTCTACGTCCGTCACTGGGATTGAGCATCGCATGATTGAACCCATCACAACGCACCACTCCCACGGAAGATAAATCAATCTAGTTGGCCAAACCAAACTGATAGATCAGAGAGCAATACGAAGCTATCATAATCATGCATATGAGAAACCAACAAAGACTCAATATATTTTCATGAATAATCCGATCATAAACCCCAAATTCATCGGATCCCAAAAAATACACCGCAAATAAGATTACATCGAATAGATCACCACGGGAATCAGAGTGAACTTTGCATTGAAGTACATATATAGAGAGATAGCCATCTAGGTACAAACTATGAACCCATAGATCTTTGGTAAACTACTCACACATCTCCATGGGAGCAGGATGGTTGATGTAGAGGCCCTCCATGATTGATCCTCCCTCTAGCATGGTACCGGAAACAGGGCTCTAGATGGGATCACGGTGGAATAGAGACTTCCGGCGGCAGGAAAAGTGTTTCAGGTGGCTCTCTAGTGTTTTCTCCAATATTATAGGATATATAGAAGTAGAGTTAGGCGATGAGGCTTCGGGAGGTGGTCCCAAGCCATCAGGGCGCGACCACCCCCTAGGTGCACCCTGTTGGCCTGGCACCGCCCCATGTGGTGTCTTGTCTCCATGCGAATCTTCCAGGTCTTAGTTTTGTCCGTACAAAATCATCAAACATCTTCATTGCATTTGGACTTCGTGTCGTATCGATTTCCTGAAAAGCCAAAAACACGCAGAAAACAACAACTCACACTAGACACTGGTTAATAGGTTAGTTCCCAAAAATGATATAAAACAACACATAAATGCATTTAAAGTATCCAAGATTGATAATATAATAGCATGGAACAATAAAAGTTATAGATACGTTGGACACATATCAATAGTCACCTTGTCCTTAGATGTCTCTATTTATTCTCTAGCTCCTCCTTCGAGTTACAGATATTAACAATTGAACCGGTATCAAATACCCATGCGTTACTGCGAGAACTAGTAAGGTACACATCAATAACATGTTTACAAAATATAGCTTTGTTGACGTTGCCAACCTTCTATCAGCTAGGTACATAGGACAGTTCCGCTTCTTGTGGCCAGTCCCCTTGCAGTAGAAGCACCCAGTCTCAAGCTTGGGTATCTTCACAAGAGAGGAAGCTGGCTTACCGTCCTTCTTGATTTTTCCCTTCTTGCCCTTGCCTTTTTTGAAACTAGTGATCTTGTTTACCATCAACACTTGACACTCCTTTTAGATTTCTACTTTCGCGGATTTAAGCATCACGAACAATTTAGGAATCTTCTTCTCCATCCCTTGCATGTTATAGTTCATCGCAAATCTCTTGTAGGTAGGTGGTAGTGGCTAGAGAACTCTATCAACCATTACTTCTTCTAAAACAATAACCCCAACTGGTGTAAACGGTTGTAGTACCTAGACATTCTGAGAACACGCTCACTGACTGAGTTGTTCTCTTCCATCTTGCAGCTAGAACTTGTCGGAGGATTCATACCTCTCGGTCTGGGTATGAGCCTGGAAAACCAGTTCCATCTCTTGTAACGTCTCATATGCTTCATGGTTCTCAAATCATCTTTGGATCCCTGATTCTAAGCCATACAACATGGCACATTGAACTATGGAGTAGTCATTAGACCATGCCTGCCAAACGTTCACAACGTCCACAAACGTTGCTGGAGGGCGTGACGCACCGAGCAGTGCATCAAGGACATAAGCCTTTTGTCATGCCGTGAGGATAATCCTCAAATTACGGACCTAGTCCACACAGCTGCTTCCATCATCTTTGAACTTAGCTTTGTCTAGCGACACATTAAAGTTCATGGGTGCTAGTGCATGCGCCATTGATATACAACATAGTTTGCAAACAAAACTTAGACTAAGTTTATGATAATTAGATCAGTTAATCAAATTACTAATGAACTCCCACTCAAATCAACATCCCTCAGGTTGTCTAAGTGTGACATGGTCAAAATTCACCAACCCAAGTCCGATCATCATGTGAGATGATGTGGTTTCAATGGTGAACATATCCATGTTGATCATATCTACTATATGACTCATGCTCGACCTTTTTGTCTTCCGTGTTCCGAGTCCATGTTTGTACATGCTAGGCTCGTCAAGTTTAACCCAAGTATTCTTCATGTGCAAAACTAGCTTACACCGATTGTATGCAAACGAAGAGTCTATGACACCAGATCATCACGAGGTGCTTTGAAATGACAAACGTTTGCAACACTACATACTTGGGGATAACACAATGTTTATCTTGAAATTAAGTGAGGGATAATCTTATAATGCTACCATCATCCTGATACTTCTCCAATGTATCGATAATTTATGAAGTATTCATGTCATATTTACGTGTGTTTACAATACTTTTATATGGTTTTGATGCACTTTATATGATTTACTTAGAACTAACCCAGAGTGACATTGTTTTCAAGAGAATTACCGTGGTGTTGTTTTTTGGGTAGAAAATAAAAGTTCGGAAATCACCCGAAATTTTTTGACGATTTTTTATGGAGCAAATAAGAAATACCAGAGCAAAGAACCACCAGAGGGGGGCACCTATTGGTGCCAAGCAAACAGGGCACGCCCACCCCAGTGGGCACGCCCTGATGGCTTGGGACCACCCATGGCTCCAGTCCGCGTGATTCCAACGCTGAAAAATCCTATAAATCCCAACCCCCCAAAAGTAAACCAAGAATTTCCGCTCCACCGCCGCGAGCGTCTGTACCAAATAAAACTTATCCGGACCTTTGTTTTGGCACCCTGGCAGAGGGGGGGAATCATCACGGGAGTCCATATTCATCCCGGCGGTGTCCATGATGAGGAAGGAGTAGTTCATCTTCGGGGCTGAGGGTGTGTACTAGTAGCTATGTGTTTGATCTCTCTCCCTCTCTCGTGTTCTTGAGATGTCATGATCTTGATGTACCACAAGCTTTGATAATATAGTTGTATCATACGGTGTTTGTCCCTTCCTATCTTGATGTGGTGAATTGAATCTTCCCCTTTGAGATTTTGTTATGTCAGATTGAATATTGGATTTGAGATCACTTGATGTATGTCTTGAATGTGGATACTCATGGTGACAATGGGGTATTCTATTGATTCACTTGATGTATGTTTTGGTACTCAACTTGTGGATTACCGTGGTGACAATGGGGTTATCTATGCATATGGGTCGATACACGTTCTTGTCCTAATTTCTTCGATAGAAATCTTGGGGGTACTCTTTGAAGCTCTTTGTATTGGATTGAATATGACGAATCTCAAATTGTTCGATGCATGTCGATTAACCCACAAATACTAGAGGTGACATTGGAGTATCTAGGTGACATGAGGGTTGATTGATGTGTATCATTGATAATCCCCAAGTACAAGGAATAATCGTAGTACTTTCCAAAGATGGAAGTGATTGTTGGAAATATTCCCTAGAGGCAATAAGAAAATAGTTACTATTATATTTCCTGTTTCAAGATAATCGTTTATTATCCGTGCTATAATTGTATTGAATGGAAACATAAATACATGTGTGGATACATAGACAAAATACTGTCCCTAGTAACCTTCTAGTTGACTAGCTCGTTGATAAAAGATGGTTAAGGTTTCCTAGCCATAGACAAGTGTTGTCACTTGATAACGGGATCACATCATTAGGAGAATGATTTGATGGACAAGACCCAAAACTATAAATGTAGCATGCGATCGTGTTATTTTGTTGCTATTGTTTTCTGCATGTCAAGTATACATTCCTATGACCATGAGATCATGTAACTCACTCACACCGGATGAATGCCTTGTGTGTATCAAACGAAGCAACGTTACTGGCTGACTATAAAGGTGCTCTACAGGTATCTCCGAAGGTGTCCGTTGAGTTGGCATGGACCAAGACTGGGATTTGTCACTCCGTGTGACGGATAGGTATTTCCGGGCCCACTCGGTAATACAACATCACAAACAAGCCTTGCAAGAAATGTGACTAAAGAGTTAGCCATGGGATATTTTATTATGGAGTGCATAAAGAGACTTGCCGGTAACGAGATCGAAATAGGTATGGCGATACCGATGATCGAATCTTGGGCGAGTAACATACCAAAGGACAAAGGGAATGATATACGGGATTGTGTGAATCCTTGACAAAGAGGTTCACCCGATAAGATCTTCGTAGAATATGTAGGATCCAATATGGGCATCCAGATCCCACTATTGGATATTGTACGGAGAGTGTTCAGGTCATGTCTACATAGTTCTCGAACCCGTAGGGTCTGCACACTTAAGGTTTGGTGACGTTTCAGTATAGTTGAGTTATAGGTGCTGGTGACCAAAGGTTGTTCAGAGTCCCAGATGAGATCCTACACGTCACGAGGTGCTCCAGATTAGCCCGGGGGTAAAGATTGATGTATAGGAAGTCCTATTTTGGTCATCGGAAAAGTTCCGGGCTCATCGGTAGTGTACGGGGAGTGTCTGGAGGCTGCCGGGGGACCACCGGGAGGGGTGTGATGACCCAAAAGCCTTATGGGCTATAAGAGGAGGTGGACCAGCCCCTGGTGGGCTGGCCGAAGCCTCTGTGAAAACCCCATGCGGCTAGGAGTGGAGATAAAAGGCAAAAGTCCTTTAAAAGGAAAGGATGAAGGAGTCCTCCCAAAGTAGTCCACCTCCCATGTGGGAAGGTGGACTCTTCCTTGTAAGGTTCGGTCGACCCCTTCTCCTTGGAGTAGGGTCCAAGGTTGCCTCCTATCCCCTCCTCCTACATATACTAGAGGTTTTGTTGGTTTTGAGGCATAGAAATCGGCCATGTGCTGCCCTATCTCTAGATCCGTTTCTCCTCTAGTCTAGTTTCAGCGGTGCTTAGCAGAAGCCGTGCTGGAATAGCTCCACCGCCATCGCTGTCATGCTGTCACACTGTCGGAGAACTCATCTACCTCTCCGCCACCTCTTGCTGGATCGAGAAGGCGGAGATCGTAGTCTTGCTGTACGTGTGCTGAACGCAGAGGTGTCGTCCATTTGGCACTAAATCGGGACGGATCGTGGGATGGCTTCGATTTGGATCACGAAGATGTTCCACTACATCAACCATTTTTCTTAACGCTTCCCTCTTAGCGATCAAAAAAGGTATGCGGATCCGATCTCCCCTCTCGTAGATGATCATCACCATGATAGGTATTTCGTGTGTGTAGGATTTTTTTGTTTCCCATGCAACGTTCCCTAACAGTGGCATCATGAGCTAGGTTCATGCATAGATGACATCTGGAGTAGAACACAAAAGAGTCTGTGGGCGTTGATGTTCAATTTGCTGCCCTCCTTAGTCTTTTCTTGATTTGGCGATATTGTTGGATTGAAGCGGCCAGACCAACTTTACTCGTACACTTACGAGATACCGGTTCCATCGACTGACATGCAACTTGTTGCATAAAGATGACTGGCGGGTGTCTGTTTCTTCAACTTTAGTTGAATCACATTTGACCGAGGCGGTCCTTGGAGAAGGTTTAGCAATTTGCATATCACCATTGTGGCTTTGCGTAAGTAAGATGCGATCATACTAGATACCCATAGTAGCCACGTAAAATTTGCAACAACAAATTAGAGGACGTCTAACTTGTTTTTGCACGGTATGCTTGTGATATGATATGGCCAATGACATGATATGATATATTGGATGTATGAGATGATCATGTTGTAATAGTTAAATATCGACTTGCACGTCGATGCTATGACAACCGACAGGAGCCATAGGGTTATCTTGAAATTTATTTTGCGCTTGCGGATGCTCTTGCTATATCGCTAGGCAGTAGCTTTAGTAGTAATAGCATATATAGCGTGACAACCTTGATGGCAGCACGATGATGGAGATCATTATGATGGAGATCATGGTGCGACACCGGTGACGATGGAGATCATGCCGATGCTTTTGTGATGGAGATCTAGAAGCACAAGTTCATGACCATATCATGTCACTTATGAGTTGCATGTGATGTTAATCCTCTTGGAAATATGCCCTAGAGGCAATAATAAAATGGTTATTATCATATTTCCTTGTTCATGATAATCGTCTATTGTTCATGCAATAATTGTATTAATAGGAAACAGTAATACATGTGTGAATAAATAGATCACAATGTGTCCCTAGCAGGCCTCTAGTTGGCTAGCTCATTGATCAATAGATGATCATGGTTTCCTGATCATGGGCATTAGATGTCATTGATAATGGGATCACATCATTGGGAGAATGATGTGATGGACAAGACCCGATCCTAAGCATAGCACTAGATCGTATTGTTCATATGCTAAAGCTATTCGAATGTCAAGTGTCTTTTCCTTTGACCGTGAGGTTGTGCAACTCCCGGACACCGTAGGCGTGCTTTGGGTGTATCAAACGTCACAACGTAACTAGGCGACTATAAAGGTGCACTACGGGTACCTCCGAAAGTGTCTGTTGGGTTGGTACGAATCGAGATCGGGATTTGTCACTCCGTGTGACGGAGAGGTATCTCTGGGCCCACTCGGTAGAACATCATCGTGAGCTCAATGTGACCAAGGAGTTAGTCACAGGATGACGTGCTACGGAACGAGTAAAGAGACTTACCGGTAACGAGATAGAAAAAGGTATAGGCATACCGACGATCGAATCTCGGGCAAGTTCTATACCGACAGACAAAGGGAATTGTATACGGGATTGATTGAATCCTTGACATCGTGGTTCATCCGATGAGATCATCGTGGAACATTGATACGTCCATTTTACATCATGTTTTCATGTTGATATTTATCGCTTCTTTGGCTGTTATTTCACTTCACGGCACTATTCTTATGCCTTTTCTCCCTTATTTTGCACGGTTTACATGAAGAGGGAGAATACCGGCAACTGGAATTCTGTCCTGAAAGTGGAGCAAAGTTGAGATACCTATTCTGCGCAACTCCAAACGCCGTGAAAATCAACGGAGATTTTTTCCCAATTTATAAAACATACTGGGCCGATGAAGTGCCGGAGGGGCACCAGGGGGTGCCCACAAGCCTGCACGGTGCGGCCACCCCCAGGCCGCGCCATGGGGGCTTGTGGGCAGACCACTAGCCCACTGGCCCCCCTCTTTTGCTATATGGAGGGTTTCGTCGAGGAAAAAATCAGAAGGGATCTTTTTCATGGTTTCGCCACCGCCACGAGGCGGAACTTGAGCAGAACCAATCTAGAGCTCCGGCAGGACGATCCTGCCGGGGAAACTTCCCTCCCGGAGGGGGAAATCATCGCCATCGTCATCACCAACACTCCTCTCATCGGAGGGGAATCGTCACCATCAACATCTTCATCAGCACCATCTCATCTCCAAACGCTAGTTCATCACTTGAAACCAATCTCCGTCACGCGACCCCGATTGGTACTTGTAAGGTTGCTAGTAGTGTTGATTACTCTTTGTAGTTGATGCTAGTTGGATTGTTTGGTGGAAGAGATTATGTTCAGATTCTTGATGCTACTCATTGCCCTTCTCATCATGATTATGATTATGCTTTGTGAGTAGTTACTTTTTTTTCCGAGGAAATGGGATAAGTCATGCTAATAATAGTCATGTGAATTTGGTATTCGTTCGGTATTTTGATATGTTGTATGTTGTTTTTCCTCTAGTGGTGTTATGTGAACGTCGACTACATAACACTTCACCATTATTTGGGCCTAGAGGAAGGCATTGGGAAGTAGTAAGTAGATGATGGGTTTCTAGAGTGACAAAAGCTTAAACCCTAGTTTATGTGTTGCTTCGTAAGGGGCTGATTTGGATCCACTAGTTTAATGCTACGGTTAGACTTTGTCTTAATTCTTATTTTGTAGTTGCAGATGCTTGCGAGAGGGGTTAATCATAAGTGGGATGCTTGTCCAATTAAGGGCAGTACCCAAGCGCCGGTCCACCCACATATCAAACTATCAAAGTAACGAACGTGAATCATATGAACATGATGAAACTAGCATGTCAGAAATTCCCGTGCGTCGTCGGGAGCGTTTTTCCTCCTATAAGACTTTGTCCAGGCTTGTCCCTTGATACAAAAGGGATTGGGCCACTTTGCTGCACCGTTGCTACTTTTGTTACTTGTTGCTTGCTATGAATCATCTCACCACACAATCACTTGTTACCGACAATTTCAGTGCCTGCAGATTTTTCCTTGCTGAAAACCACTTCTCAGATCCTTCTGCTCCTCGTTGGGTTCGACACTCTTACTTATCTAAAGGACTAAGATTGATCCCCTATACTTGTGGGTCATCAAGACTCTTTTCTGGTGCCGTTTCCGGGGAGTGAAGCACCTTTGGTAAGTGGAACTTGGTAAGGAAACATTCATATAGTGTGCTGAAAGTTGTTGTCACTTGTCACTATGGATACTAATCCTTTGAGGGGCTTGTTTGGGGTATATTCACCTCGAACGGAAGCACAAAGATTTGCTCCTAAAGTTTCTGCACCTACTGAAAATATTTGCTTTGAATTTCCTTCGGGTATGCTTGAGAAACTGCTGGCTAATCCTTTTACAGGAGATGGAACATCACATCCAGACTTGCATCTAATCTATGTAGATGAGGTTTGTGTTTTATTTAAGGTTGCAGGTGTGCCCGAGGATGAGGTCAAGAAGAAGGTCTTTCCTTTATCTTCCAAGGATAAGGGCGTAGACATGGTATTGGCTATGTGATGATACTGGATCATGGGACTACAATCGATTGAAATTGGAATTTCATCAAAAGTGTATCCTATGCATTTAGTACATCATGATCGGAATTATATTTATAATTTTTGGCCTCGTGACAGAGAAAGCATCGCTCAAGCTTGGGGGAGGCTTAACTCAATGCTATATTCATGCCCCAATCATGAGCTCTCGAGAGAAATTATCATTCGGAACTTCTGTGCTCGGCTTTCTCATGATGATCGCACCATGCTTGACACTTCTTGTACCGGTTCTTTTATGAAGAGAGATATTGACTTCAAGTGGAATTTATTGGAGAGAATTAAATGCAACTCTGAAGATTGGGAGCTTGAATAAGGTAAGGAGTCAGGTATCAATTTCACGTTTGATTGCGTTAAATCCTTTGTTGAGACAAATACTTTTTGTGACTTTAGCGCTAAGTATGGGCTTGACTCTGAGATAGTAGCTTCATTGTGTGAATCCTTTGCTTCTCATATTGATCTCCCCAAAGAGAAGTGGTTTAAATTCCATCCTCCTTTAGAAGTCAATGTAGTTAAACGCACTCCAGTTGAAGAGAAAGTCATTGCCTATAATGATCCTGTGGTTCCGAGTGCTTACATTGAGAAACCACCTTTCCCTGTTAGGATAAAGGATCATTCTAAAGCTTCAACTGTGATACGTAGAGGCTACATTAGAACACCTACACCCCCTGAGAAAATTAGAGTTGAACCTAGCATTGCTATTATCAAATATCTTCTGTCTGAAGAAGTTGAGGGACATAATATTCACTTCTGTGAAGATGCTGCGAGAATTGCTAAACCTCACGTTAGAGACAAACATAGGCCTGGTGTTGGCATGCCTGTTGTTTCTGTTAAGATAGGAGATCATTGTTATTATGGCTTATGTGACGTGGGTGCTAGTGTTAGTGCAATACCTCAGTCCTTATATGATGAAATCAAAGATGAGATTGCACCCGTAGAGATAGAACCTATAGATGTCACTATTCAGCTTGCCAATAGGGATACTATCTGCCCTGTGGGAATTATTAGGGATGTTGAAGTCTTGTGTGGTAAAACGAAGTATCCTACTGATTTCCTCGTTCTTGCTACCGCACAATATAGCTTTTGTCCCATCATATTTGGCAGAACGTTTCTCAATACTGTCAATGCTCATATTGATTGTGAGAAGCAAACTGTCACTGTTGGCTTTGAAGGTGTGTCACATGAGTTCAATTTATCTAAGTTTGGTAGACAACCTCATGAAAAGGAGTTGCCTAGTACGGATGAAACTATTGCCTTAGCTTCTATTGCGGTGCCTCCTACTGATCTCTTAGAGCAATACTTGCCTGAGCATGAAAATGATATGCATATGGATGAAAGGGATGAAATAGATAGAGTTGTCTTAGAACAATATCATATCCTTAAGAATAACTTGCCTGTTGAACTGCTTGGGGATCCTCCTCCACCCAAGGGTGATCCTGTGTTCGAGCTTAAACAGTTGCCTGATACTCTTAAGTATGCCTATCTTGATGAGAAGGAGATATATACTATCATAATTAGTGCTAGCCTCTTAGAGCATGAAGAAAAGAAGTTACTAAAAACTCCGAGGAAGCACCGTGCTGCTATAGGATATACTCTTGATGATCTTAAGGGCATTAGTCCCACTCTATGCCAGCACAAGATCAAAACTGATCCTGAATTCAAACCAGTTGTTGATCATCAAAGGAGATTGAACCCTAAGATGAAAGAAGTAGTGAGAAAAGAAATACTAAAGCTCCTCGAAGCGGGTATCATTTATCATGTTGCTCATAGCGATTGGGTGAGTCCAGTGCATTGCGTTCCTAAGAAGGGAGGCATTACCATTGTCCCTAATGATAAGGATGAGTTGATCCCATAGAGGATTATTACTGGCTATAGGATGGTGATTGATTTTAGGAAATTGAATAAGGCCACTAGTAAAGATCCTTACCCTTTGCCTTTTATCTACCAAATGCTAGAAAGGCTGTCTAAACACACACACTTCTGCTTTCTAGACGGTTATTCTTGTTTCTCCCAAATACTAGTTGCACAATCTGATAAGGAGAAAACCACTTTCACCTGCCCTTTCGGTACCTTTGCCTATAGACGTATGCCTTTTGGTTTATGTAATGCACCTGCCACCTTTCAAAGATGTATGATGGCTATATTCTCTGACTTTTGTGAAAAGATTGTCGAGGTTTTCATGGATGACTTCTCCGTTTACGGGTCTTCCTTTGATGATTGCCTCAGCAACCTTGATCGAGTCTTGCAGAGATGTAAAGACACGAATCTTGTCTTGAATTGGGAGAAGTGGCACTTTATGGTTAATGAAGGCATCGTCTTAGGACATAAATTTCTGAAATAGGTATTGAAGTCGATAAGGCTAAGGTTGATGCAATCAAGAAAATGCCATACCCCACAGATATCAAAGGTATAAGAAGTTTCCTTGGTCATGCTGGTTTCTATAGAAGGTTCATTAAAGACTTCTCTAAGATTTCTAGGCCTCTTACCAATCTCTTGCAAAAGGATATTCCTTTTGTTTTTTACGATGATTGTGAGGAAGCCTTCGAAATACTAAAGAAGGCCTTGATAACTGCACCTATTGTTCAACCACCTGATTGGAACTTACCTTTTGAGATCATGTGTGATGCTAGTGATTATGCTGTTGGCGCTGTTCTAGGACAAAGAGTTGATAAGAAGTTGAATGTTATTCACTATGCTAGTAAAACTATAGACAGTGCCCAAAGAAACTATGATACTACTGAAAAGGAATTTTTAGCAGTCGTGTTTGCATGTGAAAAGTTCAGATCTTACATAGTTGATAACAAAGTCACTATTCACACTGCTATTAAGTACCTCATGGAAAAGAAAGATGGTAAACCTAGACTTATCAGATGGGTTCTCTTGCTACAAGAATTTGATTTGCATGTTGTCGACAGGAAGGGTGCTGAGAACCCCGTAGCAGATAACTTGTCTAGGTTGGAGAATGTTCTTGATGACCCACAACCTATTGATGATAGCTTTCCTGATGAGCAATTGAATGTCATCAATACTTCACGTAGTACACCGTGGTATGCTGATTATGCAAATTATATCGTTGCCAAGTATATACCACCTAGTTTCACATACCAGCAAAAGAAGAAATTCTTCTTTGATTTGAGACATTACTTTTGGGATGATCCTCACCTTTATAAGGAAGGAGTAGATGGTGTTATTAGACGTTGTGTACCTGAACACGAACATGGACAGATCCTATAGAAGTGTCACTCTGAGGCTTACGGAGGACACCATGCGGGAGATAGAACTGCACACAAGGTATTGCAATCACGTTTCGATTGGCGCACTCTCTTCAAGGATATCCGCAAGTTTATCTTGTCTTGTGACGAATGTAGAACTTGATGAGGTAATTACACCCCCTCTCAAACCGGAGAGTAGCGCAGCGCGGGAAATTGTTCATGAGGTGCCTACGCTAACTGAAGAGGAAGTTAATGATGATGATCATGAAGCTTTGGATCAAGTTGCTACTGAACCGCGAAGGTCCACACGGGGACGCTCCGCACCAGAGTGGTATGGAAACCCTGTGATGGAAATCATGTTGTTAGACAACGGTGAACCTTCGAACTATGAAGAAGCAATGGAGGGCCCGGATTCCAACAAATGGCTTGAGGCCTTGAAATCCGAGATAGGATCCATGTATGAGAACAAAGGTGGACTTGCCTGATGATCGGCGAGCCATAGAAAATAAATGGATCTTCAAGAAGAAGACTGATGCAAACGGTAATGTGACCGTTTATAAGGCTCGACTTGTCGCAAAGGGTTTTCGACAAATTCAAGGAGTTGACTACGAAGAGACTTTCTCTCCCGTAGCGAAGCTGAAGTCAGTCCGAATCATGTTAGCAATTGCCGCTTTTTATGATTATGAAATTTGGCAAATGGACGTCAAAACAACATTCCTTAACGGGAATCTTAAGGAAGAGTTGTATATGATGCAACCAGAATGTTTCGTCGGCCCTAAGGGTGCTAACAAAGTGTGCAAGCTCCAGCGCTCCATCTATGGGCTGGTGCAAGCATCTCGGAGTTGGAACATTCGCTTTAATGAGGTGATTAAAGCGTTTGAGTTCATACAGGTTTATGGAGAAGCGTGTCTGTACAAGAAAGTGAGTGGGAGCTCTGTAGCTTTCCTCAGATTGTATGTGGATGACATATTATTGATGGGGAATAATATATAGATGTTGGAGAGCATAAAGGCCTATTTCAACAAGAGTTTTTCGTTGAAGGACCTTGGAGAAGCTGCATACATATTAGTCATCAAGATCTATAGAGATAGATCGAGACGCCTCATAGGTCTTCCGCAAAGTACATACCTTGACAAAATATTGAAGAAGTTCAATATGGAAAACTCAAAGAAGGGGTTCTTGCCAGTTTTGCAAGGTATGAGATTGAGTAAGACTCAGTCACCGACCATGGCAGCAGATAGAGAGAAGATGAGTACTGTCCCCTACGCTTCAGCCGTAGGCTCTCTAATGTATGCCATGCTGTGTACCAGACCTGATATAAACCTTGCCATAAGTTTGGTAGGGAGGTACAAAAGTGATCCCGGTATGGAACACTGGACAGCGGTCAAGAATATCCTTAAGTACCTGAAGAGGACTAAGGAGATGTTTCTCGTTTATGGAGGTGACGAAGAGCTCGTCGTAAAGGGTTACGTTGATGCTAGCTTCGACACAAATTTGGATGACTCTAAGTCATAGACCGGATACGTATATGTTTTGAATGGTGGGGCAGTGAGCTGGTGCAGCAGCAAGAAAGAAGCCGTGGCAGCATCTACATGTGAAGCGGAGTACATAGCTGCTTCAGAAGCGACTCATGAAGGAATTTGGAAGAAGGAGCTCATCACCGACCTTGGAGTGGTTCCAAGCGCGTCGGGTCCAATGACAATCTTCTGTGATAACACTAGGGCCATTGCCATAGCCAAGGAGTGATCACCCACAAGTATAGGGGATCAATCGTAGTCCTTTCGATAAGTAAGAATGTCGAACCCAACGAGGAGGAGAAGGATTTGATAAACGGTTTTCAGCAAGGTAATAGCTGCGAGCACTGAAAGTAGCGGTAACAAGTGATGGTGTAGTGAGGTGAAAGGTAGCAAGCGAAAAGTAACAAGTAACAAGTAACAAGTAGTAGAAACGGTGCAACAACTGGCCCAATCCATTTTGTAGCAAGGGACAAGCCTGAACAAAGTCTTATAAGAGGAAAAACACTCCCGAGGACACACGGGAATTTCTGTCATGCTAGTTTCATCATGTTCATATGATTCACGTTCGTTACTTTGATAGTTTGATATGTGGGTGGATCGGCGCTTGGGTACTGCCCTTACTTGGAAAAGCATCCCACTTATGATTAACCCCTCTCGCAAGCATCCGCAACTACGAAAGAAGAGTTAAGACAACGTCTAACCATAGCATTAAACTAGTGGATCCAAATCAGCCCCTTACAAAGCAACGCATAGACTGGGTTTAAGCTTCTGTCACTCTAGCAACCCATCATCTACTTACTATGCCCCAATGCCTTCCTCTAGGCCCAAATATGGTGAAGTGTTATGTAGTCGACGTTCACATAACACCACTAGAGGAAAAACAACATACAACATATCAAAATACCGAACGAATTCCAAATTGACATGACTATTATTAGCATGACTTATCCCATGTCCCGAGGAACAAAAGTAACTACTCACAAAGCATAATCATAATCATGATCAGAGGTGTAATTAATAGCATCAAGGATCTGAACATAAACTCTTCCACCAAGTAATCCAACTAGCATCGACTACAAAGAGTAAGCAACACTACTAGCAACCTTACAAGTACCAATCGGAGTCGCGAGACGGAAATTGGTTACAAGAGATGAACTAGGGTTTGGAGAGGAGATGGTGCCGATGAATATGTTGATGCAGATTCCTCCGCTCCGACGAGAGGAGTGTTGGTGATGACGAAGGCGACGATTTCCCCCTCCGGGAGGGAAGTTCCCCCGACAGGATCGTCCTGCCAGAGCTCTAGATTGGATCTGCTCAAGTTCCGCCTCATGGCGGCGGAGAATCCACGAAAAAGCTCCACCCTGATTTTTTTTCGGATGAAACCCTTCATATAGCAAAAGAGGGGGCCAGTGGGCCACTAGGGTGCCCACAAGCCCTATTGCCGGGGCCAGGGGGTAGGCCGCAACAACCAGGCTTGTGGGCCCGTGGTTGCTCCCCACTAACATTTCTTTCGCCCAGTATTTTTTATATATTCCCAAAAAAATGCACATTGATTTTCAGGGCATTTGGAGTTGCGCAGAATAGAGGACTCAGACTTGCTCCTTTTCCAGTCCAGAATTCTAGCTACCGGTATTCTCCCTCTTCAAATAAACCTTGCAAAATAAGAGAGAAAAGGCATAAGTAAGGTTCCACAAAGTATAATAACAATCCATAAAGCGATAAATATCAACATGAAAGCATGATGCAAAATGGACGTATCAACTCCCCCAAGCTTAGACCTCGCTTGTCCTCAAGCGAAAACCAAGACCCAAAACATGTCCACATGTTTAGGGATGAAGGTGTCGATAAAACATAATACGGACATGAGGGCATCATGATCACACATATAACAACAATACATCATAGATATTCTTATGGGAAGTAACAATTCCTTCACAAAGCAAAGTATGAAACAAAAACCTTACCGAGAAGTAGCCAACAACAATCCGTAGTCATTGAAGCAATTGCAATTTATCATAACATCAGAAAGAGTCAATTAAGAGCTTGTAAGGCAAATCCTCATACTCAATCATCTCTTTTGTTTTCCACAATTGTTATAACTCACATGGTACTCATGGTATCAAAGTTTCAGTTGAACACAGAGGAAGATAGGGGCTTATAATTTTGCCTCCCAACCATTTACCTCAAGGGTAAAGTCAACAATAATAAAGCATAAGTACTCAGTTCCAAGTTGATATATGAATATAGATCTTTCCCAAGAATATGACGGTCACCAAGAAAAAGGCTAAATAAGGAATTGGTGAAGATCACAATGACTCTTACAAGGGCAAAAAGTAAAAGTACAAGATAGGCCCTTCGCAGAGGGAAGCAGAGGTTGTCATGCGCTTTTGAGGTTTAGATGCGTGTCCTCTTAGTGCGGAGGAACGTCACTTTATATTGCCTCCTGTGATAAATAACTTTATTATGCAGTCTGTCGCTTTTATGTCTTCCTCATCACAGGTTCGTACAAAGCTTATTTTCCACACACTAATAGATCATACATATTAGAGAGCAATTTTTATTGCTTGCACCGATGACAACTTACTTGAGGGAACTTATTCAGTCCATAGGTAGGTATGGTGGACACTCAAGGCAAAGCTGGGTTGAAGGTTTATGGATGCACAAGTAGTATCTCTACTTGGTGCGGGAGTTTTGGCTAATATGAGGTGGAAGCAATCGTCACATGCTAAGGGATCTCTAATCATATAACATTGTTTGGAACTAAGCAAATACAATTCATTATGTTGTCTTCCTTGTCCAACATCTATTTCTAAGCATGTAATAGTTTGGTGAGTGCTCACAATTATAGAAAGTGTCTAAGATGATATATTTATATGTGAACCTCTCTTTCCTTATTACTTCTTATTAATTGCAACAATGACTGGGGTCTATGTTGGTCTATTCTCAACAAGTTTCAATCATCATACTTGTTATATGTGAAGCTATCACTTTCCATAGGATCATCTCATGATCTTTCATGCTATCGTTCTTTTCATACTTTTGATCACGGCACAAAACAAAGACCTTGACTAAGATACTCTTTATTATATAGCTCGCAAGCTCGAATACATTGGGGGAGACACAAGGCAAAATACTCAAACTAAACATTAAAGACTTATTCCACTAAGAGAAGAAACAAAACTGAAAAGGAAAGAACTAAAACAAAGGTAAAAGCAAAAGATATAAAGGTGATACGATACCAGGGCAACTCCCCCAAGCTTGGCATAAATCAAGGGAGTTTCCCATACCAATGCTTAGTTGTCTTCCTTTGGTGGTGATGGTGGTGGAGTTGTTGAAGTAGTCTGATCCTCCGTCTTCCAAGGCATAGGTGCTCCATCATGGTAGGATGAATGAGTCGCCGGAATCCTCAAATCTGCAGCCAACCGTATTGATTTAAATCTATACTCATACTCACAGTTTTGGTTCTGCAGGTCATAGATCTGGCCCTGGAGTTGATCAACCCTGTCATAGAGCCTGGAGAGGTGTTTCCCAATGTCAATGGCATCCATCTTGTTATTGCTGGTGAACTCCGTGATCATCATGTGGTTGGCGTTGAGTCCACGCTCCACCATCCCTTGGTACTTGAAGACTTGTTGCTCCATTGCTTCGAGCCTCGTCTCCATGCTTCCGTCTTCTTAGGCCCCTCAACATCACGGATGTGCAACATCCCCTCACTCATCTTAATAGATTGAGGGTGTTTCAGCACTTCCGTGAGGTAGGGATTGATGACCTTCTCGAAGATCTTGTCCTTAGGAGCTTTTGGGGAAGTCATGATGGTCTAGATCTGCGACAGAAACAAGCTCGAAACGAAAACAGAGGAAAACTGCGCGATACAGAGATCAAAACCCTCGGGCGTATATATAATGATTTTTTCTGGACCAGAAGGAGTGCTCCGCAAGAAAACGGAGTACGGGAGGCACACGAGGTGCCCACAAGCCGTGTTGCCGCGGCCAGGGGGGAGGCCACGGAAACCAAGCTTGTGGCCGCCTCGTGCACTCTTCGGACTGCTTTTTATTTTTCTAATTTTCCAAAAATTCCAAAACGGAGAAAATTTCCTATTGGAAAAGTTTCGGAGTCCAATTACTTACCGAAACACATACCTCTTCGTTTTCACGGTCTGAAACAGGCTGATAAACATCCCTTATGTACTCTTGGGGAGTTATGATATTGATGATATTGGTCTCAACATTTATGGGAGTACCAGAGATGCAATGCTTGATTTTTGCCTATTTACCACTCTAGGAAAATTACCTTCCGTGTTATTGATTTTGATGGCACCGGAACGATATACTTCCTCGACAACGTAGGGACCTTCCCATTTAGAGAGAAGCTTGCCTGCGAAGAATCTTAAACGAGAATTGTATAGCAGGACATAATCACCTACATTGAACTCTCGTTTTTGTATTCTTTTATCGTGCCATCTCTTAACCTTTTCCTTGGACAACTTGGCATTCTCATATGCCCGGGCCCTCCATTCATCTAATGAGCTGATATCAAACAACCGCTTCTCACCGGCAAGTTTGAAATCGAAGTTGAGCTCTTTGATTGCCCAATAAGCTTTGTGTTCCAGCTCAAGAGGTAAATGACAGGCCTTACGGTAAACCATTTTATACGGCGACATGGCCATGGGATTCTTATAAGCAATCCTATAAGCCCATAGTGCATCGTCAAGTTTGCTAGACCAATTCTTTCGAGACCTATTGACGGTCTTTTGTAAGATCAATTTGATCTCCCTATTACTCAACTCCACTTAACCACTAGACCGAGGATGATAAGGAGATGCAACTCTATGGTTGACATCATACTTAGCGAGCATCTTGCGGAAAAAACCATGAATGAAGTGTGAACCGCCATTAGTCATCAGATATCCAGGGACTCCTAATCTTGGGAAAATGACTTCTTTAAGCATCTTAATAGAGGTGTGGTGATCAACATTTTTAGTGGGGATAGCCTCTACCCACTTAGTGACATAATCCACATCAATTAAGATGTGAGTATACCCATTGGAACTCGAGAAAGGTCCCATATAATCAAAGCCCCAGACATCAAATGGTTCAATGACAAGTGAATAGTTCATAGGCATTTCCTGGCGCTTACTGATATTCCCTATTCTTTGGCATTCGTCACAAGACAAGACAAACTTACGGGCATCCTTGAAGAGAGTGGGCCAATAGAAACCTGATTGCAATACCTTATGAGCAGTTCTGTCTCCAGCATGGTGTCCTCCGTAGGCCTCGGAATGACACTTCTGCAGGATCTGTCCCTGTTCATGTTCAGGCACACAACATCTAATAACACCATCTACTCCTTCCTTATAAAGGTGAGGATCATCCCAAAAGTAGTGTCTCAAATCAAAGAAGAATTTCTTCTTTTTCTGGTATGTGAAACTAGGTGGTATATATTTGGCAACAATATAGTTTGCGTAATCAGCATACCACGGTGCACTATGTGAAGTGCGGATGACATTCAATTGATCATCAGGAAAGCTGTCATCAATAGGTCGTGGGTCATCAAGGACATTCTCTAGCCTAGACAAGTTATCTGCCACAGGGTTATCAGCACCCTTTCGGTCAACAACGTGCAAATCAAATTCCTGTAGCAGGAGAACCCATCTGATTAGCCTAGGCTTAGCGTCCTTCTACTCCATGAGGTACTTAATAGCAGCATGATCAGAGTGAATAGTGACTTTGGAGTCAACTATATAAGATCTAAACTTTTCACATGGAAACACGACAGCTAAAAACTCCTTCTCCGTAGTGGCATAGTTTCTTTGGGCACCGTCTAGAGTTTTACTAGCGTAGTGAATGACATTCAACGTCTTGTCAACTCCTTGTCCTAGAACAACACCAACGACATAATCACTAGCATCGCACATGATTTCAAAGGGCAAGTTCCAATCAGGTGGTTGAACAATAGGTGCGGTTATTAAGGCCTTCTTAAGTATTTCGAAAGCTTCCTCACGATCCTCATCAAAAACAAAAGGAACATCCTTCTGGAAGAGGTTGGTAAGAGGCCTAGAAATCTTAGAGAAGTCTTTAATGAACCTTCTATAGAAACTAACATGACCTAGGAAACTTCGTATACCTCTGATATCTGTGGGGCAAGGCATTTTATCAATTGCATCTACCTTAGCCTTATCAACTTCAATGCCTTTCTCAGAGATTTTGTGTCCTAAGACGATGCCTTCATTAACCATGAAGTGGCACTTCTCCCAGTTCAAGACGAGGTTGGTATCTTTGCATCTCTGTAAGACTCGATCAAGGTTGCTGAGGCAATCGTCAAAGGAAGAACCGGTGATGGAGAAATCATCCATGAAAACCTCAACAATATTTTCACAAAAGTCAGAGAATATAGCCATCATACATCTTTGAAAGGTGGCAGGTGCATTGCACAAGCCAAAAGGCATAGGTCTATAAGCAAAGGTACCGAAGGGGCATGTGAAGGTGGTTTTCTCTTGATCAGATTGTGCAACATGTATTTGCGAGAAATCTGAATATCCGTCTAGAAAGTAGAAGTGTGTGTGTTTAGATAGCCTTTCTAGCATTTGGTCGATAAACGGCAAAGGATAATGGTCTTTCCTAGTTTCCTTGTTCAGTTTTCGGAAGTCTATCACCATCCTATAGCTAGTAATAATCCTCTGTGGGATTAGTTCATTCTTATCATTAGGAACGGCGGTGATACCTCCCTTCTTAGGTACGCAATGTACTGGACTTACCCAATCACTATGAGCAACATGATAGATGATTCGTGCTTCCAGAATATTTAATATTTATTTTCTCAAGACTTCTTTCATCCTCGGATTTAGTCTCCGTTGATGATCAACAACTGGTTTAGAATCAGGATCGGTTTTAATCTTGTGCTAACATAGAGTGGGACTAATACCTTTTAGATCATCAAGAGTATATCCAATAGCAGCACAGTGCATGCTCAAAGTCCTTAATAACTTCTTCTCTTCGTGATTCGAGAGATGAGCACTAATAATACAGGATATATCTCCTTCTCATTAAGATAGGCATACTTAAGAGTATCTGGTAACTGTTTTAGCTCGAACACAGGATCACCCTTTGGAGGGGGAGGATCTCCAAGCAGTTCAACACGCAGATTATTCTTGAGAATAGGGTATTGTTCTAAGACAATTTTATCTATCCCATCTCTTTCATCCATATGTATATCATTTTCATGCTCTAGCAGATATTGCTCTAAAGGATCCGTAGGAGGTACGACAATAGACGCAAAAGCAATGATTTCATCCCTACCAGACGACTCTTTTTCATGGGGTTGTCTTCCAAACTTGGAGAAGTTAAGTTCATGAGACACACCCTCGAAACTAACAGTGACAGTCTTCTTAATGCAATCAATGTGAGCATTGACAGTGTTGAGAAAGGGTCTACCAAATATGATGGGGCAGAAGCTATCTTGTGCAGTAGAAAGGACAAGGAAATCAGTAGGATACTTCGTCTTACCACACAAGACTTCTACGTCTCAGAATTCCCACGGGGCAGATAGTGTCTCTATTAGCTAGCGTAATAGGGACATCAATGGGTTCCAACTCAGCAGGTGCAATCTCATCTTTGATTTCATAATATAGGGACCGGGGTATTGCACTAACACTAGCACCCATATCACATAAACCATGATAACAGTGATCTCCTATCTTGACAGAAACAACGGGCAGGCCAACTACATGTCCGTATTTGTCTTTCGCATGAGGTTTAGCTATTCTAGCGGAGTCCTCACAGAATTTGATAACATCCCATCTATGTCTTCGGCTAAGAGATCTTTGATAATAGCAACACTAGGTTCAACTCTAATTTCCTCAGGGGGTGCAAGTGGTCTAATGTAACCCCTATGTATCACAGTTGGAGCTTTAGAATAATCCTTTTTCCTAGCAGGGTAAGGTGGTTTCTCAGCGTAGGCACAAGGAACAATAGGATCACTAAAGGCAATGACTTTCTCTTCAACTAGATTGGGTTTAACTATGTTGACTTCTACAGGAGGATGATACTTAAACCACTTCTCTTTGGGAAGATCAACATGAGCAGCAAAAGATTCACATAGAGAAGCTACTATCTCAGAGTCAAGTCCATACTTAGCGCTAAAATCTCTAGAGTGTTTGTTGCAACAAAAGATTTAACGCAATCAAACTAGAAATTCATACCTGACTCCTTACCTTCTTCAAGCTCCCAATCTTCAGAGTTACGTTTGATTCTTTCCAATAAATTCAACTTGTGGTCAATATCCTTCTTCATAAAAGAACCGATACAGGAAGTGTCAAGCATGGCACGATCTTCATGAGAAAGCCGGGCATAAAAGTTTTGAGTGATAATTTCTCTTGGGAGCTCATGATTGGGGCATGAATATAGCATTGATTTAAGCCTCCCCCAAGCTTGAGCTATGCTTTCCCTATCAAGAGGCCAAAAGTTATAAATATAATTCCGATCACGATGTACTAAATGCATAGGATAAAACTTTTGATGAAATTCCAATTTCAACCGATTGTAGTCCCATGATCCAGTATCATCACATAGCCTATACCATGTCAACGCCTTATCCTTCAAAGATAAAGGAATGAATTTCTTATTTACCTCATCCTCGGGCAAACCTGCAAGCTTAAATAAACCACAACCTTCATCTACATAGATTACACACAAGTCTGGATGTGATGATCCATCTCCTGTAAAATGATTAGCCAGCAGTTTCTCAAGCATACCCGAAGGAATTTCGTAAAAGATATTTTCAGTAGGTACCTCAGGTTGAGGAAAAACTCCTCGTGCTTCCATTCATGGTGAACATACCCCGAACAAACTCCTCAAAGGAACAGTTTCCATAGTGACAAGTGACAATAAATTTCAGCACACTATATAAATGTTTCCTTACCAAATTCCAGTTACCAAAGGCGCTTTCCTCCCCGGCAATAGCGCCAGAAAAGAGTCTTGATGACCCAAAAGTATAGGGGATCAATCCTGGTCCTTTCGATAAGTAAGAGTGTCGAACCCAACGAGGAGGAGAAGGCTCTGATAAACGGTTTTCAGCAACATAATAGCTGCAAGCACTGAAAGTAGCGGTAACAAGTGATGGTGTAGTGAGGTGAAACGTAGCAAGCGAAAAGTAACAAGTAACAAGTAGTAGCAACGGTGCAGCAAGTGGCCCAATCCCTTTTGTAGCAAGGGAAAAGCCTGGACAAAGTCTTATAAGAGGAAAAACGCTCCCGAGGACACACGGGAATGTCTGTCATGCTAGGTTCATCATGTTCATATGATTCACGTTCGTTACTTTGATAGTTTGATATGTGGGTGGACCGGCGCTTGGGTACTGCCCTTACTTGGACAAGCATCCCACTTATGATTAACCCCTCTCGCAAGCATCCGCAACTACAAAAGAAGAATTAAGACAACGTCTAACCATAGCATTAAACTATCAGCCCCTTACGAAGCAACGCATAGACTCGGTTTTAAGCTTCTGTCACTCTAGCAACCCATCATCTACTTACTAATCCCCAATTCCTTCCTCTTGGCCCAAATATGGTGAAGTGTTATGTAGTCGACGTTCACATAACACCACTAGAGGAAAAACAACATACAACATATCAAAATACCGAACGAATACCAAATTCACATGACTTATCCCATGTCCTCAGGAACAAAAGTAACTACTCACAAAGCATAATCATAATCATGATCAGAGGTGTAACGAATAGCATCAAGGATCTGAACATAAACTCTTCCACCAAGTAATCCAACTAGCATCAACTACAAAGAGTAATCAACACTACTAGCAACCTTACAAGTACCAACCGGAGTCGCGAGATGGAGATTGGTTACAAGAGATAAACTAGGGTTTGGAGAGGACATGGTGCTGATGAAGATGTTGATGGAGATGACTCCCCTCCGACGAGAGGAGTATTGGTGATGACGAAGGCGGCAATTTCCCCCTCCGGGAGGGAAGTTCCCCGGCAGGATCGTCCTGCCGGAGCTCTAGATTGGATCTGCTCATGTTATGCCTCGTGGCGGCGGAGAATCCACGACGAAGGTCCACCCTGATTTTTTTCGGACGAAACCCTTCATATAGCAAAAGAGGGGGGCCAGTGGGCCACCAGGGTGGCCACAAGCCCTGTTGCCGCGGCCAGGGGGATAGGTCGCGGCAACCAGGCTTGTGGGCCCTTGGTTGCTCCCCTGTGACACTTCTTTCGCCCAGTATTTTTTGTATATTCCCAAAAAAATCCACGTTGATTTTGAGGGCATTTGGAGTTGCGCAAAATAGAGGACTCAGACTTGCTCCTTTTCCAGTCCAGAATTCCAGCTGCCGGTATTCTCCCTCTTCAAATAAACCTTGCGAAATAAGAGGGAAAAGGCATAAGTAAGGTTCCACAAAATATAATAACAGTCCATAAAGCGATAAATATCAACATGAAAGCATGATGCAAAATGGACGTATCAAGGAGCCGAGGTTTCACCAGAAGACCAAGAACATCAAACGCCGCTACAACTCCATCCAGGACCATGTCTAGAGTGGAGTAATAGATATTTGTAAAGTACACATGGAACGGAATGTTGCAGAACCGTTGACTAAACCTCTTCCTCGAGCAAAACATGATCAACGCCATAATGCTATGGGTGTTCGATACATCACAATGTAACTAGATTATTGACTCTAGTGCAAGTGGGAGACTGTTGGAAATATGCCCTAGAGGCAATAATAAAATGGTTATTATCATATTTCCTTGTTCATGATGATCGTCTATTGTTCATGCTATAATTGTATTAACAGGAAACAGTAATACATGTCTGAATAAATAGATCACAATGTGTCCCTAGCAGGCCTCTAGTTGGCTAGCTTGTTGATCAATAGATGATCATGGTTTCCTGATCATGGGCATTAGATGTCATTGATAACGGGATCACATCATTGGGAGAGTGATGTGATGGACAAGACCCAATCCTAAGCATAGCACTAGATCATATTGTTCGTATGCTAAAGGTTTTCTAATGTCAAGTGTCTTTTCCTTCGACCGTGAGGTTGTCCAACTCCCGGACACCGTAGGAGTGCTTTGGGTGTATTTAACATCACAACATAACTGGGTGACTATAAAGGTGCACTACGGGTACCTCCGAAAGTGTCTGTTGGGTTGGTACGAATCGAGATCGGGATTTGTCACTCCGTGTGACAGAGAGGTATCTCTGGGCCCACTCGGTAGAACATCATCATGAGCTCAATGTGACTAAGGAGTTAGTCACAGGATGACGTGCTACGGAGCGAGTAAAGAGACTTACCGGTAACGAGATTGAACAAGGTATAGGCATACTGACGATCGATTCTCGGGCAAGTTCTATACCGACAGACAAAGGGAATTGTATACGGGATTGATTGAATCCTTGACATCGTGGTTCATCCGATGAGATCATCGTGGAACCTGTGGGAGCCACCATGGGTATCCAGATCCCGCTGATGGTTATTGGCCAGAGAGTGTCTCAGTCATGTCTGCATGCCTCCCGAACCCGTAGGGTCTACACACTTAAGGTTCGATGACGCTAGGGTTATAGGGAATTGTTATACGAGGTTACCAAAGGATGTTTGGAGTCCTGGATGAGATCTCAGAAGTCACGAGGAGCTCCGGAATGGTCACGAGGTAAAGATTGATATATAGGATGGATGGGTTTGGATGCCGGAAATGTTTCGCGCACCACCAGCAAAGTGTCGGGACCACCGGAATGGTTTCGGAGGCCCACTAGGAGGGGCCACAAGCCCCAAAGGGCTACGTGGGCCAAGTGCGGGAGGGAACCAGCCCCTAGGTGGTCTGGTGTACCCCCACACCCAGCCCATGCGCAACCAAGAGGGAGGGAGGGGACACCCTAGGCGCTGGTGGGCCTAAGGCCCACCTAGAGGTGCGCCACCCCCTGTCCCTGCCCTGGCCGCCGCACCTCCCATATGGAGGGGCTGTCGCATCACCTAGGGTGGGAACCCTAGGGGTGGCACACCCCCTCCCCTCCTCCTATATATAGAGGGTTTTGGGGCTGTTTTGCACACAGTTTTCCCTCTCCCTCGGCACTACCCTGCTCCCGTCCTTCCTCCTCTCGTCTCTCCATCGACACCACGACGTCGTGCTGCCGGAGATCTCCCCCAACCTCTCCCTCCTCCTTGCTGGATCAAGGTGTGGGAGACGTCACCGGGCTGCACGTGTGTTGAACGCGGAGGTGCCGTGGTTCGGCACTAGATCGGAATCACACCGCGATCTGAATCGCCGCGAGTACGACTCCATCAACCGCATTCTTGCAACGCTTCCGCTTAGCGATCTTCAAAGGTATGAAGATGCACTCACCTCTCTCTCACAGCTGGTCTCTCCATAGGAAGATCTGAATATGGCGTAGGAAAATTTTGAATTTATGCTACGTTACCCAACAAATCCTTTTATGCACCTTATTTTGCTTAGGACGATGGTAGCATTATAAGGTGATCTCTCACTAAAATAGATAAAATTATGTTCTCCCCGACTGTGCACCGTTGCGACAGTTCATCGTTTCGAGACACCACGTGATGATCGGGGTGTGATAGACACAATGTTCACATACAACAGGTGCAAAACAGTTGCACACGCGGATCACTTGGGTTAAACTTGACGAGCCTTGCATGTACACATATGGCCTCGGAACACAAGAGACTGAAAGGTCGAGCACGAATCGTATAGTTGATATGATCAACATGGAGATGTTCACCATTGAAACTAATCTCAACTCACGCGATGATCGGACTTGAGTTAGTGGATTTGGATCATGCGCCACTCGAGTGACTAGAGGGACGTCTATTTGAGTGGAAGTTTATTAGTAATATGATTAGCTAAACTCAACTCTCTTGAAGATAGTCTAAGTAATCTTTGCAAAATTTTATGTTGTATATCAATGGCTTGCGCAGTAGCAACCCTGAATTTTAATGCGTTCCTAGAGAAAGCTAAGTTGAAAGATGATGGAAGCAACTTTGTTGACTGGGCCCGTAATCTGAGGCTTATCCTTCATGCTGCCCAAAAGTCATATGTCCTTGATGAACCTCTAGGTGCTGAACCACCCCAACCCGCGTTGCCTGAAGTTATGAGTGTCTGGGAGACGCGCAAGGATGACCACTTGTTAGTTCAATGTGTGGCTTTGTATGGCTTAGAACCGGGACTTCAAAGACGTTTTGAACGTCATGGAGCATATGAGATGTTCTAGGAATTGAAGTTTATCTTTGAGAAGAATGCTCGTATCGAGAGGTATGATACCTCTGATAAGTTCTATATATGCTTGCAAACTGGAGGACAACGGGTTTGTCAGTGAAGATATGCTCAGAATGTGTGGGTACTCTAACCATCTCGCAAAGCTGGGAATTGCTCTCCCGACGGAGGATATCACTGACAGAGTTCTTCAGTCACCACCACCAAGCTACATAGGCTTTGTGTTGAACTATAACATGCAAGGGATGAATAAATCACTCACCGAGTTGTTTGCGATGCTGAAAGTCACAGCGTCGGATATCTAGAAGGAGCATCAAGTGGTTATGGTCAATAAGATCACTAGTTTCAAGAAAAACTGCAAGGGGAAGAAGGGTAACTCGAAGAAGAGTGGCAAAGCTGTTGCCCCTCCTACGAAGAAACCCAAGTCTAGACCCAAGCAGAAAACTGAGTGCTACTATTGCAAGGGGACTGGTCACTAGAAGCGGAACTGCCCCAAGTATTTGGCCGATAAGAAGGCGGCCAAGGCCAAACAAGGTATATTTGATATACATCTTATTGATGTGCACCTCACCAGCTCTCATAGCAGTGCCTGGGTATTTGATACTGGTTCTATTACTCACATTTGCAACTCGAAGGAATTGCGGAATAAACGAAGGCTGGCGAAGCATGAAGTGACGAGGCGCGTGGGAAATGGTCCCAAGGTTGATGCGATCGTCGTCGGCACAATCTCACTTCAGTTACCATCGAGATTAGTGATGAACTTAAATAATTGTTATTTAGTGCCTGCGTTGAGCATGAACATTATATCTGGATCTTGTTTATTCCGAGAGGTTACTCATTTATGTCAAAGAATAATGGTTGTTCTATTTATATGAGTAATATCTTTTATGGTCATGCACCCAATGTGAGGGGTTTGTTCATATTGAATCTTGATAGTGATGACACTCATATCCATAACATTGAGACCAAAAGATGTAGAGTTAATAATGATAGCGCCAGTTTCCTGTGGAACTTCCGCTTAGGTCATATTCGTGTAAAACGCATGAAGAAACTCCATGCTGATGGACTTTTGAAGTCACTTTATTTAGAATCACTTGACACACGCGAACCATGCCTCATGGGCAAGATGACTAAGACTCCGTTCTCCGGAACAATGGAGCGTGCAAGTGACTTGTTGGAGATCATACAAACTGATGTGTGCGGACCAATGAGCATACAAGCGCGTGGTGGATAACATTATTTTCTCACCTTCACTCACGATTTGAGTAGGTATGGTTATATCTAGTTGATGAAGCACAAGTATGAAACGTTTGAAAAGTTCAAGCAATTTTAGAGTGAAGTTGAAAATCATCTTAACAAGAAGATCAAGTTCCTACGATCTGATCGAGGAGGTGAGTATCTGAGTTACGAGTTTGGTGCTCACTTAAGACAATGTGGAATTGTTTCACAGTTGACACCGCCTGGAACACCACAGCGCAATGGTGTGTCCGAACATCGTAATCATACTTTATTAGATATGGTGCGTTCTATGAAGTCTCTTACTGATTTTCCGTTATCATTACGGGGCTATGCATTGGAGACAGTTGCATTCACTTTAAATAGGTCACCATCAAAATCCATTGAGACGACACCATATGAGCTGTGGTATGGCAAGAAGCCAAAGTTGTCGTTTCTTAAAGTTTGGGGACGTGATGCTTATGTCAAAAAGCTTCAGCCTAAAATGCTGGAACCCAAAGCGAAAAAGTGCGTCTTCATAGGCTACCCAAAAGAGACAGTTCGCTATACCTTCTATCTCAAATCCAAGGGCAAAACGTTTGTCGCTAAGAACAGAGCTTTTCTTGAGAAAGAGGTTCTCTCAAAACAATTGAGTGGGAGGAAGATAGCACTTGATGAGGTTGTAGAACCTGTGCTTAAACAAGATGGTGGCGCATGGCAGAAATAAATTTCTGTCGAGGCAACACCAGTTGAAGAGGAAGCTAATGATGGTGATCATGAAGCTTCATATCAAGTTGCTATCGAACTTCGCAGGTCAACAAGGGCACATACTACTCCTGAGTGGTACAGGAATCCTGTCTTGTCAATCATGTTGTTAGACAACAATGAGCATGCGAATTATGGAGACGCAATGGTGGGCACAAATTGCAACAGATGGTTAGAAGACATGAAATCCGAGGAAGGATCTATGTATGAAAACAAAGTATGGACTTTGGAAGTATTACCTGAAGGTCGAAAGGCTATTCAGAACAAATGGATCATTAAGAAGAAGACGGACACATACGGTAATGTGGCAAAGGATTTTTCCCAAGTTCAAGGAGTTGACTACGATGAGACATTCTTACCCGTAGAGATGTTTAAGTCCGTCTGAATCATGTTAGCAATACCTGCATTTTTCGAGTTTGAAATCTGGCAGATGGATGTCAAAATGGCGTTCCTTACGGGTTTCTTAAGGAAGAGTTGGTTATGATGCAACCCGAAGGTTTAGTCGATCTAGAGAATGCTAACAAAGTATGCAAGCTCCATCTATCCATTTATGGACTGGTGGAAGCATCTCCGAGTTGGAATTAGCGTTTTGATGAGGTGATCAAAGCGTTCGGGTTTATCCAAGTTTTTGGAGAAGCTTGTATTTACAAGAAAGTGAGTGGGATCTGTATAGCGTTTCTAATATTATATGTGGATGATATATTGCTAATTGGAAACAATATATAATTTTTGGGGAGCACGAAGGATTACTTGAATAAAAGTTTTTCAGTGAAGGACCTGGGAGAAGGTGCTTACTTATTAGGCATAAAGATCTATAGAGATAGATCAAGGCGCTTAATATGACTTTCACAAAGCACATACCTTGACAACGTTTTGAAGAAGTTCAAAATGGAACAATCCAAGAAGGGGTTCTTGCATGTATTACAAGGTATAAAGTTGAGTAAGACTCAATGTCGATTAACTGTACAAGATAGAGAAAAGATGAGTGTCGTCCCCTATGCTTCAGCCATAGGGTCTATCATGTATGCAATGTTGTGCACAAGACCGGATGTCAGCTTTGCCATAAGTATGGCAGGGAGGTTTCAAAGTGATCCAAGAATAGTGAAGTGGGTAGCAGTCAAGAATATTCTGAAGTACCTGAAAAGGACTAAGGAAATGTTTCTCGTTTATGGAGGTGATGAAGAGCTCGTCGTAAAGGGTTACGTCAATGCAAGCTTCGACACTGATCCGGATGACTATAAGTCACGAACCGGATACGTGTTTATTCTTAATGAGGGTGCGGTAAGCCGGTGCAGTTCCAAGCAGAGCATTGTAGATGATTCTACATGCGAAGGAGAGTACATAGCTGCCTTAGAGGCGGCTAAGTATGGTGTCTCGATGAAGCAGTTCATGACATATCTTGGAGTTGTGCCGAGCGCACTGGATCCAATGAATTTGTTCTGTGAAAACACTACTGCCATTGCTCTAGCCAAGGAACCAAGGTTTCACAAGTGGACCAGACATATAAAACGACACTTCAGTGCCATCCGCGATTACATCATAGAGGAAGACATAAATATTTGCAAAGTGCACACTGATATGAATGTGGCAGACCCGCTCACTAAGCCTCTTCCACGAGCTAAACATGACCAATACGAGAACTGTATGGGTGTTAAATTTGTTACATTGTAAATCACATAGAGATCTGATACTAGATTATTGACTCTAGTGCAAGTGGGAGACTGTTGGAAATATGCCCTAGAGGCAATAATAAAATATTTATTATTATATTTCCTGTTTCAAGATAATCGTTTATTATCCGTGCTATAATTGTATTGAATGGAAACATAAATACATGTGTGGATACATAGACAAAATATTGTCCCTACTAAGCCTCTAGTTGACTGGTTCGTTGATCAAAGATGGTTAAGGTTTCCTAGCCATAGAAAAGTGTTGTCACTTGATAACGGGATCACATAATTAGGAGAATTGTGTGATGAACAAGACCCAAAACTATAAACGTAGCATGCGATCGTGTTATTTTGTTGCTATTGTTTTCTGCATGTCAAGTATACATTCCTATGACCAAGAGATCATGTAACTCACTGACACCGAAGGAATGCCTTGTGTGTATCAAATGTTGCAACGTTACTGGGTGACTATAAAGGTGCTCTACAGGTATCTCCGAAGGTGTCCGTTGAGTTGGCACGGATCAAGACTGGGATTTGGCACGGATCTATCTGAGACAGAGAGGTATCTCGGGGCCCACTTGGTAATACAACATCACAAACAAGGCTTGCAAGCAATGTGACTAAAGATTTAGCCACATGATCTTGTATTATGGAACGAGTAAAGAGACTTGCTGGTAATGAGATTAAAATAGGTATGGCGATACCGATGATCGAATCTTGGGCGAGTAACATACCGAAGGACAAAGGGAATGATATACGGGATTGTGTGAATCCTTGACAAAGGGGTTCAACCGATAAGATCTTCATAGAATATGTAGGATCCAATATGGGCATCCAGGTCCCGCTATTGGATATTGACCGGAGAGTGTTCAGGTAATGTCTACATAGTTCTCGAACCCGCAGGGTCTGCACACTTAAGGTTCCGCGATGTTTGGTATAGTTGAGTTATAGGTGCTAGGGACCAAAGGTTGTTCGGAGTCCCGGATGAGATCCTGGATGTCACGAGGAGCTTCGGAATGGTCCGGAGGTAAATATTGATATATAGTAAGTCTATTTTGGTCACCGAAAAAGTTCCGCGCTCATCGGTAATGTACCGGGAGTGCCGGGAGGGTGCCGGGGGACCACCGGGAGGGGTGTGACGACCCAAGAGCCTTATGGGCTGTGAGAAGAGGTGGACCAGCCCCTGGTGTGCTGGCTGAAGCCTCTCTCAAAAGCCCATGCGGCTAGGAGTGGAGATAAAAGGCAAAAGTCCTTTAAAAGGAAAGGAAGGAGGAGTCCTCCCAAAGTAGTCCACCTCCCTTGTGGGAAGGTGGACTCTTCCTTGTAGGGTCCGGCCGACCCCTTCTCCTTGGAGTAGGGGCCAAGGCTGCCTCCTATCCCCTCCTGCTATATATACTAGAGATTTTGTGGGTTTTGAGACATAGAAATCAGCCACATGCTGCCCTCTCTCTAGATCTGTTTCTCCTCTAGTCTAGTTTCAGCGGTGCTTAGGCGAAGCCCTGCTGGAACAGCTCCACCACCATCGCGGTCACGCCGTCGCGCTGCCAGAAAACTCATCTACCTTTCTGCCCCCTCTTGCTGTATCAAGAATGCGGAGATCGTCGTCAAGCTGTACGTGTGCTGAACGCGGAGGTGCCGTCCGTTCGGCGCTAGATCGGTACGGATCGTGGGACGGTTGCGATTTGGATCGCGAAGACGTTCAACTACATCAACCGCGTTTCTTAACACTTCCCACTTAGAGAGCTACAAGGGTATGTTGATCTGATCTCCCCTCTCGTAGATGATCATCACCATGATAGGTCTTTCGTGTGCGTAGGATTTTTTTTGTTTCCCATGCGACATTCCCCAACAGTGATGAGTATGGAATGTCGAACCCACAAGGAGCTAAAACTAAGAACAATATTCTGTCAAGTCATATCTACCACTGATGCGACTCTACATACATCGAATGTTTGCTTCTATCTAATAACGAGAAATAAAACTACGTTGTGGGTATAAAGAGGATAACTGATACTTTTGATCCGCATTGGGTTTTCCATGAAGAGGAATGGGTGATGCATCACAATATAGGTATGTATTTCCCTGAGTAGAGAACCAAGGTTTATCGAACCAATAGGATTAACAACCAAACCTTGGCTTCAACGGCTACACACAAAAGAGCAAGCACTTGCACCCAACACGGGCAAGAGGGTTGTCAATCCACTTGGACTTGTTATTTACAAGCTTGTAACTAGTGTGGTTGGTAGTAGATAATTGCAAATTGCAAAATAAAATAAAAAGTAAATAAGAATAGCAAGGTATTGTAGCATTTGTGAACTTATAAGTGAATGGAACGGGGGGGCATAGTTTTCCCTAGTGGCATCTCTCATAAAAGTAAGCATACGGTGGGTAAACAAATTACTGTTGGGCGACTGATAGAAAAGCAGATAGTTATGCAATATTTATTCACGACAATGATCAGGTGTATATAGGAATCACTTCCATAAGCAAATAAGTCGATTCCTTCCTGCACCTATTACTATTACTCCACCCATCAAGCGCTATCCACCATGCATCTAGAGTATTAAGTAAAACAGAGTACTGCTTGGAGAACGATGACATGATATAGATAAAGAGAATCCAATTAGTATGAACTAACCCCACCGTTTTATCGTTAGTGGAAACAATACAAAGGATATAGAAACCGTCTTATTGAACCCACTACAACACACCCGTCTCACTATAGAAATGTCAATCTACTTGGCCAAAGCAAATCAATACATTGGGGAGATATACGAATTTATAATGATCATGTGATACTTGTGATCTACGTTGAGTTTTCCTTGAGAGGAACAAGTTATTGCAACACAATGTGGGTAAGTATTTCCCTCAGTTATGAAACCAAGCTTTATCGAACCCATAGGAGTATCAACCACAACCGTCTTTAGCGACTACACACAAAAGAATAAACAACTTGCACCCAACGAATGCAAGAGGGTTGTCGATCCCCTTGGTCTCGTTATTTGCAAGCAAGTGAGATGTGTAGATAATTGTAATTTGTAAAATAAAATCAAAACAAGTAAATGGGAGCAAGGTATTTAAGGTTGTGTAAATATATGGTGATTAGACCCGAGGGCCATAGTTTTCCCTAATGGCATCTCTCATGAAAACAACATATGGTGGGTAAACAAATTACTGTTGGACAATTGATAGAAAAGCAGATAGTTATGCAATATTCACGACAATGATCATGTTTATATAGGCATCATGTCCATAAAAAATAGGCCGACTCCTGCCTGCACCTATTACTATTACTCCACTCATCGATCCCTATCCAGCATGCATCTAGAGTATTAAGTAAAATAGAGTAATGCATGGAGAACGATGACACGATGTAGACAAAGTAAACTCAAGCAATATGAATAAACCCCATTGTTTTATACTTAGTAGCAGTAACACAAAGAAGCATATTGTCCCATTCTATCACTGGGATATATAAATTGCCCAGGTTGAACCTACAACAACGCACGTCTCTCACCGAAGAAATATCAATCTAGTTGGCCAAACTATTTCAATAGATTCAGAGAGAATTACGAATCTATCATAATCATGCACATAACAATCATATTAGTATTCAGAGAAGACTCAAATATTTATCATGAATAATCTGAACATAAACCCACAATTCATCGGACCCCAATAGACGCACCGCACAAAAGGATTACATCATATGAATCAATGCGAAGATGCGATGATCATTGTATTGAAGATCAAGAGAGGGAGAGAGAAAGAGGGACACTACTGAAATTCAGAAATTTGCCGTCTGCCAAGGCGGACGGCAAAGGGTGCAACCACGGACGGCAAAGGCTTTGCCGTCGGTCAGCTGACGGGAAACTAGACGGCAAAAAAAATCCGGTGAAGAGGTTCTTTGCCGTCTGCTTTCCCAAAGCCGACGGCAAAGAATCTTTGCCATGAGGGGGCAGACGGCAAAATAAATGGGACGACACATATTTGCAACGTCCTGTTAAGTGTTAACGGCAGGCCTCCTCTCTTTGCCGTCTGCCTTCCCCCCTTTGCCATGTGGGGGCAGACGCCAAAGAGGGGAGAAAGAGGGGGCAGATTCCCCCCTTTGCCGTCTGCGTTCCCCCCTTTGCCATGTGGGGGCAGACGGCAAAGAGGGGAGAGAGGGGGCAGATTCCCCCCTTTGCCGTCTGCCTTCCCCCCTTTTCCATGCGGGGGCAGACGACAAAGAGGGGAGAGAGAGAGGGCAGATTCCCCCCTTTGCCGTCTGCCTTCCCCCCTTTGCCATGTGGGGGCAGACGGCAAAGAGGGGAACCAACCCCTTTTTTATTTATTTTTTGATATATCCAACATTTTAAACAATAATCAGGATATATATATATATATTTGACATAAATAAATTTCTTTCCGTACTCATAACCATATTAAAATAACCTCTTATATCCAGCTTTCAAGTTGCATCTCTACCAAACCATATATTACACCAGTTTCATCAACGTGCATACAAAGTTTCATATATTCATATACTACAATAGTTTCAATACAACCCATGGTATGTCATTTAGGAGAGAACTTAGCTAACTATAGGTCATGTTTTATTAAATAGACCATTTAGGACCTAACTAAGCTAATTATGTCATTTCGTAGGATAATTAGCCAATTTAGCCTTTCTTGGATGAGTCTAAGCTACGTAGAAGAAGAGAAAGAGAAGAAGAAGTAAATGAAGGAGGAGGAGGAGGAGGAGGAGGAGGAGAAGGAGAAGGAAGAGGAGAAGAAGAAGAAAAGAAGAAGGAGAAGGAGAAGGAGGAAGAAGCAGGAAGAAGAAGGAGAAGGAGGAGCTCCTTCTCCTTCTTCTCCTCCTTCTTCTCCTTCTTCTTATCCTCCTCCCTCTCCTTCTTCTTCTTCTCCTCTTCTTCTTCTTACTTCCTTTCATTTTTCCTCTTTCTTCTCGTCTTGTCCCCTTCTTCGGGCTAAATTGGCTAAGCATGCCTTTTCGGAGCTAATTTTGTCACTTCGAGGATAATTAGCTAAGTATAGGTCATGTTTTATTAAATAGGTCATTTTGGAGCTAACTAAGCTAATTATGTCATTTAGATGGATAATTAGCCAATTTAGCCTTTCTTGGATGAGTCTAAGCTACGTAGAAGAAGAGAAAGAGAAGAAGAAGTAAAAGAAGGAGGATGAGGAGGAGGAGGAGGAGAAGGAGAAGGAAGAGGAGAAGAAGAAGAAAAGAAGAAGGAGAAGGAAAAGGAGGAAGAAGAAGGAGAAGGAGGAGCTCCTTCTCCTTCTTCTCCTCCTTCTTCTCCTTCTTCTTATCCTCCTCCCTCTCCTTCTTCTTCTTCTCCTCTTCTTCTTCTCCCTTCCTTTCATTTTTCCTCTTTCTTCTCGTCTTGTCCCCTTCTTCGGGCTAAATTGGCTAAGAATGCCTTTTTGGAGCTAATTATGTCATTTCGAGGATAATTAGCTAAGTATAGGTCATTTTTTATTAAATAGGTCATTTTGGAGCTAACTAAGCTAATTATGTCATTTACATGGATAAATAGCCAATTTAGCCTTTCTTGGATGAGTCTAAGCTACGTAGAAGAAGAGAAAGAGAAGAATAAGTAAAAGAAGAAGAAGGAGGAGGAGGAGGAGGAGAAGGAGAAGGAAGAGGAGAAGAAGAAGAAAAGAAGAAGGAGAAGGAGAAGGAGGAAGAAGGAGGAAGAAGAAGGAGAAGGAGGAGCTCCTTCTCCTTCTTCTCCTTCTTCTTATCCTCCTCCCTCTCCTTCTTCTTCTTCTTCCTTCCTTTCATTTTTCCTCTTTCATCTCCTCTTGTCCCCTTCTTCGGGCTAAATTTGCTAAGAATACCTTTTTGGAGCTAATTATGTTATTTCGAGGATAATTAGCTAAGTATAGGTCATTTTGGAGCTAACTAAGCTAATTATGTCATTTAGATGGATAATTAGCCAGTTTAACCTTTCTTGGATGAGTCTAAGCTACGTAGAAGAAGAGAAAGAGAAGAAGAAGTAAAAGAAGGAGTAGGAGGAGGAGGAGGAGGAGGAGGAGAAGGAGAAGGAAGAGGAGAAGAAGAAGAAAAGAAGAAGGAGAAGGAGAAGGAGGAAGCAGGAGGAAGAAGAAGAAGGAGAAGGAGGAGCTCCTTCTCCTACTTCTCCTCCTTCTTCTCCTTCTTCTTATCCTCCTCCCTCTCCTTCTTCTTCTTCTCCTCTTCTTCTTCTTGCTTCCTTTCATTTTTCCTCTTTCTTCTCGTCTTGTCCCCTTCTTCGGGCTAAATTGGCTAAGAATGCCTTTTTGGAGCTAATTATGTCATTTCCAGGATAATTAGCTACGTACAGGTCATTTTTTATTAAATAGGTCATTCTAGAGCTAACTAAGCTAATTATGTCATTTAGATGGATAATTAGCCAATTTAGCCTTTCTTGGATGAGTCTAAGCTACGTAGAAGAAGAGAAAGAGAAGAAGAAGTAAAAGAAGGAGGAGGAGGAGGAGGAGGAGAAGGAGAAGGAAGAGGAGAAGAAGAAGAAAAGAAGAAGGAGAAGGAGAAGGAGGAAGAAGGAGGAAGAAGGAGGAAGAAGGAGGAAGAAGAAGGAGAAGGAGGAGCTCCTTCTCCTTCTTCTGCTCCTTCTGCTCCTTCTTCTTATCCTCCTCCCTCTCCTTCTTCTTCTTCTTCCTTCCTTTCATTTTTCCTCTTTCGTCTCCTCTTGTCCCCTTCTTCGGGCTAAATTGGCTAAGAATACCTTTTTGGAGCTAATTATGTCATTTCGAGGATAATTAGCTAAGTATAGGTCATGTTTTATTAAATAGGTCATTTTGGAGCTAACTAAGCTAATTATGTCATTTAGATGGATAATTAGCCAGTTTAGCCTTTCTTGGATGAGTCTAAGCTACGTAGAAGAAGAGAAAGAGAACAAGAAGTAAAAGAAGGAGGAGGAGGAGGAGGAGAAGGAGAAGGAAGAGGAGAATAAGAAGAAAAGAAGAAGGAGAAGGAGAAGGAGGAAGAGGGAGGAAGAAGAAGAAGGAGAAGGAGGAGCTCCTTCTCCTTCTCCTCCTCCTTCTTCTCCTTCTTCTTATCCTCCTCCCTCTCCTTCTTCTTCTTCTCCTCTTCTTCTTCTTCCTTCCTTTCATTTTTCCTCTTTCTTCTCGTCTTGTCCCCTTCTTCGGGCTAAATTGACTAAGAATGCCTTTTTGGAGCTAATTATGTCATTTCGAGGGTAATTAGCTAAGTATAGGTCTTTTTTTATTAAATAGGTCATTCTAGAGCTAACTAAGCTAATTATGTCATTTAGATGGATAATTAGCCAATTTAGCCTTTCTTGGAGAGTCTAAGCTACGTAGAAGAAGAGAAAGAGAAGAAGAAGTAAAAGAAGGAGGAGGAGGAGGAGGAGAAGGAGAAGGAAGAGGAGAAGTAGAAGAAAACAAGAAGGAGAAGGAGAAGGATAAGAAGGAGAAGGAGCTCCTCCTTCTCCTTCTTCTTCCTCCTTCTTCTCCTTCTTCTTATCCTCCTCCCTCTCCTTCTTCTTCTTCTTCCTTCGTTTCATTTTTCCTCTTTCGTCTCCTCTTGGCCCCTTCTTTGGGCTAAATTGGCTAAGAATACCTTTTTGGAGCTAATTATGTCATTTCGAGGATAATTAGCTAAGTATAGGTCATTTTTTATTAAATAGGTCATTTTGGAGCTAACTAAGCTAATTATGTCATTTAGATGGATAATTAGCCAGTTTAGCCTTTCTTGGATGAGTCTAAGATACGTAGAAGAAGAGAAAGAGAAGAAGAAGTAAAAGAAGGAGGAGGAGGAGGAGGAGGAGAAGGAGAAGGAAGAGGAGAAGAAGAAGAAAGGAAGAAGGAGAAGGAGAAGGAGGAAGAAGGAGGAAGAAGGAGGAAGAAGAAGGAGAAGGAGGAGCTCCTTCTCCTTTTTCTCCTCCTTCTGCTCCTTCTTCTTATCCTCCTCCCTCTCCTTCTTCTTCTTCTTCCTTCCTTTCATTTTTCCTCTTTCATCTCCTCTTGTCCCCTTCTTCGGGCTAAATTGGCTAAGAATACCTTTTTGGAGCTAATTATGTCATTTCGAGGATAATTAGCTAAGTATAGGTCATTTTTTATTAAATAGGTCATTTTGGAGCTAACTAAGCTAATTATGTCATTTAGATGGATAATTAGCTAGTTTAGCCTTTCTTGGATGAGTCTAAGCTACGTAGGAGAAGAGAAAGAGAAGAAGAAGTAAAAGAAGGAGGAGGAGGAGGAGGAGGAGGAGAAGGAGAAGGAAGAGGAGAATAAGAAGAAAAGAAGAAGGAGAAGGAGAAGTAGGAAGAAGGAGGAAGAAGAAGAAGGAGAAGGAGGAGCTCCTTCTCCTTCTCCTCCTCCTTCTTCTCCTTCTTCTTATCCTCCTCCCTCTCCTTCTTCTTCTTCTCCTCTTCTTCTTCTTCATTCCTTTCATTTTTCCTCTTTCTTCTCGTCTTGTCCCCTTCTTCGGGCTAAATTGGCTAAGAATGCCTTTTTGGAGCTAATTATGTCATTTCGAGGATAATTAGCTAAGTATAGGTCATTTTTTATTAAATAGGTCATTCTAGAGCTAACTAAGCTAATTATGTCATTTAGATGGATAATTAGCCAATTTAGCCTTTCTTGGATGAGTCTAAGCTACGTAGAAGAAGAGAAAGAGAAGAAGAAGTAAAAGAAGGAGGAGGAGGAGGAGGAGGAGAAGGAGAAGGAAGAGGAGAAGAAGAAGAAAGGAAGAAGGAGAAGGAGAAGGAGAAGAAGGAGAAGGAGCTCCCCCTTCTCCTTCTTCTTCCTCCTTCTTCTCCTTCTTCTTATCCTCCTCCCTCTCCTTCTTCTTCCTTCCTTTCATTTTTCCTCTTTCGTCTCCTCTTGTCCCCTTCTTCGGGCTAAATTGGCTCAGAATACCTTTTTGGAGCTAATTATGTCATTTCGAGGATAATTAGCTAAGTATAGGTCATTTTTTATTAAATAGGTCATTTTGGAGCTAACTAAGCTAATTATGTCATTTAGATGGATAATTAGCCAGTTTAGCCTTTCTTGGATGAGTCTAAGCTACGTAGAAGAAGAGAAAGAGAAGAAGAAGTAAAAGGAGGAGGAGGAGGAGGAGGAGGAGAAGGAGAAGGAAGAGGAGAAGAAGAAGAAAAGAAGAAGGAGAAGGAGAAGGAGGAAGAAGGAGGAAGAAGAAGAAGGAGAAGGAGGAGCTCCTTCTCCTCCTTCTTCTCCTTCTTCTTATCCTCCTCCCTCTCCTTCTTCTTCTTCTCCTCTTCTTCTTCTTCCTTCCTTTCATTTTTCCTCTTTCTTCTCGTCTTGTCCCCTTCTTCGGGCTAAATTGGCTAAGAATGCCTTTTTGGAGCTAATTATGTCATTTCAAGGATAATTAGCTAAGTATAGGTCATTTTTTATTAAATAGGTCATTCTAGAGCTAACTAAGCTAATTATGTCATTTAGATGGATAATTAGCCAATTTAGCCTTTCTTGGATGAGTCTAAGCTACGTAGAAGAAGAGAAAGAGAAGAAGAAGTAAAAGAAGGAGGAGGAGGAGGAGGAGGAGAAGGAGAAGGAAGAGGAGAAGAAGAAGAAAAGAAGAAGGAGAATGAGAAGGAGGAAGAAGGAGGAAGAAGCAGGAAGAAGAAGGAGAAGGAGGAGCTCCTTCTCCTTCTTCTCCTCCTTCTTCTCCACCTTCTTATCCTCCTCCCCCTCCTTCTTCTTCTTCCTTCCTTTCGTTTTTCCTCTTTCGTCTCCTCTTGTCCCCTTCTTCGGGCTAAATTGGCTAAGAATACCTTTTTGGAGCTAATTATGTCATTTCGAGGAAAATTAGCTAAGTATAGGTCATTTTTTATTAAATAGGTCATTTTGGAGCTAACTAAGCTAATTATGTCATTTAGATGGATAATTAGCCAGTTTAGCCTTTCTTGGATGAGTCTAAGCTACGTAGAAGAAGAGAAAGAGAAGAAGAAGTAAAAGAAGGAGGAGGAGGAGGAGGAGGAGGAGGAGAAGGAGAAGGAAGAGGAGAAGAAGAAGAAAAGAAGAAGGAGAAGGAGAAGGAGGAAGAAGGAGGAAGAAGAAGGAGAAGGAGGAGCTCCTTCTCCTTCTCCTCCTTCTTCTCCTTCTTCTTATCCTCCTCCCTCTCCTTCTACTTCTTCTCCTCTTCTTCTTCTTCCTTCCTTTCATTTTTCCTCTTTCTTCTCCTCTTGTCCCCTTCTTCGTGCTAAATTGGCTAGGAATGCCTTTTTGGAGCTAATTATGTCATTTCCAGGATAATTAGCTAAGTATAGGTCATTTTTTATTAAATAGGTCATTTTGGACCTAACTCAGCTAATTATGTCATTTAGATGGATAATTAGCCAATTTAGCCTTTCTTGGATGAGTTTAAGCAACGTAGAAGAAGAGAAAGAGAAGAATAAGTAAAAGAAGGTGGAGGAGGAGGAGGAGGAGGAGAAGGAGAAGGAGAGGAGAAGAAGAAGAAAAGAAGAAGGAGAAGGAGATGGAGGAAGAAGGAGGAAGAAGAAGGAGAAGGAGGAGCTCCTTCTCCTTCTTCTCCTCCTTCTCCTTCTTATCCTCCTCCCTCTCCTTCTTCTTCTTCTCCTCTTCTTCTTCTTCCTTCCTTTCATTTTTCCTCTTTCTTCTCCTCTTGTCCTGTGACGCCCTCGGCTTAATCGTACGCTAATTATACACGCAAATGCGTACGATCAAACCCAAGGACTCACGGGGAGATATCACAACACAACTCTAGACACAAATAAAATAACATCAGCTTCATATTACAAGCCAGGGGCCTCGAGGGCTAGAATACGAAAGCTCGATAAACACACGAGTCAGCGGAAGCAACAAATATCTGAGTACAGACATAAAACATGGGGTGCCTTAGAGAAGGCTAGCACAAAAGATACAACGATCGAACGAGGCGAGGCCTCCTGCCCGGGAACCTCCTAACTACTCCTGATCATCAGCGGCCTCCACATAGTAGTAGGCACCGTCGGGGTAGCAGTCGTCGGCGGCGGGGACCTCCATCTCCTGGGCTCCATCATCTGGTCGCAGCAAACGGATCAAGGGAACAAGGGGGGAGCAAAGCAGCGGTGAGTACTCATCCAAAGTACTCGCAAGTCTTACATCAGAACTATTCTAATTATGCATCAGTATCAAAGAAGGGGGGGTTATATGTGGACTGACTGCAACAATGCGAGAATAGAGAGAGAAGGCCTAGTCCTATCGAAGACTAGCATCTTCAGGGTCTTGCAGCAATAGACGAGAGTAGAACAGGGGTAACACATTAATAGTCATATTGTTGCAGCAATATTAAAGTGAGGTCACGCCTAAAGATCCTCCCTCGACTCCCTGCGAGGAAGCAATCCCGAGGCAAACTAATTCCAGTTAAGTAACAATTGTAGTTGTAAAAGATCGGGGCACAACTCCAAGTCGTCCTGTAACCGTGGACACGGCTATCCGAATAGTTAATTTTTATCCCTGCAGGGGTGCACCACATGTCCCGTCACGCTCGATAACACTCTGGCCGGACATACTTTTCTGGGTCCTGCCCGGCCTCGGAATATCGACACGTCGCAGCCCCACCTAAGACTAATCAGAGAGGCCAGCCCGCCGGTCTAAATCCTAAGCACAAAGGGTTCGTGGGCCCAGTTCCCCTTCACGCTCCTGCACGTGGCGTGGGCGGCCGACGTCAGTCCTAGCATCCCTTAATCACAAGCACGATGCATCTCGGGACCACTCGTGCGCGCGCCGCTACATTGCTGGCATCTGAAAAGCTTCGGCTGATACCGCGACGCCGAGTACCCATAATTCTTCCCGCGTAGCCGGTTAGTGCGAAAAGGTCTCCGACCAACCCAGATCAAATACCCAAATCCATTAGCATTTTAATTAGGCCATCAACACAGTCTCACGGGAATCCACCCGTCTTATCCTCCTCCCTCTCCTTCTTCTTCCTTCCTTTCATTTTTCCTCTTTCGTCTCCTCTTGTCCCCTTCTTCGGGCTAAATTGGCTAAGAATGCCTTTTTGGAGCTAATTATGTCATTTCGAGGATAATTAGCTAAGTATAGGTCATTTTTTATTAAATAGGTCATTTTGGAGCTAACTAAGCTAATTATGTCATTTAGATGGATAATTAGCCAATTTAGCCTTTCTTGGATGAGTCTAAGCTACGTAGAAGAAGAGAAAGAGAAGAAGAAGTAAAAGAAGGAGGAGGAGGAGGAGGAGAAGGAGAAGGAGAGGAGAAGAAGAAGAAAAGAAGAAGGAGAAGGAGAAGGAGGAAGAAGGAGGAAGAAGAAGGAGAAGGAGGAGCTCCTTCTCCTTCTTCTTATCCTCCTCCCTCTCCTTCTTCTTCTTCTCCTCTTCTTCTTCGTTCCTTTCATTTTTCCTCGTTTTCTCCTCTTGTGCCCTTCTTCGGGCTAAATTGGCTAAGAATGCCTTTTTGGAGCTAATTATGTCATTTCGAGGATAATTAGCTAAGTATAGGTCAATTTTTGTTAAATAGATCATTTTGGAGCTAACTAAGCTAATTATGTCATCTAGCTATCTTTTATTAAAACACTAGAAATAACATACCTAAGTTAGGGTCAAGCACGGTGGCTCTGGCTTGTTTCACCTGGAGAAGGCTGCCCTGGAGAAGGCTCGACTGGAGAAGGGTCGTGCGATGCGTTTCGGGAGATATTCTGCACCAAACATCGTTTGCAATGTGTAGTTCGCATGAGGACAGTCTTAAGATCACTCCACTGAAATGAAACTCACCGTCCCCGCCACGTTAATGACTGGCATCGGCGGAGGGACTTGGCCGTTCTTCTCGCACATAGACTGTACATTTGGTTTCGACAAGTCAAACTTTTTATTTATTAATGAAACGGACATTCAAATGCAAGATTTGAAATAACATGAAGAAGAAACTTACCACGAAGAGCTCGTATATGGCCCTGGTAGACGCATCATTCCGTGCCCTCTCCGCCTCCACCAATGCAGTCGTCCTCTCCTCCAGCTCCCTAATTTCCTTATCCTTCTCCGCCATAGCCGCCTGCATTGCCTCTCTCTCTTTCTGAATAGCAGCCTACAACAAAACTCATTGTTAGCAATGTAATCATATTGGTTCCAACGCACAACATAATGCGGAAAGATAGTTGAGTCCATTAAACTAACCTCGATGGCGAGCTCAACTGGCCGTGGATGACGTGTTATCTCCGGACAAGAGCTCGTTTGGCGTGCCTTTTTTGCCGGAGAGTGCTAGGAAAACGTATAAGGCCGTCTCCAATGGCGATCGAGCCATGGGGCCTCCCGTTGCCAGCTATCATCACCAGCTCTGGGTCAATAGGCCCCTCGCTCGGGTTAAAGTCCTCCCCTTTCCTCGCCTTCCTGTGATCTCTGTACTTCACGAGCTTGTCATGGGAGGAGATGTTGGTAAAGTTTTCTGGATGCTCGAGGTCAGCCTCAGATAATGCCTTGACCTTCTTGTACGAGGCAGTATGGGTCATCGCATATAGGTCGTACATCTGTGGCGCCTCCATCTTATTGTGACGTGCCTAAAAGAGAGAGAGAGGAAAATTGTATTGGTAAAGGGCTCAAGATAGCATTAAGAATGAATTGCATGAGGCATGAAGCAAACCACATACCCAGTTCTCGCCAAATTGGATTAAGTTGACGCTCCCTTGATGGTGTGGCACGCCAACCATTTTGCCACGCCTCTCCTTGGCGTTGTTGTGGCTGGCCTCCCACGTTTCGGAGCACCACTGATCCACCAAGGCCTCCCAACAATCCATCTTATCCACACACCATCTCGGGGGCACCTAAGTTAATAAAGAGAAATTTGAGCGCGTAAGAACCAAATCAAGGAAACTAACTACAAAGCCTTAATAATATGTAATTACCTTCATGTAATGCTCCTTCTCCATCTTAGCATCATGGCACTTCGCCTTGTCAAGCCTAATACGCCGCGTGGAATAGTAGTCTCGAACAGCCTGCACCCGAGCCTCGTGCCGAAAGATTTGAAGTAGGCGACGACATTCGGTTTCAATAACCTTTGCCGCATCCTCCTCGTATCCATCCTCACACCTGTAGTAGGTCTGCAAATGAGACAACACCGATTAGTACAATAAATAGCTATGGTTGATTTATAATTGTGTGAAAGAGAAATTACCCAGAACTTTCGGATCACCATGTCCGCCCTCGTGTCACACAAAACACCGTCGATTCCCACCTCTGGCGGGGCCGGGGCACCCAAGTAGTGCTCCCAGGTCATTCCTACCTCTCGCTCCTGACCGGGCAACGTAACAAACCCTGGGAAGTTTTGACGACAAAGAACACCAAGGACGCTGTTGGGCTTGCGGACACCCTTGCCAACAATCCAACACCTACAGTATGACAAATTAAAGACAAAACATTAGATATTTGAGAAAACGCGAAGGCAAAATGTTAAATAAGTGTAAATTAACTTACTTGTCCCCATTTGGCCTAATTGACCACCTCTGCTCGGGGTCGCTGGCACGAGCGGGAGCCCCGAACTACCACGCTGGTAGACGGTAGCCCCCTCACCCAGCTCCTCCTCGCTACCAGCATGGCCACTTGGCTCAGCCCCGGTATCCCACTGGGTCTCTTGGGACGTACCCTCATCCCTGCTTTGCTCCGGAGTCGCCTAGGAGGAAGCCTCTGGGACACGAGTCTCGTGGATCGAAGGCTCGTCGACCCGAGGCTCGTGAACCGGAGACCGTGTAGCCTCCACCTCAGACGAATCCACCCTAGAAGTCCTGTTCTCAGGTGAATCAGCTTGGGGTGGTGGCGGAGACTGTGTAGCCCTACCTCTCCCGCAGCCACGTGTACTTTAGTACAACATAAATACCAACATGAGTAATAAAATGTATATAAATACCAATATGCATACAACATGAGTACAACATAAATACCAACATGAATACAACGTGTACCTTTAGTGCCTCTCGGCTTCGCGGGGGGTCGACCTCCTCTCACAGGGGGCGCTCCTTGCAAAGTAGAGAGCAACACTCTCCGAAGAGGCGAGGCAGGAATGGAAGTACCCATCCGATCACCCACCGACGAAGAAGCTGCCACGGAGTGCTTTCGACCCTTTCCCACCATCTTTCAACACCTGTCATGACAAAGAGTAAATGAAATTAGTACAACATAAATACCAACAGGAGTAATAAAATGTATATAATTTAAGTGTATCATCGTCATAAATACCAACATGACCTAACATGAACTCAAAATTTATATATAGTATAATAGTTGAATACCTGACATGAACTAATAACAATCGCCCTCGTCTATATATGCTTCGGGGTCAATAAATGCATCATGATCATCACTATCATCAATAAATGCATCATCATCATCACTATCACGAAGAACATGTGGAAGGCCACCATTATGTAATCGGTCAAGAAGTGACAGGTCATCCGCAGCAGTAACCTCTTCTTCTTCCAGCTCTTCCTGTTCGGGCTCAGGGGTTAAGACGGATTCACTGTCGCTGTCTACTTCAATGTTCTGGGGTGAAGTAGAGCGGTTCTTGAAACGTTTCTTGGATATACATGTTTCTTGGAAGAATTCTCCTTCATATGTGTCTGGGTTAATGTGAGGTTCGTAATCCTCTTCGTTGAGGGTAGGTGGTCTAAAATGTGGTGGCACTTCATAAACGACATCCCAACCTTTGAGATTTGGATCAGTTTGGTAGGCCCATGGTAGATAGAAAACTTGTGTTGCTTGTTGAGCCGTAATATAGACATCGAGAACATCTAAGTGGGTGTTTTGGTTGATTTCGACTAGTCCTATATGTTCATGAGTCCTTCTAGTCTCCCTCAGCTCAAACCAATAACATTTGAAGACTACGACGGTCGGTGGGTTTTCACCATAGAATAGAAGTTCATAAATTGCTTCAACTCTTCCATAATACTCGGTGTCTCCTTTGCCGATAGGAGAGACAGAACAATTTGTAGTCTTTAGGTCAGGCATATATAGCTCTTTGCCAAAGGTACGAAAGTGATACCCGTTGATGTTGTATTTGTCAAATGAACGGACCTTATAGTCAAAAGCATTAGCGACATGTCTCAACTCGGCGTCCATAGACTCTGCATCAGCCTACAAGTTTAATACGAAAGAATGGATGCATTAGCCGCAAATTAGACCAATAAATCAAATGGGTCCTTAATGGTAATTAATTACCCTTGTTTGAACCAAGATATGAAACCGGGATAGTCGCCTCCAAGCTTTGCGAGAAGCTCATACTCTTCGACGGAATCCTTTTCGATGACCGCTCCATCACAGAATTCGGCGACGTATCGACTATATCAAATATCCGGGAATAAGAGTAGTTCAAAGCAATTAGAAGTTGCGGAACAATAAATTACCGAGAACTTACTCGATGGACGGCCGCACTTGTGTTAGGTTGGTGAAGATATACAATGAAATGGTCCGCCATTCTTCGACATCCAACGATTTCCCTTTCGAAGCACCAGATGGTGCGAGCTTACCTTTGAATAGGCTGAGGTTGGATCGAACTTTTTCTCGATCGTCATCATTGTACCGAGGCTTCGGGTTATGCAAATGATGATTTTTTGGCTTCGTAGTGTGCTGTCACGAAGTTTGCCGCCTCCTTAGTATTGAATGCCTCGGCCATCGATGCTTCAATTCTACGTTTATTTTTACACTTAGCTCGAAGCGTCTTCTGCATCCTCTCAGTTGAGTAGCACCATCGATTTTGAACGGGCCCCCCCATTCTTGCCTCGGTCAGGAGATGCAAAATCAAATGTTGCATTGGATTAAAGAAGCCCGGTGGAAAGATCTTTTCTAATTTGCAGATCAACTCCGGCGCCAACTCTTCCATTTCATCTAGCACGCCAGGCAATAGTTCTTTCGCACAAAGAGAACGGAAGAAATATCTCAGCTCTGCCAGTACTGGCCATTCATCCTCAGGGATAAAGCCACGCAACATCACCGGCATTACCCGCTCAATCCATATGTGCCAATCATGACTCTTGAGTCCAAATATTTTCAATTTCTCAAGACTCGCTCCCCTCTTTAGATTCGCAGCATACCCATCGGGGAACATCAACCGCATTTTCACCCACAATAGCATTTCCCTCATAGCTGGCCTTTCAAGATTGAACCATGCCTTTGGCTTCGCTATGCTTTGCTTTGCTTTCCGTTGTCGCAAGTTTTGCAACGGTCTATCACATAGTGCCTCCAGGTCGATTCTAGCCTTAGGATTATCTTTTGACTTCCCCTCTATGCCGAACAATGTACCAAAAATGGCCTCCACAATATTCTTTTCAGTGTGCATCACGTCAATGTTGTGTGGGCAAAGGAGGTCTTTGAAGTAAGGGAGATCCCATAAGCATGACTTGTGAGTCCAGGCATGTTCCGTATTATACCCTTTGAAGTATCCTGGACGCAAAGGATCAGGCTCGAGAGCGTTTAACTGATCAAGGGTCTGTTGGCATGTCAACGCAGCTGGTGCAGTGTTTTTGAAAATTCTACCTTTGATGAAATTCTTCTTGTCTTTTCTGAACTTATGGTCAGGATCCAGGAATTTTCTATGCATGTCGAAGCAAGAATACTTGAGACCAACCTGCAGCCAACAGAGCTGAAGAGCTGCCTTGCATGTGGTGCACGGGAACCTTCCATGCACACACCAGCCAGTGAATAGCGCAAACACGGATAATCATGCGTCGAGTACATGTACCACACATGCATTTTGAAATTTGATTTGGTAGCCGCGTCGTAGGTCTTGATCCCATTATCCCAGGCTTCTTGCAACTCATCCTTAAGCGGTTGCATGTACACATTCATATTCTTCCCCGGATAGTTGGGCCCTGGAATTATCAACGTCAGGAAAATGTTCTTTCTTTTCATAATCTCTCCGGGTGGCAAATTTAGTGGAATGACAAATACAGGCCAACAACTGTATTGTGCTGCCGTCATACCATACACATTGAACCCATCCGTGCTGATGGCAACTCTAGGTTGCCTTGGATCTTCCGATTTATCCTTATGTAATGCATCGAAGTGCCTCCACGCAAAACCATCTGAAGTGTGTACCAGCATCTTGTTCCCATCCGCATCTAGTTCGGTTCTTTTGCCCAATTTGTGCCATGTCATCTGTCTGGCCGTCTCTTCGACCACGAAAAGATGTTGAAGTCTTGGTACGATTGGCAGATATCGAAGAACACTAATGGGAATTTTGGTCTGATTCTTCTCACCCATGCCGTTGTCTACCACAATATACCTGGAAGAATTGCAAATGGGGCAATAGTTCAAGGCCGCATACTCAAGCCTAAATAAGGCACATCCATTCTCACAGGCATGTATCTTCTCATAGGGCATCTTAAGTACACGGAGGATTTTCTCTGACTGGTACAGGTTTGCAGGCAGTACATGGCCTTTGGGTAGAAAGCGTCCAAATATCGTCATCATCGCGTCGTAGCATTCTCTGCCTAGGTTGAATTGAGCCTTGAGAGCCATTACTTGCGCGATGGCACCCAGCTGACAAAGCTCAGTCTGCTCGTGGAGAGGACGTTTTGAAGACTCCAGCATTTCATAGAAGGCCTTTGCAGATTCCTCCATCTCATCGTCCGAATCACGAGCATCATCAAAGTCTTGCACCATGTCTTCAATCCCGGTACCATGCTCGTCGGTGCGACGACGAATCACCTCAGCTCTGGCACGTTGGTCAGACTCACCATGAAAAGTCCACACCGTATAATTAGGCGTAAAACCCCACTTCTGCAGGTGTTTACCCATTTAAAACTCTGTCTGCTTTTTCCAGTTGTCGCAGTTGGGACAGGGGCACCATGTTTTATGCTGTCCATTTGCAAATGCGGCTCTCACAAACCCCCTGGTTTTTGTTAACCATTCATGGGTCATGTCTTTCTGACTAGGGTGACCAGTGTACATCCAAGCACAATCACTCATGTTGCCTAGCTACCTATGGGGGCACAAGAAATAAATATATAATTCATCATCTATATTCATACGCTACTCAAGTTTGTCAGTTTTATTACGTCCATGCAACCTACACGGTAATAGGTAAAGATAGGTCCTAATCCCACCCGAGTATGTGTAAACTGGGTTCGTTTTCCCATGCTCTGCTCCAGATGCGATGCAGAATTTCGGCAGCACCTCCCTGTTGTTCTCCTGATACACGTCTCGGCAATAAGCAGAGAGGATGTGTACCTGGAGAACAACAGGGGAGGCATTGACGAAATTCCGCATCAGATCCGGAGCACAGCATACGGGAAAACAAACCCAATCTACACATAGTCGGGCTGTCCATGGATAATGTTGGACAATTCGAAAGGATGGCGGTTATAAATATGCAAAGAAATGCATATTTATAGATGTCGCCCTTTCGAACGGGAGACGCATACTGGTCACGCATACTCATGATTGAAGAAACCTATAGCTAGCAAGTTTCATCGGCACGAAGACCGGGACAGAGCAAATTAAGGGGGTAGGAGGAGAAGTCATTTGTGCTCACGAACAAACGCAAGGGCGGAGCTCGTCCAACGCACGTGGAGGTCGTCGAACAACTGCACATTGAAATTCACACGATCAACACAAATACGATGTTTTTATAATTAACATAATCGGAAAATATGTGACCTAACTCATAATTTACAAAATTGTGACCCCGTGGGCCTCTAGAAGGCCGAAAAGCACCTTCTCGTTCAACAGAAGGCAGAAGAGGTGTCGGGGGTCGGGGCTTAGTGGCGTCAGGAGTCAGTGCCGTCGAGGGTCGGTGATGTCGGGTGTGAGTGGTCAGGAGTTGGGTTAAATGCGTCGATGGTCGGGGGTCAGTGTCATCGGGGGTCGAGGGTCACTAGCATGGGGGGTTGGGGTCTTTTCGATCAACAAGAGGCCAAAGAGGTGTCGGGGGCCCGGGGTTGGGAGTTAGTGTCGTCGGGGTCGGGGGTAGGGGGTCGGGGGTCGAGGGTCAGTGGCGTCGGGGGTCGGGGGTCGGGAGTCGGGGGTTGGAGGTCAGGTGTCAGGGGTCTGTGGTGTCGGGCGTCGGGAGTTGGGGGTCGGGGGTCAGTGGTGTCGGGCGTCGGGAGTTGGGGATCGGGGGTCAGTGGTGTCGGGCGTCGGGGGTCGGGGGTCGGGTGTCAATGGCGTCGGGGGTCGGGGGTCGAGGGTCGGGGGTTGGTGGTGTCGGGCATCGAGGGTTGGTGGCGTCTGGCGTCGGGGGTCGAGAGTCGGGTGTCGGGGGTCAGTGGTGTCGGGTGTCGAGGGTCGGGAGTCGGGTGTCAGTGGCGTCGGAGGTAGGGGGTCGAGGGTCGGGGGTTGGTGGCGTCGGGCGCCGGTGGTCGGGGGCCGCGGGTCGGGGGTCAGGGTCCTCTTCTTTCTTCTTCTCCTCTCTCCTCTTTTTCTTCTTCTTCTTCTTGATCATCTTATTATTATTATTATTCGTCTTTTTTCTCCTCCTCCTCCTCCTCCTCTTCTTCTTCTTCTTCTTTCTTTTATCTTTCTCCTCCTCTCCTCTTTCTTCTTCTTCATCTTCTTCTTCTTCTTCTTCTTTTTTCTTCTAGTTTATTATTCTCTTATTTTCTTCTAAGTGTTTTTTCTATCTATTTTTTTCTTTTCTATCTACTTTTTCTACCTAATAAACTAACTAGATAATTTAACATAAAAAACAGAAAAAAAACTAAACCTAGCACTAAACTACATATTAACATAAAAAACAGAAAAAACTAAACCTAGCACTAAACTAACTATCTAAGTTTCTTTCTATTTAGAGCAAATTATTCGGATAAAACCTAAGAACACTAACCTAATATTATCTACACTACATACATAATTGAATCTATCAATTAAATAGCAAAAAGAAGAAGAAGAAACAGGGACAAAAAAAAAAAAACACTAACCAAAGATGCGGGCGCTGGTGTCGCCGGCACACGGGAGGTTTGGCTGGGGCTGCGACCGGGAGGGAGGTGGGAGGGGGCGGCGGCCGGGAGGGTGGTGGGAGGGGGCCAGGAGGGAGGTGGGAGGGGGGAGACGGCCGGGAGGGAGGTGGGAGGGGGGAGGCGGCTGGGAGGGAGGTGGTAGGGGGCGGCGGCGGACGGGGGGGAGGTGGGATGGGGCGGCGGTCGGGAGGGACGTGGGATGGGGGTCGGCCAGGAGGGAAGGTGGGCGGCGGCGACGGCGGACGGGAGGGAGGTGGTGGGGGCGGCGGCTGGGAGGGAGGTTAGATGGGGGCGGCGGTCGGAATGGAGGTGGGAGAGCGCGGCGGCCGGGAGGGCGGCGGCGCGGGTGGCTGGGGAGGGGAGCTACGGCGGCGGCGGGTCGCTGGGGAGGGTGGCGGCGCGCGAGAGAGAGAGGTTAGGGGAAGCTGTCGGTGGGAGCCGTTAGGAAGGGTCGTGGGGTGGGGGTGAGCCGTTAGGGGCATGTCCCCTTTGCCGTCTGCAAGGGGAGGCTGGCGGACGGCAAAGGGGCGGGGTGGGTGGGGGTGAGGTTTCGGCCGTGTGTGGGGATGCTTTGCCGTCCGGCCGTCCTTTGCCGTCCGCATAGGGCTTCTTTGTCGTCCGCAGCAGACGGCAAAGAGGTGGCCGACGGCAAATAAAGCCTTTGCCATCACCCACCTCTTTGTCGTCAGCACTGTGCCAACTGACGGCAAAGAGTACCTTTGCCATGCGTTAGCAGACGGCAAAGGCAAGGCAGATCGCAAAATTCTCAATTCCAGTAGTGGGAGATAGATTTCCATCTAGGTACTAGCTATGAACCCGTAGGTGTGTGGTGAACAACTCACACATCATCATGAGGGCAGCAAGGTTAATGTAGAGACCCTCCATGATCGACCCCCCCTCTAGTAGGGTGCCGGAACGGAGCTCCAAATGGCCTCCAATCGGAACAAAGACTTGCTGCAGCGTAAAACGTGTTTCAGGACTGCCTCCTGTCAGAACAAGGACTTGAAGAGGTGTTAAAAGTGTTTTTGGACTGCCTCTAGGGTTTTTAGGATATAAGAGAATTTATAAGCCAAAGAATAGAGTCGGGAAAGCCTCGAGGGGCCCACAAGCCATTAGGGCGCGCCCCAAAGGTTGCACCGTGTTGGCTTGTGGGGCCCTCGGGTGGCCACGAGCCTTGTTCTGATGCTCATTGGTTTTCCTTTGGTCCAGAAAAAATCTCTAAAATGTTTCATGTCAACTGGACTTCGTTTGGTATTGAAAACCTGAAAAGTGAAAAAATGCAGAAAACAACAACTAGCACTGGGCACTGGATCAATAGGTTAGTGCTCAAAAATAATATAAATTGGTAAATAAATACCCAAAAAGTAAATTAAAATTATAATATATCAGAATGGAACAATAAAAAATTATAGATACGTTGGAGACTTATCATGATGCACCTATGAATCACAACAGAATTCAGAGAAGACTCAAATATTTAGCATGAATGATATGAACATAAACCCACAATTCATCGAATCCCATCAAACTACCGCACAAAATAATTACATCAGATAGATCAAAGTGAAGATGTGATGGTCATTTTATTAAAGATCAAGAGAGAGAGATAGCCATCTAGGTACGAACTACGAACACGTAGGTCTGTGTGGAACTAATCACACATGAGCATGGGAGCAACAAGGATGATGTGGACACTTGATACGTCCATTTTGCATCATGTTTTTATGTTGATTTTTATCGCTTTATGGGCTGTTATTACACTTCACGGTACAATACTTATGCCTTCTCTCTTATTTTGCAAGGTTTACATGAAGAGGGAGAATGCCGGCTTAAAAAAGGAGCAAGTTTGAGATACCTATTCTACGCAACTCCAAAAGCCGTGAAAATCAACAAGGATTTCTTTTGGAATTTATAAAAAATACTGGGTGGAAGAAGTACCAGAGGGGAGCCACCAGGAGGCCACAAGCCTGCTAGGCACGGCGTACCCCCTGGCCGCGCCTAGGGGGCTTGTGGGCTCCTAGTTGGCCCTCTGGGCCCCCTCTTTTGCTATAAGGAGGGTTTCATTCCAGAAAAAATCAAGAGGAGGCTTTCGGGAGGAATCGCCGCCGCCACGAGGCGGAACTTGAGCAGAACCAATCTAGAGCTCCAACAAGGTCGTCCTGTCGGGGAAACTTCCCTCCCGGAGGGGGAAATCGTCGCCATCGTCATCACAAACACTCCTCTCATCGGAGGGGACTCGTCACCATCAACATCTTCATCAGCACCATCTCATCTCCAACCCCTAGTTTATCTCTTGTAACCAATCTCCATCTCGCGACTCCGATTGGTACCTATAAGGTTGCTAGCAGTGTTAATTACTCTTTGTAGTTGATGCTAGTTGGATTACTTGGTGGAAGATTATATGTTCAGATCCTTGATGCTAGTCAATACCTCTCTGGTCATGAATATTATTATGCTTCGTGAGTAGTTAGTTTTGTTCCTGAGGACATGGGATAAGTCTTGCTATAAGGAGTCATGTGAATTTGGTATTCGTTCGATACTTTGATGCGTTGTATGTTGTTTTTCCAATAGTGGTGTTATGTGAACGTCAACTACATAACACTTCACCATTATTTGGGCCTAGAGGGAGTCATTGGGAAGTAGTAAGTAGATGATAGGTTGCTAGAGTGACAGAAGCTTAAACCCTAGTTAATGCGTTGCTTCGTAAGGGGCTGATTTGGATCCACTAGTTTAATGCTATGGTTAGAATTTTTCTTAATTCTTCTTTCGTAGTTGCGGATGCTTGCGAGAGGAGTTAATCATAAGTGGGAGGTTTTTCCAAGTAAGGGCATCACCCAAGCACCGGTCCACCCACATATCAAACTATCAAAGTAGCGAACGCGAATCATATGAACATGATGAAAACTAGCTTGACTGAAATTCCCATGTGTCCTCGGGAACGCTTTACCTCCTATAAGAGTTTGTCCAGGCTTGTCCCTTGCTACAAAAGGATTAGACCACTTTTCTGCACCTTTGTTACTGTTGCTACTTGCTACTTGCTACGAATCATCTTATCACACAACTATCTGCTACCGATAATTTCAGTGCTTGCATAGAATACCTTGCTGAAAACCACTTGTCAGATCCTTCTGCTCCTTGTTGGGTTCGACACTCTTACTAATAGAAAGGACTACGATAGATCCCCTACACTTGTGGGTCATCAAGATTCTTTTCTAGCGCTGTTGCCGGGGAGTGAAATGCCTTTGGTAAGTGGAATTTTGTAAGGAAAAATTTATATACTGTGCAGATTTTTTTGTCACTTCTCACTATGGAAACTAATCCTTTGAGGAGCTTGTTCGGGGTATCTTCGCCTCGAACGGAAGCACAAGGAGTTGCTCCTCAACTTTCTCCACCTACTGAAAATATTTGCTATGAATTTCCTTCGGGTATGCTTGAGAAACTGGTGGCTAATCCTTTTATAGGAGATGGAACATCACATCCCGACTTGCATCTAATCTATGTAGATGAAGTTTGTGGTTTATTTAAGCTTGCAGGTTTGCCCGAGGATGAGGTCAAGAAGAAGGTTTTTCCCTTATCTTTGAGGGATAAAGCATTGACATTGTATAGGCTATGTGATGATACTAGATCATGGAACTACAACCGGTTGAAATTGGAATTTCATCAAAAAATTTATCCTATGCGTCTAGTACATCGTGAACGGAATTATATTTATAATTTTTGGCCTCACGACAGAGAAATCATCGCTCAAGCTTGGGGGAGGCTTAAATCAATGTTATATTCATGCCCCAACCATGAGCTCGAGAGAAATTATCATTCAGAACTTCTATGCTCGGCTTTCTCATGATGATCGCACCATGCTTGACACTTCTTGTACCGGTTCTTTTATGAAGAGAGATATTGACTTCAGATGGAATTTATTGGAAAGAATTAAATGCAACTCTTAAGATTGGGAGTTTGATGAAGGTAAGGAGTCAGGTATGAATCTCAAGTTTGATTGTGTTACATCCTTTGTCGAAACAAATACTTTTTGTAATTTTAGTGCTAAATATGGACTTGACTCTGACATAGTAGCTTCATTGTGTGAATCATTTGCTGCTCATATTGATCTCCCTAAAGAGAAGTGGTTTAAAGATCATCCTCCCTTAGAAGTCAATGTAGTTCAAGCCAATCCAGTTGAAGAGAAAGTCATTGCTTATAATGATCCTATTGTTCCCAGTGCTTACATTGAGAACCCACCTTTCCCAGTTAGGATAGAGGATCATTCTAAAGTTTCAACTATGATACGTAGGGGCTACATTAGAACACCTACACCCCCTGAGAAAATTAGAGTTGAATCTAGCATTGCTATTATCAAAGATCTCATGTCCGACAATGTTGATGCTGCTAGAATTGCTAAACCACATGCTAGAGACAAACATAGGCCTGTTGTTGGCACGCCTATTGTTTCTGTTAATATAGGAGATCATTGTTATCATGGTTTATGTGACGTGGGTGCTAGTGTTTGTGTAATACCTCAATCCTTATATGATGAAATTAAAGACGAGATTGCACCTGTTGAGATGGAACCTATTGATGTCACTATTCAACTTGCCAATAGAGATACTATGTGCCCTTTGGGAATTGTTAGAGATGTTGAAGTTTTGTGTGGTAAAACGAAGTATCCTGCTGATTTTCTCGTTCTTGCTACCACACAAGATAGCTTTTGTCCCATCATATTTGGCAGGCCCTTCCTTAATACCGTCAATGCTCATATTGACAGTGAGAAGCAAACTGTCAGTGTTGGCTTTGAAGGTGTGTCACATGAGTTCAATTTCTCCAAGTTTGGTAGAAAACCTCATGAAAAAGAGTTGCCTAGTAAGGATGAAATTATTGCCCTAGCTTCTATTACCGTGCCTCCTACTGATCCTTTAGAGCAATACTTTCTTGAGCATGAAAATGATATGCATATGGATGAAAGGGATGAGATAGATAGAGTTATCTTTGAACAATATCCTATCCTTAAGAATAATTTGCCTGTTGAATTGCTTGGAGATCCACCCCCACCAAAGGGTGATCCTGTGTTCGAGCTTAAACAGTTGCCTGATACTCTTAAGTATGCTTATCTTGATGAAAAAGAGATATATCCTATTATTATTAGTGCTAGCCTCTCAGAGCATGAAAAAAAAGTTACTTAAAACTCTGAGAAAGCACCGTGCTGCTATTGGATATACTCTTGATGATCTTAAGGGCATTAGTCCCACTCTATGCCAACACAAGATTAAAACCGATCCTGATTCCAAACCAGTTGCCGATCATCAACCGATTTTAAATCCTAAGATGAAAGAGGTAGTTAGAAAAGAAATACTAAAGCTCCTGGAAGCATGTATTATCTATCATGTTGCTCATAGTGATTGCGTGAGTCCGGTGCATTACGTCCCTAAGAAGGGAGGTATTACCGTTGGCCCTAATGATAAAGATTAATTGACCCCACAGAGGATTATTACTGGCTATAGGATGGTGATCGATTTTAGGAAATTGAATAAGGCTACTAGGAAAGATCATTACCCTTTGCCTTTTATCAACCAAATGCTAGAAAGATTGTCTAAACATACACACTTCTGCTTTCTAGATGGTTATTCTGGTTTCTCCCAAATACCAGTTGCACAATCTGATCAGGAGAAAACCACTTTCACCTGCCCTTTCGGTACCTTTGCTTACAGATGTATGCCCTTTGGATTATGTAATGCACCTGCTACCTTTCAAAGATGTATGATGGCTATATTCTCTGACTTTTGTGAAAATATTGTTGAGGTTTTCATGGATGACTTCTCCGTTTACGGGTCTTCTTTCGATGATTGCCTCAACAACCTTGATCGAGTCTCGCAGAGATGTAAAGATACCAGCCTTGTCTTGAATTGGGAGAAGTGCCACTTTATGGTTAATGAAGGCATCATCTTAGGACATAAAATTTCTGAAAGAGGTATTGAAGTCAATAAGGCTAAGGTTGATGCGATCAAGAAAATGCCATGCCCTCTAGATATCAAAGGAATAAGAGGTTTCCTTGGTCATGCTGGTTTCTATAGAAGGTTTATTAAGGACTTTTCTAAGATTTCTAGGCCTCTTACCAATCTCTTGCAAAAGGATATTCCTTTTGTTTTTTACGATGATTGTGAGGAAGCCTTCGAAATACTAAAGAAGGCCTTGATAACTGCACCTATTGTTCAACCACCTGATTGGAACTTACCTTTTGAGATCATGTGTGATGCTAGTGATTATGTTGTTGGCGCTGTTCTAGGACAAAGAGTAGATAAGAAGTTGAATGTTATTCACTATGCTAGTAAAACACTAGACAGTGCCCAAAGAAACTATGCTACTACTCAAAAGGAATTTTTAGCAGTCGTGTTGGCATCTGAAAAGTTCAGATCTTACATAGTTGATAACAAAGTCACTATTCACACTGATCATGCTGCTATTAAGTACCGCATGAAAAAGAAAGACGGTAAACCTAGACTTATCAGATGGGTTCTCTTGCTACAAGAATTTGATTTGCATGTTGTCGATAGGAAGGGTGCTGAGAACCCCGTAGCAGATAACTTGTCTAGGTTAGAGAATGTTCTTGATGACCCACAACCTATTGATGATAGCTTTCATGATGAGCAATTGAATGTCATCAATACTTCACGTAGTACACCTTGGTATGGTGATTATGCAAATTATATCGTTGCCAAGTATATACCACCTAGTTTCACATACCAGCAAAAGAAGAAATTCTTCTTTGATTTGAGACATTACTTTTGGGATGATCCTCACCTTTATAAGGAAGGAGTAGATGGTGTTATTAGACGTTGTGTACCTGAACACGAACATGGACAGATCCTATAGAAGTGTCACTCTGAGGCTTACGGAGGACACCATGCGGGAGATAGAACTGCACACAAGGTATTGCAATCAGGTTTCTATTGGCACACTCTCTTCAAGGATGCCCGTAAGTTTGTCCTGTCTTGTGACGAATGTCAAAGAATAGGTAATATTGGTAAACGTCAGGAAATGCCTATGAATTATTCACTTGTCATTGAACCATTTGATGTTTGGGGCTTTGATTATATGGGACCTTTTCCAAAATCCAACAGGTATACTCATATCCTAGTTGTTGTTGATTACGTTACTAAGTGGGTAGAAGCTATCCCAACTAGTAGTGCTAATCACAACACCTCTATCAGGATGCTTAAAGAAGTTATTTTCCCTAGATTTGGAGTCCCTAGATATCTAATGACCGATGGTGGTTCACATTTTATTCATGGTGCTTTCCGTAAAACGCTTGCTAAGTATGATGTCAACCATAGAGTTGCATCTCCCTATCACCCTCAGTCCAGTGGTCAAGTAGAGCTAAGTAATAGAGATATTAAACTAATTCTGCAAAAGACTGTAAATAGGTCTAGAAATAATTGGTCTAAGAAGCTCGATGCTGCACTGTGGGCTTATAGAACTGCTTATAAGAATCCCATGGGCATGTCTCCGTACAAAATGGTTTACGGTAAGGCATGTCATTTACCTCTTGAGCTAGAGCATAAGGCTTATTGGGCAATCAAAGAGCTCAACTTTGATTTCAAACTTGCTGGTGAGAAGAGGTTATTTGATGTTAGCTCGCTTGATGAATGGAGAGCTCAGGCATATGAAAATGCCAAGTTGTTCAAAGAAAAGGTTAAGAGGTGGCATGATAAAAGGATACAAAAACGTGAGTTCAATGTATGTGATTATGTCTTGCTATATAATTCTCGTTTAAGATTTTTTGCACGCAAGCTTCTCTCTAAATGGGAAGGTCCTTACATTGTTGAGGAAGTATATCGTTCCGGTCCATCAAGATCAACAACACGGAAGGTAATTTTCCGAGAGTGGTAAATGGGCACAGAATCAAGCATTATATCTCACATACTCCCATAAATGTTGAAAGCAATATTATCAATACCATAACTCCGGAGGAGTACATAAGGGATATTTATCAGCATGTTTCAGACTCCGAAAACGAAGTGGTGTGTGATTCGGTAAGTAAACCGACTCCAAAAAATTTCCAGTAGGAATTTTTCTCTGTTTTGGAATTTTTAGAAAATTAGAAAAATTTAAAGTTGTTCGAAAAGCGCACGAGGAGGCGACAAGCCTGCTAGGCGCGGGCCACCCCCTGGCCACGCCTGGGGGGCTTGTGACCACCTCGTGTGCCTCCCGGACTCTGTTTTCTTGTGGGGTACTCCTTCTGGTCGGGAAAAAATCATTATATATTCTCCCGAAAGGTCTGACCCTCGTATGACACAAATTTCCTTTGTTTTCGTTTCGAGCTGTTGTGCACACAGATCTAGATCGCTATGGCGTCCCCAAAAGCTCCGAAGGACAAGATCTTCCAGAAGGTCATCAATCCCTACCTTGCGGGAGTGCTGCAACACCCTCAATCTATCGAGATGCGTGAGGGGGTGCTGCACATCCGTGATGTTGAGGGGCCCAAGAAGACTGGAAGCATGGAGGCGAGGCTCGAAGCAATGGAGGAACAAGTCTTCAAGTGCCAAGGGATGGTGGAACGCGGACTCAACACCAACCACATGAAGATCACGGAGTTCACCAACAAGCACAAGATCGATGCCAATGACATCGGGATACACCTCTCCAGGCTCTATGACAGAATTGGTCACCTCCAAGCCCAGATCTATGACCTATAGAACCAAAAATGTGAGTATGAGTATAGATTTAAATCAATACGGTTGGCTGCAGATTTGAGGATTCCGGAGACTCGATCATCTTTCCATGATGGAGCACCTATGCCTTGGAAGACGGAGGATCAAACCCAGGTTGCAACAACTCCACCACCATCACCTTCGAAGGAAGACAACTAAGCATGGGTATGGGCAATCCCCTTGGCTTGTGCCAGGCTTGGGGGAGTTGCCCCGGTATCTTATCACCATCACATGCCTTTACCTTTCCTTAGTTAGATCCTTTTTGGTTTTATCTTTCTCTAGTAGAATAAAGTTCTTAGTGTTCTAGGCTTGAGTTTTCCTTTGTGTCACCCCCGATGTATTCGAGTTCGTGAGTCATATAATAAAGAGTGTTTTAGTTAAGGGCATTGCTTCATGCCATGATCTGAAAGAAAAGAATGATGAAAGAACAAAAGCATGAAAGATCATGTAATGATCTTATGGGAAATAATGACTTCACATATTTAAAGAGTGTTGATTGAAACTTGTTATGGGTGGACAAACGTAGAACTTGGTCATTGCTGCAATTAATAGGAAGTAATAACGAAAGAGAGGTTCACATATAAATATATCATCTTGGGCACCATCTATGATTGTGAACACTCACTAAACTATTGCATGCTTAGAACTAGATGTTGAACAAGGAAGACAACATAATGAATTATGCTTGCTTGTGTCGGGACCCCGATCCTAAGTCATAAGAACCCAGCTTGTAACACATCACATCACTTTGCGGCCTCACGCACGGTAAACTCCACGGCTGCCACCTTACCTTGGCCGGGACCGTTTGGGTCTTTCGGATCACGTATATGAATATGTTGCTAGCATTCAAACGACAAAGAACCCGGGTATACATGACTAGTTATAAACCCAAGCGGTACATCCGTACAGGGACAGGCATACATAACCCAGCAAGGCAGGTGTCGATCAACAGCATGTGCAGACGAGTCGTAGCAAGCTACAAGGACTCCATTACACCACGTGACATTTCCCCGAGGGGACAGACACAGCAGCAAAGAAGGATACACGCCGGTCAATCAATGTGTCTAGAGCAGTAGCAAGCTACCAAGGCTCGATAGAAGCACAAAGAGGCATTTCCCTGTAAAGAGTACTACTAAAGGGACACAACTAGGTGTCGAATCTCACACATATAATGCATTTCATAACATACACACAATATGCACGATATGTGTAGATACAACATGGCATCACAACATAACTCGATGACTCAAGCTTTTATTACAGACTCATAGGAATCAATATAGTATGATATTACAAACAGGGGTCTCGTGACCCGTCACTCAAGTCATACAAACATCAAGCGGAAGCACAACATGTCTGGGTACAGACATCTACTAAAAGTGGCTGGAAGAGCCTGAAAAGTTACTACGACCCTACCAAAGAAGCCAGACCTCTGTCTGGGATTCCCAAGCTATTCCGGTCAACATCGAACACATCACGTAGAAACATTTAATGTGACTAAATCTTCTCTGCAAAACATAAATAAAGCATTCGTGAGTACAAAGGTACTCCAAAAGACTTACATCAGAACTATCTACATATGCATCATGTTTCAATGAAAGAATTGTGGGGTTTGATTGCAGCAAGCCAGCTTTGACTCTTGGCTAACCTGTACTACGACTATAAGTTCTTTCTTTGAGGTGGGATAGCGCACACGAGTCCACATATTCACCAATTCAATACACCACTATGGATCCACTCTCGTCTCCCTGCGAGAAGGCCTTCCATAGCACTCACACTTATTTTGCATGTTTTAGAGTATTCATTTAAATTGTCTATGTACCACGTAATGCTTCCAAGTAGTCCATATCCGAGGACGCGGCTATTCGAACAGATTGATTCACCCTGCAGGGGTATACTTCTTCACACATGCTCTCACCACTTAGCACCATATGCACGTCATGCATCTCGGCAACCTTCAAGTGGAATCACTGCCGTGGGTGTCGGCCACGACTGTTAACCACACAAGACCCTAGTCCAGGTTTATCGCCTATTTGAGACTGAACCCGCAAGGAAGTCCGGCCGAGGTTTCCTCTACGGCCCCAAACGATGTGCGTAGGGTTCCCAAACCCACCATCCGGGTGCCACTTGGTACACCGTGCCACTGTGTATGTACTGTAGAAAAGCCTACCCCGTCGGGCAGAGCTAAACACGGCCGCCAACACTTTTCCTACAAACACCAGAAACTAATTGCAACTCCTGGACAGGGATCTAGGCAATTAATAAACCGAGCGGGGTCATATTTCAGGGCCCAATGCATGGTAGTATCTTGTCTTGGATAACATACACAAAACTCAGTTCTTAAGGGCGGTCCCAATGAGACAACCCACCATGTACTCCTACATGGCCTCTCATTGCTACCTTTACCAAATAGAATTCACACTTTTACTCTCACACTGTAGGACATGAACACAACCATTCCGATTCATCATCCAGATGGATCAGACCCGACACGACTCTAAGCATAGCAGGCATTGTAAGCAAGCATGGATGAGTAAGCACAACAAGGATCAAGCAGTTGCTACTCATGCTAAGTGGTTTCAACTATTTACTGTGACAAAATCAGGTCATGCAGAGGAATGGGTTCAACTACCAATAATAAGTACACTTGAATCGTGTTTGTCCTAATGCAGTAAAAAGAGCAGGAGCGAGAGAGTGGGTTTATATCAATATGCTCAAGGGGGTTTGCTTGCCTGACACGTCTGAAGATCGGAATGAGTCTTCATCAATGTCAACGATCACATCGTCGGAACCATCGTCTACCGGGAGGGAACAACACCGGCAAACAAGAAAGGAACAACAATTACTTCACGGAAATGCAACACTATGATGCATGATCAAGAAATGGAGATAAAATGTGACAGGGCCAAGATAGCTACCATTTCTAAGGTTGAAGCTGGATTTGAATCAGGATTCAAACATCACTTCAACAAGGTATTTTCCGGATACCCTTTTAATTGATTCGACCTGATGCTCACGTATAACTTGTTTTTAACATGCATGAAGATGGCAATTTGAGGTACTGATTTTGCTAGTTCAATGTTTGATCATAGTATTTGAAGTGGAATTCAAATAGGAATCAAATTCCAACTCCAAACTATTTATTAAATTTACCCTATTCATCATTTTTCCTATTTGATGTTGTTAACTTTCTCAAACCAGCAAGAAAATGCCATAATCAGATTCCTTGGATTTTTCTGATCCTTTTTCATATATAAATTATTTCCATCCGATGTATATTTAAATTTCTATGATTTTTACAAGTTTTAGCAATTTCCTGGATTTAAATTATATCAAAAAAGCTATTACTGCGTCACTGTGATGTCATCACTGCGTCAGCAGTCAACAGCGCCTGGGCCAGGTCAAACCTGACCAGTGGGGTACACTAGTCAGTGACCCAGGTGCTAATCCAGCGCTGACCCGCACTAAGTGAGGTTTGACTCACCAGTGGGGCCCTCTGTCAGTGGCACTAGGGGGTTAGTTAGGCTAATTAGGCTGGCCATGTCAACGCTCACCGGAATGCGGCCGGCGGCGACCAAAACCATGGCGGAGGGTCGCCGGAGACGACCTAAACGGCGCTACAGATGGCCATTTGCCGCGCGGTTTGCCTCTACGGGTTGCTCGGGAAGTGGCCGATCTGGCAGGGGTGACAGGAGAGAGTGGAGTCGCCGGAGAAGGTGCCGGCGACGAGCTCTAGCGGCGGTGGGATTCCGCCGATGCGGGGAGCGGGCTACGGGGCACGGTAGAGCATGGGAGGAGAGGGGAAAGAGTCAGCGGCTCATGGGGGGTTCCATTTTTGGCTTCGGGGAGGTCGGAGAGGCCCGGTGGCAGCAGATCAACGGCGGCGGATCTCGATGACCAGAGGTGAAGACGACGATGGTGGCAGCGCCTGGGGGGCTCCGGCTTCGATTCCTGAGGCGGGGAGGACCGGAACGTCGCGCTGATCTCCTGAGCTCCTCGGAGAGGCGATGGGAGGTCGGGGCTGCGTGGACAGCAGCGGCCTGCTCGAGCCAAGCTCGGCCATGGCGAGGGGGAGACGATGCTGCGCGAGGGAAGAAGATATGGGGGGGGGAATGGTTGAGGGGCTCATCCATATCGTCTTCATACGCGGATAGGGACGGAGGAGGTGCCTCCAGCGCGAAGTAGGAGGTGGAGCGCATGCCACGCCTCTCCTCCTGGCGAGAGGAAGAGGACGACTGGCACTTGGGCTAGATGGGCTCCAAGTGCTGGGCCAGGGGGTGGGCGACAGGTAACAGGTTTGCTCTCTCTCTTTTCCTCGTCTATTTTATTTCTTATTCTGTTTTGTTTTATATTACTGACATTTGTTTTATTTTATATTTGGCTTCACGCATAAGTAAAAATATTGAAATTGTTTTTAGGGTTTTGTTTGGAATATTTCCAACAACATATAAAGTTTTCAACATTTTATAAAACTAGGAAGTATTTGAAATCAATTAATTAATTGATTTCAGTGGCTTTTGAGTTTAAAAATAAAATGCCAAAATTATTTTAAAAGAAAACTAACCCTGAATTGTGTTTTCCAATATTTATAAAAAATGATGGACTTTTATGAAGGCCATTTTGGGTTCATTGATTTGTCACAAGTTTGAATTGTTTTTTGATTATAGAGTTGTTGGTGTTTTGCTTTGATTTCACTTGTTTCTTGAGTTCAATTCATTTTCTTAGAATGCAAAGAAAGAAAACATGAGCTCAAACTTGCTAGGCTCTACTAGAGATTTCAGGGATGTGACAACTCACCCCCACTAAACAAGAATCTCGTCCCGAGATTCAAGCGTAGTCGGGAAGAGGAAGAGGGGACACTAAACTATCACAATCTTCACGATCCATTTGCTTCTCTCGAGGATGTTGATTCATCAAACCATGTTGATCTTGACATATTTGTCTTCGAGGTCTTCATATAACACGACAACAAAGGAACAAATAGACTCTACAAGACTCGATCTTCTCGAGGCTCGGGCAACTCATGATCAGCTCATAGAATGAGATATAGAGACGTCCCATGAGCTGAAACACAACACTCATGATGGAAACGAGGAAGTGAGGCATAAGACAAAGGTTCAATTGGTAGGCAACAAATCCATGCTTAAGACATATGGTGACGAGGTTTTCAAAGTAGCGAGGATTAAATTGCCCTTCATACCATAACGGGGCACCTTAGAAGATGACTCATAGAGGTATTCCTTTAAGTGGCAAAAAGAATTACTTTTGATCCAAAGATCATTGAAACTCTTCATACCAAAGTAAGGCAATTCACAAATGATTGTTGAAGGAATTTGAAAGAATGGCATACTCAGTTGGAAAGAAACTAGAGTTATAGAACAACTCGGCGAACGGAAGGTACATTCCGAGTATTACCGAGGATATAACCTAGTGTCTGAGCGTGCTCTCAAGAACTTGAGCATTTCCATATTCATCAAGGTTTACCAACATCCGTGCCAAGATCTTGGTGACACATCTTACTACTATGACAAACAGTGATGGAGGATGCAGATGCAAAGGAAGACAACACTTCCTCAGATTTCACCTTAGCTGTGCCAAGGGAAAGAAATCTGGTTGATCGATAGAGAGACATTTAGCACTCCGCTTCTAATGTTCTCCTTGATGTACTAGCACAATCCAATTATAGATCATGCTTGATATCTAGCACATCAAGTATAGGTCAGAATTCGGGGCATCAAAGGGAGTCCATGAGGAACAACTTCCAAAATAAGTCATACAAAACCTCACGGGGAGATGGCTAAGATTGCTGATACAACATATTATAATATCAAGTCTTCCGGCTAGGTGTGTTAGCCATTACATCACTTTACCGGGTTACATAGAGACCAATATTATAATTCTTGGGGAAAGTTCGAACCATTTTAACTGCCTGAGATTCAGCTCCGGTTGGTGACATGATGCTTCAGACTCGGCATGTCTGAAAAGAAAGTTTGCAACACAAATCGACGGGATAACGTTGCAAGATTCTCAGGAAATGAACTACGGAGGACAACTCCAAAACATGAGCTGGATTGCAAGACCCACGTGAACACACTGCCCAAGACAATGATGAACACATGAAAAGTCTTACAACAAACACTACCGCATTCTGGTTTGGGAACCATTACTGCGGATATCGAAGCTATGTGCAAGTCCGTCTGGGCCCTTCGGGAATAACACCTAACTTCTTTTCCTTGAACAAATCGATCAGTGGCTTGGTGTGCTAGGAAATGCATATGGAGAGAGAGGTTGCAAAGCTATCAAACCACAACATACTTTGCACATGCATGACTGATTTGGGATGATTCCGAAGATAACAAAACAGCTTATCTCGAATTCACGGCGACAACTTACATCAAATGCACGTGAACTAGAGGAAGTCACTCCTTACACCTAACATATACTTCAGGAATAGACATGAAGACAATGTCTTAAAAGTTTCCAACACTAACTTAATGTCCAACATAAGTTATGGACAAGACAAGGTGTTGCTAATGGGCTCAACAACAGTTCATCAAGATACCCATATAAATGGATTTCCACAACTATGTGAGCAATATAATAGCATTGGTCAGATCAAAGAATACAATGGTGTAGGCCCAAGGAAAACCCTGAGTAAGACACCGCTACGAAAATATTTGGCTCTGAGTTTGATTTGACAATAGCCCATACTCAAATCAAAATTGGACAAGGTAATATATGCAACAATTGATCACACGAATCAACCGATGAAAATACCATCTTTCTTCAGACTCGCACAACAGGGAAAATATCCTTTTTAAACGAGCTAAGTTTAGGCGAAGCTTTTATCTTCGAACTCTCCAAGTTATTGTTTAGCTTAACCAACTAGCTCGGGGTATCAAACACGGATTGTTGGAGAAGATGGCTTATAGAGAAACCAACTTGATCACGAGCTCTATCATAACAGTCAGAAAACAACCTGGTAATACTTCCGAGAAGATATTCGGAAAACCACGAACCACCGATATGTTATTAAGCTCGGGAACAATCTTTCTTTTCAGGGAAAGATGATGTGATCAAAGAGCGAAGGATTGACACAATCCTAACCCATTGATCGAAAAGTGCACCATGAAACATGGACTAGGTAGCACGGTCAACCTTAGGATGACGATTCAATCATCACCACCATAAGAGTGAATTTTTTGTCCATTAACTACTAAACAATGGCATTTCTAGGAGTATTGATTTCACACATCATGGTTCACTTGTCGATATTCCGGTTACAACCAACACGAAAAACCGAGGGATGAACAATGATAGCGAGAGGTATCACTACATCAAGAGTTCCTAAGAGATGGTGCAATTCTCACAACACTCTTGACAAAAAGAGGGTAATACTCCAAGATAGAACAGAACAAAAGCTGGGTTGGCATTTTAATCTGCAGAGTACAACTACTTTGACCCAATCCAAGAACTGGATGTGGTACTGGAGTTTGCTTCTCCTAGTCATTCGGGAATAGAATAACTTGACAGAACACAAGAATAAAAGACATTAATGACACGAATGCAAAACTATTCTTGACTATCCTCTCATGGATGAAGGTCAGAATACAACTAGATAGGGCCAACTCAAGAGCACATGGTTTCTTGAGTTGTGGATGCGTGGATTAGCATGTCGAACGGGTTCAACATAATTCTTCCAGACAACCCATGCAGAAGGGCGAGGTAGACAGAATCACAATATGGAGTAGAGAACTCATCACGAGCATTCTTGTTATGATCTTTAATTCACGGAGAACTTCTGCCAAAGATGATTCATGCTGTTGGAAGAATGATATACCATGAACCTTGGGAACTACAACAAGGTTACTAATCATTCTAAAGGAACTAGCAATACTATCAACAGAGATGAGAAAAATGATCCTTGGATTCAAAGACCCAGAAATAGAATACCTAAAAACTAAATAACATCACGAGATGTTTTTCGAAAATGATGGCCAGAACTATCACACTAGGAACATAAAGCACATCTAGACTATTGGGTGGTTTTTGAGGTGACATGGTTTCCTAATACATCAACAATAGGTCGAGGTAATAGAGTACCTCATCACGATGATTAGTGTGCTTGGTCTGGCCAAAAGACATTAACTCGAGATGAGCGGATTTGCAATTGCACCAGATTATTTAGAAACCTTGGAAAACTCGGACAACATAACGGTTGTACGGGCATGAAATATGAGGCAACCTGCAAGAAAACTGACAACATAATCATTGAATTCTTATGAAGACACTCATCCACGAAGACAACAACTTTTCTATAAGTCTCCAACATAGTAACTCGTCATCCTAATTAATAGATGAGAAAGACTAATTCTTAAACCCTGTAGAATAAAGAAGAGGATGACTCAGAATAAGAATGACACAAGGAAAGGAGTAAAAGAGCCTTACGTTCCCTTCCACAAACAATTCCCTTATATAACTAAAGAGTTGCTAGACTCAACATTGACCAGTTAGGCTTGTTTATCCTATAGGCAGTTAAGCTCTGATACCAAAGCTGTCGGGACCCTGATCCTAAGTCATAAGAACCCAGCTTGTAACACATCACATCACTTTGCCGCCTCACGCACGGTAAAGTCCACGCCTGCCACCTTACCTTGGGTGGGACCGTTTACGTCTTTTGGCTCACGTATATGAATATGTTGCTAGCGTTCAAACGACAAAGAACCCGGGTCGACATGACTAGTTATAAACCCAAGCGGTACATCCGTACAGGGACAGGCATACATAACCCAGCAAGGCAGGTGTCGATCAACAACGTGTGTAGACGAGTCATAGCAAGCTACAAGGACTCCATTACACCGCGTGACATTTCCCCGAGGGGACAGAGACAACAGCAAAGAAGGATACATGCCAGTCAATCAATGTGTCTAGAGCAGTAGCAAGCTACCAAGGCTCGATAGAAGCACAAAGAGGCATTTCCCTGTAAAGAGTACTACTAAAGGCACACAACTAGGTGTCGAATCCCACACATATAATGCATTTCATAACATACGCACAATATGCAAGATATGTGTAGATACACCATGGCATCACAACATAACTCGATGACTCAAGCTTTTATTAAAGACTCATAAGAATCAATATAGTATGATATTACAAACAGGGGTCTCGTGACCCGTCACTCAAGTCATACAAACATCAAGCGGAAGCACAACATGTCTGGGTACAGACATCTACTAAAAGTGGCTGGAAGATCCTGAAAAGCTACTACGACCCTACAAAAGGAGCCAGGCCTCTGTCTGGGATTCCCAAGCTATTCTGGTCAACATCAAACACATCGCGTAGAAACCTTTAATGAGACTAAATCTTCTCTGCAAAACATAAATAAAGCAACTGTGAGTATAAAGGTACTCAGGAAGACTTACATCAGAACTATCTACATATGCATCATGTTTCAATGAAACAATTGTGGGGTTTGATTGCAGCAAGGCAGCTTTGACTCTTGGCTAACCTGTACTACGACTATAAGTTCTTTCTTTGAGGTGGGATAGCGCACACGAGTCCACATATTCACCAATTCAATACACCACTATGGATCCACTCTCGTCTCCTTGCGAGAAGGCCTTCCATAGCACTCACACTTATTTTGCATGTTTTAGAGTATCCATTTAAATTGTCTATGTACCACGTAGTGCTTCCAAGTAGTCCATATCCGAGGACGCGACTATTCCAGCAGATTGATTTACCCATGCAGGGGTATACTTCTTCACACATGCTCTCACCACTTAGCACCATATGCACGTCATGCATCTCGGCAACCTTCAAGCGGAAGCACTGGCGTGGGTGTCGGCCACGACCGTTAACCACACAAGACCCTAGTCTAGGTTTATTGCCTATTTGAGACTGAACCCACAAGGAAGTCCGGCCGAGGTTTCCTCTACGGCCCCAAATGATGTGCGCAGGGTTCCCAAGCACACCATCCGGGTGCCACTTGGTACACCGTGCCACTATGTATCTACCGCAGAAAACCCTACCCCGTCGGGCAGAGCTAAACATGGCCGCCAACACTTTTCCTACAAACACCAGAAACTAATTGCAACTCCTGGACAGGGATCTAGGCAATTAATAAGCCGAGCGGGGTCATATTTCAGGGCCCAATGCATGATAGTATCTTGTCTTGGATAACATACACAGAACTCAGTTCTTAAGGATGGTCCCAGTGAGACAACCCACCATGTACTCCTACATGGCGTCTCATCGCTACCTTTACCAAATCAAATTCACACTTTTACTCTCACACATTAGGACATGAACACAACCATTCCGATTCATCATCCAGATGGATCAGACCCGACACGACTCTAAGCATAGCAGGCATTGTAAGCAAGCATGGATGAGTAAGCACAACAAGGCTCAAGAAGTTGCTACTCATGCTAAGGGGTTTCAACTATTTACTGTGACAAAATCAGGTCATGCAGAGGAATGGGTTCAACTACCGATAACAAGTACACTTGAATCGTGTTTGTCCTAATGCTGTAAAGAGAGCAGGAGCGAGAGAGTGGGTTTATATCAATATGCTCAAGGGGGTTTGCTTGCCTGACACGTCTGAAGATAGCAATTAGTCTTCATCAATGTCAACGATCACATCGTCGTAACCATCGTCTACCGGGAGGGAACAACACCGGCAAACAAGAAAGGAACAACAATTACTTCACGGAAATGCAACACCATGATGCATAATCAAGAAATGGAGATGAAATGTGACAGGGCCAATATAGCTACCATTTCTTAGGTTGAAGCTGGATTTGAATCAAGATTCAAACATCACTTCAACATGGTATTTTCTGGATACCCTTTTAATTGATTCGACCTGATGCTCACGTATAACTTGTTTTTAACATGCATGAAGATGGCAATTTGAGGTACTGATTTTGCTAGTTCAATGTTTGATCATAGTAATTGAAGTGGAATTCAAATAGGAATCAAATTCCAACTCCAAACTATTTATTAAATTTACCCTATTCATCATTTTGCCTATTTGATGTTGTTAACTTTCCCAAACCAGCATGAAAATGCCATAATCTGATTCTTGGGATTTTTTTTATCCTTTTTCATATATAAATTATTTCCATCCGATGTATATTTAAATTTCTATGATTTTTACAAGTTTTAGCAATTTCCTGGATTTAAATTAATTCAGAAAAGCTATTACTGCGTCACTGTGATGTCATCACTGCGTCAGCAGTCAACAGCGCCTGGGCCAGGTCAAACCTGACCAGTGGGGTTCATTGGTTAGTGACCCAGGTGCTAATCCTGCGCTGACCCGCACTAAGTGAGGTTTGACTCACCAGTGGGGCCCTCTGTCAGTGGCTCTGGGGGTTAGTTAGGCTAATTAGGCTGGCCACGTCGACGGTCACCGGAATGTAGCCGGCGGCGACCAAAACCGCGGCGGAGGGTCGCGGGAGACGACCTAAACGGCACTACAGAGGGCCATTTGCCGCGCGGTTTGCGTCTACGGGTTGCTGGGGAAGTGGCTGATCTGGCAGGAGTGACAGGAGAGAGTGGAGTCGCCGGAGAAGGTGCCGGCGATGAGCTCTAGCGGCGGTGGGGTTCGGCTGATGCGGGTAGCGGGCTACGGGGCACGGTAGAGCATAGGAGGAGAGGGGAAAGAGTCAGCGGCTCACGGGGGTTCCATTTTTGGCATCGGGGAGGTCGGAGAGGCCCGGTGGCAGCAGATCGCCGGCAGAGGATCTCGGTGACCGGAGGTGAAGACGACGAGGGTGGCAGCGCCAGGGGGCTCAGGCTTCGATTCCTGAGGCGGGGAGGACCGGAACGTCGCGGCTGATCTCCTGAGTTCCTCGGAGAGGCGAGGGGAGGTCGGGGCTGCGTGACCAGCGGCGGCCTGCTCGAGCCAAGCTCGGCCATGGCAAGGGGGAGACGATGTTGCGTGAGGGAAGAAGAGAGGGGGGGAATGGTCCAGGGGCTCATCCATATCGTCTTCATATGCGGATAGGGACGGTGGAGGTGCCTCCAGCGCGAAGCAGGAGGTGGAGCGCATGCCACGCCTCTCCTCGTGGCGAGAGGAAGAGGACAACTGGCACTTGGGCCAGATGGGCTCCAAGTGCTGGGCCAGGGGGTGGGCCACAGGTAACGGGTTTACTCTCTCTCTTTTCCTCCTCTATTTTATTTCTTATTCTGTTTTGTTTTATATTACTGACATTTGTTTTATTTTATATTTGGCTTCAGGTATAAGTAAAAATATTGAAATTGTTTTTAGGGTTTTGTTTGGAATATTTCCAACCCCATATAAAGTTTGAAACATTTTATAAAACTAGGAAGTATTTGAAATCAATTAATTAATTGATTTCAGTGGCTTTTGAGTTTAAAAATAAAATGCCAAAAGTATTTTAAAAGAAAACTAACCCTGAATTGTGTTTTCCAAGATTTATCAAAAATGATGGACTTTTATTAAGGCCATTTTGGGTTCATTGATTTGTCACAAGTTTGAATTGTTTTTTGATTATAGAGTTGTTGGAGTTTTTCTTTGATTTCACTTCTTTCTTGAGTTCAATTCATTTTCTTAGAATGCAAAGAAAGAAAACATGAGCTCAAACTTGCTAGGCTCTACTAGAGATTTCAGGGATGTGACAGCTTGGTTCCGAACAATGATTATATGAATAGAGATCCCTTAGCATGTGGCGATTGCTTCCACCCCATATAAGCCAAAACTTCCGCACCAAGTAGAGATACTACTTGTGCATCCATAAACCTTCAACCCAGTTTTGCCATGAGAGTCCACCATACCTACCTATGGATTGAATAAGATCTCTCAAGTAAGTTGTCATCGGTGCTAGCAATAAAAATTGCTCCCTAAATATGTATGATCTATTAGTGTGTGGAAAATAAGCTTTGTACGAACCTGTGATGAGGAAGACATAAAAGCGACAGACTGGATAATAAAGTTCTTTATCACAGGAGGCAATATTAAGTGACGTTCCTTCATACTAAGAGGTCACACATCCAAACCTCAAAAGCGCATGACAACCTCTGCTTCCCTCTGCGAAGGGCCTATGTTGTACCTTTACTTTTTGCCCTTGAAAGAGTTATGGTGATCTACACCAATTCCTTATTTCGCCTTTATCTTGGCTAACGTCATATGCTAGGGAAAGATCTATATTCTTATGTCAACTTGGAAGTAAGTATTCATGAATTATTATTGTTGACATTACCCTTGAGGTAAGCAGTTGGGAGGCGAAACTATAAGCCCCTATCTTTCTGTGTGTCTGACTGAAACTTTGATCTCATGAGTACCACATGAGTTGTAGCAATTGTAGAAGACAAAAGGATGATTGAGTATGTGGATTTGCTTTACAAGCTCTTATTTGACTCTTTCCGATGTTATGATAAATTGCAATTGCTTCAATGACTAAAGGCTATTGGTTGTTAATTCTCAATAAAGTTCTTCGTCCATACTTTCCTTTGTGAAGGAATTATAACTTTAGCATAAGAGATTATATGATGATATTGTTTTTCTAATTACGATCGTGGTGCCTGCATGTCCATATCTTGTTTTGTCGACACCTCCCTCTCTAAACATGTGGGCATATTTATTGATCTCGGTTTCCGCTTGAGGACAAGCGAAGTCTAAGCTTGGGGGAGTTGATACGTCCATTTTGCATCATGTTTTTATGTTGATTTTTATCTCTTTATGGGCTGTTATTACACTTCACGGTACAATACTTATGCCTTTTCTCTCTTATTTTGCAAGGTTTACATGAAGAGGGAGAATGCCGACAGCTGGAATTCTAACCTGAAAAAGTAGCAAGTTTGAGATACATATTTTGCGCAACTCCAAAAGCCGTGAAAATCAACGAGGATTTATTTTGGAATTTATAAAAAATACTGGGTGGAAGAAGTACCAGAGGGGAGCCACCAGGAGGCCACAAGCCTGCTAGGCGCGGCCTACCCCCCTGGCCGCGCCTAGGGGGCTTGTGGGCTCCCAGTTGGCCCTCTGGACCCCTCTTTTTCTATAAGGAGGGTTTCGTTCCAGAAAAAATCAAGAGGAGGCTTTTGGGAGGAATGGCCCCCTCCACGAGGCGGAACTTGAGCAAAACCAATCTAGAGCTCCGGCAGGGTCGTCCTGTCGGGGAAACTTCCCTCCTGGAGGGGGAAATCGTCGCCATCGTCATCATCAACACTCCTCTCATCGAAGGGAACTCGTCCCCATCAACATCTTCATCAGCACCATCTCATCTCCAAACCCTAGTTCATCTCTTGTAACCAATCTCCGTCTCGCGACTCCGATTGGTACCTGTAAGGTTGCTAGTAGTGTTAATTACTCGTAGTTGATGCTAGTTGGATTACTTGGTGGAAGATTAAAAGTTAAGATCCTTGATGCTATTCAATACCTCTCTGGTCATGAATATTATTATGCTTTTTGAGTAGTCACTTTTTTTCCTGAGGACATGGGATAAGTCTTGCTATAAGTAGTCATGTGAATTTGGTATTCATTCGATATTTTGATGCGTTGTATGTTGTTTTTCCTCTAGTGGTGTTATGTGAATGTCGACTACATAACACTTCACCATTATTTGGGCCTAGAGGAAGGCATTGGGAAGTAGTAAGTAGATGATGGGTTGCTAGAGTGACAGAAGCTTAAACCCTAGTTTATGCGTTGCTTCGTAAGAGGCTGATTTGGATCCACTAGTTTAATGCTATGGTTAGACTTTGTCTTAATTATTCTTTCGTAGTTGCGGATGCTTGTGAGAGGGGTAAATCATAAGTGGAAGGTTTGTCCAAGTAAGGGCAGCACCCAAGCACCGGTCCACCCGCATATCAAACTATCGAAGTAGCGAACGCGAATCATATGAACATGATGAAAACTAGCTTGACAGAAATTCCCATGTGTCCTCGGGAGCACTTTACCTCCTATAAGAGTTTGTTGAGGCTTGTCCCTTGCTACAAAAGGGACTGGGACACTTTGTTGCACCTTTTTTACTATTGCTACTTGCTACTTGCTACAAATCATCTTATCACACAACTATCTGCTGCCGATAATTTTAGTGCTTGCAGAGAATACCTTGCTGAAAACCACTTGTTAGTTCCTTCTGCTCCTTGTTGGGTTTCACACTATTACTTATCAAAAGGACTAGATAGATCCCTACACTTGTGGGTCATCAACACTACATGATCAACTTATTTGTCGTCTAGATATATGTAATTTATAACACCCACATATAGTTTCAAAATACATATATCATATAAGCAGCATATAGGCCATGTATCGAACATCCTTTAATAGCAAGACAACAAATAGGCTAGCTTCCAATACATACACATAGTTTCCATCATCATACACACACATACTTATCTTATCTCCATACATACACATAGTTTCACACTGTTTATCAATAAAAATCGAAACAGAAAGTAAACAGTAGCATTCCATCTATGTTGGCTTCCATAAGTGGCAGCTTCCATGAAGTGAATCAAATATGCAAAATGAAAATAAGAAAGTTAGAAGAAGAAGAATAATAAAACTAGAAGAAGAAGAAGATGAAGAAGAAAACTAGAAGAAGAAGAAGAAGAACAAGGAAGAGGAGGAGAAGGAGGATAAGGAGAAGGAGAAGGAGGATAAAAAGAATAAGAAGGAGAAGAAGAATGTGAAGATGGTTACTTATCTTATTTCGAGCTTATTATGTCATTTTGGAGGAAGATACGCTAAGTTATGAGCTAACCCAGGTCCTCATTCTATTTTTGTCCTAACTAAGCTAATTATGTCATAAATGAACTAAATAAGCTAATTATTTCATTTTGGATGATAATTAGCTAAGTATGTCATTTTGGAGAATAGAACTAGAAGATGAAGAAGAAGGAGAAGAAGAAGAAGGAGAAAAAGAAGAAGAAGGAGAAGAAGAAGAAGGAGGAGGAGGAGAAGAAGGAGAAGGATGAGGAGTAGGAGAAGAAGAAGGAGGAGAAAAAGATTAAGAATGAGAAGAAGAAGGTGAATATGATTACTTATCTTATTTTGAGCTTATTATGTCATTTTGGAGGAAGAAACGCTAACTTATGAGCTAACCAAGGTTCTTGTGCTATTTTTTACCTAACTAAGCTAATTATGTCATAAATGAACTAAATAAGCTAATTATGTCATTTTGGAGGATAATGAGCTAAGTATGTCAATTTGGAGAATAAAATTAGAAGAAGAAGAAGGAGAAGAGGAAGAAGACTAGAATAAGAAGGAGAGAAAGAAGAAGAAGGTGAAGACGATTACTTATCTTATTTTGAGCTTATTATGTCATTTTGTAGGAAGATATGCTAAGTTATCAGATAACCAAGATTCTTGTGCTATTTTTGACCCAACTAAGCTAATTATGTCATAAATGAACTAATAAGCTAATTATGTCATTTTGGAGGATAATTAGCGAAGTATGTCATTTTGGAGAATAAAACTAGAAGAACAAGAACACTATAAGAAGAAGGAGCAAAAGAATGAGAAGGAGAATAAGAAGGTGGAGATGATTATTTATCTTATTTTGAGCTTATTATGTCATTTTGGAGGAAGATACGCTAAGTTATGAGGTAACCAAGGTTATTGTACTATTTTTGACCTAACTAAGCTAATTATGTTATAAATGAACTAAATAAGCTAATTATGTCATTTTGGAGGATAACTAGTAAAGTAAAGTCATTCTGGAGAATAAAACTAGAAGAAGAAGAAGGAGGAGAAAAAGAATAAGAAGGAGAAGAAGGAGGAGGAGGAGAAGAAGGAGAAGAAGGAGGAGAAGGAGAAGAAGGAGGAGGAGAAAAATAAGAAGAATGAGATGAAGAAGGTGAAGATGAATACTTATCTTATTTTGATCTTATTATGTCATTTTGGAGGAAGATACGCTATGTAGTGAGCTAACCAAGGTTCTTGTGCTATTTTTGACCTAATTAAGCTAATTATGTCATAAATGAACTAAATAATCTAATTGTGTCATTTTGGAGGATAATTAGTTAAGTATGTCATTTTGGAGAATAAAACTAGAAGAAGAAGGAGGAGAAGAAGAAGATTACAAGTAGAAGGAGAAAAAGAAGAAGAAGGAGAAGAGAAGGTGAAGATGATTACTTATCTTATTTTGAGCTTATTATGTCATTTTGGAGGAAGATGCACTAAGTTATGAGCTAACCGAGGTTCTTGTGTTATTTTTGACCTAACTAAGATAATTATGTCATAAATGAACTAAATAAGATAATTATGTCATGTGGGGGGATAATTAGCTAATTATGTAATTTTGGAGAATAAAACTAGAAGAAGAAGAAGGAGGAGGAGAAGAAGAAGACTAGAAGAACAAGGAGAAGAAAAAGGTGAAGATGATTACTCATATGTCTCCAACGTATGTATTATTTTTGCTTATTCCATGCTATGATATTATTATTCTTGGATGTCTTTGTTATCATTTTATACCTTTTTATATCATTTTTGGGGACTAACCTATTAACTTAGTGCCAAGTGCCAGTTCCTTTTTTCGGTCTTATTTTTGTTTCACAGGAAATCAATATGAGATAAGATCAAATCGTCCCGAAACTTTTTTACGATTTTTTATTGGAGATAAGGATCACCTTGAACTTGGAGGCCAAGGAAGATCTTGTCGGAGGGCCCCACACAACACGAGGGCGCGCCCGAGGGGGGCGGAGCGCCCTAATGTTGTGTGGGCCCCCACGCTCTATTTTCCCTACCTCCTCCACTATAAATTCAGCAATATTCCAAAACCCTCAAGGGAGTGCATGAAACACTTTTTCTGCTGCCAAAAGCCTTTGTTCTCGCAAGATCCCATATGGAGGCCTTCTCCTGTACTCCACCGGAGGGGGAAATCATCACAGAGGGGCTCTACATCAACCTTGTCGCCTCTCCGATGATGTGTGAGTAGTTCACTCATACCTACGGGTACATAGGTAGTAGATAGATGGCTCTCTCTCTCTTTGTATCTCAATACAACGGTCTCCATGATCTTCATGGAGATCCATTCAATGTAACATCATTGTGCAGTGTCTTTGTTGGGATCTGATGAATTGTGAGTTTATGATCAGATCAATCCTTGTTTTATTTGAGTTCTTTACTGATCTCTTTTATGCATGATTTAGTATAGCCTTGTATTTATTCTCCGAAGTTTTGGTTTGGTGTGCCCAACTAGATTAGATCTTATTGCAATGGGAAAAGGTCTTGGTAATGGGTTCGATCTTGCGGTGTTCAATCCTAGTGACAAAAGGGGAGTTGATACGCATGTGTTGTTGCCATTAAGGATAACAAGTTGGGATGAATTATTATATGATTTTGTCTTGAGTACGACGTGTCATGGTTCTTAATGCATTACTTTATTATTATGAACTTAATACACTAGATGCATGCTAGATAGCGGTCGATGTGTGAATTAATAGTAGTACATGCAGGCAGGAGTCGATCTACTTAATTTGGATGTGATGCCTATATACTGATCATTGCCTTGGATAGCATCATAATTATTTTCTTTTCTATCAATTGCCCAACAGTAATTTGTTTACCATCGTATGCTATTTTCTTGAGAGAGATGCCACTAGTGAATCCTACGACCCCCAGGTCTAATTTTATTATAAGATCAATCTCGTTTGCTTATACAAAAGTACCAAAAATAATAGCTGCGCCTTTTTATCTTTTATTTATTTATCAATCAATTAATCTATCATATATCATTTAATCTCGCTTCTTGACCGCCGAGAGATTGACAATCTCTCATGTGCGTTGGATGCGAAGGTTTGCGTTATGTATGCAGGTGCCGGTGTTGCTTGGTTCTCCTATTGGATTGATAACCTTGGTTACTTAACTGAGAGAAATACTTACTATACTCGGATGCATCATCCTCTCCTCTTCAGGGATAAAAATCCAACACAGTTTGTAAGTAGCAATCACTTTTCTTATTTTGAGCTTATTATGTCATTTTGGAGGAAGGTACGCTAAGTTATGAGGTAACCAAGGTTCTTGTGCTATTTTTTGACCTAACTAAGCTAATTATGTCATAAATTAACTAAATAAGCTAATTATGTCATTTTGGAGGATAATTAGCTAAGTATGTCATTTTGGCGAATAAAACTAGAAGAAGAACAAGAAGGAGAAGAAGAGTAGAAGAAGAAGGAGAAAAAGAAGAAGAGGGAGAAGAAGAAGAAGGAGGATGAGGAGGATAAGAAGGAGAAGAAGGAGTAGAAGGAGCAGAAGAAGGAGGAGAAAAAGAAGAAGAAGGAGAAGAAGAAGATGAAGATGATTACTTATCTTATTTTTAGATTATTATGTCATTTTGAGGAAGATACACTAAGTTATGAGCTAACCAATGTTCTTGTGCTATTTTTGACCTAACTAAGCTAATTATGTAATAAATGAACTAAATAAGCTAATTATGTGATTTTGGAGGATAAATAGCTAAGAATGTCATTTTGGAGAATAAAACTAGAAGAAGGAGGAGGAGGAGGAGGAGAAGACTAGAAGAAGAAGGATAAAAAGAAGAAGAAGGAGAAGAAGAGGGTGAAGATGATTACTTATCTTATTTTGAGCTTATTATTTCATTTTGGAGGAAGATACGCTAAGTTATGAGTTAACCAAGGTTCTTGTGCTATTTTTGACCTAACTAAGCTAATTATGTCATAAATGATTTGAATAAGCTAATTATGTCCTTTCGGAGGATAATTAACTAAGTATGTTATTTTGGAGAAAATAAGCTAAGTATGTCGCAGAACACTAGGGAAAACTTACCGTCGTCGTCATCAAGGATGTGAATCATGGGGGTTGCTAGGGGTGGATTCACTTGGAGAAGGTTTCCCAGGAGAAGGGTGTGTGATGCAACTCGGGAGTTATTCTGCACCAAATACATTTTGCAATGTCTCGTTAGCATGATGACACTCAAATGTTAATACTAGTAAATAATGACAATTGAAATGAAACTCACCGTTCCAACCCCAGAAATGGCCGGCATCGGCGGAGGGGTATGACCGTTTTGTAGGCACATAGAGTGCACATTTGGTTAGTCATATCAGTTAGTAATGAAACATGCATTATATGCATGATTTGGCTAATGTGAAAAATAAACTTACCACAAGGAGATCGTACATGGCCTAGTTAGCCGCCTCATTCCGTGCCCTCTCCTCCTCCAACAACCGAGTCGTGTTCTCCTTCGCGGCTCGGTCCCTCTCCTACAGAAGTGTTTGAGTTGCCGCTCTCTCTTTCTGAAGAGTAGCCTACAACACCACTCCTCGTTAGCATTGTAATCATCGATGGCCACATACACAATGTAATGGATGAACATGAACCCCCTTCTGGCAGGGCATCAAAACAGGGATCCAGATTGGCACACGCTGGAACAGAGACTTGCGGTGGCGGAAAAAGTGTTTTGGGTGGCTCTCTTGGGTTTTTGGAATATATGTGAATTTATAGGACAAAGAGGGGCGTTGGGAGGCAACCGAGGGGAGCACAATGCAAATACGCAAGCCCTACCCCCTTGGTCATGCACGGTTGACTCGTGCCACCTTGGTATGGATTCAGGCCTCGTCCCAAAGCTTTCCGGTCTTCTTTTGGTCCACAAAAAATCACTAAAAAGATTCATGTCAATAGGACTTCATTTAGTACTGTAAACCTGAAAAGCCAAAAACATGGAGAAAATAACAAATGGCACTGGTATTGGGTTAATAGGTTAGTGCTCGAAAATAATATTAATTGGTAAATAAACACCCAAAAACCATCCTAAAATTATAATATAATAGCATGGGACAATCAAAAATTATAGATACGTTGGAGATGTATCAACATCCCCAACTTAATTCCTTCTTGTCCTCGAGTAGCTAAATGGTAAAACAGATTTTTTGATGTGACATGCTAATCTTTTGCAGGTTTGATCATTGAGAAACGACGAATTAATAAACATCAACATAGTAATACTTATAAACATAAGCAACATAATCATCAAGTTTCAAAGCATACGATCCTTCAAGAATGTTCATCCCCTATTTACTTTATCATATAAATGTAGTATGGCTCCGTCCTGACCACATAAATACAAATGTGAAGAACCACGGTGTCAAGCAAGGCAATTGGATCGTACTTTTTAACGCACTTTAGCTTTTTATTACTTGCACAATCTATGTGTGTGAACCATGGATATAGCATAAAGGTGGAATAGAATACGGTGGCAGGTTTCAAAGGGGTGAAAATGGAGAAGAAAGTCTCGCATCAACTTGGCGTATCAATGGGCTATGGAGATGCCCATCAATAGATATCAATGCGAGTAGTAGGTATTGCCATGCAACGGATGCACTAGAGATATAAGTGTGTGAAATCTCAACTGAAGCTAAGTGGGTGTGAATCTAACTTGCTTTCTCATGAAGACCTCGGGCATTTGAGAAATCACGTCAAAGGAATATACAAGCCAAGTTCTATAATTAAAATTCTCACTAGCATATGGAAGTTACAAAACAAGAGACTCTATATGAAGAACATGGTGCCACTTTGAGGCACAAGTGTGGAATATGACATAGTAGCATTGTCCCTTCTCTCTTTTCTCTCCTTTATTATTTTTTATTTTTTTATTTTTTTCTCTCTCTTTTTCCTTTTTTCGTTTTTATTTTTTTTCTTCGTCCGGAGTCTCTTCCCAACTTGTGGGGGAATCATGAACTCCATCATCCTTTCCTCACTGAGACAGTGCCCTAAATATGACTCTATATGAATGCCTCTCGCAGTGTACTAGAATGTGCAATGATCTAGCGTAGCAGAAGATATAAAAAATGGACAAGCCATGTAAATACCATGCTAGCTATCTTACGATCATGTAAATCAATATGACAATGGAAATACAAGTCATATGATGTGACGGTGGAAGTTGCATGGCAATATATCTCAGAATGGCTATGGAAATGCTATGATAGGTAGGTATGGTTGATTTATTGAGGAAGATATAATGAGGCTTCTGTGCAACACAACATATCATGTCATTGGGTTTGGATGTACCGGAGAAAGTTGCACCGATCCTCGAGGTGAGAATGGGCAATGCACGGGATCGAAGAGGCTAGCAAATAGGTGGAGGTGAGAGCGTGTATATCCATCGATTCACATTAGTCATAAATAACTCACATACTTATTGCAAGGTTTTATTAGCTCTCTCGAAGCAAAGTACTACTCGCATGCCCCAAGGGAGGCCCTGATCAATGTACATTTGTGGATCTATTTTATGATGCATCTATCCTTCTTATACTTAAGCCGTTATATGCACTAATTTGACATAAGATTTTGTTAAGATTGGTTGCTTGGCTTCTGTGTTTATCCTCTGTGTTCCAGCTTGTTCGGCTAGAGGATAAAGGGAGTACCTCTACGGCTGTTACGACCGGTTTATCCGGATACGTTGACGGATGAAGCCGAAACCTAGGGTTCTTAATGACATAATTGGTCAGGCACAAGGAAGGTGAAAATAATTAGGTCAATTTTGCCCAACATATTCATCATCTGCATACAACGGATATTCGGAAGCCCGAAGATAGGAACCCATAAAGGAACAATTTTCTGGGGAAAATGTTTCTTACACTATCGATGTCAAAATCAACAGATCTCGAGTAGGGGATCCCGAACTGTGGACCTTGGATTGATGGGTTGGAGGAGACGAAGGCGACAATTTTTACCCAGGTTTGGGCCCTCTTGAGGAGGTAAAACCCTACGTCATGCTTGATTATATTGATGGTGTATGAGGATTAGAGAGTTGATCTACCTCGAGATCGTATGAGCTAAACCCTAGATGAATCAATCTCGCTATGCGGACGAAGCCCTCCGGTTTATATAGACACCGGGGATCCCTAGGGTTACATACAACCATCCTCCAGCCAAGGATAGATATGCCGATCTAGCCTACCAAACTTGGACGATACGCCATTCTTTGGAACTTTCCTTCCTGAATACGAAGTCGTTTATGAGGTCCGATCTTCAACAATACGACCCATATGGTCAGCCTCTAAGAGATGGGCCGGCCATCTGAGGACCCCTTAATCGAGGACTCCCTTAGCAGCCCCCGAACTTGCATCCAATGCCAATGTACACGGTCTTCTTGCATTCAATGTAATCGGCTTGCGACGCGAGTTCCCCCATACTCGGCTGGTTCAGACTTGGTCATTTGGCAATGTTTACGCCTTTAAAACAAGCACTAGTTAATCAGAAGGCCAAAAGGCCTGAGTGTGAATAGTTCCTCATCTAACAACCTTTTTGACAAAAGACTCGATTCGCGGTTCGAGGCCGCTTTCCCACACGCACGTCTTGTCAATCATGGAGATCATGCCCCGCATTTAAGGGGATGTAGGTAATGGTGTGGGAAATAACACGTGCGTTCACCGGCATGGTCGTTTCGGGAAGTGGTCGAGCATGCGCGCAATAAACGGGAACCCTTGGCTGAGCGCCCCCTATAAAAGGGAAAAAATATCCATAGAGAAACCGCAAGCATTCCAGACTCGACCCCCTCCCTTCCTAGCTTCCAAGCGCCCAGATTCATTTCACTTTCCTCCCTCTCCCATCCATCGTCCCCCCAAACTCAGCCATGGCCGGATCAGGTTCTCACGACAAGTGGGAGGTCTCGTGTGTCTCCGACAAAGATATCCGGGAGTTGAAAGACATCGGCTATCTTTCATCGGATATCTCTCACCATGCACTGAAGCAAGTTCAGGTGGTACCCACTCCAAGGTCGGGCAAGAGAGTGGTGTCCGTGCCCCACTTCATACGGGGACTAGGCTTCCCACTCCACCCCTTCGTCGGGAGCCTCATGTTCTACTATGGGTTAGATTTTCATGATATTCCCCCGAACTCCTTCATGCACATTTCTTCTTTCATCATCATTTGTGAGATCTTCCTGTGGGTTCACCCGCACTTTGTCTTATGGCTCAAGATCTTCAATGTTAAGCCAAATTTAGCCCGCGACCAACACACCGACTGTGGCGGAGTTGTGATCATCAAGCTTCCCCGAGTTGAAGGGTCGGAGGGCACTTTCATTGACGCCATCAAGGCATGGCACAGGGAGTGGTTTTACATCACCGAGCCTCGGGAAGCAAGCTGGCTGGCTCCTGCCGAGTTTAGATCCGGACCCCGTGAGAGGCTAACCTCGTGGGTGAAAAGGGGCCTCGATTGGGAATCGTCCTCGGAGGTGAAAGCGTTGCATAAGTGCATCAAGAAGATGGTGGAGATGAACGTCGAGCTGGCCGACGTAGTTCAGGTTATGCTCCGTTGTCGTATCCTTCCCTGCAAGCATCTGGACACTCCAATATGGTCCTACAAGCTCGGCGACCCTGGCAGCGTGAACCACTTCTAACACATCACCCTTGAGAAGTTGTGGAAGGTGTTATTCAAACCTCATCAAGAGTGAACAGCCGAGGAAGAAGACGTCGGCTTGGATGCCGCTCACCCTCCTTTGGAGGTGTGATCAAGCCTTTTATTCTTTATTAAAGCTTTTAATCTTTATAAGGGATCTCATATTTTCCCACTATCCCTGCAGGGCTGGCTGGAAAAGGCCAAGAAAATAAACACCCCAGCCCCCCTTCTCGAGGACCCAAGGTCGCAATTGCTGACTGCGATGCTTTTGGTGGCACCGTACATGGTGCCAGATAAAAAGGAGAAGAAAAAGGTGACCCACGGGGGTCTCAGCTCAAGGGGTCCTCCGGATACTAAGTCCGGAGAGACCCATGCCTCCTCCGTCTATGAGGAAAAGGAGGCAGAAGATGGAGAGGAAAAAGATTCTCTCCAAACAAGGAAGAGGGAGGCGCCGGCGGATGCCAAGGAGGGCTTGCCTCCCGAGGCTCCAAAGAAACCCTGCACAGGCAAGGTGGTCCTGCCCGACGACAACCCGGATTCCGACGAGGACTCCGGGGCCTTCGAGAGGGTTCCCCGAAGGACCCCCAGGGTCAAGCCCCTAGCCCAAATGCAAGGAATCCGATTTGTATTTAATGAATTATGTCGAGCTTTTGTTGTTAATAATACATGCTATTATATCCGACGCATTGCTGCCAGAGACCTCCCGGCGGATCAAGTCTTGGGGAGGGGGGGTTCACTACCGGCCGAACTGGCGGAGAGCGGGAATGCATCCCACACTACTCTCCCTCCACCGTCGGATGAGGATGCAGAGGTAATGTCCCGCCAAGCCCCTCTAAACATGGGGGACGAGGTGGTGATGGCCGACGTAAATACCTTGGCCACCGAAGATCGGGAGGTCCCAACCGAGGTTCATGCCTCGGTCACCGGGTCCTAGGAGGTCGATCCCCTCTCAACAAGAGGAGAGGGGGACTTGTATTCGTCTGAGATTCCTCTGGATACGACTCCAAGGATCTCTCCTCCTCCGGCGTCTTAAATGTTGCCTCCGATGCCGTCTATGAAAGAGAAGGTTGCGGCATAATGGCCTACAATGTTGGCGGAGGCCCTATCCAGCACATACATCGCCATGATAGCATTCAGTCCGTTGATAG